>NC_081781.1:21792036-22418678 GCF_963082965.1 Carassius carassius | reverse complement strand
GCCATTATGACAGATCAGATAAGACAAACCAGACACAAAACTGGGCACCGTGTTGTAAGCCTTTGTACATATCTTGCATGCTTTATGCAATATTTTTTTGCATAGCAGTTGAAAGTACATAGCATGTCTAAAAAACAAAAACAAAGAAATACTCAAGTCGTTAAGAATCTCAAGGCAAACTTTTTTTTTTTTTTTTTTTGGTTGTTGCCAAGATTTCATACGTAGTTTGGTTTATAAAAACCTAGACATGCTATATTGTCAAAGTACTTAATTTCTGGTAGTGACGTTGATTCTAATATCAAACTGAAATGAATGGTGCTGTAGGTCACGTGGAATACAATACATTTGACAAAGAATCTAATGCCGTTTACACAGCCAAAGCAACATGTTTCTCTCTAGTATAATTAGATCAGCTGAGAGATGCTGGTTTATTTACAGTGAAGCCAATTACTTCACAAAACTAATTAAATGAGATGTAGTGTGTGGGGGGAAATGTTTCTGATAAAAAAAAAAAAAAAAAAAATAAAATAAAGAAAATAATAATAATGATAAAGCAGCTCAGAATAAACAATCTGGCTTTTAAATCCCTCATAATTTCATAATATGAAATAAAGTATAATTGTGTAACTTGTGTAAATTGGTATGTGTACTGTGTTAAGCTAACTGAGACTTGTTATAGAACTTGTATATCATTGCTCTTTTGTTGATTTATTATTGCTTCCATTGTCCTCATTTGTAAGTTGCTTTGGATAAAAGTGTCTGCTAAATGACTAAATGTAGATGTAAATGTAAACTAAATTCAGCCTCACATACGTATCCACCAGTCTGTTCTTTAAACGGACAGAAAATGAAAATAAAAATGTGAATCAAACACCCACGAATTTAAAGTATGCATTAAGTATTTACATTAAGAGATAATGTAATTACAATTTATGAATGCTTCAAATGAGATTTCGAGCTAATTATTGTAAATTAGAAGCACTTTTATGTCAGTTTATTTTCATTGTGCATGATTTCTAAATAAGTTTACAGCATACTTAATAAAGGTAACATTTCATTTGCTTCAGTTTGCCATTAAATATATTTCTAAAGCAAAATTTTGATAATTTTGTTGGATTATTAACTTAATTTATAAATATACTGTTATTTCATGTTTGTCCATGTTAAGTTTACAAATTAAAATGTAAATAATAATAATGCTTAAAAATATATATATTAGAAATGTTTTGTGTAAAACACTTCAGGACATGCTTTGGAGCAAAATATTGTGCATTTTTGTTGAACAAAACACAGATCAGAGCTAAATTTCTCTTTTAAAGGCATGAGCTACTTGAGTGTCCTTCAAGAAACAGAAATAGGATAGAAAAAAAGCCCAGGAAAAAGGAGACTTTGTTATGAGGATCACACATCGGTCATCTCCTTCTTGCACAGAAATACAGAATGTCACAGAAAGTTTTCCCTAATCAGCCATCTGCACGGCAGCTCCCGGGCGGCTCATCATGGGTTAAAACGGCAACAGAAGCCTGTGAAACTCAGCCAGACCAATCAGTCTCCTTCATCAAACAGCAAAGAGGGACAGCTGTGACCCTGGACGAAAGTATCACCTCCACCCAGGGCTTATGGGGATCCATGTGAACAGGCTGCCTGAGGGTTCCTCCAACTGTGAAGACTGCCTTTCCTCCTGTAATTGCACGTCATTTTAGCTTTTGTTCTCCAAAAACCCTCATTCTCTGAGCAAATGTTCTGAAATCAAAGTCAAAGTAGAAGAAGGCCAGTTGGTCTGTGACAAAGTTGCTGATGGTAATTTTGAGCCCGAATGTGGCTTGAAGCGAGTGGAGATGAACAAACATTTTGATTTAGTCTCTACGGAAGGTGATTGTGACGAATGGGGCGGGGCCGAGGGATGTGGGAACACGAGCGAGGTCGGTGGAGTGATTGGGAAATCCGCGACACCTGCGACCCACCACCGGTCTCGAGTCCCACAGAGGAGATGGAAGGATATAAAACTGGAGCGACGACAGTGAAGGACGAGAGAGGACCAGGCCTGGGCTTTATTTTATGTTTTGGTTTTATTTTGTGCGCGTCAGTCGTCCATGAGGGGCTGGTGCGCTGTTTTGTGTTTATTTTGATCATTAAAGTTTTCCGTTGATTGTGCGCCGGTTCCCGCCTCCTTCTTCCCGATGATTATGGAGTTTTTGTTATTACAGTGATCAACACTTTGCGCACAGGATTGTGGAATTGACAGTGGAGTGGGGTGAGGAGAGCATCAAAAAGATAAGACACACTTAACTTTATGCAAAGGAAAGTGCTGGGTGGCAGCCAGTCGCTTGGAGGGAAACTCAGTCTTCCTGTTCCAAAATCTGTCCAGTGCTGTCCATCTGGGAGATGTGGACACCATGTGTTTTGACCCCTTTGGAGCCGAGATACAATGCATATGTTGCATAACTTATTTTTGTAGTTACACTGAATAATGCTAACCAGTTTTAATGAAAGTTGCATTATGTGTTATTTTATTGGTGCAGATAATTAAAAAAACTTGGAAAGGGCTTCATTAATGTATCATTTTAATGTTTCATTTAACTAGATTTTTAACAACTTTACATTTTTTAATAAGTTGATTCATATGTTTAACAAAAGTTTCTTAGACCTTACATGAAATCTAAATGTAGTGGCAAATTTAGAGGCCACTATCCAGGTAAGGTGTGAACAAGTGACGCGTGAGTCCATAGCATCACTTCTTAACAATTTATTTTCACCAAACAATCCATAAAACCTGCATAAAAGCAAACTCACATTTGGCCAGGACAAGATCATGCTGAATCATATAATACATACAACTTAAAGGGATACTGTAGTTCACCAAAAAAAAAAAAAAAAATGCCCAATGATTTATTCACCCTCCGACCATCTAAAGTATGACTTTCTTCTTGTAAATCATGGGGATTGAGATTTTGAACCCCAATAAACTGCTCTCTGAACTGAAGCGATGCATTTTGTGTGAGAAAAAAAAAAGTAAAACTTAATTATAAACCGTAATCTATAATTTCCGCTAACTGTCATACACATGTTTGCAAGGAGGGCGGAGTTCCAGCGGATGACAAAGAAAGCAAACATAGCGTAAACACTGGTGAGAAAATGCTTGTCTTGCGACAACCAAGTTTTGTTTAGCGCCAAGGAAAACCCCTTGGCTAACATCAAAATCCTCCGACATTTTTTTGTTTAAAAATCCTAATTCTGTGCTACTAATTTATGATCAGTGTCTAAACTTAATACACTTTTAAAAAGTGAACTTTGCAATAATGTCTCTTGTGTCTCTTAAGCCTGTTTCGACTGCACTAAATGGAGTGTTTTGGAAGCTTCTGCAAACAATCTGGACGAGCTCACAGAGACTGTGACATCCTCTATCAGTTTCTGTGAAGATATGTGCATTCCTACCAGGACTTATTTAATGTACAACAATGACAAATCGTGGTTCACTGCAAAACTCAGACAGCTCCATCAGGCCAAAGAAGATACTCACAGGAATGGGGACAGAGTCTTGTATAAACAGGCCAAATACACAATGGAAAAGGAGATCAGAGGGGCAAAGTAGGAATTATTCTGAAAAGCTAAGGATCCAGATCGCTTCCAATGACAAGGCTTTAGTATGGAAAGGTCTGAAAGAGATCATCAACTACAAGACACCATCCCCCAGTACTGTGGAGAATCAATCTGAATTGATTCTATTGTAGTAAAAAAAAAAAAAAAAAAAACTCTAGCTACCCCCTCTACACCACTCCTGCACTTCAGTGAAGATGATGTGCATCAGGTCATTAGAAAGAACAAGAGAGAGAAAAAAAAGGTACCTGGCTCAGACGGTGTCACACCAGCCTGTCTGAAAATCTGTGCTGACCAGCTGTCCCCCATCTTCACACTAATCTTCAACAGAACACTGGAGCTGTGCAAAGTCCCATAATGCTTCAAGCACTCCACCATCATCCCCATCCCGAAGAAACCCAAGATTACAGGACTTAATGACTACAAACCTGTATAGTCATGAAGACATTTGAAAAACTGGTGCTGTGGACGAACAGACAAACAGGTCTGTGGACGATGCAGTCAACATGGGACTGCATTATGTTCTGCAACATCTAGACAGACCAGGGACATATGCGAGTATCTTGTTTCTGGACTTCAGCTCGGCTTTTAACACAATCATCCCAAACCTCCTGCCCAAATTAACTCAGCTCTCTGTGTCCACCTCCGTCGGTCAGTGGATCACCAGCACAGACAGACAGCAGCTAGTAGAGCTGGGGAATTTCTCATCTAGAACCCGTACGAACAGCACTGGCTCCCCCAGGGTTATGTTCTCTTCCCACTACTCTTCTACCTGTACACAGATGACTGCGCTTCAAAGGACCCCTCTGTCAAGCTCCTGACGTTCGCAGATGACACCACACTTATTGGCCTCATTCAGGATGGTGACAAGTTTGCTTACAGACAGGAGGTTAAAGAGCTGGCTATCTGGTGCAGTTATAACAACCTGGAGATCAACATGCTCAAAACAGTGGAGATGATCATTGACTTCAGGAGAAACCCCCTGCTCTCCTCCCACTCACCATCATGGACAGACCTAAAGTGGGACATTCACATTGACTCCATTGTTAAAACCAGCAGGCAGAGGCTGTACTTCCAGCTCCCAGCCAGCTGAGGAAGTTCAACCTGCCACAGGTGCTGCTTAAACGGTACTCTGCCATCATTGAATCCGTCCTCTGCACTTCAGTATGTGGCGCTCACATAGGTCTAGGAGACCCTAAATCAAAACTAGTTTCATCCGACTACGCCACCCTGGTGGGGGGCCAGGGAAATACTCCCAATAAGGACACACAGGTACGTCTTACCAATTGAGGGAAACAATACAAAAAAACACTTTATTATAAGAGCATCAGTAAAATTCTCTCTCCCAGGAACATACCCACAAGATTATAAAACTTATTCTCCAGGGCCAGGCTTAGTGGGAACAGGGCAGGCTGGCTGCAACTCTGGAGATCATCTGAACCCACCTAAATTCACACCAAATCAAACAGCACACTCACACCCTGTAGAGGGATCATACAAACACGGCACCCTGTGAAGCACATCAAAGAAAAGTGGCCAGCCTCCCCTGCTCCAAACCGAGTCCTCACTGGCTCCTGGAGAAAAGAATAAAAAATAAATAAATAAAACACATGTTTACAAACACTGGCACAATATACAGCTGGCACAAGCAGCAGTGCCTGAAGGGCACCAGAAAAATCAAGGCAGAAAATTAAGGATTATAAACTTTACATTGACCCAG
This sequence comes from Carassius carassius, assembly GCF_963082965.1. Taxonomy (NCBI): domain Eukaryota; kingdom Metazoa; phylum Chordata; class Actinopteri; order Cypriniformes; family Cyprinidae; genus Carassius; species Carassius carassius. The sequence continues at coordinate 22,413,361 of NC_081781.1, read as the reverse complement.
TACAATTCATTGCACAAAACCATACAATATACGTGAACAATAAAGCTGTAAAATAAATAGATAAAAACAAATTAACAAAAGTAAATTAACACGGTTTGTAAAAGAAACCCAAACTAAAAGAGAAAAAAATGCCCATAAGCAAAACAACATTGTATTTTTATTTTATTTCTTATTTATATATATATATATATATATTATTATTTATATATATATATATATATATATATAGCTCCAGTCCTCATTATTCATTTTTGCTCCTCAGAAGAAAAAAAAAACATAAATTTTTACAATGTGAGAATGAGGTGGACTGTTTCTATATAGGACATCAGTGGAGAGGCTAATGGAGTAATCAGTATCACAGCAAGCTATTCATTTCAGAGTGACCAGCCTCCCCACAGCAGTTTCACAATGACAATTCTGACCAACACACATCAAATATTCACACAATGACTCTTACCAATTCTGCTCGCACGTCACATACCTCCACGGTGCAAATGACAGTGGCGACACATGCTGAAAATAAAGATCTTCACCGCTCGCCTCAAAGTCATTATGGCGGCCCTGAGGAGCAGAATCTAAACTCTAAACTTGAGCTTGGTGAGGTAAACTGCTCTGCATTCCATAAAGCAACCCCTGCGCTGTTGAATCACCGAGATTAAAGATCTGCACCACAGAACGTTCTGGACAAGGTGAGGCTTAGCTGAGGGAAGGTCAGCGAATGTTGTTTGGTCCTGTGGGAGAGAAACATGTCACAGATCATCAGGTTTTCTTTCCTTTATTCTCAGATGCAGATTGATAAAGGGAAGGGAGGGCGAGCACCTGAAATACAGCAAAGGACAGTGCAGGAGCAGGCAACGGAAAAGCACTGTGAATAGATTTTACTTCACTTACAGTCTTGCAGAAATGACCACATACAGGTGCATCTCAATAAATTAGAATGTCGTGGAAAAGTTCATTTATTTCAGAAAATTCAACTCAAATTGTGAAACTTGTCTATTAAATAAATTCAGTGCACACTGCCTGAAGTAGTTTAAGTCTTTGGTTCTTTTTTACTTTTTTAGTGGATTGTTGGCCTTCTGTAAAGTATGTTAATTTAACTTGGTTTCCAAATGAAATAAACTACTTGCTCTTATCTGAAAAGAGGACTCTGGACCACTGGGCAACAGTCCAGTTCTCATTTTCCTTAGCCCAAGTAAGACAACTCTGACGTTGTCTGTGGTTTAGCAAATTCCTTGACACTTCTGTGTGTGTGTGGTGGCTCTTGATGCCTTGACCCCAGCCTCAGTCCATTTCTTGTGAAGTTCACTCAAATACTTGAATCGATTTTCCTTAAAAATCCTCATAAGACTGCGGTTCTCTTGGTTGATTTTGCACCTTTTTCGTCCACACTTTTCCTTCTACTCAACCTTCTGTTAACATGCTTGGATACAGCACTCTGTGAACAGCCAGCTTCTTTGGCAATGAATGTTTGTAGCTTACCCTCCTTATGAAGGGTGTCAATGATTGTCTTCTGGACAACTGTCAGATCAGAAGTATTCTCCATGATTGTGTAACCTAGTGATCCAAACTAAGAGACCAATTTGAAGGCTCAGGAAACCTTTGAAGGGTTTTTCAGTTGATTAGCTGATCATCACAATTAAAATAACAAAATACATAAATTACTTCAGTCTGTGTGCATTGAATTTATTTAATACACAAGTTTCACAATTTGTGTTGAATTACTGAAATAAATGAACTTTTCCACAAAATTCTAATTTACTGAGATGCACCTGTACTGTATGTTAGAGTAAAATTAATGCACATTTTATGTTATGTTCAAAGACAGAACAAATGTATTATGCTTGTAAAATTAATGTGTGTGTGATAAGGAATTTATCATTTACATATTATTTGTAATATAATGTAGTGAAATGTTTTTTCATCCAACATTGCATCAACAAAGAGAACCAACAATGAATCAAGGACATAATAAAACAAAATATCAAGAAATATGTTGTGAATAAAATAAATACAAAGAATTTGTGATTTGAACACCAAATAGATACCAAGTCAAATAAAACTGCTGCATGAGAAAAGTCGAGCCGTATATCCTAAAATCTTCTCACAACAGTATAAAAGCCCAGCATCTCAGAATGAAATAAAACATGTGAGGCACACAGGCACTTTTTCTCTTTTTGTCTAATTCCATTTTTTTTTAAATAACCTCTGCGATGGTTTTTCGATGGATCATCGTGCCATAACCAAGGGCAACTATTGACTGAGTGCCGAGTGGATGTTTATAGACCTCCAAACCGTGTTCCTACCTCTGCCTACCAGTTTAATGGACAACACTGAGTTCTCATGGCCTATCAGTCTTTTTTCCTTTCAAAAGTAAATCTTTACAGTGTTGTGATGAAGCAGAGCATCACAAAGGCCATAAAACCCAAAGATGATGGAGTCTCCATTTGCTGTTGGAGGCCATTCCAGTCCATTTGGCTAAACTATTAACCGAAGCTGACAGGCTGGGCAGAATTTGTTTTACTCTTGTTGTAAGAGCAGATTGTCCATTTTACCTGTTTTCTGTAATGGAAAAGATTGTGTGAACTCTTTTCAGGCACAGGTGACACAGGAAAGTCAGGCAGTTAACAAGGAGTTTTGTCAGAGGCAATGAACTGTACCTCCAGACCACTACTCCTCTAGGTCTGCAGAGACATTTCCAGTACTCAGGCTGGTTCAGAAAAGAGTTTGATTCATGTTTGGCACTTGGCTGTGAAAAGCTCACATGAGCAGCAATTCTCACACTTCTTAGGCTTGTCTCTGCAAGCACTGAACACAAAATCTCAGTTTTTTTTTTCTTCCCCACACTGATAATAATAAGACCCATTATTAATAATTGAACACCAATACTAATTGATATTAACTGAGCACCATCTATTAACAGTGTTGGGGAAAGTTACTTTTAAATGCACAACATTCCCTTCATGATACTTTTTGAGACCTGGGCTAGGCTTGATTATTTTAATTTTTTTTTAACTTACATATATTTTTAAAGTCATATCTTGGATTTTTAAGGGCCATTTACACCAAACGTGAAATGAATAGGCCTCAGGCTGATGGAAGTGCCTCTGCACCTCTCCCAATTTCTCTCAACACGGGGACAGGAGAGGTGTTAGCAAATAAATGGGAAAACAGAGTAACTTGTGTTATTTATTTGAAAAAGTAACTCAGATATTTCATTCTAAATTTAAAAGTAAAATGTTATTTGAAAAAGTATTCTATTATGTAACTTGCATTACTTGCAATGTGTTTTCCTGAACACTATATGTAAATATCTAAAGAAATACTACTTTAAAAATTCCTAGTATGTTCCTAGTCATTTTATTGACATGAATTGGCTTGAACTCAACGAGGAGCAATTTCCTCCTCAAGGTGCCACATGGTGGAATTATTCCACTTAAGACTCTTACAGAGAGTATCCACAGTATGCGTAACTATGTCATTAAGCACTTAAGATTTATTAAGTGTGAACATTAATCCACTTTCACATCAAAAGAGCATTCATGCTCTGCTGTCATTGTCAAGCTTTCAAACAGAAAATAAAAATTATAAATTATTTTGTTTGATCTAATGCTGATGCTGATGCTTGTAACAGAAATTTCCCCATCCATCTCTGCGAAGCTGCAGTTATTTATTTATTTATTTTTTTCTGCTTAAATTTATTTTCTTTTCTTTATTTTTCCGACTCCCAAGCTGGAGCTGAAAATGTATGAGTAATGAGGAATAGTTTTAAATGGTTAGTTTGCAATGTTAATATTTTAAAATATTGTTTTCTGTTATTCTGTTATGCTTAAGTTAATACATTTATTTAATATAATACCATTGTGAAAAAAACAACAACAAAAAAAAACATTCTGAATTGTGAGGTGTAGACTCACAACTGCGAGAAAGAAGCCAGAACTGAGAGACAAAAAGTTCACATTTAGTGCTGGAAACAAGCTTCCATTAAACTTCCAGTAAATATTCTGCATTGTACATAAATAGGTTAAATGTTACATTTAAATCCATTGAGTTTTCCCATGATCATTTTATCTAATAGCAGCGTTCAAAAACTTTTCGTAGTTTGTGCTTTGTTGACAATTGCATTTAATTAGCTGCATCACTGCACTCAGCTGAGGCTTGTACTGCCTCGGTCTGCTCTTCAGTCTGTATTTTTTGTTCTGTTCTACTTCCTTTTTCCTCAGAGTCCTGTCAGCCTGACCTCTCTCCCACAAAATCTTGACTTCCTCTCCTATGTTTGTTATCTCCTCGACCCTCTCCCTCTTCACTAAGCTTCCTGAAAGTCTGGCTCACCCTCTCAGTAGCCTCACCTCTTCTTCAACGTTCCTGTCTATATTTCTAACTCCCTCATGTTCTCATCACTCCCTCTGTTTTCCTCAGTGACATTTACTTTCTCTGCTTTTTCTTCTATGAGATAATTATGTCCTGTGTTTTATGTTGGTGTGTCACTGCAACTCTCATCTTTGATATTTCTGGTCATGGATTTCACTCGTATTAGGATGTACCTCAGAACTTTTTAATGTGTATGATCTTTTAAGCAGTTCAGTGTTTCTGGTATTGTAGACCAGCTCAACATTGCCTTTTTTATTTATTTTTTATTCGGCTCTGTGAGGATTTTTGTACAGAGAAGTACATCTTTCTCTCTGACTACTCCATACACTCTTCAAAATCTCCATAACGATTTGGTAAACATTTTTTAAAGAAATATTGTGTTTAACATTTCTTAGAATAACACTCTTGAAATCTATGTTTCCATGAAAAATCTATCTTGCAGCAATCTATCTTTAATAAACTAAATAAATCTTTCAAAAGCACAGAATAAATGCAGGTGAAAAGAAAAACACTTTAAAACAAATAGTCAATAACAGACAGCTAAACCAGCCACAGGTGAACCCCTCTTTAGATTATAAAGAGCCTTTTTTATTTTTCAAGAGTGTAGGTGCTAGAATCACATTAACTGCATTTTAAATAAATTAAACAGTGGTTCCACAACTTGTTTTTTTTTTTTTTTACCTGCGGTGCTGTTGCCAACAGACAACACCAACAGAAGATCTGTGTGCAAATGTAGGGCAAGATTTACTAAACACTGCAAATTAGCACAAGAACATATTTTTTCACAAAAACACTAAATTTACCCTATAATTACTTACATTTCATACTTGTGTGAAAAACCCTGTTCAACAACGAGGATCAGTCTTTAATACTAGCTGTCTACTGAGATTTGATTAAGTCATGTGAATATATTAAAGGATTTAAATAGAGTGTACTAGATTCATTTTAATAGATGATGATGATTATTATTATTAGATATGCAACATTTTTCACATCTATATATATCTCGGCAGAACATGAAGGCTAAACACTTACACATTGTTTGCAGTAATAGCTGTATTTATTACTCCAGATAAAGATGTAAAGGTCTGGAACATTTAAAAGAAGGAATAAAAGTAGCCCACAATCATCATTAACTCCATCATTTTATAAAGCGCAAAGTGGTTGTAATTACAAGAGCAAGACATTCAGGACTGAGTCAGACATAATCTGCTGTGATTTTGACTGCTGGGAAGACTTGTTTTAATGTCTTAATAAAGTATTCATATTCAGTGCTTGATGGATTCTGAATGTTTCTGGGTGATCTGGGTGACTGATTGGCATAATAAAATACAGAAAAGGTCAAAAAGAAAGCTATTCAGAGGTAGCAACCATCTGCAAAAAGCGAAGATGTTTGCAGGGTGATTATATATTCATTTTGGAGCTTTGAGAATATGATGGCACCCTGCATTTATCAACATTCAGCCAATTATGGAAATGCAGAGGGGAAATTGCAGTTCTGGCTTGTCTTGTTGTATCTGTGTTGCTCTGCTTTGAAAATATGCAAATTATGTTGAACATTTGAACTTCAGTACAGCTAAGCTCATGTGTAATATTCTGCCTGGGTTCAAGATCAACACTCTGCAGATTTCATTAAGCATAGGTTGAGCATGTTTTTTTTATTATTTTTTTTACACACATCTAGCAAGAAAATGTAATCTCTAAAAGTGAGAAAATCTACAAAAAATGAAAAAACCCGGTAAGACTGAGCCAAAACTAGAAAAAGACAGAAGTGTTCCAGTGTGAATCACTTCACAGGAAGTCATGCGTCTCAGCTGGAGCTGTTATTTAGGGTATGTTCTCTTTGAAACACTAGGCGTTTGAGTGTGTATGAATGAGTTCAGAAATCCTCCGGTGAGCGAAACCATCTGTTCTGTGTCACCCTTGCAAGACCTTTACCCATCTCTCTATCCCAGAATAGTAAATGTCAGCCTCCTGCTTGAGGGATGTTATGATTCTCCACGAATGACAATGAGAGATCTCACCTCGCTAACATTCATAATGTGTGGGGAGGTACCAGACTCCACTTTGAAATATGGAGATGACATTTTGCGAAGATTTACGTTTGATTGGACGCACTCGCTCTTTATAATGCAGAACTGCAGGATGAATGCTCAGCAATGAACAAGCGAAGTTTCTCATTTGCTTTCCCCATCTGTGACTCTGAATAATCCACCAGATTTGACACATTGTCTGTCATCACAGGAGGAACTGTCAATGGCATTCCCTCCTTACGAGCAATGGTCTTTTAGAGACAGATGGCAGCTGTACTTGAGTGAGAGGAATGTACAGAACACCTCATGGCAAATCAATGTGCATTTGACCTCCTCATTCACACTCTAAACATTGATCATTGTGTTGGCTTTGAATATCTGTCAGTATGACACCTTGGTTTTTACCTAGTCTGGCTGTGTAAGTTTGTGTGTCTCAAACTCCTTGCTTATTTCCACTATTTGTATTTCCACTTTTTCCATAACATATTTATTTATTATTATGCACAATTAGTTTACTTTTTAAAATATATTCAAATAGAAAACAGTTGCTTTAAATAGTACAAATATTTCACACTTTACTGCTTTTGCTTTACTTTTGATCAAATACATGCAGGCTTAGTGAACAAAAGAGACTTAAAAAGTCTTATTATTCAAAAACTTTTGAATAGTACTAACCCGATTCCAAAAAAGTTGGGACACTGAACAAATTGTGAATAAAAACAGAATGCAATGATGTGGAAGTTTCAAATTTAAATATTTTATTCAGAATACAACATAGACCACATATCAAATGTTTCAACTGAGAAAATGTTTCATTTTAAGGGAAAAATAAGTTGATTTTAAATTTCATGGCATCAACACATCTAAAAAAAATTGGGACAAGGCCATGTTTACCACTGTGTGTCATCCCTTCTTTTTATAACAGTCTACAAACATCTGGGGACTGAGGAGACAAGTTGCTCAAGTTGAGGAATAGGAACGTTGTCCCATTCTTGTCTAATACAGGCTTCTAGTTGCTCAACTGTCTTAGGTCTTCTTTGTCGCATTTTCCTCTTTATGATGCGCCGAATGTTTTCTATGGGTGAAAGATCTGGACTGAAGGCTGGCCATTTCAGTACCCAGATCCTTCTTCTACGCAGCCATGATGTTGTAATTGATGCAGTATGTGGTCTGGCATTGTCATGTTGGAAAATGCAAGGTCTTCCCTGAAAGAGACGACGTCTGGATGGGAGCATATGTTGTTCTAGATCTTGGATATACCTTTCAGCATTGATGGTGCCTTTCCAGATGTGTAAGCTGCCCATGCCACACGCACTCATGCAACCCCATACCATCAGAGATGCAGGCTTCTGAACTGAGCGCTGATAACAACTTGGGTTGTCCTTGTCCTCTTTAGTCTGGATGACATGGCATCCCAGTTTTCCAAAAAGAACTTCAAATTTGGATTTCGTCTGACCACAGAACAGTTTTCCACTTTGCCACAGTCCATTTTAAATGAGCCTTGGCCCAGAGAAAACGCCTGCGCTTCTAGATCATGTTTAGATATGGCTTCTTTTTTGACCTATAGAGTTTTAGCCGGCAACGGCGAATGGCATGGTGGATTGTGTTCACCGACAATGTTTTCTGGACGTATTCCTGAGCCCATGTTGTGATTTCCATTACAGTAGCATTCCTGTATGTGATGCAGAGCCGTCTAAGAGCCCGAAGATCACGGGCATCCAGTATGGTTTTCAGGCCTTGAGCCTTACACACAGAGATTGTTCCAAATTCTCTGAATCTTTGGATGATATTATGCACTGTAGGTGATGATAACTTCAAACTCTTTGCAATTTTTCTCTGAGAAACTCCTTTCTGATATTGCTCCACTATTTTTTGCCGCAGCATTGGAGTAATTGGTGATCCTCTGCCCATCTTGACTTCTAAGAGACACTTCGACTCTGAGAGGCTCTTTCTATACCCAATAGTGTTGCCAATTGACCTATTTAGTTGCAAATTTGGTCCTCCAGCTGTTCCTCATATGTACATTTAACTTTTCCGGCCTCTTATTGCTACCTGTCCCAACTTTTTTGGAATGTGTAGCTCTCATGGAATCCAAAATGAGCCAATATTTGGCATGAAATTTCAAAATGTCTCACTTTCAACATTTGATATGTTTTCTATATTCTATTGTGAATAAAATATAAGTTTATGAGATTTGTAAATTATTCCATTCCTGTTTTACTCACAATTTGTACAGTGTCCCAAATCTTTTGGAATTGGGTTTGTAGAATATTTATACATATTACCAACATTGTATATTGTAACACACACACACACAAACACACACACACACACACACACACACACACACACACACACACACACACACACACACACACACACACACACACACATAAGGATATAAACACAAAACTAACTGTTATAATGATGTTTATGCTGTCATTCATCAGGACGAGCCTAGATGCTGAATACTGAAAACCCAGTGATGTGTAAATATAAGCAGTCTTTAAAATTATTTCCTAAATTATGCTAATTCATGACTATGAATGTTAATTCAAGTGTCTTTTGCAGTGGTGCCAACCAACACCAACACAGGGATTATTGGAATTCATTTTTTCATCAAAATAACACCAGTCAACATTTTTGTCTTGTAGAAATGTTAAATGTAAGTCTATTATGAATGGTTATTATAACCAGTATGTTGAGTACCATTGGATTATGTTTCAATATATAATATGTTTTGATTACAACTTTATAAGATCCAATATATTATTTTATCTTGAATCTTCTTTTTTTTTTTCTCTCTCTTTACACTTTTAAGTAAACTTAATGTTTTTCTATTATCTACACAAAAAAAAAAAAAAAAGACAGATTCACATATTACTGATTGTTGTATTAAAATAGACAGATACATTTATAGACCATTCAGTTCCAGTCTATTGGAGAGTGATCATTATTTGTCTTACAGTATAAGGCAGTATTAATGAAATATTGTCACAGATATGCACTGTAGTTTGTAAACATGTCAATTTTGAGACTGAGACTTACATTTTCTTCTAATGTAAAGAAACAACACAAAATAAATACAAAAATAAAAAATAAAAATAGCAACACAAAAGTATAGTTCATTAATTTTCACCAAGCATGTCCATAGAAATGTTTTTCCTTTCTTTCATTCTTTCTTTTTCTGTGAGACTGGGGTCGATTTCCACAATTTCCCCTCATTCAATATTGGAAAAATATTTTTGTCATTTTTCTGCCCAGGCATATATCATTCCCACCACATCTCAAATTGTGTGCTTTTTTAATCGCATTTTGCTGAGGAAATGACAGTTCAATCTGACAGTGAGTGTAGTTGGCACACACTTTTCATTGTTAAATAGATAAAGAGGAGCAAACGTTAAGATAACACATCCGTGCAAATGCACACTGAAGTACCTTGGTAAAATGCAGACGTATTGGATGTCGCAAAATATTTCCTAATTTATGTTAATTCATAACTAAAGTGTCTTTTGCAATTGTGCAAACCATCCGCAGCACAAGGGAATATAAATATAATGTGTGTGATTATTTAAAACCAAACTAACACCTCTCAACACAATATAATTGACTTTGCATTTTTAATATGACTATTTTATGATATATTATTGCATTTTAATTATTTTTCAATCATTTAACTAAGATATATGTAGACTTTTGTCCTCCTCTATGCTGTGTCTGCATGATCATTCTTACACGTGCCAAATTTTTTTTTTTTTTTTTTAGATCAGGTAAGGTGTTGTGAAAACCAGGTGCAAATGGTGGACGGAGCTCCACATCCTTGCTCCAGCTTCTTGCTGTTATCTAATTCTCCAGCTATATGTTCACTTTCATGAAATGGCCAGTTTTCATCAAGTCTAAAGATGCTTAGAAAAACAATGTCTCTTGCCTGCAACACAAAACATGTCGGAAGGCTCTCCGAAATCTCTTTGATGCCTTTTTATGGCCAAAGATGAAAGATCTTTGCTTTCATCTCCTTTCTTTTTGTATTCACGGTTAAAATGAAAGCTCTTGCGTTTGTCACATTTGCAGGAGTCTGACATGAGAGTAAAATCAAGAAACCCTGCACCCATTTTTCCAAGGCACACTGAGTAAATGTTTGATTGGCTGAGACTGCTTTGCATTTCAAAGTCATTGTTCACAATAAAGCTCTCCTGTCTACCTTTAAGTTACCTGGTGCTAATGGCTATTTACCAGCCAGTGGAGAAGCTTAAATGTGGTCTTGCTTATGACTCTGATAGAGTTTTTCATTATGAGCAAGATGCACTTTGGCTCCCTGAAATTATCATCTTTACTGTTTGTTTTGTATTAATATAACTAAAAACAGAAATAAAAGAGAAATGCATGTATATGTTTACATGTGCGAATATTAAGCAAGTGTGTGGCTCGAATCTAGTGAGCTGTTGAGCATTTACCATTGTCCAGCAATGGAATCCATTAATTTAGGAACACAATTGGGAACTTTACACACAAATTTAAAAATAGGCTCAAGTTGGTCATGTTATGGTTATGATCTGTTTTGGTTTAGTTTTCTGTGATTTTCTTTCTCCTGTCTTGTTTGTTTCTATGGTTTTTAATTTGCTCATTAGTCATTTTTACATTTTCATTTTCAACTCCCTCCACCAGTTTTCCCCTCGTCAGCTGCCTTATTTAAAAGTTGTCTTTCTGTTTAGTGTTATTTCGTTATTAGTTCATGTTAGATGTTTATGTGTTGGATTTATGTCTGGTTGTGCCTATTTAATTTTGTGAATCATTAAAGAAATCTTTTGGAAATATATTCCTTCATTGTGTTTTGGTATTGCCTTTTCTGTTATAGATTTATATGCAATGCTGCCTTATAATTTGGCTAAAAGGGGATATAAAATGTGTTCTGAGGAACAGCCTTTGTGGTGGGAGAACTCCTGATGTCTTCAGGAAATCAGTCAAAATCAACCATTCAGTATACAGCTTTTATATGAGACCATGTTTTCTAATCATTTGTTTAAAAGGCACAAAGAGTGAAATTAAACTTGATCAAAATTATTTCATTCCAAGGTCATGGAAATAAGTGCTTTTATTTGCTAATCCTTTGATCTCTCCCACACTCTTGCTCCTTTTCTTGCCTTTTTCCCCCCTATTCTCCAGTTCTGGTTGTCTGACCTTCATCCTGTTGCTCCTTTAATCTACTAATTTAATCTACTCTATTCTCTTTAAGTAATAAAGGTTTGGTTAACATGGTTTAGCTAAACATTGCTAATAGATTGTAACGATACGTCAAATGAGTGGGAGGAAGCAAGTGCGAGTTAATGAATCTTTAATAATAGAAAACAAACAATGAACACGAAGACATGTGATACTGGTAGTCTTGACGGGAATGTAAAGTCCAGGAAGAGGCAGAGCTCACAGATGATCCAGGGTGCGATGGTGAGTTGGCAGCAGGATAGTGTGACACAGGAACTGCGGGGGAAGAGCCGTGAAGGTAAGTGGTGTAATCCAGTGATGTGGTGGAGTGGACGGGGTTCCGGGAAGACAGGACAATCCAACGACGAGAAACAAACACAAGGAAGGCAGAACATGAGACACACAATGACTAACAACACTCTGACAAACACAAGACACTAGACAGGGCAATATATAGGGAAGGGTAATGAGTGGCAACTGGTGCTGATGAACAATTAGTGGAGACACCCACATAAAACAATCAGTGCTGACGCAAAACACACACACACCACCCACATATCTATCTATCTATCTATCTATCTATCTATCTATCTATCTATCTATCTATCTATCTATCTATCTATCTATCTATCTATCTATCTATCTACCTACCTACCTACCTACCTACCTATCTATCTATATATATATATATATATATATATATATATATATATATATATATATTATTTATTGATTAATTGATTTTCTTTCAGAGTCATGTCAAATTTGCTAATAATTTTTCTTTATATTATGTATGTTTTACTAGTGTCTGATTTGTTAAAGACCTGTAATTTTCCTTGTTTCCTTTTCAGGTTCTGGCTTGATTCACACTCAAACTTCTGGTTTCAGTTGTGACTCATCATGCTTAGATCTCAGTCTTGACTCAGACACTGTTCAAAGCAAAGCATATTTACATATTTACTTTCTGAACTGTTCATACCTCACAGGTATCTATAGGATTGAATCATGCTCAATCTGCTAATTTATTGGTCCTGATTTGGACACTGATGTGAAACCAGGTTTCATTTCTTATTTATTTATTTATTTATATTATTATTATATTATACAGTATGTAACATATATCTGAAGTCATAAAAAATATATCTTTGCCCAGCTATTTTTAACTGTTTGATCACAATCTAGGGTTACTATTATGCATAAAACATATTGATAGGATCACAGAGATAAAAAAAATTATAATAATAAAATAAATAATAATTAATAGTAAAAAAAATATAAAATATAACCTCTGATTTTTATATTAGTGCTACCAGTATTACAACATCAAGATTGTAAATGTTTTGTAACATTTTAATTTTTAATTTAGTACAATATTTTGAAATTGCAACATTTTAGTGTCATTTTCACTAACAACTGCAAATGGATTTATATTGCATACCTAAGTTCACTGTTATCCCACCGGTCACTATTGTGACCATCAACATGTTTTCTAATTCTATGACCACACTCAGCAAAACTGCATATATTTAATTGAGACCCTTTATTTATTTATTTATTTATTTATTTATTTATTTCATATTTGCATGAACAGTAGTAAAACATCATTCAGTAAGGTTTTTAAAGCTTTATAAATGAAAACCTTTTTTTTTACAGTCACTTTTGTGACCAGTGGGATAAAATGGGTTAATTAATGTTTCTCTCTATGCTTTCTATGTTGCTGTAAAACAGAGCTATAGCAAATGTGTTGGGGATGGCAACATGTGACATATAATAAAACCATTCAGAAGGACGACTCAGAGACCTTATGCAAGACTAATATGTTTGACTAAACTTAGCATGTACTTTCCCATTCCATCTTTGTCTCTGTCCCTCCTACACAGTCAGTGCTACTACACAGTTCATCCAGAGTGTCAGAGTACACATACAACCGAAACACACTTATTACAGCCCACCCTGCCTGAACAAACCCTTGTCATTGATTTATCTTCACCCACCAGTCTCTAAATGAAGTTATTACTGTGGGGAGAGTTGTTCAACGTCATGTCGCCCCAAGATTCCCTGCTTGACATGCTTGAATTTGTTCGTCTCATCTCAGACGTTCTCTATATTTCTCTCGCACACTCATCCCATATTTATCCTCATCTGTTTTTTAAGACAAGAGGAAGAGATCTATAGCATATTTTGCGGCAAGCCCCTGGGTGTTCCCTCCCACAAAACGCTGAAGCAAAATAAATTTAAATAATAAAAATCCAAACCAAAAATGAAATTGTTTTATGTGCAGGGGAGCACCGGGATGTCAGCACAATCTTAATGCAAAAGCAATAAACAGTGATGGAAAGAATCACCCATTTTGGATTCGGTGTGTGATTTATGCAAAGGATTCTCTGTCAAAGCTCAAGGCATTGTGGAAAAACATGCATAAAAAACAGCCTTGCGAAATATTAGTTAATTATTCAGAGACAGAACATTTTCTCATTCTTTTAGTAGGTAAATGCAATGTTACACTAATTTGAAACTGAGTTACAAAGTGTTGTCATTTCCATTGTATTTTAGTAGGATATACATTTAAATAAATTAAAATAAATAAATTTATGCATTTAGCAGACGCTTTTATCCAATGCGACTTACATTGCATTCAAGCTAACAATTTTCTCCTAACATGTGTTCCCTGGGATTTAGGAATACATTTGTTAGGGATAGTTCAGCCAAATTAAATTTCATTAAATTAATCAATGAATCATGCACTCATGTAATTTTAAATGGAGATATTTTGAAGAATGGTTCAAAATAACACCAAAACCCATTGCTTTTTATTGTGAAGACACTTCTTATGTAGCACAGAAAGGTTTTTGTTTTTGTAGTATTATGAATGTAGACAGCCCTGAGTATTGTGCGACTTAGATTTCGTCAAAAATAAATAAATAAATAAATAATTCTACTAAATCCATAAACTTACCACTGTGAAAGTATGTGCATTATGGATCACCACTGCTCAGGTAATGTACACAGCATGTTGAATTTTAATGTATGCAACTGCATGGATCCTTGTGAGACTAATTTGAATTATGTTGCCTTAAGTGTGTTGGAACAGGGCCGTCAACAGCAGGTGTCAGCCTCTATTCCATCCAACTGGGACTTGATAACATGTTTGAGATGTTTTCCTCCATCTCTCTTCCCACCGGTCACTTCATTATTAAGTGCTTTTTACCGTCAAGCTCCACAGCTGTTAGACTGGCGTTTATATTCTCTCTAATGCATTGTGCTAAGTTTGCATTACACATATAATACGCATTTGAATCCAGCTCTTCAGTTCCAGATTGCGACCTCAGTCTTCTCATTCTCTGAAGACATTTTCCTCTCACTGTGCCAATGAATTAAAATGCATTTTGAAAGATATAAATTTGATGGAATTATGGTTTTATTGGCCAAAAGTGTGTCGTGAGCTGTTGAGCTGTTGTATTTTGTACCTCAGGCTGGATAAAATATCCGATCTTTGTGCAGTTTCCTTCTCACAGCTTGTTCATGCAAACTGTTTGGGAATGTTGATGGCACACCTTTTATTGACCCTGTACCCAACTGTAAAAAAGGGAAAAAGTGAAACAGCCAGTCTTATTTTGGCTCTGATATCACATAGCGATCTCATGGATGCCAAACCAATTTAGAAAGCAGAGAGAAAACAAAGTATCAGCCTTCTTTTTCCCCCAGATGAAGCTTGGGATGGGGTGAAACCCATGAGAAAATGACTTAGTTCCTCTTCCCTGAAGCTGTGGCTATTGCTCTTGGCTAAACCTGGCAATGGTTCTTCATCATTGTTTCAAACAGTTCCAGTAGAGAAATAATGGGCTTTTGGAGTGTCGTCAACGGCTTGGGGAATAAAACGCCTGCTGTGAGATACAGTCTGTGCCTGCTTAATGTATATATATATATATATATATATATATATATATATATATATATATATATATATATATATATATATATATATATATATATATATATACATATATATAATTTTTTTTCTCAGACGGCACCTTTGCCTTTGTTGTTTAATGGCAGTAGTATTCCATAATGAGGACCGATCTTAGACAAGTTTGTACAGTCCAAACTCCTTAAGATGTTCTGATACATTAGACATTATGTGAAAATCACTTTATATATCTTCTCACATCTATAAGGCTGACTTCAACTGGATGAGATTTAGGTCAACAAACTAAGTGTGTTGTGTCTCCAATTAAAGAGGCATTATGAAATTTAAATCAAATTGACTGCAACGTACTTAATGTAAACCAAAGTTGAAATATTTTTTTTTAAGATTTGGACTTTTAAAGATTGGACTTTGGATCCCTGCTACAATTTAAACAGTTTTATGTTATAACTTGGCTTACTTGGGTTTATTTCAAGTGTACTCTGCAGGAGTCTTCATCATTCTTTTGATCATGGCTCCAAAAAGAAACCTTGCAGACACTGAGCCTAAGGAATCTATGACAGAACTCCATGAAGTTGAGGACAACATGCAGTGTAACCGAGAGGTAAGACTTTAGATGGATACTATATAAATTGGCAAGAGTAAAGAAATTCTCACCCTTAACTCCACAAACTCTAAGTAACACTATCCTTGCAGCCCAGGCTAATTGGATAAAAAAAAATTGTCTTCCAATGGCGACATTTCATTGCTACTTGCATGTTTCATGACACTTTAAAATTAAGATTTTAAGCTAAATCATGACATTTGCAAAGTATGGTAACCCATACTCAGAAATGATGCTCTTCATTTAACCCATCCAGGTGCACACACACAGCAGTGAGTAGGGAACACACACACACCCAGAGCAGCTATTTTCTCCAGCGCCTGGGGAGCAATTGGTGGTTACAACTCCTGCTGGCATTGAGACTCAAACCTGCAACCTTTAGGTTACAAATCCAACTTTCTAACCATTAGGCCACAGCTGCCCACTGCCCACAAATTAATATGTTCAATGAGTGGAGCTAAAATAATGTTCAGTTTTGTTCTTATGAACGATGGACATATATGCAAATATTTTATTATGTTATACATATCAAAGTAATTTTGGAATTAAATGTCTATTGACTAGTGCTATAAAACACAAAA
Source organism: Carassius carassius (assembly GCF_963082965.1). NCBI lineage: Eukaryota > Metazoa > Chordata > Actinopteri > Cypriniformes > Cyprinidae > Carassius > Carassius carassius. Next base: position 22,396,651 of record NC_081781.1, on the reverse strand, counting down.
TGTAATAATAATAATAATTATAATAATAATAATCATCATCATCATCATCATCATCATATTATTATTATTATTATTATTATTGAAATTGACAACAGCCAACTGCTTGTGAGGTTTAAGGTATGGTGCTTCCAGTATGGCATCATTCCCAGATTACAATGACCATTCCTGCTATACAACATTCCCTTGACTCTGGTGGAAGCAATGGAGAGGCTGTGCAGTAGGTTTTTGCACAGATGGTTGGGTGTTCCTCCAACTTTCAGCTCAGTCATTTTGTACAGCAAGACCTCCAAGCTCTGCTTACCAGTCTCATAGGTGGTTTAAGAATTTAAAGCCACCAAGGCAAGAGCAGTTAGCACACTGCTACTGTCTAAGGATAAGAAAGTGCAACAAGCTAACAAGACAGTCAAGTGTGGCAGGAAGTGGAAGACGCAAGAGGCAGTGCAGGAAGCGGAATTGTACTGAAAACATCAGGAAATCCTCTGTGTGGTCTGTCAAGGATGAATGGGTCTGGGAAACTATAAAGCCAAGAGTTTGAGTAAGGCCGATGCCAAAGGTAGGAAGACACTTGTGATTCAGAGGGTTAGAGAGGCTGCAGAAGAAGACTGGAATTTAGGGCTTGCCTCTCAAGGGCAGGGGATGCAGTGGTACCAGGCACTTGAGCATTCACAGTCCTGGAAGGAACTCTGGAGTGCTGACCAGGGTGAATTGACCTTTCTCTTGTGTGCTGTAGCTGACCTATTACCAACTCCAAACAACTTGAAGATCCAGGGCAGGGATGAGGATCCATCCTGCCATCAGTGTGGAGCAGCCTTGTCTACCCTGAACCAAATGTTGATAGGATGCCCCAAGGCTCTGGTATAAGGACGCTACAGATGGAGACATGATAAGGCCCTTATTGAAATTGCCAAATGGACAGACTAACATAGGGTTAAAGTCGATTAACATAAGACACCACCATCCCGAGTGGTCAGTTTTCTGAAGCAAGGAGAAAAGTGTCCCAAGTCAACTAGAACTGATAGCACTCCACCCTCTATTTGGTATTAAACGTCTGACTGGGAAATACAAGTTGACTTTAAAAAGAAGCTTGTCTTGCCAGAAGAGGTGGTGAGATTTGATCGATGAAGCTTCTCTTAAAGGATGGAAATAGAATCCCTCTGAGCAGTGCTTAATTTGTAAATTGCGAGGTCCCGGAACAAAGCGGGGTAACGGATCCGGCATGTGATTACAGGAGGAAGAGGTAACGGAAATACTCGTGCAAACACATTGCTGGACCAGTTAAAGTGATTTTAAGAGCATGCACCAGTTGCATTTAGTCGGTAAGGTCATGAATAACATGGAAATGTCATGCGATTTTAAAACAACAATTTCCAGAACAAAAAACGTTTTGAAAAAGTTGTGGAATTATATTTTTCAAATCTCTGTGTAATAGAGTTATATTTAATCAGGTCCTAAATTTCTGTGGGTGTAGCTATATCGCATGGTTTTAATAATTCTCGCAGCTTTCAAGTTTATAATGAGGGAAATTCCTGCATTTATTCAACATAGATTTGAATAATAAAATAAATCAAAACAAACTATTGGATTAAATTAGTCATTCGAACCCAATATTCAAATCCATGAACTCTCTCGGAGCGTGCTTCTCATCAGTGCATCTTGTCTGCACTACAGTGACCTGCTGCACGCTGCGATACAAGGCTCACATTTCGATCAGGACAGCTGACAGAACTGTCACTTGACTAATCAGGTAATTGTTGCATTGTCACAAAAATTAAGTATTTTATTTTAAGCCATTTGGTACTCACGCGCTCCAAAGGCTGTATTATGTGCCCTCACATTCACATCCAAAGCTCGCGAGTATAATATACGAGTTATTTTTCATAGTTTTGTTTAAGCATCTAAATACAAACAATATGATGTCTGATGGATTTTGACAAATAAAACAGTTTCATGGCACACTCTGCTAAAATACAGGGGGAAAGAAAGAAAAGGCAGAAAAATCAATAATTAAACAACACTGCTTGTGTTGTATCAGACACGTGCAATTAACATTAGGCTATTTAAAACAAGTTAAAATGGAGTTAACAAGGTCTTTGACTGGCGAATGAGGAGATATGTGTTTTGTCTGCATATGAGGAAAGTGCAGTGCATTAAATGCAATCACCTTTTACAGGTTAGGGTATACCATTTATTGTTGCTATGGGCGCTTAGATTTTTCTTGTTGTTTAATACACTTAGCCAAAATCTCATGATACAAACAATTAAGCACTTATGCACAGCAGGATATTTAAAACGTACAAAAGTATTTTGGCTAGATGGCAAAAACGTCTCTAGGTTACGAATGTAACCCTAGTTCCTCGAAGTAATGAGACGCTGTGTCGAGCGCTTTGGGGAAATGCCTTTGGCAAGATCAACTCTGAATATCGTGTGCAATCTGTCCAATGGAAGAGCGTGACGTCACAGGCGGGGTGACGTAGCGACCAGGAAGCTATAAAGGCACGTGCCACGCAGCTGGCTTCAGCTTCGAGTAGGGAAGCAAGCGCCGGCAGGGGTGCCAGGAGTATGGCTCTGCGACGCACCATCTCGTTCCTTCGAGGAACTAGGGTTATATTCGTAACCTAGAGACGTTCCTCTTCAGGAACTCGAGCTGCGTCGAGCGCTTTTGGGAACGATGTGCCAACGCTGCGTGACTACCAATCCCCTGCCTAGTGTGTATCCGAAGAGCACAGCTAAGGCAAGAGGACAGAAGAGCCAGGAGCGGCTCACATATCGAGATTGTAAAATCTGGCAAATGTAGAGGGTGTGGACCATCCTGCAGCGTTGCAGATGTCTAACAGGGACACACCTGCTAGAAAGGCCTTAAAGACAGGCATACTCCGCGTAGAGTAAGCCTTGGCTCCCAAAGGAAGGGGAAGACCAGAGGACTCATAGGAGATGTTGATAGCCTCGACTATCCAACGACTAAGGGTCTGCTTAGAGGCAGGGGAACCCTTTTAAGGAGGACCGTAGCAAACAAGCAATTGGTCAGATTTTCTCCACAGGGCAGCTCTGTGGACGTATGCTCGCACTGGACACATACAATTTAGCTTCTACTGGTCTGGCTCCCGAAAGGGAGGAGGGCAGAAGGCCTGCAGTACTATAGGTTGTGGTGTAACAGAGGGAACTTTGGGAACATAACCCGCTCGAGGGTATAAGAATGCTTTGGCCATACCAGGGGTAGTTAGGGGCCACCAAGAGGGCCTGAAGGTCTCCAACTCTCTTTAGAGACGTAATCACCAGTAACAGGGCAGTCTTAAGGGTCAGATGTCTATCTGATATGTCTTGAATTGGCTCGAATGGAGCTTTACAGAGAGCCTCTAACACCACAACCAAATCCCACGGGGGAATATGGGACCATACTGGAGGTCTCAGCCTCAGTGCACCGCGGAGTAAACGTGTAACTAGGGGGTGCCTACCCACTGACTGACCATTGAAAGGGATGTGGTAAGCAGCTATGGCCGCCACGTACACCTTTAAGGTGGAGTGAGTTAACCCCGCAGAGAGCCTAGCTTGTAGAAACTCAAGAACTGTACCAACTGGGCAGTTAACAGGGTCAAGCTGGTGGTCTCTGCACCATGAGGTGAAGAGTTTCCACCTCAGGGCGTACAGTTTCCTCGTAGAGGGAGCTCTGGATTGGAGGAGGGTCTCAACAACCTCAGTTGAGAGACCGGAAGCTATGAACTGTGCCCCCTCAGGGGGCACACCCACAACTTCCACAGCTCCGGGCGAGGGTGGATTATTTTGCCCTGCGCCTGAGAGAGTAGATCGGTCCTGATCGGAATCTCCCATGGAGAGTCGTCGAGGAGAGAGACCAAATCTGCGAACCATACTCGGCCCGGCCAGAACGGGGCTACTAGCAACAGATGGACCCCGTCCTGGCGTACTCTCGACAGAACTCCCAGGAGCAGAGCGATGGTGGGAAAGGCGTACAGACAAAGCCTCGACCAGGTCTGTGTCATGGCATCTAGTCCCAGTGGAGCTGGGTGAACTAGAGAGAACCAGAGGGGACACTGCGATGTCTCTTGCGTCGCGAAGAGGTCCACCTGAGCTTTGTCAAATATCTGCCATATCTGCTCCACCACCTCGGGGTGAAGCATCCATTCACCAGGCCTCGGCCCCTGTCTCGACAGCATGTCTGCTCCCACATTCAATCTCCCAGGAATATATACTGCTCTTAACGAGAGGAGTTTGCCCTGGGACCACAGGAGGATCTGGTATACCAGCTTGTATAAGGGGCGTGAACGCAGACCTCCCTGGTGATTGATATAAGAGACCACAGATGTGTTGTCAGTGCGCACCAACACATGATGGCCTCTCAGGTCTGGGAGGAAATATTTCAATGCTCGATACACTGCTAGCATTTCTAGACAATTAATGTGCCATGTCAGATGGCGACCGCTCCACAGATCGCGGGAAGGGTGGCCACTCATGACCGCACCTCAACCGGTGAGGGACGCGTCTGTCACTAGCGTTACACGGCGACCAAGAGCTCCCAACACCGGGCCCTGTTTCAAGAACCAAGGTTTCTTCCATATGTCTAAGGCACGAAGGCATTGCCGCGTGAACTTGATAGTTCGGAATGGATTTCCCCTCAGGGAAACCCCCTTGGTCTTGAGCCACCACTGCAGGGGCCTCATGTGCAGGAGGCCAAAAGGTATCACATTGGACGTAGCTGCCATGAGCCCTAACAGTCTCTGAAACTGCTTGACAGTGAGTGACTGGCCTTCTCTGACTCTCTTGACTGAGGAAAGGATTGACTCGATCCGAGCAGGAGACATACGTGCCTGCATCGTGGTCGAATCCCACACTACGCCTAGATAGGTGGTTCTCTGAACTGGAGAAAGTACATTCTTCTTGACATTCAAACCCAGCTCCCCCATATGGGCGAGAACGACACCTCGATGTGGAACCGCCATCTGCTCTGATTGAGCTAAAATCAACCAATCGTCGATAAAGTTCAGAATGCGGATGCCCTGCATACGGAGGGGTACCAGAGCCGCATCTACACATTTCGTGAACGTGCGGGGTGAGAGTGCAAGGCCGAAGGGAAGTACTCGATATCGGTAGGCTTTGCCCCCGAAAGCGAACCTCAGAAACTTCCTGTGTTGTGGAAGGATGGATATGTGGAAGTATGCATCTTTGAGATCTATTGTGACAAACCAGTCCTCGGATCTGATTTGAGCTACAACCTGTTTGACAGTGAGCATTTTGAACTTCAGTGACATTACTGAGAGGTTTAATTGACGTAAGTCTAAGATCGGACGCAACCCCCCATCCTTCTTTGGAACTATGAAATACCGGCTGTAAAACCCGGACTCCCTGTCTAGAGGAGGGATCACCTCGATGGCCTCCTTCCTTAATAGGGTTTTCACTTCTTGTTCCATCACCAGAGCCTGCTGGGGGCCGACGACTGTCGGTGTAACCCCATTGAACCTCGGCGGTGGACGACCGAACTGAATACAATAGCCTCTTTCTACTGTATGCAGGACCCATTGAGATACATTTGGCAGTAGTTTCCACACTGCTAAATAATGTACAAAGGGAATCAGTCTCTCGAGACTGATCTCTGGTGTAAGAGGCCCCCGAAGGGGTGGCGAGCTCCCAGCTCCGCTATGCTCGTGGGCGGACATAACTGGGAGTGACACTCGTGGGAGACCGCTGCGCCCTGAAACACTGGCAGGGTTGGCAGACCGGCCTCCAGAGGGCACTGGGGTGAGACGGGCACCGTATAATGAGGTGGACACCGCTCTACTCCAGTAGGGGCTATCCTCAGGGTCACTGTGCCTCTAGCGTCAGGACCTCTTTGTCGAGGACTTCCTAGCTTCGATAATTTGTACAAAGATCTGATATCGCTTTGGAAGTCCCCAACTCAGCTCTTCTTTTGAGCCTTGCGGTATGAGGAGCTTGCCTCATAAATTGTGTGTATCTTCACCTGTGATGTAGCGTTGGCAGGGAGGAACACACAATCTATAGCGTGATCTGGATTCGCCCTTCATATGTCTGGTTTTAGCTTTGCTCTTCGGCATTATGTTGCTTTATTGGGACAGACAACAATAAATAAGACTCAAAAGACAGACTTTTTGACATGCACACACAGAGCGCCTGCTGAAAGACGCGAAGCTGAAGCCAGCTGCGTGGCACATGCCTTTATAGCTTCCTGGTCGCTACTTCACCCTGCCTGTGACGTCACGCTCTTCCATTGGATAGATTGCACACGATATTCAGAGTTGATCTTGCCAAAGGCGTTTCTCCAATGAGCTCGACGCAGCTCGAGTTCCTGAAGAGGAACCTACTTCTCCAGTCTTTAAGCACACACAAACAGTAGCCTTAACAGACATAGTGTTTGAGTAAAGAAAATAATGTACTATTCAAACAGTTATTTGTTAATAAGCGGAGATCCGTCTCCTCCAGGCTGTGCGCGCGCGTCAATCTGAGTGAAGGCGTGTGAGAGCTTGAGGATCCAATGGCATTACAAAGTTTTACAAGCTCCTTTAAATACTTATCATTGGTTAAATTTTTCTAAAACCCTGTGATTTAAAATAATAATAACAAATTATAATAAGAGATATTAATTTTGGATAATTTTTCACGGCACATATCAGGCTATTCTCTGTCTGCCATACGGAAACGCCGTCCCTGGAGGAGGGGGATCCGCCAAAATGAGGTGCCGGATCGGATTTCGGAGGTGCCGGATCCGGATCCGGCTTGTTCCAGCACAAATTAAGCCCTGCCTCTGAGGCTAAATGCTGAACGTATCTGTTGAAGATGCAGAGGGATTTTCAACAATACCAGCGCTTTGACCACACTGTCATCAATGGCTATCAAGAATAACAAGTAGTTGCTCTCGCAATTCCTGCTGGGGCAAAGCATCATTGATTTTTACTTCACCACACAATAATAATACTACAAAATAGCAGTTAGTTTTCAGCGGGCTGACAAAAACAAACAAACAAACAAAAAAACATTAATTTCAGGTGTGTTTTTGTACATTTGTACATTGTGTTTACTGACAGACTCAATTGAAAACAACAAACAAACAAACAAACAAACAAATAAATGAAATGAAATGAGTTCAGATGCAAAAGCCTCTGAATGCCATCTGAATTTTTTTTCTAAAATTAGCATTTTTATCAGGCCCCTATATATACATTCAGTTCCCTTTCAGTCGGTCACGTTCGACGTTACAAATGGGGATCTTGCCCGAGAGCCCAATCACCTTCGAGTGGTACAAAATGAGCCAATGGTACACAAAGTACCTTGGTCTGCGGAATTTGCATCGCGAGCTCCGCCCCGCAGAGCGGGTATATAAGGAGCAATGCGAGCAACTCACATTCAAGCTTTCGCTTCAGAGCCGAGCACATCGCTTGCTGCAATCACCGGAGTGTTACAAGCAAGAGCTGGTGTTGGTGTGACGGCGCGATTCAGCGGTTCGTCTGGGTTTCCTGCGATAGCTCCCGCGTTCCCCTGAGCGCTTCAATACCCCTAAAAGAGCAATTTCTCTCACAAAAGAGATACGGGCCGATTTGCGACTTTTTAAAGATGTCATTTCACCCGTGTGTTTCTGGGTGCGGTCGATATATCGCTCCTCCTGACGGTCACGATCGCTGTGTCACGTGCCTGGGCTTCCAGCACGCTGAGACTGCGTTCGTGGATGGCTCATGTTCTCATTGCAGGGACATGACCATCTCGGCGTTGAGATCGAGACTCAATTACCTTAAAAGGTATAGAGTCCCCTCTGCCAGACCCCGTTCTAGCTCTTCTTCTCGTAAGAGGGCTACTTCGGCTGGTGGCCAGGGTGATCTGAGGGTTACTGTGTGGGCTTCCCCGACGAGCGAACCTCCTCGGGCCACACCCCCCTCACATACGCCGCAGCAAGTTGAGTTCCCGGATGAGTTTGCTGGACCCTCTCAGGCTCCTGACATCTCATTTGGGGCTCGCGAAGAGGACCGTATGTCGATCGCCGCATCACAAGGCGGGCTTGAGTCCTCGGGAGATGAGGGTTCGGCTGCGTTGCCTCCCTCGGGAGTGCCAGCGTTGTCCGAGTCTGATCCCGAGCTGATGGCCGTGCTTTCCCGGGCAGCGGAGAGCATCGGGCTTGAGTGGAATCCTCCACCCTGTCCTGAGCGCTCGAGGCTGAATGATTGGTTCCTGGGGGCTGCTCATGCGGATCGCCAGCACCCCCCTCTGGTTCCTTTCTTCCCGGAAGTGCACCAGGAAGTAACTAGTTCATGGAAGGCACCTTTAACTGGCCGAAACCGTTCTGGTTCTTCCTCCGCCTTCACTGCCCTCGATGGCGGGGCGGCCAAGGGGTATGCTGGGATTCCCCCGGTGGAGCGTTCTGTTGCGATGCAACTGTGTCCACAGAGCGCCTCCGCTTGGCGTGGTGGTCCCAAGCTGCCCTCCAAGGCCTGTAAGTTCTCATCCACGCTTGTGGCCAAGGCTTACAGAGCTGCAGGCCAGGCCGCTTCTGCCCTGCATGCCATGGCCTCACTTCAGGTCTATCAGGCCAAGCTGCTCCGGCAGCTGCACGAGGGCAGTGCTGACCCAGGGGCTCTCCGGGCGATGAAGGTCACTGCGCGCTTCTTGGGTCAGGTGATGTCCACTCTGGTGGTCCAGGAGCGCCACCTATGGCTGAACCTGGCAGACATGAGGGAGACTGATCGGGCTCAGCTCCTCAACTCCCCGGTCTCCCAGGATGGCCTCTTTGGCAACGCGGTAGAGAGCTTTGCCCAGTAGTTCTCTGCCGCCCAGAAGCAGTCTGAGGCCATCAGACACATCCTGCCCCGGCGGCCCACTGCTGCTTCCACCCCGCCGCTGGCACAACCCGTCTCTGCCCCTAAACCTGCCAAACGCCAGGCTAAGCGGCGTTTCTGAGATATGCGACCCGGAGTTGGAGACGTCAGCTCATCAGGAGATGGTAGCAGGACCACTCCTTCCCTTCCTTCCCTTTCTTTTTGTTCCGCCACTGGCCCTGCGGCCGGTGGTACCCAAACCTTCACTAAAAAAGCTGTTTTCTCCACCTCCGGGTCCCAAGAGGCCAAGAACGACAGATGGCGACGTGCTTCCTCGGCGATCTCTTTCTCCTCTCCCCTTGCCAGTTTCCATGCAAAGACGGCTCAAGAACGCTTCGCCTTCTCATGCCCTCTTTGCTACTTGGAGTCAGACGAGTGCCCGCACTCCGCCCCCGCTAAGGGACACTATGCCTCCCATGCCGGGGCTGTCTGCTCCACCATGCTGCCCCACTGTGGGTATGCCTGTAGTCCCCTTGACCCCGCTGGTTCGGTTCCTGGGAGCCTGGCTGAGGCTCCCCAGGCCTTCCCGCTGGCTCATCCGGACGCTCAGGCTCGGCTACGCGATTCAGTTTGCCCGGCGTCCCCCCAGGTTTCGGGGTGTCCAAGTAACGTTGGTGGGCAAAGATGCCCCTGTCATGCGCGCGGAGGTCGCGACCCTGCTGGCAAAGGGCGCGATAGAACCGGTCCCTCCAGTCGACATGAAGTCCGGCTTTTACAGCCCTTACTTCGTAGTACCCAAGAAGACAGGTGGGTTACGGCCAATCCTGGACTTGCGTGCCTTGAACCGAGCTCTGCACAGACTCCCGTTCAAGATGCTAACGCCCAAGCGCATTTTCGAATGCATTCGTCCGATGGATTGGTTTGCAGCGACCGACCTGAAGGACGCGTACTTTCATGTCTCCATTCTTCCTCGACACAGACCGTTTCTTCGGTTTGCTTTCGAGGGGCAGGCATATCAGTACAAGGTTCTCCCATTCGGGTTGGCCCTGTCTCCCCGCGTCTTTACGAAGGTCGCAGAGGGAGCCCTGGCTCCTCTTAGGGAACAAGGTGTCCGTATCCTCAACTACCTCGACAACTGGCTGATCCTAGCTCACTCTCGAGAGCGGTTGTGCGAGCACAGGGATCTGGTGCTCAGACACCTCGCCCGACTGGGTCTTCAGGTCAACTGGGAAAAGAGCAAGCTCTCCCCTGTGCAGAGGATCTCTTTTCTCGGTATGGAAATAGACTCGGTCGCCATGTTCGCGCGGCTTAAGAACGAGCACGCGCAGCCACTGCTGAATTGCCTGAGACAATTCGAGGGCAAGAGAGCGGTTCCACTGAAATTGTTTCAGAGGCTCCTGGGGCATATGGCGTCCGCATCGGCGGTCACACCGTTTGGGTTACTCCATATGAGACCGCTTCAGCACTGGCTTCACGACCGAGTCCCGAGATGGGCATGGCAACAGGGCACGCTCTGAGTGACCATCACTCCGGCCACGAAGCGCAACGGGCATGCTGTGTCGGGCTCCTGGACAGGACCCCGACTTCAGTGGCATGTCAATTGCCTCGAGTTGCCTCGTCTTGCTCTGCACCGCTTCAGGGCCCTGCTGAAGGACAAGCACGTTCTGGTCCGCACGGACAACACTGCAACCGTAGCGTACATCAACCGTCAGGGTGGTCTATGCTCCCGCCGCATGTCGCAACTCGCTCGCCATCTCCTCTTGTGGAGTCACAAGCATCTGAGGTCGCTTCGTGCCATTCACATTCCGGACAGGCTCAATCGTGCAGCCGACGAGCTCTCACGGCAGCAGTCTTGCCCCGGGGAATGGAGACTCCACCCCCAGTCGGTTCAGCTGATCTGGGAACACTTCGGAGACGCTCAGGTAGACCTGTTTGCCTCTCCAGAAAATTCCCACTGCCAGTTGCTTTACTCCCTGACCGAGGGCACCCTCGGCACGGGCGCCCTGGCACACAGCTGGCCGCTGGGCCTGCGCAAGTATGCGTTTCCCCCAGTGAGCCTTCTTGCACAGGCGTTGTGCAAGATCAGGGAGTGCAGATCTTGCCACCACAGGTGGTAGCTACCATCACTTCAGCTAGAGCCATGTCCACCAGACATGCTTATGCTTTGAAGTGGAACCTCTTCATCACTTGGTGTTCCTCACGGCGTGACCCCTGGAAATGTCCAATTGGGTCAGTGCTTTCCTTTCTTCAGGAGGGGTTGGAACGAAGGCTGTCTCCTTCAACCCTCAAGGTCTATGTGGCCGCCATTTCGGCTCACCATGACCCTGTTGAAGGTAAGTCTCTGGGGAGGCACGATCTGATCATCAATCCGCCTCGCCCTCAACAAGTCCCCTCTTGGGACCTCGCAGTGGTTCTATCAGCACTGCAGAGAGCTCCCTTCGAACCCTTGCTCTCAGTAGAGCTAAAGTTTTTATCTTTGAAAACTGCGCTACTGATGGCTTTGGCTGCAGTGAAGAGGGTCGGGGACCTGCAGGCATTTTCAGTTGACGAAGACAGCCATGTGGCGTTTTGTAAGGGACCCCATTCGTAACGTCGAACGTGACCGACTGAAAGGGAACGTCTTGGTTACGTATGTAACCCTCTATCCCTGAAGGAGGGAATGGAGACGTTATGTCCCCTTGCCACATCGCTGTTCCGCTGAACGGCCGGGTCACTGGCTCGGCTCCTCAGCGAAGACTTGAATGCGAGTTGCTCGCGTTGCTCCTTATATACCCGCTCTGTGGGGCGGAGCTCGCGATGCAAATTCCGCAGACCAAGGTACTTTGTGTACCATTGGCTCGTTTTGTACCACTCGAAGGTGATTGGGCTCTCGGGCGAGATCCCCATTCATAACGTCTCCGTTCCCTCCTTCAGGGAACGAGGGTTACATACGTTACCAAGACGTTATTTCCTTTAATTGCATAGAAAATACATTGCCATTAGATTAAAATTACTGAACCTAAACATAGGAGCCTGATAAAAATTTTAATGTTAGATGAACATTTCAGATGGCACTCAGATGCTTTTGCTTCTGAACTCTTCAAATAAATGCTTTTGAGTTCCACACAAGACAGATTTGGAAAGGTTAATGAAAGGGAATCACATGAGGGTGATTAAATATGACCGAATTGAATGTATTCATTATTGTTTTAGTGCCTTCAGTCAACAACTGGCTTTTCATTTGGATTTGGATATTGACTTTTGGTTGTTTGGAGTCCCATAGAATATGATGAATAAATAATAATAATTACAAATTAGACACATTTATTAATTATTTTCTCTCTAGACAGATATAATTAAGCCTTTTACCAAACAGAAGGAGTTATGCTGTTTTTGTTTGGAGTCATTTCCAATGCAGCAGTCAATAGAACTGTAGAAAATTAATGAATGCATTCCATTTGTAAATGCGTTGAATTTACTTACAGCTTATATCAAACTGACTAAATAAAAGGGGTGCTATTCAATTTATTCTATTCTATAAAATGTGTTAATTTTTTTATGTAATGTCGTGTGTCAACCTCATGGTTTAGCAAATTGTTTGAGCCTTTGTTAAGACCTTTTTTTTTGTCTTGGACCCCAAAATGAAACTGTATCCAGCATGCAGCAGAAGATCTCCCATGATCATAATCTCTCATTCATGTACTCACCATAGCATATTAAATGTCACTCGAGCTTGATGGAGCTGATCTGACCTGGTGTGATCCAACCTGCATTGCAAGGCTTCAAGAGATCCCACAAGCCGCATCATTCCTGCATGAGGTGGCAGGAAGGGAAGGTTGGCTGCCCCCAGCCTGAGATCCATGCTGCCACCCAGCGGGGTGGCTGACAGCCCCGTAATTTCCTCTGACAGGTGACTGAGTACAGGATCTGGACCGCGGCTGATTCGGACTGGAAATGAGCTGGTGTTTGTAGCCTCTGTGACATGCTATTTATAGTAGAAAAGCTATAAATGAAAGTAGAATTAAAGAAGAAAGATTTCTTATTGGCTTTTCTTCACTGAAACAACAATACGTGACTTGCATCAAGCTTTAATTCAGAAACTATAGTGAAGGTTAGAGAGGAACCGTTGCTATAGCTGCAGGGTCAGAGATCAAGGACAGTGTTAAATGTGATGAAGCACTCCACAGGATTTGATGACAGACAATCCAACACCTTTATTGGACAGGTAGATAGAAATGAGATGACTTAGGCTTTAAGGTCAAAGCAAGCTGAAGAAAAGCAGACTGTTTTCACCATATTTGACCAATGACAATAACATGTGGCATCTGTTAATAGTGAAAAGCTGATTCATGTATTATTCATGTTTTAATAGAACTGTCAGTCGATTAAAATGTTTCATCAATTTGATTTGTTATTTATTTAGTTAGTTGGAGTTTGACCGTTGGTATCATTTTGCTGACGTGTTTTTGCTAGATAGGTTCTGAAGAGAAAATAATAAATTGTTCACAGTCATATACTCAATGCATTAACATGTTCACTTTGACATTCTTAATGTTCATTAACACATTACTTATTTACTTAACCTAAATTATATAAATTAATTTGTGTTTTTATTCATTAAGGCACTCTAACTTTAAAACATTGCTTCAAGCCATAACACCATAGTCCAAAAATAGCACTTCTTCCAATGAAAAAGTGTATCTCTTGTTGTCCTGTAGCATAAAAATCTGGAACTGTTTTGCACTTGATCTGTGCATATTTCTCTCTTGATTCAGACAACACAAATTTATCACTTTTTCACTATCAATCACTCAATGTTATTGATACTTTTTTTTTTGATTGGCTTGTTTTAGGCTAAGAATGTATCAATGATGGATATCTTTATAACAAACACAATATTTTGCTTCACAAGATGTTAATTAATCGACTAGAGTCATGTTTTGGATTATTATTGTTTTAATCTCCTCTTTAAACTCTCACTCTGATGGCCCCTTTTCATGGAAGAGGATCCATTAGTAAGCAAGTGATGTAATGATACATTTCTCCAAATCTGTTCAGATGAAGAGCCAAACTTTATTGCCATGATAATGCAAATAATAATAAGTTAATGTATTTGCTTTTTATATCTGTTTGTAAAACAAATTAAACTGTAAAATAAATAACATTATTTATTTATAAAACAGATAAGCTAAAATAAATATGTCCTGTGTATTTGAAGAACACAGATATAGAACAGGTATAGGATGATGGTTTAGAGACCATGAGCATCAATGCACAGCAGGTGCAGGTAAAAGCTTGGCTTGTCCAGAAAGACCTCACAACAAGACACATAAATGTTTTACCACCCGTCAAAACAGTAGGGGACCCTAAACAGCATGTGCCCAAAGCCCCAGTGACATGTCAGCTTAACTTGGACACTGCTGTTCTCTGAAACTGAAATGTGTTCCCGGTGTGTAGGAAGGATGGAGTTTGCAGTGGAAATCTTTGTGCACAAAGCTAATGTTTATCTTTGACATTGGGGTAAAGTCTTTGGGCTTTAAAGACAGCTGACAGCAGTGGGTGTGTAGTCACTTTACTTCACTGACACCCCGTCAGGCTTAAAAGACAGACAAGAAAACAATAAAGCTCAAGAGACAAGAAAAATATCAGCATGAGCTGTGGAGTTTTGTCATTCTGAATTTAGAGTTTGTCTCATGTCTTTTTTTTTTGGTTCAATACAATCTAAAGTATATTATACACATAAACTCTCTCTCTCTCTATCTCTCACTCACACACACACACACACACACACACACACACACACACACACACACACACACACACACACACACACACACACACACACACACACACACACACAGACACTTTTCAGTTGCTTATTAACACAAATATATAATCAGCCAATCACTTACAGCAACAAATGCATTAAGGCATGTAAACATGGTCAAGACAATCCGCTGTTCAAGCTAAGTTCAAACCAAGTATCAGAATGAGTGTGAAAGGTGACTTAATTGACATGTTGATGCTGCAGAATAGGCTGGTCTCAGTATTTCAGAAACTAACAATCTACTGGGATTTTGGTGCATAACATTTGTCCTGGGAAGTTGGAAATTCTGAGTTCCCAGTAGGAATTCTGACTTCTGACTCGGAATCTTAGAGAAATCGCAACGACTCCAACTTCAGAATCCAACATGGCTGCCTAGTGCATCAACAGAACAGAAACAGTGGTAATGTATTGTTTATTAGCACTTTTGTTTGTCTGTGCCTCAATAAATGAAGTTTTATTAACAAGATTCGGGAGGAGCGCGTCAGATACTTAGCCTAATCAACACAGGTGGACCATAATCAAGTAATCAATCCCATAGTATAAATATCGCTGACTTACCTCTATCCATTGACGGTTTATCAGCATCCCTCCTCCACCCCATCTCCTCACTTTGAGTTCACTTTATAAATAGACGGGGAAGGGGGGATACTCTAGGTTCGGGCCATATCTGAGCTCGGAGCCCTTCCCCGGACAGCACGCCAAAAATCCATACCATACCTCAGCTAATTATATGTAAGTGTGAACTCGTGAAACTCTATCCAGCTTTAATTTGAGGACATGACACTATGGCTTTTTTTTTAATCAACTGGAATTGCTTACAATGGGCATATCCTTCTTGGTTTTCTGACTTCTCTACTGGAACATGCTAAAAATAAAGGTGCTTAAAAGGTTTTTTACAACAATGTCATAGAAGAACCATTTTTGTTTCCACAAGGAACCATTCAGTCAAAGTTTCTATAAAGAGACACCTCTTTCTTACCTTTTTATCGTCTAAAGAACCTTCTTTCTCCAGAAACAACCTTTTGTGATGCAGAAAGATTCTTCAGATGTTAATGGTTATTTAAGGAACCATAAAAAAGGTTATTTCTATGGCATCGTGGAGTACCTTTATTTTTCAGATTGTGGTCCACTTGGGTGTGATGATATGGACTGACATCCGATTTCTGACATAAATTTTTCTTGCACAAAATTCTCTAGGGTTTACAGAGAATGGACTGAAAAAGAGAAAATACCCAGTAAGCAGCAGTTATGAGGCTGAAAAGTTGATGTCAGAGGTGAAGGCCAGACTGGTTTGAGCTGATAGAAAGGCAACAATAACTCAAATAACGACTCAATACAACTGATGTATGCAGAAGAGCATCTCTGAATGCAAAACATGTTAAAACTTGAAGCAGATGGGCTACAGAGCACACCGGTTGCCAGTCCTGTCAGCTAAGAACAGGAAACTGAGTCTACAATTAGCAAGGACTCACCAAAACTTGACAATACATGGGGAAAAAGTTTCCTGGTCTGGTGAGTCTCATTTTCTGCTGCAGCGTTCGGATGAGAATTTGTCAAAATCAACATGAAAGCATGGGTCCGTCCTATCTTGTATCAATGGTTCAGGTTGCTGCTGGTGGTGTAATGGTATGGGAGACATTATACTGGGACACATTGTTTAAATGCCACATACCACCAGAGTATCATTGCTGACCATGCCCATCCCTTTATGACCACAGTGTTCCCATCTTGTGAAGGGTACTTCCAGCAGAGTTCACTATACCCAATGGCCTTCACACTACTACCGTTAAGGTATACTTAATGAAGTGGCCGCTGAGTGTGTATATTTAGCCATAATAACATCAGTTTCTATTCTAATACACTGCTAATCCATTATCCTGCTCTTTTCCATATGTACATGATGTACTTTTCTACATGTAAGTCAAATATAGAAAGTGCAAATGCTCTCTCTCTCGCTCTCTATCTCTCTTTCTTTCTTTCTTTCTTTCTTTCTTTCTTTCTTTCTTTCTTTCTTTCTTTCTCTCTCTCTCTCTCTCTCTCTCTCTCTCTATTTACATAAAGCCATTAAGCACATGAAAAAAACGACAGGTATCAACATTATAACAGCTCAGTTGGTTGATCTTAAAAGACTTTCATTACAGCCTGCAGTGGGTGTAAATCAGCTAGAAACAAGCCGATTCCATTATTCCACTTGATTTCCAATGTGTTAACTGAGGAACTTCTGTCCAGTCACCCGGAAAGCACCATTAACATCTACACGAACCAAATGGACCGTTTGTTTTGGAGCTGAATGATTGTGCATCTATGGTAAACATAAGTTGGCATATGAATGCAGCAATCCTTTTCTTGGTATTAATATTAAGCATCAGACATGTTTGATATACAGATGTGTGATTATTAAATGCTTATGGTCTAAGATGGTGGGATAGTCACACCTCAAATAGGACAAACGGTTTGGAAAATGGATGGATGGATGTTTTGATTAGCGTCATTGGGCCCAGTTGCACAGCATTTCCACTCAGTCAGAAAATACAAATTGCTAGTCACTGGAAACTTCGCATTATCATTGAGACCTTAATTTGCAAACACTTCTCAGTGGGACTGAGCACTGACCCTGTGCAGCTGGATCTGTGACGACTGACAGAATATAGTTAAAATCCATGCCCAGACTTTACACTCTGGCACCATGAACACCAGCGCCCCACAGAGATGTGTCGTCAGTGCTCTTCTGGCCCACAACATCCTCTGTCTATATATATATATATATATATATATATATACTGAGCAAAATTATAAACACAACACTTCTGTTTTTGCCCCCATTTTTCATGAGCTGAACTCAAAGATCTAACACTTTTTCTACGTACACAAAAGGTCTATTTTTCTCAAATGTTGTTCTCAAAATCTGTCTAAATCTGTGTTAGTGAGCACTTCTCCTTTGACGAAATAATCCATCCACCTCACAGGTGTGGCATATCAAGATGCTGATTTAGAGCATGATTATTGCACAGGTGAGCCTTAGACTGGCCACAATAAAATGCCACTCTAAAATGTGCAGTTTTATCACACAGCACAATGCCACAGATGTCGCAAGTTTTGAGGGAGCGTGCAATTGGCATCCTGACTCCAGGAATGTCCAAAAGAGCTGTTGCCCATGAGTTGAATATTAATTTCTCTACCATAAGCCATCTCCAAAGGTGTTTCAGAGAATTTGGAAGTACATACAACCGGCCACACAACAGCAGACCACGTGTAACCACACCAGCCACACCAAGGACCTCCACATCCAGTATCTTCACCTCCATGTGTCACAGTGTCTGGGTTGTGTCCCTGGGTTTCCACTAGATGTCCTCCTTTCTCACGTTGTCTGTCACCTTATCACTTCCTGTCTCCTTATTTGGTCACCTTCCTCCTTGTTTAGGTAATTGATTGTTCCCCACCTGTCTCCTGTTTCCCCATCATCCTTTTGTGTATTTATACCCGGTCCGTCTGAGTCTGTGTCACGGAGTCCTTGTGTATGTTTCATGCTTTCCGTAGTCTTGCCCTTGCCGTGTGTTATTGTCTGTTTTCATGTTGTTTGGATATTCTGGTTTTGACCCTGCCTGGACTGTTTATGCTTTTTGGATTGCCCCTAAATAAACCGCATACCTGCATTTGGATCTCTCCGTGTTTCTTGAATCCCCGTCCGTGACAGAAGGACTCCGTCACACTGAGATCCAGCGGTATGTCTTTTTCCCGTTCCCCAGCCAAGATGGCGGAGCGGAGAGCTAAGTATCTCCGGCTGATCGCCCTCCGCCAAGAGGGCAATGAGGTGGGTGCCCTGGCACAGGTGTTCTGGTCCCTGGCCGAGGGTATGGGATACAACGATGCGGCCTTGAAGGACTACTTCAACGGCGGGCTGGATGATCCAGTGTCTCAGGAGGAGATGGTACATTTAGAGACACTGGAATACTGGGAGTTTGTGTACTATGTGCAGCATCGGCTTCTGTGGAATGCCCCAGCCACTCCGGTCTCTTCCGGTGAGGCGGTCCCCAGCCCAGCTCCACAGCTCAAGATGGCCGCCAATCCAGGGCCACAGCACAAGATGGCTGCCAGCCCAGAGCCACAGCACAAGATGGCCGCCAGCCCAGCGCCACAGCACAAGATGGCCGCCAGCCCAGCGCCACAGCACAAGGTGGCCGCCAGCTTGGGGCCACAGCACAAGATGGCCGACTCAACGCCTGAGTCTCCAGATAAGGTGTCACCGGCTCGCCAACATAGAGGGCGGAGGAGGAGGAGACAGGCGTCTACCGTTCCTCAAGGCCCAGAGGACATTCCCGAGGCGGTGCCCGATGCTGTTCCGGAGACCGAGGCGGTGCCCGATGCTGTTCCGGAGGCCGAGGCGGTGCCCGATGCTGTTCCGGAGGCCGAGGCGGTGCCCGAAGCCGAGGCGGTGCCCGAAGCCGAGGCGGTGCCCGATGCTGTTCCGGAGGCCGAGGCGGTGCCCGATGCCGAGGCGGTGCCCGATGCTGTTCCGGAGGCCGAGGCGGTGCCCGATGCTGTTCCGGAGGCCGAGGCGGTGCCCGATGCCGAGGCGGTGCCCGATGCTGAGGCGGTGCCCGATGCTGTTCCGGAGACCGAGGCGGTGCCCGATGCTGTTCCGGAGGCCGAGGCGGTGCCCGAAGCCGAGGCGGTGCCCGATGCTGTTCCGGAGGCCGAGGCGGTGCCCGATGCTGTTCCGGAGGCCGAGGCGGTGCCCGATGCCGAGGCGGTGCCCGATGCTGTTCTGGAGGCCGAGGCGGTGCCCGATGCCGAGGCGGTGCCCGATGCTGTTCCGGAGGCCGAGGCGGTGCCCGATGCCGAGGCGGTGCCCGATGCTGTTCCGGAGGCCGAGGCGGTGCCCGATGCCGAGGCGGTGCCCGATGCTGTTCCGGAGGCCGAGGCGGTGCCCGATGCCATTCCGGAGGCCGAGGCGGTGCCCGAGCCCGATGCTGTTCCGGAGGGCGAGGCGGTGCCCGATGCTGTTCCGGAGGCCGAGGCAGTGCCCGATGCCGTTCCCGAGGCCGAGGCGGTGCCCGATGCCGTTCCCGATTCGGTGCCCAAGACCGGTCTAGAGTCAGGGCTAGTTCCTGTTGACCGTCCAGAGTCGAGTCAGGTCCCAGTGGACTCTCCAGAGTCAGGGCCAGTCACTGATGACCTTCCAGAGTCAGGGCGGGTCACCGTTGGACGTTCAGAGTCAAGTCAAGTCACTGGGTGGGCTGCTGCTCGGGCCTGTTGGACTCCGGCATCGACCACAGGGGGGTGGTGGTCATCCGCTCCGCCCTGGGGGACTCTGGCATCGACCACGAGGACGTGGTGGTCCTCCGCTCCGCCCTGGGGGGCTTCCGCTCTGACCACGAGGACATGGTGGTCCTCTGCTCCGCCCTGGGGGGCTTCCGTTCTGACCACACGGACGTGGTGGTCTTCCATTCCGCCCTGGGGGGCGTC
The DNA here is from genome assembly GCF_963082965.1 of Carassius carassius. Classification (NCBI taxonomy): domain Eukaryota; kingdom Metazoa; phylum Chordata; class Actinopteri; order Cypriniformes; family Cyprinidae; genus Carassius; species Carassius carassius. Next base: position 22,376,611 of record NC_081781.1, on the reverse strand, counting down.
CGCTCTGACCACAAGGATGTGGTGGTCTTCTGCTCCGCCCTGGGGGGCTTCTGCTCTGACCACACGGACATGGTGGTCTTCTGCTCCGCCCTGGGGGGCGCTTGCCCTGACTACACGGTTGTGGTGGTCTTCTGCCCCGCCCTGGAGGACTCTGGCCTCGACCACAAGGACGTGGTGGTCTTCTGCCCCGCCCTGGGGGGCTTCATGTTGTTTTTTGTTTGTTGTTTTTGTATTTACTCCTGTCCCTGTTCCTCTCTGTAGTCTGGCCCTCCATCCCTCCCCCTGAACCTCCTCCAGTCCTCCTCCCTCCTGGTCTTCCTGTTTTGTGGTTACTTTCTGGTGCCTGTTTCCAATGTCTTTCTTTTCTGGCCCTCCATCCCTCCCCCTGAGCCTCCACCTGTCCGCCTCCCTCCTGGTCTGTTTTGTGTCTGTCGTGGAGCGTCTGGGAGCCGCTCCGTAGAGGGGGGGTTCTGTCACAGTGTCTGGGTTGTGTCCCTGGGTTTCCACTAGATGTCCTCCTTTCTCACGGTGTCTGTCACCTTATCACTTCCTGTCTCCTTATTTGGTCACCTTCCTCCTTGTTTAGGTAATTGATTGTTCCCCACCTGTCTCCTGTTTCCCCATCATCCTTTTGTGTATTTATACCCGGTCCGTCTGAGTCTGTGTCACGGAGTCCTTGTGTATGTTTCATGCTTTCCGTAGTCTTGCCCTTGCCGTGTGTTATTGTCTGTTTTCATGTTGTTTGGATATTCTGGTTTTGACCCTGCCTGGACTGTTTATGCTTTTTGGATTGCCCCTAAATAAACCGCATACCTGCATTTGGATCTCTCCGTGTTTCTTGAATCCCCGTCCGTGACACCATGATCATCTGAGACCACCCGCCCCACCAAGGCTGACGTAAGGCTTCTTCAAGCCGCATTTTTTTTATTTGCGCACAGACTGCACAAGACCTGAGCTTTGCGGTGGATGTAGATGGCGATCGTGTCTATTCCTCTCACGAATCAATAATTGTGCATTGGAAGACTTGGAATATAAATATTTATGGGTATTTTAAATAAATTATGACTGTAGTTGTATTTGCGTGTTATTTTTTATTTTTTTGACAAATGGCAGGTTTAGGGGCAGGGGTTGGGTTACTTGCTCATAAATGTGTAAATAGTGTAATGTGAATAAAACTGTTGTAACTGTTCACACTGAAAATTCACACCCCAACATATATGCAATAATGGCAACATCAAATCACCAGTGCCTTTAATGTTGGCATACTAATGCCAAGAGTTTCTACTTAAAGCAAAGGAGGACCCTGCACATTAAAACAATATATGCTAAAGGGATACCCAACTGTGAGTGAAAAAATTATGCTAAAGGGTCCTGATCAAGAGTCAATGTGTGAGAATCTGTTGGCTTTCATTACGAGTTCAAATGTTTTTGAATTAGTAATAGAGGTTTGGACATGTAACAAAAATGCTTGTATTTAAAGTACTGTATAAAAATGTACAAATATATAGGGCCTAGAGCAGATACCTTAAATTAATATCATATGTGGTGTCTGTGTGATATGACTGGATTATTATTATTTTTTTCTCAGATATAACTGTAACTGATGCATTCTTTATGTCCTAAGCCAGAACCCCAGCTTTGAAAATTGTTCAGTCAGCAGCCAGACCCACAACTAATACTAGACGTGAGGGCACCTGCTTTGAAAATGATTGCATTCCCACACCTGAGGCAGATTTTTCTTTTGTGAAATGAGGAATGACTTAAGCAAGAAAAGGTGGAATTTTCCCAGAGGTGCATATATTTTTAACACCAGTATGTTGGTATGGTAAGCAGCTCCTTTCAGTGTTTAAATTCTCTTTCCCACTTTTTTTTTCTCTAAAGATGTTGGATCTTTTTATGGTGTATGATAAAAATCTATCTATCTATCTATCTATCTATATCTATCTATATATATATATATATATATATATATATATATATATATATAGTACAGACCAAAAGTTTGGACACTCCTTCTCATTCAAAGAGTTTTCTTTATTTTCATGACTATGAAAATTGTAGATTCACACTGAAGGCATCAAAACTATGAATTAACACATGTGGAATTATATATTGAATTATATACATAACAAAAAAGTGTGAAACAACTGAAAATATGTCACATTCTATATATATATATATAAAGAGAAACATGCATTGCATATAGCCTATTCACAAGAGATTAAAGTGCATATTGAAGCTTAACTTTATTTATTTACTTCAAATGAATATATAACCTTGTATGAAAATACCATATGAACCGTTTTTGCAGGATTTTAAAATGTTTTACAAGACACAAGGTTTTTCAACATCGTGTCATATTACGTCACGAGAGGGAGTGGTGTGCCGGGCTCTGCTGTGAGCAGGCGTCTGTCAGTGCGTTTTTGGTAATAATTTTTATTTCAATTTATCATCGTCATGGTAAATTATTGTGTTTGTAGAGGTTGCTCTAACTTCAGCCTGCCATGACATTGAGTCTACAGGTGTCCAAACAAGAAATAGGATGATATCTTCCGTGCTTGGGTGCGTTTGTGCATGTGAAAAGATGGGACTTCACTTAATGCATCTGCTTCAACAAAACACAGTGGTGTGTAACTTAGTGATCACTTTACACCAACGATTATCATCACAGCGATATGATGCAGTTCAACAGGGCATGCCGAAGTAAGAACCAAGTGAGACTCTGAGCTTTTGCAGTTTCTTCCATGCACACAGCACCTTCATCGAGTCCGCCGTCAGCCTGAGGTTCAGCCACATGCTGCTCCACAAAAAGTAAACTGTGCACCGTATGTCTCGCTTTTTAACATTTTCTAACTAACAAATCAGTGAACATAATTATTTAAATAATGAGACACCACGAGATGTGTAAAAGTTTTAAGTACGCATCCACTTAGCTTGTAAGTATTAGCAGTAGCAGTATTTTTAAAAACCATGTAAAAACGTTAACATATGAGAAGGCATAGCTGATAAGTTAACTAATTAGTTTGCTAATATCATAACCATCAAGTCTAGTTACAGCTTAGTGACATTGTTTGCACAGCTAATTGGTATTTATTTATTTATTTTGATGTATTTATTTATTTTTGTCATGTGGTGTGTTTATAAGGCTTTGGGAGACATTGCAAGTAAAAAGGGAGTGTGAAGATCTGAAGCAGTGAAGGCCAGCTTTAATAACTACCTTTACTAGACTGAAGCTTCCACTCCTAATGGAGATGCAGATGTGACGGAGGCCAAGTGGAAAACCATGGTCAGCAGTGAATGTGATGTAAACTTCTGCATGCTTCTCCCATGCAGGTAAGGGCTTCCTTATTTGCCTGCCCAGAATGCCATAGGCCCAGCGGACAACTTGTCTGTATGCTGTCAATATTGATTGTCTTATTCCAGTGGTATCAAAAAGTGTGCCTTACATGTTTTTGTGACCTACCTAAATATCGGCAACTTGTAATTGAAAAAAAAAAAGAAAAAATTATTCAGATGCCTCTAATATTCAAATCTGTAATTTACTGTGTATTTATACTATGGCTATCGAGTGTGATTTCCATGCGCATCTCGCCAGTAAAGCTATACAAAATTGCGTTCAAAATCTGCAATGAATTGCCTGGAATTTGGACGCCATTTTGCATATCTTTTTTTAGTGAACTTCAGCTCTGTTTAGTAAAAATGTCACTACATCTGAAAGCACGTGCTGGAAATAAACTACTAATCAAAGAAGCTGCTTTACTGACAAGATGTGCTTGAAAATCGCATTTGATTTTTTGCATAGCCCTAATTCATACGTACACTAACTTAGCTCAGGGTAATAAATTATCTCTGCCCTAGACATACTTATGTCTGCTGGCCTGGAGAGGTCCACACTCCTGTCTGAAGTGGATATAGGCTATCTGCAGCACAAACGTGTTCAGACAGCAGGCTCATAATTATATCTGTGGTCCATCATAAGAGTGTAAATAAACATTTAACATTTCCTCAGCATCTGAACTGTGCGATCCAATTGTTTTCCTATGAAATGCTCTCCCTCTTGTTACCTCACTTCCGGTTTTGGCTGTTTTGTGATGTGGAAGTCAAATTCTCTCTCAAAAACAACTCTAGAAGCCTTAATAGTTTATTTTGAAAGTGTATATAAAATCTAGTTCCTGCATTATTCTTCTACACATCGACTCACTTGGGTTTCTAACCTAGAATATTTCCTTAAAGTAACACATTCCTTGTAGAGTTATGTTCAATTAGAAAATACACAAAACATAAGCTACAAGTAGGCTACTTGCTCTCTGAGGAGCTGTAAAGTTTTAAAAGAAATGAAATGACCCAAGATGGTGTTTTGAGTCCATGTCAGCCCGTTGGGGAGCTGTAATGAGCAAAATGAGTGTGTTGGCCTCCAAGACTGCAGGCACTGAGCAAAGGTCTTCACTTCACTAGATTTTTCACAATGATAGATGTGACCAGAAGCAGCCAGTCTGCCCTTAGGTTTAACCACAGCTGTTCCTCAATTATTTCCGTTCAACGGCTTCCTTCCTCATCATCATTAAACATGAGGAGAAGATTTTTGGCATCTTATGGACAAAGGGACAGTGGGGATAATTATAACCATCCAGTTATGCAGATGTTCCGCTTGTCTGGGCATTTGATCCAACCTGGTTTAACCTTTTTTTTTTTTTTTTTACAAATATTTCAGTTATTAACTCATCTGTGTTTTTAAGGGGCTACTCCTAAGCAATCTTCCATAATAATTATGCTTGTAATTATTGCTTTACCCAAACATAAGGTCCTTGGAATCCCTCTATATTTTTTCTTTATTTTTTTGTGATTAAATTAACTCATAGTCATTCATTATGTTAGATATGATTTTTTTCTGTTACAATGAAAAGAAAAGACATCTGATTCATTAATAATTAAAAGTCTTTCCTGAAAAAAAGAGTGCAGCATCATACCTTAATTTAGAGACATTCGCCAGTTCCTCAACAAATCACCAAAATGCATTTTTGCTAACCTGCATTATTTCACAATTTTAACACATACTTGGTAATTTAACTGAAAAAATAATTGCAAATAGGCAAATAAATAAATTCATTAAAATTAAATTGGAGTTTACCTACTAAGGCATGAATAATCACACAGTTTTCATGTATTTATTCATGATAAATCATATTAGATGAAGTTGATCATGATGAATGACACAAAATATTTAAACAAATTCAAATTAATTAATCGAGTTAGTCACAATTAATCATGCCAGACGTTTCAGGAAAAACATACAGCATCATGCCTTAAATAACAATTTAGGGACATTAACCAGTTTCTCAAGATCAGATAAATGCATTTTTGCCTGCATTATTTCACAGTTTTAACCTGGTAGCTTAGCTGATAGATAGATAGATAGATAGATAGATAGATAGATAGATAGATAGATAGATAGATAGATAGATAGATAGATAGATAGATAGATAAACAGATTGATTGATTGATTGATTGATTGATTGATTGATTGATTGATTGATTGCAAGATAGATTTAAAGCACATGCACATGCACGTTACTGGTTTTACAAATGTGCTTTTGTAGTATACACAGAGACAAAAACTTGTACTTTGAAACTTGTTTTCAAAAATGTGTGTTTTCAGGCTCTTAAAACACAGCTTTTTCTGGCCAAGTTTTCTGCAAAACTGTGTCGTGTAAATGGCATCCTGAAACAAAATACTCCCTCTCTTCTGATAGAATGAAAGACAAGGCGAATCCAAATTGTTACAATTAAGCTGACATTCATTAATGTGGAAATCCTAATAGACTGGCATCCAATAAACTCTGTGAGTGCATGTGATACAGAGAAGATCAGTAAAGGGGTCGGGTCTCCCACCAGTGATGAGATGGGAATTGAGGATTACTGGTGGATAATGTGGAGAGAATGAGCAGCTGAAGAAATGTAAGTCTGCATGTGGCTGCTTTACTTCATTAGCTCCCATAGACACACAAACCCTCGCTGGGATCCTTCAGAAAGGCAGAAAGGAAAACTCACATAACCGGCTTCCCAGTGTGGCTCATTACAGGAGACCAAGATCACTGTCTGTCACTACAGGCATCCCCTGCTTCCTGCTCGGCGAACGCTCAACAGCACAGACTCATAATAACACTGGCTGGAGATCAATGCCTGAGGAAAAACGCTGAATCTGTTCATACATTTATCCACCTGTACGTGAGACTCCATACTCTAGTATGTCAACAACTAATAGGTTTTTTTTTTTTTTTCTGTGAAATTAGATGTCTTATTCATAGACTGGTGGGGTGAGCAAAACAGTCGAAGAGATTGTTGCCTCAGATCTTGGCAAAGTGTTTTTAGATGAAGTGTAAGTTTTAAAATACATTGTATTAAGATAATTCCATCTTAACATGCGGACAAAAATTATACATTTGTAGGATGACTCTTCAAGAAATGGGGGAAATGTTTCACCTGTCAATGTAAGAAAACATATTTTTAACAATATTGCATTTTCCTTCAATGTCAATGTTTATAAGCGTGAAGAAATTGTATTTTATTATATTTGTAAATTAATTTATTGTGAATTTTTTGAATCAAAGGATTATTGTGAAGGAATCAAAGACAGCAAGCAGGGGCAGAGGCTCCAGGCTTAAATCCAATAGCCTGCCAATTTTGTCTGGTCAAGGCACCAAAGGAAGCTGACAAGATATTGGAAAGCTGCTACTTTCAGCTTCCACTGCTGAGAATTGTAGTACTGAGTATTGAGGGAGGAAAGATGATATGAGATCCCAGGGAGGGATTTTTACTACACATTACCCCTAGAATCCCTCACTTCTGTCATCATGCTGGAACTACTAAACACTGAACATTTGTTAAACATGCCTTTAAACTATCAGCATTCAGGCTCAGTAGATGTATTACAACAGTATTTTACAATTCAGAGAATGATTAGATTTAAACCCCTAAGTTGTTTGATTGAAGGCTATCCCTGAGGAGGGAAAGACATGATTTAAAGGGTACATAACATACACAGTTTCACCTAATCTTTTGTTAATCTTGAGTACCTATAGAGTAGTACTCCATCCTTCATATATCCAAAACATCTTTAGTTTTATCGGTAACACTTTAGAATAAGGTTCCATTAGTTAATGTTAGTTAAGTACTTTAGTTAACGTGAACTAAGCAAGAACAATCCTTCTACAGCCTTTATTAATTTTAGTTAATGTTAATTTCAACATTTACTTATGCATTATTCAAATCAAAAGTTCTGCTTGTTAACATTAGTTAATGCACTGTGAATTAGCATGAGCTAACAATGGTAACTGTATTTTCATTAACTAAGATTAATAAATAAAGTAATAAATGTATTGTTCATTGTTTGGTCATGTTAATTAATACATTAACTAACATTAACTAATGGAACCTTATTCTAAAGTGTTATCGTTTTATCATATTTATAAAAGAAAAATACAGCTTTCCGATTCTCTTTGGAAAAAACTGAGCTCCTGGAGGCGTGTGGTGGGCGGAGCTATAATACTGATGTTTCGTGTTTTTTCCATTAACATATATTCACGTATGTGCTGATTTCCAACAAAATACAGAAATCTGATGCAACTGTACTTACATGAATGGAGTCTTTTATCACTGGGTTCGCTCCATGTTTTAATAGCCAACGATGAGCAAATCCAGTGTTTCGACTTGGGCCTTGTTTATAAAACATTCATCACTCAAGTGACCAGAACACACAAAGGCACTTGATACACTCCGTTGCTGCCCCGGAAAAACAAACTGCATCCACTGTTCATGAAATACTGGGTTCTTTGGGAAGCTGAACACGGTAAACTTTCCCTCACATCCAAAAACACAGATATTTGGAGACATTCTCGAACAAATCCTGTGCAGTGCTGCCGACGATTTCACGATGAAGCACGTTGATGAGCATGGTCTCGCTCTCCTCTGGTCAACGTGTGTGCGTGGGCGCGCTTTTCCAAGAGAAATGCTCATATAAGGACATACGTTCTCGTCTACATCATTTCATCCAAGATCGAAAAAAAAAAACAGCCGAAACTTGTACCAACCCAGAAGTAAGATTTTTAGCACAGAAATTCTCAGTCAACTTATTTTTCAAAACTTTGGCCATGTTTAGCATGAGAATCCATCTCTTTAACACTGTGAACAACTCTGAATACATGAAACACCATTGTACCCCCCCTTTAAAGGCATAGTTCACCCAAAAATGAAAACCTGTCAACATTTACTCACCCTCAAGTTGTTCCAAACTGGTATGAATTTCTTTCAGCTGTTGAACACAAAAGAAGATATTTTGAAGAATGCTGGTAACCAAACAGCTGACGGTAGCCACTGACTTTCGTAGTATGGGAAAAATACTATGGAAGTCAATTGCTACCATCCTCTGTTTAGTCATGAACCTTCTTCAAAATATCTTATTTTATGTTTAACAGCTGAAAGAAATTCATACAGATTTATTGATTGTGACTGACACCTTGAACTTGAGCACTAAAATGAGCCTGATCTCAGGATGAAAATGTACTTGTGGAAACTTTTTTTGCAAGATGCAAAATATGTAGCACCATGTAGGTTTTGTGATACATTCAATGTGAAATATCCACTGAATTGTGCTAAAAGTGAACACACAAATATTGTATGTTTTATGTTACGTTGGTTTTGTGCATCAACTCAGTTCTGACTTGAAAGTTTCGTTGAGCGGCGCTATAAGTCTAATGCTCCATGATATTTTAAAATAATGTACCATCTGTATGACACCTAAATCTTCCCAATAGTATGAACAAAAGCGAATGTGACGTAGAAACATAATCATGTGCCATTTTAGCATGTTTTTTGATCTCTCATCTTTCAGCTCTTTCATCGTGATTCATGTTTTTCACAGGATTCGTACCAAAGGATTCCGCATCCTAAGTCCAATTCCGTGCCACTTGTGTTACTGAGCAAGCTTGCTACAGTGCCGAAACATATGGTAATCATAACTGTAAGAAAACAATTATTATTGCTCGCTGTTTTACCTCCTCTAGTGTTTTCTGTTAGTTTTGTTGTGGCAACATCAGGGGATTTACTTGGGAGCCCCAGTCATCTCTGACTATAAAAGAAAACGCCAGTGACATTTGGCTAAGTTTTTTTTTTTTTTTTGTACCAGAGCCACTCCCAGTGCTTACGGGTATAAATAGACAGCAGGTGCATCCACTCATCAGGCTTTACACTGAGGAGCCTAGAACTTGTCCCTGGCCGCCAGCGATAGTTGGTTGTGGCATGGGGACATAATGGTCGTAACTGCGGCTGCGGAGGCCATATACCATAGGAGACTTTGAAATTGTTCCAGTGGAACCACCATCCTGCCTCTGAAGGAACTCACGCAGTCCAGCAATGACTGAGCATGCTATTTCATGAGATGTGCCATTATACTCACCGAGTCCAACTCAGCAGTAGGAGCTGTAAAACCCCTGCCTCATCTCAGCTGGAGGGACCGGCTCGATTACATCCTTTGCCAGGAAGACATCAGTCTCCTCACGCAAGACAGGTGCATCTCGGACTGCCACCAAGGTCTCGAGAATGCTGCTGAACTTGGGAGGTCACCTAGTGAACTGAATTGCATAGCCGAGTCAAATCATGCAAATAAAACAGTGAGACTGGGCTGCACAAGCCATGGCCCAGACACGTAACAGAGGCAGCAAAGAAACAATGGAGGTACCTGTGGTGGTGCGGCAGAGGTGAGTAGAGGCATTGGCATTGCATTCTGACTCATCCTCGCAGAATTTCCTAAGCCCCCCCGTCTCCTGGAAAAAAGCAGATTCGCACATCTCAGGGTTGCTTGCATCAGGGTGTCTTCGTGGACTACTTAGGGGCTGGCTGGGATGTGGGGGGCACGCTTTCCTATGAGAGCAGCAAAATCACCCAGGAACTGAACGGGATCTTCGCTGCATGAGGTGTAAGAGGTCCATTGGGACTCAGCCGGCTGAAAATCTCTTACTGTAACCCTCAGATCTCCCAGATTGTCAGCCAACGGTTCCCTGCTCGATCCAAAAGAGAGGCGAGATCACTGAGAAGCCATGCTCTTACGCCCACAACAGGCACATGAGTCATCCATGAACACTGCTTCAGCATGTTGGATGCCCAGACACTGAAGACAACGATTGTGTCCGTCCTCAGAAGACAGGTTACGACCGCAACCAAGATGATACTGACGGAACAGCATCTTCAAAAAGATGCAAGCCGTCCGTGATTTGTTCTATTAGGAAATATGGTCTTTTAGTTGAAGTGTCCAGGGGAATCGCTGCAGACAAGGACACCGCTGTTTGCACCGTCACGCCAACCTTGAAAGTTTTAAAGTAAAAAAAATAAAAAAAAGTTTAAAAATAAAAAGTTAAATGCTGAGTTAACATGTAACTTGTTTATCTGAAAACATTGCTACAGTCAGTTATTCTCTTATGAAAATTTGCATTTCGGGCTGGAATGTCGTTCTTTGTTTTGGTGAATTATTTTTCTTTATAGTTATATTTTTTCATCAATTTGCTTGTGAGTAGCTGTCATGCTAACACCTAACTGTTACTCCACTGACTATCATTATGACTGTCTTTTTTACATTAATACTTGACGCCAGTGTGACGCCGACTTAACATTGGTTACGCAACCTAAAAACAACAAATGTCAACGTCAGCTGGCGTCGGTATTGGACATCTATCAACATTGACATTAGATGTTGAATTGACATTGAGTTTGGTCACCTGACGTCACAACCAAAATTGAAACAAATATTAACGTCTTATATGTTGTCTCCCTGCTGGGTCAGTATAGTATATAGGTAAACAACTCTTTCTGTGTGTTACCTGCACCCAGATATGCATCATTTTGTGTCATCTTGTTTTGTGTCATCATTTTGTTTTGATGGCTCAAGGGCCTTTTTTGAACTATAGTTAAAACGTGTTGCATATTTGTAAACCCAATTAAAGGTACTGTGATTGACAAAGGTGTGAGACTAAAATCAAAAGTGCGTTATGGGTGTTGAAGTTTATGGTAAAAGTGACTACCACAGGCCTTTTTGTCTGTATTCTCTAGTCAGGAATAAGTTTTAGTAATTAATAATCTGCCCGTGTGATCATAATTTGTGTAGAAAAGAATACAAATTTTACTGTCATGAGTGTTCATTTAAAAAATGCAGCGAATTGCATATGCATGTTTTTGGAATTTAGCAAAAATGTAGGTAGAGGCACTTTTTTTTTCAAAAAGCTTATGTTAAATGTTGTAAAAAAAAAAAAAAAAAAACATTCTAGGGACAAAATGGTGCATCATCATATTACCATACCTTGAATACAGTATTAAGCGCTCTGCTTCTGATGAGTTCCAGTGAATTATAATTAGCACTGCAGGCTGCTTCTGCCGTTCTGGTTAGGGGTTTTGCTGAGGTGACTCCCTGTGGCTCCTGGGAACTTGCAGATCCTGCTCAACTAAACCTGTGCTGCCCTACGAGGCAGATTTTCTATTTTCCGCTTCACTGAACTGGCGGGCACAAATAATCCAAACACCATCATTTAGTCAGGCAGACATTTATTTACCCATAACAGCAATGAAGTTTGACTCTTTTGGCCAGGGAATAATCCACCAACGTGAGCGCGGTGAAATGCGATGTCTGTGTTTTTAAAGAATTTCTGTACTTTTTCCTTTTCAAGATGTAACTATTTTACATTCAAATCGAACACTTGTGTTCGGGGGGGAGCCTCCAAGATGCACATTTGGTTTTGAATGTCTTTTCCTGTCAGTCGATTGATGTGGGACCCTGTAATACTTCAGGTGCCTCCAGGCTTTAACAAAAAGCCCTTTGATACAGTGGTGGAGGTCATTGTTTCTCAACCTCTAGTAAAACAGGCCACATGATAAGGCACAATACAAGTCATGCAAAATGTACTCAAAATGTGCTTACATTAGTAGGCCAGTCTGAAACAGGAGCATCTGAGTCCGTGTGAGGCAGCTTATAACAGCAAAGCAACAGATTGAAAGTCTGGTATGGACTTTAAAACTTAAGGAAAGCACCACCGAACAAAGAGGACAGGGGCTTACAGTGATGGACACAAATCCTTAATCTCAGTAACTAACTGCTCATATTTCCAGTGCTTAGGAACTTTTATTTCTCTACCTATTTTTTTCTACTTTGTACTTGATGAGGCAATGCCGTGAATCATATAGCTTCAAAAAATGAGGCAGTTCTTTAATATATAACACATTTGTTTCCTTAACATAAAATATTGTAAATATGCTGGCAAAAGTTTCTTTTGAATTGTTGCCAGATGTGTTTTGTTTTTGTAGTTTTCAGAAGAATGACGGGGCTGCCTGTTTTCAAACTACCCAGTCACATGATTCCAAGACTAAGCAAATTATTTGATGTTAACTGAAATGCTTGAGTTGTTTAAGATGACAGCATGCATTATTTCTAGTTTAAAGGAATATATATATATATATATATATATATATATATATATATATATATATATATATATATATTTTTTTTTATTCTATCATTATTTATTCAGCATCAAGTCAGTCCAAATATGTATGATGTTCTTTCTACTGTGGAGATTTTTTTTACAAAATATTAATAATAATAATAATAATAATAAAAATAATAATAATAAGAAGAAGAAGAAGAAGAAGAAGAAGGAGAAGAAGAAGAAATAAATAAAAAAATATTACAAGTTGTATGGACTAATATTAGTTTAATGTTTTAAATTAATGCATTTTGTGGCCTGTTATTATACCTTGTTAATGGCTGAAACAGAGGCTGTATTTATGAGCAGTGATTCTTCTGCTCTCTCGTCCCTACTTTCTACAGCTTTTTAAATTTCTAATGAGATTTTTCTAATTATGAACGATCCCACATAATTATCTCCAGTGATCTTAATGTGTTCACCCATAATTATCTTAATCATCCTTAGCGATAAAGCCTACTTTTACCTATTTTTATGCATTTATTTTTGTTCAGGATGAACAACACACACATACATACACACACTCACACACACATTTTTTCTGACCTGTAAATGGCAAAAAAATATAAAAAAATAAAATAACCACAGTCCTAAACTCATCCTAAATGTCCATTATATATATGTGTATAATATGTGTGTGTGGAAAAAACAAAAAGCCTTTACTTTTTAAACTAAATTTGCAATGAATATATTGTTTGCAAAATAATAATAATAATTTGTTCAAATATATTTCAGCTGTGAATGTAAAAGGTGCTTTTTGACTGCAGAATGATGTAGTTACAGCCTCTACCAGCAGGTGCCAAGAGGCCAATGCTAACCAGCCAAATGTTGGTTTTACCCCACTGTGTCGCTGTTGTTAGGATATATCAGAAAGGATTAGATCACTAATTAGAGAGGCTTGACCACTAATGCCCATAAAAAACAGCTGTAGGACATTCTGTCATTATATATTGTTGTTCTCACAGTAAAAAGTTTGAGGTCTTGTTGCCAAAGAAGACAAGGAACACCAGAAGTGACAGTTCACTGACAGACTCTCCTTCGGTTCTTCTTCTGATTTCTGGTCACGCAAGCAGTTCAGAGGTCTACATTTTATCTGCTAAAATGATAATGCTGTTGAAAATACCATTTTCAAACGAAAGGCTTTCCCATCGTCTTTACAGAAGCCGTGATTAAAGCTCCTGATCTCTGGGCTTGATATGACTGTCTGTCTGGTCTAATCATGTGCCCTGTAATGTAGGACAGAAGACTCATTTCAAACTATTCTTCAGCTTTCAACTGAGGCACAATCCACCAAAATCCACCAATCCACCCATGCTGTCAATCATTGAAGAAGATATAGCATCTACCATGAGTCTGCTCTTCCTTGTCTTAAAACTGTTGGAAAACATCCTTAGAGTGACAGATGTGTTCAGCATTATTGACTTGTCTAAGAATTGAGGATCATAAAACTTCACAAAAACGAAATATAATAGCCAGAATCTATCATAATAAATTACATCATCAGAAGTGTCGCCATCAGATGTTAAATCATCAGGGATATAGAAATTGCATTGAGCTGATGAAAAGGATTTTTTTTTCACCCCACTACTTACTCAGGACAAAAAATGTTAAAAGTGTTGACAAATAAAATAAAGCTTTAATCTGGTAACACTGTACTATAAGGGTTCAAATTTGATACCATCATTAGTTAGAACAAACAATAAACAATACTTATTAAGTGTTTCGTATTCTTTGTTAATGTTAATGTCAACATTTAATAATACATTCGAATAAAAGTAAAACACTGTTAAAGTAAGCTCTCTTAAGTAATCTTAAAATAAATTTAAGATTGTGTCTCCCAAATTTACATCTGTTATTGCTGCATGTAAATTTCCTGGCTTTCTATATGAATTTTTTTACAAAAAGCTCACATATTCATATTCTGTGGTTATGTGGTCATATATCTCAAGTTGGGTCTGTGAAATTAAACACCACAGCATTTCCTCTGCTGCGTGGAAACTCTTTGTCCAGACACACTGACTCAATATTCCCACATTTATGTTTATTGTTCTGCTTTCATTATTCATTAAAGTCCTGGCTTCTGGACCATAGACATGCTTTAGTGGAATTGCGACCTTCTAAAAAATTGCATGGCTCACTTTTCCATTTTGAATGGTAATTCTGAGGATGCGGCAGACACCCGAGATTTGGCATACTTTACTTGGAATTTACAATATCATATACATGACTCTGATCCATGCTAATATGGTCAGATATGTTATAACACACTTCCTCATTGTTTGGTCCTCATTTGATTAATTACTGCAGCCAGACTTTTTTAAATGTAATTTTATTTTGTATACTATAATAATACAACAAAAGTTGTACAACTCTTTAGTGAAACCACCACAACATTTATTTTATCTTTTCAATTCAAACATCATGGATAGATAATAATCCATGATCCATGTCCATTTATGTCCATTTCTCCATGCCAATCTCCTGCTGGACTCATTTTGCTCTGGCAGTCTTATAATGTAAATCAATAAAAAAAATAAAAAGATGAGATGAGATGGCAACACATACAATCTCATATCTCTCAAGCAAAGGAGTCAGATTATTTGAAATCAGCTTTTGAAATCAATACCAACGCCATATTTACTGGACTCAATGAAGCTAAAGTGTGACCTAACCAGCCTTTCGCACAAAGTGGAGCTCAAAGTAGCATATGGAGTCTGCTAATCAATTAAATGATCTTTAAACGATAATTAGTAAGTTAACAGAACAGTAACCTTAGATTATTAGAAGATTTATTAGTCTCATTACCATTCCAGAACTGCCATTTACACATCCTTTTTGAAAATATGAACTAACTTTGTCCTTGTGTGTGTGAAAGGGCCTGAAGCATTTTGAGTGAGGTGATTTCATACACTTCAGAAATGCATAATCCCATCACTGATTTTTATTGAGCTAGAGTCAGACGTGTTCTCCGACGAGACCTCTGTCTCAAACAGGCGTAGTCAATATCTCCGAAGCAAGTTGGGTTGTCTTGACATGTCGAGGACTGAGGGAATGAGAATGCTATCATCAAACAAGGCCTTAAACTCATTTCGAAAATCTAATCTTGTTTATCAGACAGACACTGCAATTATAATGGAAAAGCTTTGTGCTATTATACATAATCGAACAGTCGCATGTTTCCACCGTTGGTTTTGATTGAGACATTCCACGATGAGATATTAGAATGTCTAAATAATCACATTATTTGGCCAGGCAATCATCATTTTAGACATTTTGATAAATGCGACTCAATGAAAATGATATTGTGGACTAATCAAATTGCTTTCTGTAGAAGCGAAGTTGTCAGATGCCTCCATTAGCCCTTGAGATGGTTTGCCGGAGAATCAGCTGGTAAACAAATCTCTCAGCTACAGATGGTAATGAATCCACGACAAATGCCAAAGAGCCTCGCATGATTCCGCAAAACACCTGCGACTGGATGAAGGAGACCAGGATGTCTTGTTACTTCTGCAGAATGATAAGCAGTTATTGGTTTAAAATGACAATAAAATAGGGAACAGCAGATCACTCTTTTGATGCTTCAGGAAATGGGAATAAAATGTTGATCCATGATATAAGCAACACACGTTAGCTAAACCTGCTTCTGTTTGATCTGACATCGAAGAGGAAAACCACAGTCAAAAGGCAAATTTGTGAGTTTATTTATTGCTAATTACATTTATTACATTTTTATGAAGCAATGTGAAAGAAATTATAACATTAATGGCCATTATATGCTTTATAGTCATTTTAAAACATGGCAGATGGACATTTTAAAGAACACAAGCACACATAAAGTGTTCATGGCTGCTTTTATCTAAAGTTTACTGCAATATTTAAGAGGATGAGTTTCTGGAAAATGGTAGAAACATTCAAATAACTAGAGAAAGCCAACATTTGTTTAGTGGCAGAGGTGGGTGTAGGTCAATGACCTGGGCATCTTCATGTTAAAAACTGCATTGCTTGAAACTGGATTTCCTGATGTGGGTTCTGAGGAAATATACTTATCTAATATGGCTTGGCATTGGAAGAGCTTGTGTGGGAGTACAAGATCTTCATAATGTCGTGTTCTTGCTTTCCTACCTCAAGCACTCATGCTGAAATCTTCAGTCATGAGGTCACATCTGTTAAACCAATACATAGAGATTGGTTTGAATTCAGAACAATTAGAAAGACTTCTCCCCTGTGCACAGCTCTTTTTGTCTGTCATAATCATCTTTCCATTGTGCCTTTTTTTTAAATAGAAAAAGTTCCTGTTATCAGTTACTCTGAGCCACATATCTTTCCAAACCTGTGTGCGTTGCTTTTTCTAGCACAAAAAGAGAAAAATAAATAAATAAATAACTGTGCTACATGAATGCAATTAAATGGATACTGGTGCTTTCGAATGTCAAAGAGGATTCAAAAACATCATAACATTATCATATAAAAGGTCCATACTACTTGTGCAATATATTCAAAGTGTTCTGACATGTTAGTTGAGAAATTGATCTAAAATGAAAGTAATTTTTGGTGAGCTTCAAGTCCAAATGTTATGTGCTTTCTTTTATTATTTAAATAATAGTAATTAATGGGAAAAAAGGGTGAAGGTAAAAAAAAAAATCTTTAAATAAAACTGTTTTATAATGTGTAACTGAATCTACATGTTTCATCCAAATCTGGACAAACTCTGGAATCTCATATGTAGTATTTGGAACCCCATTTCCACCATGGAAAATAATTAAAAGGGTACAAGAATACAGTCCAAATTCAGTGTATAATATAAACAATAAATATAAAAGTGTATTCATTAATTCATTCATTTCATAAGCAAAACAGCCATCAAAGACCAAGGCTGTGTTCCACTCCACTTTAACACATGCACTCCCAAAATTCCCGAAGTACTTCCTTTCAGGGGAAACTCTGCTGCCATTTTGAAGTGGATTCCACTTTGTGATGTGGATGAGGGATGTTTGTATGGACAGACCCTCAACTCTTGATTTTGACCAAGTTAGTCTGTTTCTAATGCACACTTAAGACTGCTCCATAGACCACGATGCAACACGATTATGATGTCATCAGAGATCGTTTTTAATTTATCCTCACCCCAAACAACTTTATAATATATAAATCATTTTTTAAACATTTATAACAGCACAATCATACCAATATACATATAGATTTCTGCAACGTATAATTTGATATGCCAAGCCTGGTAATCCCAGGAGAGTACCTAGACATGCAATTGTACATTTAAATGAAGACAAATAAACACTATGGTAGCTGTTTAAGCTAACATTACCTAGATGGAAATAAAATATTGTAAGTGACATCATAATGGTATTATTGATAATTTAAAACATTACCTTCATATAGCCATGAACACATTTGCTTAACACTTGACTAAAATGGCTTATCTAACTGTGCATATAGTCAATTCTTAAGGCACAAAGTGAGTATAAAGACAAAACCACCTAAAGCAGTTATTTTCTGTTACATTTATTGGACACTATTACATCCATCTCCTAGGTGATCCATTGTAATTTTAAGTCTCCCAACTCTAATACTGTTATCAAACACTTTTATGAGTATTATGAAGTTGATGTCATTGTCAGCATTACTTCAACATTTAAAAAACAGTGTCTGTTGAACTGTTTTATATTGAGAGATTTTAAGTGATAAATAGTTTTGTTTTCCATAAGCGCTACACTTAACCCAGATCTTTTTCTTCCAGCTACACATTTTTAGAATAACCTGTGAAATCATCTCAACATCTCAGTCAGAAGAGAATAGATAGAAGTCCAGCTGCTGGAAATGGTTCTGGTAATATAATTTCACCTTTCTATGTTCCCCTAAATACAGTCATCTCTCTGCAATTTAGCAACAATTTTGGGGGTGGATGAAACAGGACACAGCTTCCATTTACCTTGGATTCTTCTGTCAGCTCTAAGCGGAGATTGATTCAGTCTTCCCTTCAGAGAGGGTTCGGAAACTATGCCCCATCTTCAACCCTTCACAACAGCTTCACATAAATAGATCAGATAGATGAATCCAATTGTGCTGAAATGCCTAGCCTCTCACTTTCAATTTGTAGCCAAATACTGTACATGATCCAAATGATGCTAAATGTTTAATTCAGGCATTGCTTTTCATTTTAATGAGTGTACATGTTATTAAATCTCTCCAGCTAACCTCAATCAAATTATGGCCTACATCTTTTGAGCTATGATAAAAAGAGAAGAAAAACAAAGCTGGAGCTTCATCTGACAAATTACATGTACGATGACAAGACCTCATTTGTTATTTTTAGCAATATGATTACGAGAATTGAACAAAAAGCCTACAATGCAAACACGATCAATACAATCCTGAGGTTACACTCCATAAATAAATTTAAAGCAACTTTAAAGCAAAGTCTATGACTACAGCCGCTGACAGGTCTTTGGTGCAGCTGAAAAACAAATTGCACACAGAAATAACAAAGCACTATTGCATCTGTGCTGCCTCCAACACATGTGTTTTCAATTACGTTGCTAATTCCTGAAGCCCAGTTGGCCCTATTTCTGCAATTAAGGACTGTAACTTTAAATGTTTGGATTTGCCACCTATAATTGTTTCATTGTGTATGCAAACATGCATGAAACTCACTGATCAAACCCTCTGACTTTTCACCTTTAGTCTAATAGAAGTAGTTTGGGATCTTTGAGGTATAACCCCATTGACTAGCAAAACAACAGGAGCCTTTTATTTGACTCTGAGCTTTGGGAACTGTCACAAATGCACACAAACATGCTGATAAATACTTGAAGACATCTGCTGGTAAGTAGATTTGATGTTCCTCTTGATTCCATTGCATAAGCATATTTAGCATTAATGGATAATATGTTAATTCTTCAAACGTTTTCACAACCAATTAACCCTAACACAGATTAAGATATGTTTGATGAAATCCAAGAGCTTTCTGACTCTGCATCGACAGCAATGAAGACTACCATGTTCAAGGCCAAGAAAGGCAGTAAGGACATTGTTAAAATAGTCCATGTGACATCAGTGGTTCAACCTTCATTTTATAAAGTTTGTTTGCAAGCAGAAAAAAAAAAAAAAAAAAAAAACACATGCATTGTGGGACTCTCGGGAATGGTGGTGGAGACTGACCTAGAAAAGAAGAAATTGTTGAATTAAGTTGGTATTTTTGTTGTCTTTGCGCACAAATGGTATTAGGGGCTTTCGCACCATGTAGTTCTAGGAACTAACCGGCAGGGTTGCTCCTAAAGAATCAATTTCCCTCTCGGGACGCTTTCCTGAATGCATTTGCATCAGCAGCAGGAGCTCTGAAGCAACTGACAGGGACATCTTTTTTCGCGCGATTTACAAACTAGTAAATGGAGGATGCCGTGATCGGAGTTGTTTTTGTGTCGTGTGTTTCGTGATAATGAAGATGGAATGAAAATATTACTAAATCTCCTGTTACATATCCTATGACAAATCATTGAGGCTGAGAAAAAGAACACAACGCTGCAGACAACAAGTAGCTAAATGCCGTTATTGCTGTTTTCCATGTTCGTGGAGTAAATATTTTTACATGGCTTTTTAAAAATGTGCCACAAGAGCCCCTCCTTAGAACAGTATTTGAAAATCCATGCTATGGCAAGTGTGGACGTGAAGTCTTTGCACACTTTCTGAAAGTTTGCACGCTAGTATTCTGCGTTCTTTCTAAAATCCTATATGGTGAGGGCTTCGTGCGGTTACTTCGGGCCCTTTCTTGAGTTGGTAAAAGCCCCGTTCATCTTGGGCGCCGCTCCACCTATGTATCCTCGGATACCTATCTAAACAGGGTGTTGCTATTAGAGAACTGTTGAGACAGCTCTTTCAGCAAGCCCGTGGAATCCCGTGGAAATGGTAGAGTACTTAGTGCTCGCCATGATTCTGGCCTGCACTCCCCTCAGCATTACGGTCTGGATATACTGTTCCCCAAAGCGGCCCCTAGAGGACGCAGTTCGAAGTTCCCTTGAAAGGGAACGTCTCATGTAACCATAGTTTCCTGAGTAAGAAACGAGACACTGCGCCAACAAGTTTGGTTTTTTTCAATGTATGCTTCAGACACGGGTCACAACGAGATATTTCCCAGAGCGGCCCCTAGAGGACGCAGTGTCTCGTTCCCTACTCAGGGAACTATGGTTACATTCGTAACCTGAGACGGTTTGCCAAGATATTTTCAGAGTTGATAGACAAGATGTTATAGAATAATAACTGAATGAAACCCTAATTAATTTATTAATTTATATTTTTTTACATACAAAAAAAAATCCCTAAAAACGTTCCAGCATGACATCCGACAGGTTTTCCCAGATCACATTACATTTACTTCCTCCAAACGTAGTTCCTAGAAATGTTTCGTTCTTTCATGAAACTCTAGTGCAGGCTGACGGGTTGTTATATGACTTGGCACAAGCTGATCGGTTCATGTTGCGTATACAGCCAATGATCATTAAATGATGATTAAATGGTTGGTAGGATTCACTTGAGTATTTTGCAGCGTACTTTGAGAGTTCTGCTGAAACCCTCCTCCTTCCCCGGCTCCACCTGTATACAGTAGATCTGCTACGGGTTATTTTATATGCTATTTGTACTGCAGCAGTATGTCTTAAATACTCACAGCACCGTATAGCCATATGTTTTGGCATGTGCCAAATCCTGTACTTGCTTGCTGCAGCAACAACTATAGCAGTAACCAACAGCAACAGAAATTCAGTAGCAGCAGATCTGCCACGACCAAATACATTAAGACTGACATACCCATTACCATGCTAAAAACTTCAGAGAGTTGTCATGACAGAACTAAAACAGTTTTTAGCTTTCTTTTTCTGTGCCTTGAATGTGGTAGTTTCCTTGCTGTCTATGGAGGGCCAGAAAGCTCTCGGATGTAATAAAAAAAATGAATTTTAAGAATATTATAATGTAATGTTTAAAAATGTAATAATACATGTTATTTTTAATAACCAAAAACAGTTGTTGTATTGTAATGACAATTAAAAAGTAACAGTTATTTCTCAATAAATTGCCTTATGGTTCTGAGAGAATATTAATGAAGGCCCCTATTTGTAAATTGCATATTATGCTTGAAATTGTTCCAGGAAACAATAAACCACAGCTCAGTATTTTTTCCATCTCTGTTCAGTTAGAAGAGACACTTGAACATGTTTGTTTCATTGTCTTCTGAGGGAGCGGTTATAGCCAACTAAATCTGACGGGGCGACTGATGCCGTGGGTCAACAGTAACTAGGATGCCTCAGTAATTATTAATTAAGGAATAAAGCTTGCAGTCTTGGGCTCAGCTCAAATGGATGATTTTATACACAAAGCATGTCCTATATAATCAAAACCAACAAAAGGAGTACTGTACATTGTTCACAGAGCACGAAGAGAAATTGAGAAAATGGGAGATAGAGTGCATTTTTGGAATCCATTTTCGTTCTGAGAAAGGGTGGTTGCAAAAATGTGTTAATAATTAACTAGTTGCGGCTTGTTCTTGGGAAATGAAGGTCCAACAAAAAATACAGTGATGTCTGGAAAATGCTAATTAAATGAATCAGCCAGTTTGAGTTTTCAAGCCATCAGTCTGCCCTGGCAGCCTGAATTCACAGCTCAGCCAGGGCTAATAGTGCCAGTGCTGCGTCTGGGGAAAGGCAGGCATGAAACGACAGTGCAAATGCTAATGAATCACACATCCCTCTCCAGCATGAGGGAGACCATTCACACACTTTCCATTTCACACCAAAGACAAGAGAGGATCCTTCATCAGACCTGAACAGTGGAGCTACTCATTGTGACGCACTCTACAGATACAAACTCAAACACGACTGTGCTGCTCCACTTATAGTCTGTTAGCTGTCAGATTCATGCAGAGATAACTCTACAATTCATCTGGACTGCTGAAGAGAACTGGGCCAAAATGCAAATCTGATTGCTCTCTTTCGCACCATTACTTATTTTCTGTTACCCTCAACACCAGAGACACATTTAATATGTAAAATGGCAGTCATTAAGTATTAATCTTGTTTTCTTTTTCTGTCTCATAACATTTGCTGGAAGCTACAATGCTGCCCTGACTCAAAATGAACAACTGGTGGGAAAAATTCATAGTGCCCACAACTATGTTTTTGCCTTTTGTTTTAAAGGGGTCATGTTATGTGATTTAACTTTTTCATTTTTCTTTGGAGTGTTACAAGCTCTTGGTGCATGAAGAAGATCTGTAAAGTTGCAAAAACTAAAGTCTCAAATCCAAAGAGATATTCTTTATCAAAGTTAAGACTCTGCCATGCCCCCCTAAAACGGCTCATTCAAACACACCCCCACATGTCTATGTCACTATGTGGAAATATTTGCCTAATACCGCCCAAATGTTCACGCAAAGAAAAAAGGTGTGGTTTCAGTAACTGCAGATAGTGTTGAAGCAGCCATGTAAGGGAGATGCTGTGTGTATCTAGGTGAAAGCAAAAGCACTTTATTTGGCCTTCCGAAAGTAAATAGATTTAGGAATCTTTAAGATTACTTATAACAGAATGGCAGACACATAGGAGCTTCATCACTGTGTCTGTCACACGAGTCTGTTCCACTTTTGAGCTTGAACTGATAGTAAAACTAACAAAATTATGAACTGCCTTTACATTTATTTTGAAAGATGAAGCTTGTGATTATGGAAAGGGTTGTTACATTTCTGACGAGTGCTTGTGGTGTTCGGTCAATCACAATGTACTAGGTCAGTTGGCCAATCAGAGCAGACTGCACTTGTCAGAAGAAGGGACTTTGTAGAAAAAGATACGTTTGAGAGAGGCAGGGCATAGAGGACCTAAAATAATATACAGTATTTGAAAAATAATGTGTTTTTTGAACATTAAAGCATGCCAACATACTCTGTTACACCAAAAACACAAAATAATGATCTTTAAAAAAGCATCATATGCCCCTTTAGGTGTCTTCTAAGAGCAACATCATTACATGTTTTTAAACATTTTCATGTTATGAAAATGTATAGATGTTTAAAGATAAACTGCCATAAATATGCTACATATTGTCTAGTACATCACTCTCTCTAGTTTTTTTTTTTTTTTTTTTTACGTTTGTTTTAGACCTTGGCTTGTCAATATTTATGTGCAATAGGTCTATACTCTATAAAGATGTACAGTATGAGTTAATTTCAAAAGGTTCAGAATATGGAATGTCATGCAAAAGCTGAAGTAAAAATGTGGCGCTGTGTCATTTGAAAGCTATTGATTTGACACTCCAATTTCATGTTGCAATGTGTGTGATATCTTAATATACGTCTGGTTATGTTCATTGAATGATAAAGTGTCTCACTGATATCGATCTAAAATGATCTTGGTGACAACACCTCCTCTGTGACAGATAATCTGAACAGTGCCATGTGAACTGAGCTGAGAACAGATAAGGATGCTGTGATATCTCATTTAGAGACATGCTCTAAACCTTGACTCTTGGGTTGATTAATCATTTGAGACTGTGGGCAGTAAATGTCGCTCAGTAGAAGACACAAATAATCCCACTTTAATATCGCAAAACCAAGTCAGCAATTCTTGATCCTTTGACCACTGACAGAAGGATTGAGTAAAAGAATAGTATGCGATGGCGTTACTGAATTCATATAAGTAGACAACCTGAAACTCATTAAGGTGATGGTGATGTCATTTGAAGGAATAACCCCCCCCCCCCCAAAAAAAAACAAAACAAAAGCTGAATATTTTATTTTATTTCAAATTTTTTTATTATTATTATTTAAATTTATTTATTTTTAGCTTCATCTGAACAGGTTTAGATACATTTAGGATTATAAATAAATAAATAAACAAATAAATAAATACATTTAGCATTATATCATTTGCTTACAAATGGATCCTCTGCAGTGAATGTGTACCGTCAGAATGAAAGTCCAAGCAGAGAAAAACATAAAAATAATCCACAAGAAATCCAACAGCTCCAGTCATGTTTGTAAAAAAATAAAATAAATAAGAAATAAATAAATAGGAGTAATAAAATAAATAAAACATTAAAAAAAAAACATCTTTCCATAATATTGTGTTCTGTGCCTGAGGGTGTGGATATTCATCAAATTTGAATATTTCCTTAAGGAATTTCCCTTTGGGAAATTCAGGGAGTAGCATGTTTCTATCCATACAGCTGGATAACATATGATTCCAGTAAATGCAAATATGGCAGTTTTTGGAGTAGATTGTGATATTTACTTCATGTAATCTAAAAAAAATATGTTGCAATTGACATTTTCAAGGATGCGTTCTGTATAATAGAATACATTTTAAAAGTAACCCACCCAACACTGGTCATTATATTTCTTAACAATAAAGTTCTACCAATGCAAGGTCACCCATGCCATAAAAATATAGATTTTTGACTGATGATCCTACAAGAATCTTCATAGATCTCATTGTGGTTGTGTTATCAACACTTATGCTATTGAGATTCAAAGTCAATCGTTGGTTCCTGCCATTTGTCCTACTTCAGTGGTTTTAACAGCAGTGTCTAACGTAACCTCAGTCTCAAATGACCATCCATCAGCAATAAGCATCTTCCTCAGATGACCACAATATACATCACCATTGGCAGTAGGAGGGGCTAATGGCTGTTTTAGTCATGCTCTGTGGAGCTCCCTCCCTCTGGGGCCACTTTTTAATTTACTAAGACTTTAATTAAAAGGATATTGGCCCCTCCCTGGACCATGCAGATCCAGAACCACAGAAAAACAGATAAGTGAAAAGCTCTCCAGGGTGTTAAAGATGACCCAGTTCAAGCTTCTGCTAATGGTAACAACAGGAAGTGAGAGATGCCATCATAGACCTGTTATTGCTTTTTATCTATCTCAATGATTGATCCCAAACAGAAGCAGCATTTATGGAGAAATTATGCTACATTGGCTTTCCATTTAAAAACTCTGATTTATGAGGGGAACTTCATCAAACCTAGTTGTTGATCGATGACAATTGGGGCTGCAGTGATTCATCACTCATCGTCTGTCTGTATTTCTGTATTTCAGTGCTTCAACAGAATCAACACAGCAATTGTAGGCAATGGTGCTAAAGGTAACGATAATATAATATAATATAATATAATATAATATAATATAATATAATATAATATAATATAATATAATATAATATAATATAATATGTGATCATCATTTTAGATCAACTTACTGTAATACTGTATAAGATTGTAAATGATAGCACACATTTAAGCTATGCGCAAAATGTAAAACCGGCAGGTGTCGCTCATTTCCAATCACTCCACCGGCCTCTCTCCTGTTCCCACGTCTCTCGGCCCCGCACCACTCGTCACATACCCCAATCGCCCCTCGCAGGCCGGGAGATACTCCCGAGACTGCGCTCTACCCCCCTCTCCCTCCAGGGGGACCGCTCACGGTAACCTGCGGGAACCTGGGCGTAGGACAGACGAGGCGAGAGAAAAGGAGATGGAAGGAGGAGCGACAGAGACGAGAGAGGGGAGAGAGGAAGAAAAAAAAATCCGGTTCCCAGACGCACTGCTGCTCGGCCCTCCACCAGCTGGGTGATCTCCTCCGCGGTGCCTGGCGGTGGCACTGGACGGCCCTCGGCGGACGGCACGACACTCCTCGGCACGACACTCCTCCGCTGCCCGGTGGACGGTCCTCGGATTTTGGGCAGCCGGTAGGAGTCCCCCGTTCCCTGCCCCTCCGGATGCCTTCACGGAGGCAGCAGGCTCCGGCCCCCTGGCGAACGGCGCCGACTCCTCCGCTCCCTCACGGACGGCAGCCGCCCCTCCACATCACGGGCGGCCAGCAGCGAGCTCACCCGTCTCCGGCAACTCACTCCAGCCCACCGCCTCGAGCGTCCATAGCGGCACACTTCCTCGCCAGCTCGATGGCACCGCGGATTCACCACAGCGGCGAAGGATCTTCAGCAGCGCGTCCCTCCTTCTCCCCGGCTTCGGCACCACTGTAACGATTTAAACTTTCATAATCATCGGGAAGAAGGAGGCGGGAACCGGCGGACAATGAAATGATATTTTAATGATCAAAATAAACACAAAACAGCACAAATAAAAATCAAAACACAAACTAAAACCCAGGCCTGGTCCTCTCTTGTCCTTCACTGTCGTCGCTCCCATTTTATATCCTTCCATCTCCTCCGTGGGACTCAAGACCGGTGGGCCGAGCAGGTGTCGCTCATTTCCAATCACTCCACCGGCCTCGCTCCTGTTCCCACGTCTCTCGGCCCCGCCCCACTCGTCATAGAATTGTTGAATAAAGTCATTATTTTTGTTTTCTTAATGTACAAAAAATAATTCTTGTTGCTTCATAATATTACGGTTGAACCATTGATGGCAGATGGACTATTCTGACTACAGTATGTCTTTCATATTTTTTTCTGGACTTTACAGTGTAACTTACTTGGCAGTCTGTGGGACAGTCACAAGCCTCCCAGTTTTCATCCAAAATATCTTAAATTGTGTTCCGAAGATGAATGAAGCTTTTATTGGTTTGGAACGACATCAGGGTGAGTAATTAATGCCAAAATTTTCATTTTGGAGTGGAATATCCATTTAACAGCAGACTGGCTCTAGGCTATTTTCTAACCGCACATTCAAATGCTCATGAAGAGTAATGTAAGTGTTTAAATGTTCATCCGAAGCACCTGTGCTTTTATGATTATATGGTTGCAAGATCAACAAAGACACAGTCCACTGTGAACATCTTTGGAATTCGCTTCACACTTTTCGAACTTTATGAATGATTATTTTAGGTTCAAATGGTTTGTGTGTAGAGAACAGGAAGCACACAGAGTAGGCCTACGGCTGTTTCTAAAGCACCTGGTGCCATCTGATGTTAAAAACTAAGCTCAGAATTAATTCACGAGAAAAACATGATGCATCAGAAAATTGCAGAATCGATACACAGATTGATTTGTTATTCCATGCCTAGTGCATACTTACTTGTTGGTAACCCTGCAATATAAAAGTTTTCTTATTTGAGGTTTGACAATTTTGAAAATTTCTATATAAATAAATAATAATAAAAGAAAGATATTTGTTGTGTTTTACATAATAATTGTATTTTTTTATTATCACACTTTGCTTATTATTATTATTATTATTATTATTATTATTATTATTATTATTATTATTATTATTATTATAACCTAATTAAAGCAGAGTTATATTATTTATGTTTTTATTATTTTTAGTATTAAATACAATTTTTTTAGTCACAAATATGTGCACCCCTGCATTCAATATTATATCATATTAAATTACATTATATTATATTATTAGATTGTAATAAATATGTATTAATGGCACAGTAATTAAATCCCTGATTTAGTCATTGGACTCTCATAGAGTCTAAACTGCAAACAACGCAATGTGACAAAACTAGAACACTGCTGTTATGCCCAAAGAAAGATATCTACGCTGCAAGTGTGTGATATAACTTGTCATACACAATGTACAGCAGGGCAGTGCCACGTCAGCAGCCATATCATTAAAAAGGGTGACAGAGTTTTTAGTTGCATTGCTCAGTTCCATGCCTTATACACAAATAAATGGACTCAAACTTGAAAGTTCTACACCTGATTTAAAATGTATTTTTTTACATTGCTTAATTGACCTCAGCAACAGTGAGCCGCTGAATTTTGCTGATGATATACTGCTTATGCAGTCTCCCTTTATAAAAAAGGGAAAAAAGTAATATATCTATATATCTATATCTATGTCTATATCTATCTATCTATCTATCTATCTATCTATCTATCTATATCTATATCTATATCTATCTATATCTATATATATATATATATATATATATATAGATAGATAGATAGATAGATAGATAGATAGATAGATAGATAGATAGATAGATAGATATTCTATAAATAGATAGATATTCCATTCTAAATCAAGCAAATTTTCTAATTCAAAATCTAGCAAACACAAAGTCGCACTACTGCTGACATGGGAATTCAAAAGGCAGTGCAAAAGTACTGCTAAGAGGCACTGCTCCTACACACTGATCAACTGTCAAGTCAAGCACTCCTAAGCCACTGTTGCTAGGTTACAAAGAGGACTTCTGCACATTTTAATTTTTGCATCGATTCAAACAACCAAAGTTTTGCAGTCTACTATTGTTATTTTGTATGGTGTTCTGATCGTATACAAAAACCATCCAAGGTATAAAGAGGTCCTTAGATGGTGCATGTAAAACATTTCTGTTTTCTGAATTCTTATTAGAAAGTGGTGCCAGGCCGTTTTTTTTTTTAAGTCAATATACATACTCACAAACTCTGAAGCCGTTTGCGTATTATGTATCCATGCAATCAAAAGATGACTAAATGTGCTTTATATATCATGACAGCAAGCTTTCAGCTGTCCAGATTATAACTGTCAACATTTTGCACCACAAACTAGGAAGTAAGGAATGACTGACATGTAATACATTTAATCACTTTAGATTTAACATTCATCTGACAGTAAACTTCTTATTACAATGTCTTATACAACATCTCAAAAGTTGAGATGAAAACAAGCAAGAAAAATAAATAAATCTGTAATAAATAAAAGTGTAAGATGCACTAGATCTGTTGTTGTTTCTCATGTGAATGGTAATATGATCATCACAATATAATAATTGTAACTAATTATTATTATTATTTTTTTTTTTTATTATTATTTTTTTTTTAGTTTTATTAATCCATTAGTCTGGCTTAATTGAAAACATACATTTTATTAAAAACAAGTTTTTTTTAATGGTACTTTATATTTAATTGTTCTGTGTACCAGCCATTTTCATAACCCCTGTAGATATTTCACCCTTCAAAATTTTAGGATTGTTTTTTTTTTTTTATTTTATTTATATTTATGTATTTTCACAGTGGTATTTTTTTTTTTTTATCTTTCAATTGTAGTACTCGCAGATGAGCTCCAATAAGAGTAAACAAGATCAAACACGGAGTTACAGCACTTTTGTTCTTCTCAACTATAAGTAAATGAACTAATAAATATATAAACAAACAGCTAGAGGAAAAATAGCTTATTGATCTTCATGCATTGTCTCATTAATTATGCTGGTAGTGTAGATTTCATCTAATCGATGTTAGTAGATGCATCTTTATTCTTGTGTGTAACTTATTACTGTCTGCGAAATACAAGGTTGCACCGCAATTAGAGCTCTAAAGCACTTGCCAATCAATAGTCGAGATGTATGTCCAATACTTTCGGAAGCAAAGCGCTGAGAAAGCCACAGTGCATATTCTCCAGGCTAAAGGGTAATCTGCCTTAGTGCTGAGAAGTCATTCACTAGATTTTGCTTCAATGGTTGGGGTTAATAACTCTCACGACCCAAGCTTTGTCTCAAATGCTGGGTTCGAGAATATCTGTTTAGTTAGACCTACCACTTTTTTTCTGTTATAGACTGGTTGCCATTCTTTGATTAGATGTTTCTCATTGTTCAAAGCTCACAGCTGAAGTTTATTGGCAAAGTAAAGCCAAGCTAAAAGAAAATGTCTCAGGTTACCCATGTAACCATGGTTCCTCAAGAGGGAATAAGATACTGCATCCTGGTGGACACTTTGGGGAATACAGCCAGCATGACCAATGCCTAAAGCATGTATTAAACAACTCCAATCCTATTGGTCCACGTGGCTTGTGATGTCATAGACGGGTACCCAAAAGTATAAAAGGGCACCTGCTGAATACATTACCAACTCAGTTGTCTGAGGAGATGTAAACAGGCAGGCCGAAGGCATGGCAAGGAGATGCAGTGTAGGTAACCTGAAATGTTCCTCTTCTTGGAAACCCAACACTGCATCCTGTTGGAAACTTTGGGGAATGATATCCAATCACACCATTCTGATGTGCATGCCTGTCCACCTGGTGAGAGAGGACCAAGGAGGTCACAAACATACACCAAACCTTTCCTCAGAAAGGGGCCAAGCCACTGACGTCTCAGGCCGCTCACATAATTTGGTAGAAGAGGAAGCCTGATTCAGGGGGAATGCCCTAACCAAGCTAGGAACACAATCATTCTCAGATTGCAATGCTATGTGAGCAATAGTAACCATAATACCTAAGACCACTGAGAGGCTGGAAGCCTAGTCTCAAAGATTGCTACCATCAATCCCAGCTAGGACACAGCTATCCGAAAATAGCTATATTCAAA
Source organism: Carassius carassius (assembly GCF_963082965.1). Lineage (NCBI taxonomy): Eukaryota > Metazoa > Chordata > Actinopteri > Cypriniformes > Cyprinidae > Carassius > Carassius carassius. The sequence goes on along the minus strand of NC_081781.1, from coordinate 22,345,852 downwards.
GGGTCTTATGACAAAGGACCTTACTAAAGAGCTGCCCAGACCAAGGGGATGGCTATCTACTTAAAACCCTGCAGGGGAGATACATAGCTATCTTCAGATAACTGTATACCTAGGAATAGGCTACCCGACGGGACCAATACTAAAAACAATTTAAACCTTCCTGAAGCTGCCCAGACCACAAAGCGTAGGCCTTCTACTTACAACCCTAGTAGGGGAGATAGTACTGTCTAGGCAAGGGTTTAGGTTTAGAGACCACTACTTAAAAATCCTAAAAGGGGGGCAGTCCCTAATCTAGCACATAGATATCATCAGATAGCCATATACCTAGGAAGGCTACCAGAAGGGAATCGACTAAGACTACCCAGACCACAAGAGCCAACAAGACCTCTGCAGTGCCTTGTGGTCAGCAAAGGAGCAGTTCCCATACCATACTGTGATACAACTGTTCAGGATGTTCTCGATCGCACGCTGGTAGAGGTTCACCAGGATGGCTGAAAACAACTGTTTCTTCTTCAATGTCCTAAGGAAGAAGAGGCACTGGGAGCCTTCTTGACAAGGCTGAAGGTGTTTGTGATCCAGACAGGTCCTCCTAGATGGTGGTTCCCAGGAACTTAAAGCTGGAGACACTTTCAACAACCATCCCATTAATGTGGATGGGGTCATGTATGCTTCCTTTCTTCTTCCTGAAGTCCACAATGAGCTCCTTTGTCCTACTGATGTTAAGGAGTAGGTTGTTGTCAGCGCACCATGCGGCCAGGTTCTGAACCTCCTCCCTGTAGGCAGTCTCATAATTGTCTCTGATACGGCGGTGTTGAGTGTGATGGTGGTGGAGCAGGTGTGGCCTGACCTAACATGATGAGGTCTGTTGGTCAGAAAGTCCATAATTCAGTTGCAGAGGGAGGTGTTCATGTCCAGGTCTCCAAGTGTTGTGGTCAGCTTGGAGGGAATGACAGTGTTAAATTCTGAGCTGAAGTCAACAAACAACATCCGTACATATGTGTTGTTATTGTCTGTGTTCTTGGTGGCTGTTTCCTTGCTGTCACTGTTGAAGCGACCATAAAAGTCATTTAGCTCGTTAAGGAAGGAGACGTCTGTGACCACTGGAGTGGAGTTGCTTGGCTTGTAGTTACTGATGACCTGGATGCCCTGTCACATGCGTCAAGGGTCAGAGTTGGAAAAGTGTTCCTCTACCTTTAGCTTGTAGAAATACTTTTTTGCCGCCCCTCCTCAGGTTTGCCCTGGATTTGCTGTAGGCCTGAACATCATCTGATTTGAAAGCAGTGTTGCGGGATTTCAGCAAGAGTCGCTGTCACAGGTGGGGGAGAGGGGTCACAATGTAAGCGCCATCAATGTTTGTGTAAACATGATCCAAAGTTTTGTCTCCTCTAGTGTGTCAGTAAACAACCAAGTTGATGGAATTTGGGGAACACTGTCTTTAAGTTGGAGTGATTAAAATCACCCGTGACAATAAAAGCAGCCTCCTGGTGAGCAGTCTGTTGTTTACTAATGGCCGCATGCAGTTCGTTCATAGCAAGCTTGGAATTAGCATCTGGTAGTATATAGACTGCAGTTATAATGGTAGAAGTGAACTCCGGTGGCAGATAAAAAGGTCTATACTTAACCATGAGAAACTCCAGGTTAGCTGAGCAGTGTCTCCCAACAATGACAGAGTTCGTACACAAAAGCTTTGTTAACATAAATGCACAATCTGCTGCCTCTGGTCTTGCCGAAGTCATGCTGTCCTATCTGCCCGGAGCGTGAAGAATCCAGCTAGCTCAATAGCATTATTGGGTGCTTTACTGTGTAGCCATGTTTCTGTGAAAAACATGACATTGCAATCAAAAAGTCTCTTACTGTGGGTGATGCAAATTCATAATCATCCATTTTGTCCACCAGTCACCGTGCATTAGTGAGGAAAATGTTGGGTAAAGTGAGCTGGATCGTTGTTAGCTTTAGCTTAGCTCTTAGACCTCAATGCTTTGCCCGCCTTTGTTTACAATGTCTTGAGAACTTCCGCCTGGCCGTGTAGACTGCGTAGCCTCTGGTGTTCTGGAGATCTCAGGGATGAGACGAGGATTGGTGATAAAACTGTAAAAGTGCACACCACTATCCAAAAGCTCCTTTCGGGTGTAAGATGTTAAGGCAAAGCTGTTCAGTACGAACAGACCTAAGATGAGCAGGAAAAATATTCCAAAATTTTCAAAGACTGGAGAGACTCTGAGCCTCGCGATGTGTACTCAGCGTCATCTTGGTCTTATCATCTTGGTTACAAATACATTTTAAATTGTTGGTAGTATCTGTGAATAACTGAAATGTTTCTGCACTAAAAAAGCACAGATTGTAAATCAAAGGTGACAAGCTTGAGCCTTGTAGTGTACATGTATTTAAGATTGTACTTAAAATTGCTGGCTATGAAATTTGCTTTGTTAAATTATTCCCATCATTATTCATATTGCAATGTACAATACAACTTAAAACAATTATTATTTTTTTATGCAAAGATATAGAGTATCACAGAAGTTACAGTGCAATGTAATACAATAGTAGAACAGGCTGTAACAAACTGTGTTTGTGTGTCTAGTCTCTGAGCACTAGTCTCTGTTGTTATCTTGTCCATCATAGAGCATATCAGGCTGTCCTGGTTGGTGGACATGTTCTTCTATATATGCTTCTGTTTTTACAGGCAGATGAAGTGTCCATAAATCACCAAGTGTCCTGCAGCAAGACTGAGATTATGTTTAGTTTAATACCCCAGTTATAAATCAACACTGCTGACTGGACCAGGCAACACTTTTTTTTTGCTCTATCTATTATTTTTGTACATTGATGGATGTCTGTATTTTATATAGATACAAAGTAATGTGCCCTGACAAGATAGTATGTAACAAGTAGACAGAAACATGTCACACTGACAATAAATAAGCATGGTACAAAATTAACTCATAACAAAACATGCATTTAAAGAGTGCAAAGAATTTCAGTACAAAACCTGCATATTAAATCACAGATTACCTACAAACCAGGCGACACTGCTCTGAAATTAAATTGTGTTGTGCCATTATTATTTATGCAAATTAAGCAGTTCTCTGTATTTTTATGTAAATAAGGCTCATTACCGACTTGGTGCATAAAGAAGATCTGTAAAGTTGCAAAGACTAAGGTTTCAAATCCAAAGAGATTTTCTTTATAAAAGTTAAGACTTGTCCACGCCCTCCTAAAACAGCTCGTTTTAACACAAACCCACATCTCTATGTCACTGTGTGGGAAGATTTGCATAACGCTGCCTAAATGTTCATGCAAAGAAAGAAGGCATACCATTTATTCTCGTTGTTGCTGCCGCCACCATGTTGTGGAGTCACTGTGTGTTTTCATTGTTTGGCCTTCCAAAAGAGGACAATATCTGCTTCGTCATGCCAGAGCTGATCTGTGCTGGTCGCCAAGGAAAAACATGAACTTCGTGCTAGGGTTGTGCCAATAGAGGATAGAATCGTGTATCTACGATAGTCAGAGATATAGATGAGAAGATGTTTTTGTTGATAGTCAAGACGATATTAGGCTCATTCTTCTATTAATGTATTAAATAATAATAATAATAACTATTATTATTTGTATTAGGCGGCCTATTATAATTTCACACACCACACGCACAAAAGAGGATTAGACCCTGTAGCCTGAAAAGAATGCTTTTACTCGGATAACTCGTTAAATCCATAAAATGAAACAGTACACGGCAACACGCTCTTCTCATACATGTGAGATTAACTCTTTCTTGGCATTAAATAAAGTAAAGACAAAATAATAACAAGGCTGTATCCATAGCCAAAACTTATCCATAGTGGTTCTCACATAGTCCTTCTATGTCATCACAACATAGTGTACATTGTAAGTTAAGTGATCAGTCTCTGAAAGGTCATACCGCACTATATTGTGATGCATGCAAAATACATAGTTTTGGCCATTCCAAGTCTCCATCCACAAACAGACGTACATCGTCTGCAGATATAAGGTATTTCATTGGACTTCAACAAGTAATCTGAACGGCCTATATATGTGCAATATTTTAAATGAGCCCTCACTAACTGAGTTTAATGCCACAGTTATGTTAGAATGCATCTCATTCATGTTCCTGTAGAGGTGCGTTGGGCTCGTCATGCGGCGCACGGTACGGAGTGCTGTATGACTGATGCATCAGTTCAATTGAACTTTGATCCAAATATATGAACTTACCTGTTTTGAATACTTTATATTTAACATGTTCGTTTATGTCCAATATCATATTTAATGTTAGTTTATCAGTATGTTTGAAAATATATCTTTTCGATTATTGGTGATTCTATAAGCTCTCTGTCGCGCACCTGCGTGGTTTAAAACACCAAATAGTTATGCTATGACAAGAACAAAGAGTCTCTCTCTTGCTCCACCCATGCACGATAATATTGTGTATCGTCAATCTCACGGGCTGACGATATGATGATTTGAAAAATGACCATATCACCCAACACTACTTCGTGCTGTGGATCGCCAGATCAGCTTTCGCAGTGAATGAAGTGGAGTCCAACCTGGGGTTATCACATCTGGTTGAAGCAAGCCCCTGGCCGCTCCTTCATTGAATTCCTTGGCTGTTCCTTACTCAAGCCCCCGGCCGTTCCTTACTCAAGCCGCAGGCCATTCCTCACTCTAGCCCCCATGTAAAAAGACAGTATAAGTCATTATAATCAGTAACTTTGTACTTACTGGATGCAACAACTGCCTCATTTGCAATGGGCATTATTGTTTTTGTCCTGTCACGCCGGTGTTCTGACTGGGACGCACAGCATCACAGTATGGTGAGGAGCGTAACACTTCCATCACACACTTGAGGCATTCGGCCAATCACAACGAATAGTCAAATGAGAAGGAGGAAGCAAGTGCGAGTTAAGGATATTTAATAAATGAAAATAAACAATAAACACGAAGACAGGTGATACTGGGAATCTTGACGGGAATGCAAAGTCCAGGAAGAGGCAGAGCTCAGAAGGTCATCCGGGGTGCAATGGTGTGTTGGCAGCAGGAGAGTGTGACACAGGAACTGCGGGGGAAGAGCCGTGAAGGTAAGTGATGAGATCCGGGGATGAGATGGAGTGGACGGGGTTCCAGGAAGACAGGACAATCCAACGACGAGAATACAAACACAAGGAGGCAGAACATGAGACACGGAATGACTAACAACGCTCTGACAAACACAAGACGCTAGACAGGGCAATAAATAGGGAAGCGTAATGAGTGGCAGCTGGTGATAATGAACAATTAGCAGAGACGCCCACATGAAACAATCAGTGCTGACGCAAAACACACACACTCCTCCCACATGCAAAACCCGAGATCACGGTTTACCAACCGTGACAATAGCTGGCCAATCAGAACACACCTTGCATTTCAGAACAATGAGCTTTGTAAAAAAACTACATGTTTCAGAAAGGAGGGGCATAGAGGAGAAAGAATAATGTACAGGATGTGGAAAAGAATGTGTTTTTTGAACCTTAAACCACATAAACACATTTCATTACACAAAATAATGTTTTAGCAACATCATATGACCCCTTTAACACTACATAATTTTAAGCATATTATATACAGTAAAGACCAAAAGTTTGGACACACCTTCTCATTCAAAGAGTTTTATTTATTTTCATGACTATGAAAATTGTAGATTTACACTGAATGCATCAAAACTATGAATTAGCACATGTGGAATTATATATGGAATTATATATACATAAAAAAGTGTGAAACAACTGAAAATATGTCATATTCTAGGTTCTTCAAAGTAGCCACCTTTTGCTTTGATTACTGCTTTGCACACTCTTGGCATTCTCTTGATGAGCTTCAAGAGGTAGTCACCTGAAATGGTCTTCCAACAGTCTTGAAGGAGTTCCCAGAGAGATGCTTAGCACTTGTTGGGCCTTTTGCCTTCTGTCTGCGGTCCAGCTCACCCCTAAACCATCTCGATTGGGTTCAGGTCCGGTGATTGTGGAGGCGAGGTCATCTGGCGCAGCACCCCATCACTCTCCTTCTTGGTCAAATAGCCCTTGATGCCTTCAGTGTGACTCTACAATTTTCATAGTCATGAAAATAAAGAAAACTCTTTGAATGAGAAGGTGTGTCCAAACTTTTGGACAACTTTCTATACTATAAAATACACACTGTGTGTGTGCTCTTATTTTTGTGACATATCAGGACACAACTCTGTATAATGACATGGGTATGACACAGGTATTACAAGGAGAAGGTAACTTATGAGGACATAACCCATGTCCCCATTTTTCAGAACGCTCATAAATCATACAGAATGAGTTTTTTTGAGAAAGCAAAAATGCAAAGTTTCCTGTGTGGGTTAGGGTTAGGTGCAGGGTTGGTGTAGGGCCTTAGAATATACAGTTTGTACAGTATAAAAACCATTACGCCTATGATATGTCGCCACTTTTCACAAAAACAAATGTGTTTGTGTGTGTGTGAGTTTGTGTGTCTGTGTGTGTGTGTGTGTGTGTGTGTGTGTGTGTGTTCTAGCAATCAGAGCCGCAAGAAAAGGAAAAAAGAAAAATAATTTCAATGATACTTTGTAAAATTTGTATACCCGGGATTTATTTTATTTTTATTTTATTAGTAATTATAATAATTTGGTTTGGTAAGTCAATTGTGTCTAGTTGTATTTTAATATTTCTTTCTCTGACATGTTTACAAGCAAACATGTTCTAAGGTGGGATAGTTTAAAAACCCAGTAAATGCATCTATATCAAGGATAAAATATGATAATTATATATTTTATAAAACCAATTAAAGAAAAACCAAGCATGTCAAAAAAAAAAAAAACCTCTTAGGAACTCTTAGACCTTTTTCCACAACCTTTGCCCTCCTGAAATGTTCCTCTACCTTTACATTAAATATGTATGAAGATTTGAAATATGTTTGTGTTTTAATGACACTTGGCTTTTTAGTGAGGTAATTTGGCCTTCACATACTATATGTTCTCTTTAAGTATCCACATGAAAGGGGAGAAAATACCTCTTCAACTCAACAAAATAAGCACAGTGATGTTGTTTTAAATTGAGGCTTGGTTTAATGGGTATTTAGATTCAGCTTGTTTGTGCCAATCAGACTGTGGTGACCCGCAATCTTTTCTCATTTTGGTGCATGCGTTGACCACAAAACGACAAACTGGATGAACAAAAGCCATAACAAAACAAGTAGCAAATTAGTAGCTCCACTAAGAAGCCCCTTGGTACAGTTTATAATTCCATCAACCGCACACCACTTTGACTGTTTCTTTTTTAGTACTATTCATTTAGTTTATATACTTTATTAAATTAGGAAATGTGCATTAGAGTATTCCAAACAAAGACTAATTAATTTGTGATTGAAAAAAAGTTGTTTTTCCATTCTCACAACTTCAGTACTTGCTCTACTAATGTCATATGTTATAGCTATTTTTATAATGTATCTCTTATTTTTTATTTATTTATTTTTTGCCATGGAACAATTGTAATGTTAGGTAAGCAATAGTGTTACAAAGACGGCAACATGATTTTGCTGTATCTAGATTTTTAAGCTTGCGAAAAGGTTTAGTTCCTCTGCAGGGGATCTTTTGATGTTTCCCAGCATGCCCTTGAGCAAGGTACACAAGCCCAAGTTGCTCGAGTGGCGTAATGGTTGGCAGTGCTGCATGCATGCTTAATAAAAAGAATCCTGACGCAAACCTGATTACAACGGGCTATTAGCAAGCACACATTTTATTATAAATCTGCAGGCGTGCTTAACTTTTAACAGATGAACACTGTGTACTTCGGTTTAGCTAAGCAAAACCGAACAAACATCATGAATCTGGAAAATGATGCATTAAGGCATGAAATGCATTAAGACCTCAGTCTGAACGGAGTATGCTTTAGGGTATTTCATAGTGGAGCCAAATTCCAAAAGACTGTCCCAAAAGGAGACAAAATCCACGCTTCGTCAGATTAAAGTTCCCCTTTAATCATCTCCTAACTAACAGCTACTTCATTTAGTACTCAATACACACAGGCAGTGATTTACTAAAGACATGCCTGTGTAAAAACACAAACTTATAGCTTGCACAAAAATTACCCGAGATGAACTGCTAATGTAGTCTACAGTGGATTGCAGCTTTTAGATATCCAGAATAGGGCATGGGTCAGTTTTTGCAGAATTTTTTTTATTTTTTTTTTATTTTTTATCTTTATGAAAAGTAGTTGTGTTTTAGTGAATGCAAATTAAATGTGTTTTGTTATATTTAAACATTACTTCTTTGTTTTTTTTTTTGTTTTTTTAATTGGTAGCAAATTGGTATGAATTTGTACAATATACTTAATAATTATTTTGTAAGATATGCTTACGCTCCACAGAGAATTAATTTTAGGGGTGGACTTAAAACTAAACTAAACTAAACTGAATAAAATACAAATTGTACAATCTGATACAAAGTCGCCAACTAGTAAAATGTTTTTCATAAGATTGTATTCGGAAAAAACTATTGACGGTGTATATGGTCATATTATATACCTTAAAAAAGTTACATATTTTTTTTTGATATACATCACTGGACAGAAGATTGGAATTGTTATTATTATTATTATTATTATTATTATTATATTTTTTAAGAACTATCTTATATTCACTAATGTTGCATTCATTAAAATAAGCAAATATATCAATGTAAGTATTATTACATAGTATGTTTGTTTGTGTGTTTTTTAGTAAATTTATTTTCAGTAGTCACTAATATAGTCTCCAATGTCACATAAGCTCTCAGAAATTATAGTAATATGTTGATTTGGTGCTCACTAATTATAAAAATGGTTCTCAATATTATCAATGCTGAAAACAGTTCCCTTTCGGCCACTCCGAGTCACGTTGGTGACCAACCAATTGGGATATTGCTTAGAGAGACCTATCCACTTTGATTGTAAACTAAAGAAGCCAATGCACATTGGCATGCAATGATTGCATCCAGCTGCCGCTGATTGCAGCGCAGGCATTTCCTTTGAGTCAGTTGGGAAAGGAGCAAACTCTTCTCTCAGTATGGAGTTGGATTCTGTCGAACAGACAGCACACCTCATGCAGGAACGTGCTCAGTCCGTGTTGAACTGCTTGAATATGTTCAAGAGCAGAATGGTGGTCCCATTTTTTGTTTAGTGAATTAGCAGGAGTTACCCTGGAACAGGTCCCCAGGCATGCTGTAATTTACACGGATACCTCTACCACCGACTGGGGGGCCACGTACGACTGGCATGCAGTGTCGGGTGTTTGGACGGGCCCCCAACTGCACTGGCACAGTATGCCTTGCCTTGAACCATCTCAGAGGGCACTTACGAGGCAAGTACATGCTGGTCTGCACGGAAAACACTGTGACAGTTGCGTGTATCAACCAACAAAGTGGTCTTCATTCCCGTCGTATGTTGAAACTTCCCTGTGACCTCCTCCTCTGAGTGAGGGAGGACAAGGAGCAGGTCCTACTTGTGGCACACCTCTTATGCTCCTAGTGACAGCCCCTCCCTGGCAGATTCCTCTGAGGAAGGATCTACTGAGTCAGGGATTCAGTGGCACCCTGTGGCACCCGCATCCAGGCCTCTGGAAACTTCATGTCTAGTCCCTGGACATGATCCAGAGGTTCTAGGTGACCTACCCCAGAAGATAGTTGACACCATCACTTCGGTGAGAGCACTATCCACAAGACTCGCTTATGCCTTGAAGTGGAACCTGTTCATCAAGTGGTGTTCTTCTTATTGAAGAGCCCCTCGAAGATGCCCAATCAGAGTCGTGCTGTCCTTTTTGTAGCAGGGGTTGGAGCGAAGGCTATCTCCCTCCATCCTTAAAGTCTATGTTGCTGCGATTGCTGCTAACCACGACCCCGTGGAAGGGAAGTCGGTAGGTAAGCATGACCATCAGGTGGTCATCAGGTTCCTTAGGGGGGCGAGAAGATTAAATCATCTCCGGCCCCCCTCTATACCCTCTTGGGACCTGTCTTTAGTCCTCAAAGCACTACAGCAGTGCCCATTTGAGCATTTGCACTCAGTTAAGCTGAAATTTGTATCAATGAAAACTCTGCTTGTACTGACCTCCATCAAGAGGGTAGGGGACCTGCACGCATTTTCAGTCGATGATCCATGCCTAGAGTTTGTGCCAAATGATGCCTATGCTATGTGCCCAAGGTTCCCATTACTCCCATCAGGGATCATGTGGTGAGCCTGCAAGCACTGTCTCTAGAGGAGGCAGACCCAGCCCTAGCTTTGCTTTGTACCATCCAGGGTCAAGTCAAGGTCAAGTGTATTTATATAGCCCTTTAAAACAGCATAAATGCTGACTAAAGTGCTGCACAACATACCAAACAAAACATGCCTTGAGATGGTACACAGGACAGACACAAAGCTTCAGAACCTCAGATCAGCTCTTTGTTTGTCAAGGAGGCTGGCAGAAGGGGAAGGCTGTCTCCAAGCAGGGGATGGCCCACTGGATAGTGGATGCCATCACCCTGGCTTATCAGGCAGAGGGTGTGCCCTGCCCATTCAGGTTTCGAGCTCAGTCTATTAAAAATGTTTCATCCTCCTGGGTGCTGGATTGTCGCAACTTACTGACAGATATTTGTAGAGCTGCGGGCTGGTTGACCCCCAAAACGTTTGCTATAACCTTTGTGTGGAGCCATATCCTCCTGTGTTCTCACCTCAAAGGGGTAGAAGCACTGAGAGGACCCAGTTTAGTCCCGGTTTCAGAAAGGATGGGGCTCCCACAGCATTCCAGTTCCAAGTGGAATGGCAACGTTTTCTCAGTGTTATCCAATCTCACTGAGTGGGTAGTGCTACAGTATGTCAACAGTCACTGGCCTTCTTGTTGCAAGCACCTGCCTAAACCAAAAAGGGGCACAGGAGGCTCGCAGAAGACACTGAAAGGAGCAGCATCCATGGCGCTTTGGTAGGAATCCCAATTCGTCGGTCACCAACGTGACTCAGATTGACCAACTGAAAGGGAGAGTCTTGGTTACATTTGTAACCCTATTTCCCTGAAGGAGGTAACAGCGACGTCACATCCCTTTGCCACAGCTGCTGTACCACCATTGAGCAGCCGGTTCAATGGCTCAGCTCCTCTACAAAAACCTGAGTATGCGTTACACCTGCTGCCTAGTTATTCTCGTGCTGCGATCAACGGCAGCAGGATGCAATCATCACATGCCAATGTGCATTGGCTCATTTAGTTTACACTCAAAGTGGATTGGTCTCAGCAAAATCCTAATTTGTCGGTCACCATCGTGACATCTCTTTTCCCCTGTTAACGAGATGTTTTTGCTACTTAACATTTTTGTGGAAATCATGATTTTCCAGGACTCTCTTTGAAATATTTATAGATATTTTTTATTACATTATAAATGTTTATCCTCACTTTCAACATTGGTAATAATAATGAAATTGTAATAAAGGTGAAACTGGAGTGATGGCTGCTTTGCATCACAAAATACATTTTATTCTTAAATAATAATATTTAACATTATTGCTGTTTTACAGCATTTTGATAAAATAAATGTAACCCTGTTAAGCATAAGAAACGTCTTTCAAAAAATAAATAAATAAAAATAAATAAATAATCATATTAAAAGCATAAAAAATTGTGTCCAACATAATTTAATGTATTGCTTTTTTTCCTAATAATTTTAACACAATTCACAACATTCACACACATTGGGCCCTATTTTAATGAGCTAAATGCAAAGTGTAAAGCGCACAGCGCAGGTGCACTCAGGGCTTGTCCAAATCCACTTTTGCTATTTACGACAGAAAAACGGTTGGCGCGCCCGGGCACATGGTCTAAACGGGTTGTCCCTATTATCTCAATGAGTCATGGGTTTTTTTAGGACATAACGTGCAATAAACCAATCAGAGTCTCATCTTCCATTCCCTTTAAGAGCCAGTTGTGCTTGTGCCATGACGGATTTGCTATTTACACGGCAGAATTTGGCAAACGCAAAGGCAGAATGCGTCTCCGAGATGAAACGGAGCTGCTCATGTACAAGCAAATAGATAGCCTAATTCTGATACATGCGGTGACTATCCATTATGACATATAGGCTTTATATATATATATATATATTAGGGGTGTAACGGTACCTGTATTCGTACCGGACCGTTTCGGTACAGGGCTTTCGGTACGGTGCACGTGTGTACAGAATGACCAAATGCAATATTTTGTGTGTGGAACATAAGTACATTGTCGTGTTTCCAAACGAACATATTAAGTGGCGGAAATCTCCGCGTTCAGCGCAAATCCCGCCCTGCAGCTGATTCTAAGGCTGGTGACACACTGGCTGCGTGGCGTGAGCGTGGCGTGAGTGTGGCGTTTCTGCTGCGTTTGACAGTTTCTGCTGTGTTTGACAGGTGCAATATGCTAGTGTGTCACCTACCTAAGGTTTTCAAAAGACATCACGCAAGTGTGAACATCACTACAACTAGGAAAAAAAAAGATTGTAATTCAAACGCAGCTCCCGACGGCATTTTAACAGACCTTTGCTCTTAATTCCGATCGGTCCAACGCAATAACGAAATCTGAGCAGGTCTAAAAACTGAAACTGTTGATGCTGCACTTTACACTTTGGAAAAGTTATATATATTTTTTTAAATATGAGCAGGCCTACAAGCTGGGATTGGTAATGCTGAACTGTAATCATAGTTATTTATTTATATTTTTCATTATATTTTATTATATGATATTGGTTTGAGACTGAGAGTATTTTATTTAGTGGAGAACTTTGCAGCAGTATTTTATTTCTTATTCTTTTTTTATTTTATATATATATATATATATATTATTAAAAAGTATTTTAAAAAATTGTAAACAAATTGTTAAAAAAAAGTTTATAGTAATAAACAACCTGCAGTTTAATGTTTGCATTTCTTTCCCTTACTGTACCGAAAATGAACCGAACCGTGACTTTAAAACCGAGGTACATACCGAACCGTGATTTTTGCGTACCATTAAACCCCTAATATATATATACATATAATATTTATTTAGCCTACAAAAAAAAATCTTAAGCATTGCAATCCTTTAATTTTTTATATTTGGCATGCTTGTGTGTTGCTGTGTGTCCATGTGTTTAATAAGCAGCGTGTACGCTCTTTAAATAACAAAGCAAAATCATTGCGCCAGACTTTATACCAGGTTTGAGCTGGTCTATGGTGCAGTCTATTTTCAGCTCCTTAAAATAGCATTTTGCCAGCAATGCGCCTGAACAAACCTCTTTTTTAAAACAGAACGCCCATGGCCGCAAAAATGAGCACAAATGCATTTGCTAATTAAACGACGTGGCACTGGACGGGAAAATACGAAATATGAAATATGAAAATGAAACTAGCAAACACACTTGTGTTGCGCCTTGCGTCGTATTGCGCAGGGTGTATGATAGGGCCCATTATGTTAGACTGCAAAAGCTAATTTGTTACTAATTTATCTTCCCAAATACAGCATAAGCTGTGAAACACACACTTACTTTAATGTTAAACGGTGAATGTTATAATATACACAGAGGAGCCGACATGAGCAGAGATGTCAGTGACAGGACAGAAAAAATGGCGGGCAACAGAAAGAGGGCAGCGAGAGGAACAGCTCTGGCAGCTCTGATGGATGGGGCTTGTTAGGAGGCCCAACTGTTAGCTAAGTGACAATGGCAGCTGGAAAAAGCCTCCATTACCACTTTTAAGATGTGGCTAAAATCCCCATCAACCCGCAGAAGCAGATGTCGATAACCCAGGGCAAGAGTTCTGTCAGCATTGACAGCAGCACATTTTCATCAAGATAACAGAGCCACACGGCAGATGCTAATGTAGCACAGAGGAAACACTGTAATACACTCTAGCTTTTGGGAGGTTTTGAAAGGACCTTGTAGAGTTTTGCAGGTGATGCTTTGCAGAAAAAAAAATAAAGACCCTTCAGCAATCCATATGTTTGGTGGTCGTTCATGTTCGCCAAAGGCATGAAAAACTATGTCACTAAACTGAAGGAAGTCTTGCAATGTGAAAGAGTGTAAATAATTACTTTTTGAAGGCTGCTGTGGTAGTTCATGTGCAGCTGTATTGGTAAACCCTAATAAAACTAGAACTGCAAGCTGTGAGTTCAGAGGTCAAGTGCTTTGTGTGAACAGGGAGACTAACAGAGGATGGTTAAGAAGTTGTTATCCTTCTATATTTCACTTCAGAAATAATGTGGGTTTCTGCTTACCATTAAACTCCGTTAACATACTGTTGTGGTTACAAAACACAGCTGTACTCACTTCTGAGAAAATGATATATATTATCTGTTTGCATGCTACTGCTTCTATTTTTAAATATTATAACAGTAGTTGGTACTTACAAATTAACTTACTTAAAAATGGAGTTCCATCTTTAACACAGTTTTCCATAGCTTTTGTTTGAGTTGTCAGTGTTAAATATTTAAGCATACAAACTATTTTCCTTTCCAAAAGGATAACTAGAATCTTCAAGAATGTGTGTGTATGTATTTATGGATGGATAGATAGATAGCAAATAGACAGATGATGGATGTATAGCTGGGTGGATGGATAGAAAATAGATGATGGATGGACAATTAATAAATGGATAGACAATGGATAAATGGGTAGAAAATAGACAGATGAATGAATGGACAGATGTAAATTGATAGATGGATAGATGAAAGATATAGACACTAAATGTAATTTGAATAATAAATGCAAGATATTTAAATTGTACCTGAGGTAGACTTGTAATAGTTCCACTTTAGTGCAATCAGATATAATTCAGTATATAGTACAGACCAAAAGTTTGGACACACCTTCTAATTCAAAGAGTTTTCTTTATTCTCATGACTATGAAAATAGTAGAGTCACACTGAAGGCATCAAGGGCTATTTGACCAAGAAGGAGAGTGATGGGGTGCTGCGCCAGATGACCTGGCCTCCACAGTCACCTACTTTGAAGAACCTAGAATATGACATATTTTCAGTTGTTTCACACTTTTTTGTTATGTATATAATTCCATATATAATTCCACATGTGTTAATTCATAGTTTTGATGCCTTCAGTGTGAATCTACAATTTTCATAGTCATGAAAATAAAGAAAACTCTTTGAATGAGAAGGTGTGTCCAAACTTTTGGTCTGTACTGTATCTTTAGGTAGACTTCAGCATTCAGCATTTAATCCATAATTAAAGTGCATTAAGTACAAAATTAGCTGTTCCAATTTAGCAGACTTTAAGTATACAAGTTTAGTATACTAAAAGTACAAATGCCGGGTATTTTTATTAAGTACAAAAATATGTAAATGTATAGATAGATAGATAGACAGACAGACAGACAGACAGATAAATAGATTAATAGACAACTAATCTAAGTTTGAATGGATGGATAGATGGTTTAGACAATAGACTGATGGATTGATGGATGGATGAATAAAGAATAGACAGATGATGGATGCAAAATGAATAAATATCTGCTGCGTTCTCAAAACTCTGGCAATATCAAAATCAACTGCGGGTGGCAGATCCTTTTCCTATTTAGCAACCAAACCCACACAATGTACTTACTACATCGGTAGAAGAATGGCATCTATGCTAATATTAGTCTGTGTCTCTCTTAATCCTTGGTCACCATAGCCACCAGATCCAGTCTGTATCCAGATCAGATGGTCACTGCAGTTACCTGGATCCAGTTTGTATCCAGCGCAGATGGTGGATCAGCACCTAGAGAGGACCTCCACAGCCCTGAATGTCAGCGGAGACCAGGATAACTAGATGTGACCATGCAGAGACAGATCCACATTCAAGACCTTGTCTCCTAGACGGCCACTGGGAAACCCCAGGAAACAGATAATTCTTCTGCATAATCTGACTTTGCTGCAGCCTGGAATTGAACTGCTGGTTTCGTCTGGTTAAAGGAGCCTGCTTTACCACAAGGTTTTTTCTCCATTCTGTCACGATGGAATTTTGTTTCCTTGCCGCTGTCACCTCTGGTTTGCTTAGATGGGGTCACTTGATGTCCAGCGATATCGTCAACTTGAATGCACAGATACTAATTAAACTGAACTGAGCTGGATGATGACATCACTGAATGAAATGATGAACTGCCTTTTTGCATTATTTACACATTATTTTCCTATTGCTTTGTCACAATCTGTATTGTTAAAAGCACTATTTAAATAAAGGTGACTTGACTTGACAATGCATGAGAGGATAGAAAATAGGCAGATAATTTTTTTTTTAATTCACCATTTCACGAAAATATAAAAATAAAAAGAATAATCTTATGCTGAAAATATAGTTTATAAAGAAATAAACTGTATCAAATTAGAAAAATGATAATTTCCCCAAGGGTCTCAGTGCTTTTAGACTTTTTAGTATATTATGTTTATACATTTATTAGTCTCAGCCTCAGACGTCACACCCACAGACCTTTGGCTAAACGTCTGATGCATATGGGACACAGAAGTGGAAACACTTCAAGAGTGTTGAAGTCGTCATTGGATTGGTTGAATTATACAAGATTTATGCAAGACATGTGTGTCGCGTTCTTTAAAGTTCCTCCTAGTAACAAAGATACCGTGCTGCCAAACCCCCTCACTGAATAAATAAGCCGTCTATATAACTGTGACGATGAGTGCTTATCAGGATCAACTAAATGCTGGATTTTCAAAAGTATGTGAAATATTTAAATTCCGCAGTATATAATCTTTAAAATATGTCCGAGAGTTTTACACACCGGTCTGTTAGTTTGGCGACTTCTGTCGCAGTGCGGAAAATAAATTTTGGAAATGGTTTCCAGCAAATGATAAGTGGCTGCAAGTCAATCAGTGTGGCCTGAAAATCTTGTCTTTATGATTGATTTGTTGTGTAGTGAAGTCAGATGTAAGACAAGGCCAAATTTGTTAAGACTACTGTTGTAGATGCACTTGGGAGCAAAGCTTTTGTTTAGATTTAGCTTCAGTTTCTCAAGGTCATGAGTAATTAAAGATATAGATCACCCACAAAATGAAACAGTTACTAAAAAATGTACTCACCCTCAGGCTATCCAAGATGTGAATGTTTGTTTTCCAGATTTTTGCTTCTAATGACATTAATTGATGGACCCGGAGTGCAGTGAATTAGTGAGTGCTTGTAGACTACTGTGAAGTTTGTATCAGGTGTTTGGACACTCATTCTGATGGCACCCATTCACTGGAGATTTTGTGAGTTTGTGAGTAGGTGATGTAATGCTACATTTCTCCAAATCTGTTCCGATTAAGACCAAAACCACATCTACATCTTTGATGGCCGGAGGGTGAGTACATTTTCAGGAAATTTTCATTTTTAGGTGAACTATTCCTTTAAATAGTTTTTGTATTCCAGACACTTCAGGCTGGCAATGTGCACATATTAAAACACTGTACAAAGATTTCCTATGGGAAATCATGCACATTGCTAATCAATACTAAAACATATTAAGACCTATCACACTGAAACCTTGAGCCTTTGAACGATGAGGACACAGAGTGTTTCGCCGGCCCTCGGGAAACTCCATTACTAAATGCATAGCTTGAATAGAGACGTAACACACACTGATAGCCCAGCTAGGATGAGCAGATGAAAAGATTTGTTATGTATACATCATTTTAATGTTGGGATAGAAAGGTACAAATTAAAACATTTTGCAGAGACGTCGATATCACTGCTGATGCTGGGAAATGTATAATGTGACTCTGCAGGCAAAATGAGATTTAATGAATAGTGCAGCAACTGAACCCCGGATCTGTTCCATATAACTTTATAAATGAGCCTGGATGAAAAAGACTTTGTGTGATGAAAGACTTGCACCTACAAGACGTGTTTTCCTTTACATGTTTTCAAGAGCGGATTGATAACCTGCTGTAAATGGTGTGGTTTTAATAAAGCAAATGAATGTGGTAAAGCATAAAAAAAGACATGAACGAGGATTACATAACCAAGGAAAACAAGGTTGTACCCATGTCTGTTTTTTTTAGGATTCTGCTTATTTCCTTTTGGTTCCTCCAGCCAAAGTTTCACTGATCCTTTTCCATTTTTAAATCTTAACTGAGCCGATGGTTTATTTGCTGAGAGAAAAAAATGAAGAAGAAAAAAAAAATAGTTTCTTTTCTAGTTTCTGCTGTATTCAAACATTTGGTCTGAGTGTAACACATTTGACTTATTAACAAGAAAAGTTAGACATTTTCAGAAGCTCGAATCAGATTAAAAATAATGTGCAATTAAAGCAGCATGTGCAAATGATACTGTGCCATATAACTGCCGCACATTTTTAAGTATGATGTTTTTTTTATTAATTAGGGTAAATTTATTTAAAACAAGGTTAAAATTCATACAAACAATGACTTGAATCTTTTATGATGGGCATGTTGTTTTTGAGTGGTGAAGAGTAATGCTGTCATAATATTGTCATTACATATATATTTTATATACTGAAGAAAAATGCGATATGCGATAACTCATATAATAGTGCGATATTCGATAGACAACTTATAATGCTTAAAGTGGCAAATGCTTCGAGTCAGTTCTGTGAACTTCTATAACTACTTTATCTTGGGTCATATATACATGGTTATTTGTATGTATGTATGTATGTTTCAAGAGCTCCTGTAACACCCACAACAAATTCCTTGTGTTTGTGCACACTTAAGTGGCGAATAAAGCTCAATCTGATTCTGATTCTAAAATAACTCTAGCTAAGCACTACATAAAAAAAAAAAAAAAAAAAATTAACATTAGTTTAATAATTTCACCATGAGTTTGGAAACTGAATAATAAAAAGGAAAACACTGCTTAGTATTTGATCTATTAATTCAATATGCACTGATTCTTATTTAAGCTACACAAGTTATTTAGGTAATAGCCTTGAATGGTTTTCTCTGTCTTTTGTTCATGGCCCCAAATATTGCAAGCAGTAGTGATATGCATATTGTGACGTACATTTGCGATATTTCAATAATTTCGATATATTACACAGCCCTAACCCTTATAAGATATGCAGTATAATACAGTTGGTTAACAGTATAATATACTATATAAAAGTAACATTTCATCTCATAGGAAGCGTTGTTTTGAGAGGAAAAAAAAAGAAAACAATCAAAAAATGTGTCAATGTTGCAGCATTGCCATCAGTGTGAGTGCACTGCATGACCCACAGGATAGCACATCCATTTACTTGATTGACTCACCACAGCATGAATTAGTTTTTGGTTTGCATTTGTCTGATACATCATGTTTTTGTTCCTCATATGTTTGCTTTAGTAGCTTAATGGAAGAAATATTCCACATTTGTGTCACATGGTGTTTTCGTAAAAAAAAAAAAAAATCATTTTTTTTTTTTGTACAGTGCATGTAAGTTGCTTTAGTGTGTCTCACACAGCAGTTCCCGAAGGGAGTGTGACCACTGATCCTGGAAACATACTGAACGACCCTGGAAACACTGGCAGCGTTTCTAATGGCCTAGGCATGAAGTTGATGCCTCTGTCAATGATTGATTCATTATTCTTTTAGACATTTCCCCAAAAAGAAAATTCTAGTAAATGCCTCTCTGTCACAGACCGTCAGTCAAATTTATTGTCTTCCCAAAGGCATTTTGCTGTTTGCTTTGGACAGTGAAATATGAAAGCAACACATCGAATTCTGGGGTCTGAGATGAATGTTGTTTGTACTAAACACTGCTGGAGGCTCATTTCTATCGCTATTCAAAGAAGCAACAGAGGGTGGGAGATTTAAACAAACACATCATGATATTCATAACATTTTGGTTAATAGTACAAACCCTGTTTTGAATTTTATATTAAATTGCCAGGAACACTGCAAAGAAGTAGCTAAATAAATAACGAAGGCCTATTTATCAGCATGTCTTGATTTAATTAACTCAGCGTGAATACTTCTAAAAAATTATTAAGTATGTCTAACAAGCCTTCTGGCTACACTTTTTTTAATGGTCAACAATGAAAGCAACCAGAACTTGCATTTGAGCTTTTGATTAAGTAATTACTTCATTAAATGGAGGATTTGTCAGACTGAAACCAATTACATGAGTAAAGAGTAATTCAACAAAGCGACTCAAATGAGTAATTTGGTCTTTATCTGGGATATCTGTTTAAGGTCACTTCACTTGACAAAATGCATTTATTCATTCATACTTGACACCGGA
This sequence comes from Carassius carassius, assembly GCF_963082965.1. Lineage (NCBI taxonomy): Eukaryota > Metazoa > Chordata > Actinopteri > Cypriniformes > Cyprinidae > Carassius > Carassius carassius. The sequence continues at coordinate 22,325,648 of NC_081781.1, read as the reverse complement.
GAAGTAATAACTTATGACATGCCAGGAAATCCTTATTATGGACAAAAGCATCCCGCTATCGCTGTTTACTGAATACAAATCAGAAATGTTTGAACTGATGAAACACAAAGAAGTGCTTGTGATAAATCATATCCAAGTAATACAAACCCGATTCCAAAAAAGTTGGGACACTGTACAAATTGTGAGTAAAAAAGGAATGGAATAATTTACAAATCTCGTAAAATTATATTTTATTCACAATAGAATATAGATAACATATCAAATGTTGAAAGTGAGACATTTTGAAATGTCATGCCAAATATTGGCTCATTCTGGATTTCATGAGAGCTGCACATTCCAAAAAATTGGGACAGGTAGCAATAGTTAAAGGCTGGAAAAGTTAAATGTACATATAAGGAACAGCTGGAGGACCAATTTGCAACTTATTAGGTCAATTGGCAACATGATTGAGTATAAAAAGAGCCTCTCAGAGCGGCAGTGTCTCTCAGAAGTCAAGATGGGCAGAGGATCACCAATTCCCCCAATGTCCCAAAGCCTGTATTAGACAAGAATGGGACAACATTCCTATTCCTAAACTTGAGCAACTTGTCTCCTCATTCCCCAGACGTTTGCTGACTTTTATAAAATTAAGAGGGGATGCCACTCAGTGGTAAACATGGCCTTGTCCCAACTTTCTTGAGATGTGTTGATGCCATGAAATTGAAAATCGACGTATTTTTTCAGTTTAAACATTTGATATGTCATCTATGTTGTATTCTGAATAAAATATAGAAATTCGAAACTTCCACAGTGTCCCAACTTTTTTGTAATTGGGTTTGTAAATTAAGCATATGTATTATGCTTTGCTAATTGCCATTGTATTTCTTACAGTATAGAAAGGAAAAGACAGAAAGAATCTGACGTGCGGCCAAGTATGGTGTCCCATACTTGGAATTTGTGCTCAGTATTTAACCCAGCAAGTGCACACACTGAAGTAAGTAGTGAACAAACACGCACACACACACACACCATGAACACACACTCGGAGCAGTGGGTAGCCAATGTTGCAGTGCCCGGGGAGCAGTTGGGAGGTTCGGCGACCTGCTCAAAGATTTTGTTCCTGGATTAGTTAGTGTTTGAGGAAATCGACTGAGTAAATGATTCAATGACTCTTTCATAAAAACGGTTACTGTGTTCTGATTCAAAGCGTCTCTACATGTTAATGTCCTTCCTCCCTAAACATGGAATATCAGTTTACTTCAATTGACAAAAATATGTTTATTTGAAACACCCTGCAGTACTTGAGTTGCAGATAAATTTAAGCATTTAAATGGGTCATATGATGCGGCTAAAAATAACATTATTTGGTGTATTAAAATGTGCTATTATCATTGGACCTATTCAAACTGGACAATAGACTGTTCCACTGAACCCAGCAGTGCCTGCCATAATATCGAAGTAAGTGCGCATAATTTAACATTACATGAGATCTGCAGTTTAGTTTAAAGATTAAGTATTGTGCACTTAAATCACTCCTTGCTGTCATTAAAACAGCATGCCACAGGAAAAGTGATCAAGCGCATCGACTAAATATCTCTAAATTTACGTTTAACCTCTGTGTAATGACTTTATGTAATTTCAGTGCTTATCTCCAGTAATGAGAGAGGAATATTTAATTTAAATGTGGATATCAAAATAAAAACAGATTTAAAAATCGTTGTTTACTTCATTTCCTTTCTCACTCCAGGAAAAAAAGTACATACACATAGTCTGGAATGTCCATACATACATATTTACAGCAAATGTATTTTTATGAATCCTGATATGTGCGTGGAAAATTGCGTACACAAAAAAAATACAGTATTGCTGGTTTTACTGCAGTTTATTCAAATAAATGCAGCCTTGAATAGCAGGAAGAGACGTTGAGCAAAAAAATTAATCAAAAAATAAAATAAAAATGTAGTTTTTTACACTTTACAAACATATTTTAAGTAACATTTTGCATAATTATCACTATCAACCAATGTTTCTGAAAATACCCTATGGGGTTTTGATAACATTTTATGAAAAATACATAATAAAAAATCACATATACTAAAATTTAATCCATCAAGTTTATATAACAATTCTGCATCAAGTTTGCAATATGTCCATGAAGTAAATTGTCAAGATTGTAGAATTAGTTTATTGTTTTCCTGTCTAAAATGTTCATATTTCATCAGTGGGGGAATGGCATTATGAGGGCACAATCTTGGACTGGGGACGGGGGTTTGGAGTCTGTATGTGTTTGTATGGGATTTTTTTTTTTGCAGAAATATCATGATTTTATCATGATTGTGTTTTATTTTTGTATACCTTCATGTACTCACTCAAAAGTTGTTTTAATCCTGAACGAGTTTCCTTCTTCTGGTAAACATAAACGCTACTTTGAAGAAGGTGGAAAACCAACACACACACACCAAAAAACACACACGCACACACACACTTTCAAAGTCAATGTGGACCAGCAACTGTTTGGTTACACAGATTCTTCAAAATATCTTCTTTTTTGTTCAGCACAAGAAAGAAGTTAATATAGGTTTGGGACAACATGTGAGTGAATAAACAATTAAATTAAGGTGAACTATCCCTTTCATTACAGTCAGCAGCATGTGCCCTACTGTCTCTTTAAGACCTGCACGCATCTAATATGCAGACATGCATCTGTGTCTTTCAGGTATTTACTTTCATTTTTGACATATCCAGCTGAGTCTATACACAAACATTGCATGTTTTGACAGCATTAGCACAAAACATAACTTAGTTCAGTAATCAGGCACAGTTTGACAGGCTTTTTCATTTTCGTGCCGCATTTTGAGGGTGCTCAGAAAAACCGCATGTCAGAAAATCACACGAATGAAACTTTTAAATAACCAGTAAGGCTTTAAAGCAGATGCAATATATATATATATATATATTGTGAATAAGCAGATCGTGGAGACATTTCTATCGTCCATGATCAAAAATTGTCTTTAATTGTTTAAAGTTGGCGATCTCAATTCAAACACTCACGCTATTTTATTCTTGAATGACAACGATTCAGCTATGTCTGTTATGACTGTTGAGTGAGAAGCACGTTTTGTTGCTGCCCATGTTAATTCATTCATGCTGCAGGTGATCCAGAAAGAGCAACACAAACAGTGTATACATATATACATAAAGACTTAAGCAATGAACATTTTGTCAGAAACACTAGTAAATTATGTTATTTCGTTTAGTTTTCTTTATTTTTTTAATTTTTTTTTGACAATCGTGATCTCCAATTTATAGGCCTATGTATAAAAAAAAACATGATTCTCAATTTATCAAAAATCATGCTGCTCTAGTTTACATTTTGTTTATAGTTGCATACAATTAATTAAAATAGAGGTTTGATTTCGTAAAGTACAAGTTGATTTCAAAATGCATCTACATTTTTTAGCATTTTGAATAAGAGACTTTTCCTTCTATATTGAATCACTGAGGATTTCTTCAAAAAAGTTACAAAATCTCATCTCGTCTTGTTCTCGTGAACCCAGTCTCATGTGTCATCTCGTCTCGTGGGATAAGTGTCTCTTCACACCCCTAGTAAATGTGCTACACTGAACTGACCCTGAGCCCTCTATTATTTTGAAATTTGGACCTGGGTCCGGGTCCTCGGGTCTTGGGTCCTCCGTGTAGACCTCTACTTAAGTATTACTTTGCAGCCTGGGATTTGTTTGAAACTTTCAAATCAATTCATTTACAGCTTTGATCTTTCTCAAAGGATTAATCCCACACAGCATGCAACCTTTCTTTAGCTTATTTGTGAGTGGAGAAAATCTGATACAAGTTACAGAGCTTAATGTATTTCACATTTTCACAATCTGAATGGTACATTAGCTTTTTTGAGCAACTGTGCCTGTATTCTATAATTATGCCTCTATTACTGCTGCTCCACTATTGTATTAACTGTCAGATCCCATCACGTTGCAGACAAAAGGTCAAAGACTCTACAGCAAAGCACTAGAGTCTCAGTCTAGTTTAGCAGACTTGTTCATATCAGAGTTTGGGCTCCCTGTGGTGCAGCTTAGCCTGGTGAAAATGTGTTTACAAGTCCCAATAAAGTCACCTCTTACTGGCTGGAAGTAGACCTGCCCCTTTAGAGATGGCCTTTACACGTGTAGAGCTGTCAAGCATCAAGAGCAGTGAGAAAGAGAGTGGAGTGGAACAAGGTGGGCAGGTGTCATTTCTGCTGACTGCTCCGGAGGGAAAACGTGCACACGGTCACACATGAGCGCGCACAGATACATACACACACATCTGGAGTGACACCAGAATACCTGGAGAAAGCTATCTGCTGGAATTCACATTCATCTAAATAGCAGCTGCCTCTGACTGGATGCTAACATTTTGGACACAATTGCACACTAGCCAATCGTAAATGACATGACCAGTCAGACTGAAGCTGGAGGAAAATGAGATTGTGACCAAGCTGACTGGGAGAACAATGATTCTTATGAATGGTTCTTTAGTACAGCATGACATGTGTAGTCTATTTCACAACAAATCACTTTTATGAACTGATTCTTTTGAATAATTCAAAATATTCACAATCTTACTATAGTCTTTAGTAGGAGTTAACAACTAAGGGCCAGATTTACTATCAGCTTGCACCAGCACAAACCCTTATTTGGAGTTAAAAAAAGATACTGTCAGAATTTGCTAAAGACATACAGTGGGAAATTATCACTGAAAAGATTATATTATTGTAATGTATTGTACTTCAGTGTTTCACAGTCTCTATTGTCACTTCTTTTTCAAAATGATGCCGCTAGATTGTTAAGTGGAACAAGGAAGAGGGAACATGTTTCACCAGTGTGGATCTCTCTCCACTGGCTCTCAGTTAAATATTGTATACATTTTAAAACATTGTTGTTTGTTTATAAGGGTTTGCATGGACTTGCTCCATCATATATCTCTGATCTCCTTCTGTTCCACTGTAATACCTCCAGGGAACTTCTATCAACTAGTGGTCTTCAGTTGACTGTTTCAATGACACGCTTGAAATCGAAAGGATATCGTGCCATTTCAGTGGCTGCTCCACAGCTACAGTATGTAACAAGATGCCACTCTATATAAGAATTGCACCAACATACAATGATTGTATGTCTCTTCTTAAAACATATTTATTTGCTGCAGCATGTGGTCATAAGTAGGTGCAGTGGCATAACTGTAGTGGAATTTTGTTGCTGTATTCTATGTTTACTTTTGTATTTTGGTATATGGTTAAAATTTGTACAGCACTTTGGCCAACAGCCAAACATTATTTTCCACATACTGTACATTACTGTTTCTCCTCCATGCCCCATGCTGAAAGACTAGAGAGAATGAAGGTAAGGCTGCTATGAATATTTATAGTGGTTCTTTCTCTTGGTGGCAGAATAGATAATGTGATTACTAATGGTGAATTGGCCGCGTTGATTTTCTGTGCATGGTTCTCTCTTGAGGTGGTTGGATGGATGGTGTGGTTATTGATAGTGAATAAAACATTGATAAAATGTTGATAAAACATCACATTGTAGGCTACTCTCACAAGAAACAGACCTCATCCTCCATAAAATGTGTTGCACACATATTTTGGGTTGGAACAGTGTTGTAAAAACAACTTATCCACTGATTTCTAGTTGTGTCTGGAAGGCCAAACAAAACAAAAAAATGTGGTGGCTCCACAACATGGCACTGGCAGCATCAGTGACAATAAAAGTTATGCCTTCTTTCTTTGCTGAACATTTGGCCATCATTATACAAATCTTCCCACATCGAGACATAAACATTTAGGAGCATGTTTAAACGAGCCGTTTTAGGAGGGAGTGGTTGACTCTTAATTTTTATAAAGAATATCTCTTTGGATTTTAGACTTTAGTCTTTTTTTTTTATAAATCAACTTTACAGATCTTCTTTATGAACCAAGAGCTTGTAACACTCCAAAGAGAAATGAAACTTGAAATTACATCATATGACCCCTTTAATGTGTACATTGTCAATAAATAGCCTGCAGAATTTTTCGTTTTTCGTTTATCGTTTATAGGAGATTTTGTGAACCCCGTCTTAAGTCTTAAGTCGCTGGGATATATTTGTAGCAATAGCAAAAAAATACATTGCATGGGTAAAAATTTATTGATTTTTCTTTTATGCCAAAACACAATGACATTAAGTAAAGGTTAAGTTCCATGAAGATATTTTGTAAATTTCCTACTGCAAATATATCAAAACTTAGGATAAAAATAAATTTAATTAAAGTGAAATACATGTATAACAATTTATGATAATTTAAAATAATAGTATAATTTATTATAATAAAATACATGCTATTTTTGAAAACTTTCTCTTCATCAAAGAAGAGAAAAAAAAAATAATAAAAAAAAAAAGTCATTGTAAAGTTTCACAAAAAAAAAAAAATCAGCACAACTGTTTTCAAAATTGATAATAATAATAATAATGAATGTTACTTGAGCAGCAAATCAGCATATTAGATTGATTTCTGAAGTGGACGCTTAAGACTTTCAGCTTTCATCACTGGGAATTATTATTATTAGTAGTAGTAGTATTATTATACTCTATTTTAGATCAAATAAATGCAACATTTGCAGAAGAGACTTTGTTCAAAACATACAAAGAATGTAAATAAACAAAAATATTAATTAATTAATTAATTAATTACCAATCCCAAACTTTTGAACCGTAGCAAAATGGATACTAAAATTATATAAGAATTATATGCCAGAATTAATAAATTAATATGCAGAATCTTAACAAATTTGAATTAAATCAAGAATCAGAATCTTTTTTTTTAAGAGCACTGAAAACAAAGGGGGCAGATAAGTGCTGCATTTTTACACTGAATGCTTCTTAAATCACTCTAGCAGTGACTAATTATGAAGGCGGCACAAGCACGAGGGGCTGCTGAAACTGCGTTCTGACCTTGGAGTTTGTGTGGCTGAACAGACAGCAATTACATGAGCCTCAAATCAATGCTGGTGCCTCAGAATAGACTTGGCATTCCACCACCAACTACTGAGTGCTCAATCCTGTGAAGTCAGTCGTGGTTTAGATTGTCTCTGACAGGTGAAAGTGAGCGAACATAGAATAGGAATGTGGATTAAATGCTGTGAATTGTGAAGGATGATACACAGTGGGATTTGAAGGGCCAAAAAAGTGAAAATGTTTGTTTTTCATTGTTAACAACATTTGTTGCTTTTTTGATGAGTGATCTTGAAAAAGTGTAAAATCTGAAATAATATATATATAAAACAAAATACATCATGGCATATATGCTCTCTTTAATTGTATTTCATATTTTGTATGTGGTCTCTGACTTTTTAATAATAAAGTACACAATTGTATAAGGCACATAAAATATTTACAGGTGCATTTCAATAAATTAGAATGTCATGGAAAAGTTCATTTATTTCAATAGTTCAACTCAAATTGTGAAACTTATGTATTAAATTGAGACTGAAGTAGCTTAAGTCGTTAGTTCTTTTAATTGCGATGATTTTGGCTCACATTTAACAAAAACCCACCAATTAATCTCAACAAATTAGAATACTTCATACGACCCCCCCCCCCCCCCCCCCCCCCAAAAAAAAAAGAAAAGAAAAAAAGGTGAATTGTTGGCCTTCTGAAAATGTTCATTTACTGTACATGTACCCAACAATCCAAAAACTGCTGGGTTGAAAACAACCCAATTTGGGTTATTTTGGCAACCCAGCGCTGGGTCAAAAAGGGACGAACCCAATGCCGGGTTATTTTAACCCAACCAGTTGGGTTATTACGTTTAACCCAGCCTGCTGGTTTGCTTTTTATGGTTTAAAATTACTACTTTGCAGGGTTTCAAAAACCAGAACGGGTGTTTTTTTATCACTGTATTTCAGAAGGAAACCTACTGTATTTAGAAAATGTTCGATTTCATTTCACATGTGCTTGATAAGTTAGCGTTTGTGAGTTCACCTCCGCTTTGCAGTCGTTACCGGAGAAACCCTTACCTCTCCCGCTCTTAGCACCTCCTGCTGGCAGAAAATTAACTCGCGGAGTGCCGCCACGAATTGAGTGCAAGGATGCCACATTAAAATGAACCCAAATTGTGCTAGGTATTAAACCTACAAATCTTGTTCATTTTAAATATCACTTTTACACACAAATAATAATTATCAAAATAAAAATATTTATTAAAAACAAGAGAAAAGTAAAAAAGTAACATGTAAGAAGAAATGCAGAAAAGGATGGCATTAACAGCTACAGAGTTCATAAATAAAGCATTGAACATTTGTTGAATATACAACCCGAATTCCGGAAAAGTTGGGACGTTTTTAAAATTTTAATAAAATGAAAACTAAAGGAATTTCAAATCACATGAGCCAATATTTTATTCACAATAGAACATAGATAACGTAGCAAATGTTTAAACTGAGAAATTTTACACTTTTATCCACTTAATTAGCTCATTTAAAATTTAATGCCTGCTACAGGTCTCAAAAAAGTTGGCACGGGGGCAACAAATGGCTAAAAATGCAAGCAGTTTTGAAAAGATTCAGCTGGGAGTACATCTAGTGATTAATTAAGTTAATTGATATCAGGTCTGTAACATGATTAGCTATAAAAGCTTTGTCTTAGAGAAGCAGAGTCTCTCAGAAGTAAAGATGGGCAGAGGCTCTCCAATCTGTGAAAGACTGCGTAAAAAAATTGTGGAAAACTTTAAAAACAATGTTCCTCAACGTCAAATTGCAAAGGCTTTGCAAATCTCATCATCTACAGTGCATAACATCATCAAAAGATTCAGAGAAACTGGAGAAATCTCTGTGCGTAAGGGACAAGGCCGGAGACCTTTATTGGATGCCCGTGGTCTTCGGGCTCTCAGACGACACTGCATCACTCATCGGCATGATTGTGTCAATGACATTACTAAATGGGCCCAGGAATACTTTCAGAAACCACTGTCGGTAAACACAATCCGCCGTGCCATCAGCAGATGCCAACTAAAGCTCTATCATGCAAAAAGGAAGCCATATGTGAACATGGTCCAGAAGCGCCGTCGTGTCCTGTGGGCCAAGGCTCATTTAAAATGGACTATTTCAAAGTGGAATAGTGTTTTATGGTCAGACGAGTCCAAATTTGACATTCTTGTTGAAAATCACGGACGCCGTGTCCTCCGGGCTAAAGAGGAGGGAGACCTTCCAGCATGTTATCAGCGTTCAGTTCAAAAGCCAGCATCTCTGATGGTATGGGGGTGCATAAGTGCATACGGTATGGGCAGCTTGCATGTTTTGGAAGGCTCTGTGAATGCTGAAAGGTATATAAAGGTTTTAGAGCAACATATGCTTCCCTCCAAACAATGTCTATTTCAGGGAAGGCCTTGTTTATTTCAGCAGGACAATGCAAAACCACATACTGCAGCTATAACAACAGCATGGCTTCGTCGTAGAAGAGTCCGGGTGCTAACCTGGCCTGCCTGCAGTCCAGATCTTTCACCTATAGAGAACATTTGGCGCATCATTAAACGAAAAATACGTCAAAGACGACCACGAACTCTTCAGCAGCTGGAAATCTATATAAGGCAAGAATGGGACCAAATTCCAACAGCAAAACTCCAGCAACTCATAGCCTCAATGCCCAGATGTCTTCAAACTGTTTTGAAAAGAAAAGGAGATGCTACACCATGGTAAACATGCCCCGTCCCAACTATTTTGAGACCTGTAGCAGAAATCAAAATTGAAATGAGCTCATTTTGTGCATAAAATTGTAAACTTTCTCAGTTTAAACATTTGCTATGTTATCTATGTTCTATTGTGAATAAAATATTGGCTCATGTGATTTGAAAGTCTTTTAGTTTTCATTTTATTAAAATGTAAAAAACGTCCCAACTTTTCCGGAATTCGGGTTGTAGCTTAAGATCAAATTGAACTTTGTATTTTATATATTGTATAAAAATATATGAAATCACTATTATACAATAAATGTACTATTAGTTAGGTTCTTTACCAACTATTCTGGCATGACAGTACACAAATAAACCACAACATTAACATTGATATTATAACATTTAACAGACGTGTGTGTGTGTGTGTGTGTGTGTGTGTGTGTGTGCGTGTGTGTGTGTGTGTGTGTGTGTGTGTGTGTGTGTGTGTGTGTGTGTGTGTGTGAAAGAATGTGAGCATGTGTATGAATGATAGTGTAAACTCTTCTACTAAACAACACAGAACAAGCATTTAACAATTTTTTTTTACAAATTATACACTTAAAGTTTGTTTCATAGTCCATGGATACAAATCATGCATCACTGTCAATTTTCATGATCTCTTTAGCATAATTGATGTAGTCATGGAGAAGTCCCATCAGCAAATGTTACATCTTCTACATCATCCAGGGCAGCATCCTCATTTAAAACCACTGCTGCATCAGTTTATGGGAAAGGACAATATCTTCTTTGACCAGCATTCATCCCAGTCACCGCCTGTTCTTCATCAGCGGTCTAAAAAGAGAAACACATTTGAAAAAAGAAAACATTTAATTAAACTATCCATTTTCAGGTAGAGGTGTATTAACATCCGTAAGGACAGGTAAATAATCTGTTTTAAAGTTTCAACACTTTGTGTGGTTGTTTAATGTCTGTCTATCACAGCGCTCCAGAAGGCTATAATGGCAACACTAGTGTGAGGGCATGTCATATTGTTTGAATAAATGTATTGCTTTCTGAAAGCTTCTTTACTGAAACATTAAAACAGTCATGACATTCACATACCTCACAAATGTTCATGTACGTGGAGGGCTGCTCTTCAAATGGTTAGTTCTCCAAATAATAAAAATGGTCATAATTTACTCTCCCTCATGTTGTTCCAGACCCACACAAACTCTGCTCATTTTTGGAAAACAAATGAATATATTTAATTTTCTCTTAGTTTGTGTCCTCCAATGCTAGTCTGGAAGACCAGTATTTTATTTTGAACATACATGTTTGCTATCATATAATTTAAGATTTATTCATATATAAATATCAGAATGAATTACTTCTACAATAACTCTGTATTTATGAGGCTTGAAAATACTGATTATCTAGACTATAAATGTATTAACACAATTATGAGAAAATTAAAAATATATTAATTTATGTTGTAAAGACAGAAAAAAGTCTTACAGGTTTGGAATGACATGAGGGCAAGTAAATTATTTTTTGTGTGAACTTAACCTTTAAGAAGGAAGACCAAGAATGAAGACTCTCCAAATCAGACAACTCCAAAGTTGGTTTGAGTTCTGCAATGATAAACATAGACATCAATGGTTTTACTGAAATGAGCATGTAATCACACTGTTGTTGCATCAAAATGTGAAGTAAACCAGCAGGAGACAACAGAAACATCTATTTTCTAAAAATAAATTACATAAAATCTCAAAAGAATGATGATCTCCCATGTCTCTGGCTTTTAACATCTACAAAAACAAACATTATTTTACTCTTAGTAAAAAATTAAAATAAAAAAAAAAACTACAACTGATAACTGATAACATGAAATTATGAAGTTTACTTACCTTAAACTATCTTTCCCTCTCTTCCAAAGAAGCTGAGAAAACCACCTCACACAAGCAGACTTGTGTGTCCTTAACTCCAAAGTTAGTTTGAGTTCTGCAAAGTGCGACATCAATGGTTTCAATAAAATATTAACATGTAATCATACTGTTGTTGCATCAAAATGTGAAGTAAACAGGGAGGACACAAAAGAAAAAAAAATTTTCTAAAAAAATAACTCACATCAGTCTCATAAGAATTAAGTTATCTTGTCTCTGGATTTCAGCATCTACAAAACAAACATTATTTTAGTCTTAGGTAAAAATAAAGATAACTTGATGGTATTCTGAAGTTTACGCGCCTTAAATCCGTCTGTCCCTCTCTTCAGAAGAAGCTGAGAACACCGCCTCCTCCTCAGACAGCCAGTCACTCTCACACAAACAGCTTCTGTGTCTTTAACTCTCAGCGCACAGCGCTTACACGATGAAGACACAAGCTCGACAAGTCTGAAATATTACATGCAAAACATACTTTTACCAATTACCACTTCAAAATAATTATGCTAGTCTTTACTACACAATGCCGTTTCCTTTAGGAGACTAACATACATTCAGTTTAACCGCGAAAAATAAGATAACAAATTAACATGAGTGTAACTGTAACAATAACCGTCTATTAACACCTCAAAAAGTGCAGATAATGTAAAATCTTATGTAAATATGACATAAGACATTCACGGACGTTATATTAAAAGTACCTCTTCCGTTCAGTAACGTTAAATGAAGCCGTTAAGAACTCCATGTCTGAGGCGAAAACCGCGTCCATTTTTTTTTAAATATAATGTTAAGCTCCTTTGTTTCCGCCTTTCATTAAACCTTCCGCCTTTCATCATCATCATCATCATTTCTCTTCATCCCCTATGGGACATAAGGCTTCAATGAGCACTCTCCATTGTATTCGGTCCCTGGCAGCATGTTGGGCCTCTCCCCATGACAGGTTCGTCTGTTCCAGCTCTTGTGTCACAGTTCTGCGCCAGGTGGTTTTGGGTCTCCCTGGTTTTCTTTTACCAGGTGGTGTCCATCTTAGGGACAACTTTTGTGATGCTGTCCTGCTCCATCCATAACACGTGTCCTAGCCATCTCAAGCGTCATCGTGTAATCTCCTTGGTGATACTCCAGCTTCCTGTTTTCTTGTACAATTAATTGTTGGAGATATTATTAGGCCAAAATATCTGGCATATTCATTGGAGGCATCCATTATGGAACACTTCAATTCTCCTCATGTCAGTTTTGATAATTGGCCAGCTCTCTGAACCGTACAGCAGAACAGACTTTACATTACAGTTATATAGGATCATCTTCGTTTTAAGGCTGTATTGTTTTGATCTCCATATAGAACGGAGTTGGGAGAAGGCACCCTGAGCCTTTCCCAGCCTTGCTTTAATATCTTTAGATGCCCCACTGTCCTTGCTGATGAGACTGCCCAGATAGGTGAAGTTTTCCACAAACTCAAGTGGTTCCTCATTAATGGTGGCAGCGATTAGGTAGTGGTCGCTATAGGCATCTGCACCTCGGTAGGCTCTAACATCTTGCAGTGACCTGCACCATTTACCGCTAATGATGATGTGGTCGATTTGGTTGATGGTCCTACCATCAGGTGACTGCCATGTGAGCTTATGGATGTTTTTGTGTGGGAAGATGGTGCCGCCGTTGACCAGGTTGTTACTCATGCAGAAATCAACAAACCGTTCACCATTGTTGTTTCTGTCGCCACATCCATGTCTACCCATTGCTCTCTCGTTGTTGAAGTTGTTGGTTCCCACTTTGGCATTCATGTCGCCAGTCAGGAGAAGAACGTCATGTTGGGGTACTTTGGAAACCGCCATTTGCAGTTGTTCATACCAGTCTTTTTTGACCTCCTCTTCAGCCTCGTTGGTTGGTGCATACCACTGTGAGATGGTGAGTTTACAGAACTTTAAGTTGAGGCATATTCGGATCAGTCTTTCGCTTACTGGTTCCCACTCTAGCAGAGTTTTGGCCTTCTCCTTGGAGATTAGAATGGCGACACCATGTGTATGGGTGTTCTCGTGACCAGAATGGAGGATAACAGAACCTTCATGCAGGACTTGACGACCAGAGCCGATCCAGTGACTCTCACTTATCCCCAAGATGTCCAGGTGGTACCTTTTCATCTCACTGAGGACTTGTGCTGTCTTGGTGGTCTCCCACATGGTACGGACGTTCCATGTTCCGATGCGGATCTTGGTTTTAGGTCCTAGTAGGCCCTCTTTCGCACTCCTGACTTCCCTTCGGATTTCATCAGGGTTGTTCATACTGCCATCCGAAGAGTTTGGGTGACCAGGGTCTACTATGGGGCCTGATGTAAGTAGTATTGCTTATTGTAGTTTCTGTAACAGTAGGTTTTTTACAGGGTGGCATTGTTAGCGCCACGCTCAACCTCCAACCTGGAGGGCCAGGTGCTGCCTTTCGTCTCACTCCTCACCCAAGACCAGTCTGGTATGGTTGAACCTACGAGGGGCCATAGGCTCCCTCCACCATAGCTCTCAGGATCATAGAAGCACGCAAGCCTCTCCACCACGACAAGGTTGCAGCACACGGAGAAGGTGCTTGCGCCTTTCATACAACCAGGTAAACAATAAACGATAACTTTACATTATGAATTTTACTTACCATAGTCTTTCACTCGCTTCTCTATTCTTTCACGCTGAGAAAATAGCGGCTGCTCGCACTGGAGACGTGCGATCTTAACGGTATGTGCGTGCTCTCCTTCACGTCCGCGTTCCCAACCCAGCCCCGCGGGGTTAAAATCGAGCACGATTTTCAACCCAAACTTGGGTTAAAACAACCCAAAGTCCTACTCGATGGTCTCAACCCAGCATTTGGGCTGAAAAAAAAACAGCGTTTTTTTAGAGTGAATACTTGGTAGAGGCTCCTTTTGCTTCAATTACTGCCTCAATTAGTGTCCCTGTAGCTCAATTGGTAGAGCACTGCGCTATCAAGCACAAGGTTGAGGGTTCGATTCCCAGGGAACACATGATAGGTACTGTTGCAAAAATTGATAGCCTGAATGCACTGTAAGTCGCTTTGTATAAAAGTGTCTGCTAAATGCATAAATAAATTTAATTAGGCATGCCATGGAGGTGTTAAGTTTGTGGCACTGCTGAGGTGGTATGGAAGCCCAGGTTTCATTGACAGTGGCCTTCAGCTCATCTGCAGTTTTTTGGTCTCTTGTTTCTCATTTGCCTCTTGACAATACCCCATATATTATGGGGTTCAGGTCTGGTGAGTTTGCTGGCCAGTCAAGCACACCAACACCATAGTGATTTTACCAACTTTTGGTGCTTTTGGCAGTGTGGACAGGTGCCAAATCCTGCTGGAAAATGAAATCAGCATCTTCCAAAAAGCTGATCAGGAGAAGGAAACATGAAGTGCTCCAAAATGTCTTGGTAAACGGGTGCAGTGACTTTGGTTTTCAAAAAACACAATGGACCAACACCAGCAGATGACAATGACAGATAACAAGAGGAATACAACAACTGTGGCCAAATTCTGTGACATGTCTGTATGCCTTGACCCCAGCCTCAGTCCATTCCTTGTTAAGTTCACTCAAATTCTTTAATCAATTTTGCTTGACAATCCTCATAAGGCTGTGGTTCTCTTGGTTGACTGTGCATTTTTCTTCTTCACCACTTTTTCCTTCCACTCACTTTGTGTTAAAATTCTATAGACAACTATAGACAACTTCTTTGGCAATGAGTGTTTGTGGCTTAGCCTTCTTGTGAAGGGTGTCAATGATTGTCTTCTGCACAACTGTCAGATCAGCAGTCTTCCCCATGATTGTGTAGCCTAGTGAACCAAACTTAGAGACCATTTTGAAGGCTCAGGAAACCTTTGCAGGTGTTTCGAGTTGATTAGCTGATTGGTATGTCACCATATTCTAATTTGTTGAGTCAAAAATGTGAGCCAAAATCATCACAATTAAAATAGCCAAAGACTTAAACTACTTCAGCCTCTGTGCACTGAATTTATTTAATACACAAGTTTCACTATTTGAGTTTTGAGAGTGCTGACTTTTCCACAACATTCAAACTTATTGAGATGCACCTGTATATTATTTATTGTATTGAATAGTTAACATACATTGATGTTTGTGTAATAAAATTGAATGAGATTTTTTTTTTTGTATTTACAACATACAAAACTATGACACTGCCATTTAAAAGTTTGGGCTCAATTTGATTTATTTTTGAAAGAAATTAATAGTTTTATTTTTGTTTGAAAAAGTAAAATTCAAATGATATGAATGTTATGATAGAATGATAGAAATGTTAATTTTGGTATGCATTCGACTCGGCATGAATAATAGGAAGAATTTTTTCACTCTTGACCTTATGGTTCAAAAGTTATTAGCAGAAACATGAGTGTAAATGTAGCCTGTTGATGGCTGTACCGTTTAAGTTTGAGATAGGCCCTCCTTCTCAACGTGCATACTATCCACCCTATATATCCTAAATAGTAGGGCTGTGTATTGCCAAGAATCTTGCAATACGATACGTATCAAGGTACAGGGGTTCCAATACAATATGTTGCGATACAGTGCGATACTTTCAGCAAGGCAGTATTGGGATAAATATTGGGATATTTCTTTTTTTAGGAATAGGATATATTTTTAGGTAAGCTGTCATTAAGAACACAATTCAATTAAATTAAATTCAAAGTTTATTTGTATATAGCTTTTTACAATACAAATCGTTGCAAAGCAACTTTACAGAAAATTTAGTTTCTACAATATTTAGTAGTTGCTTATCAGTGGTGACTGTAAGTTTATGTACAAATGACAGAAATGTGCAGAAAAATCTATTAAAGATGTAATCAAAAAGACGATTAACACTATTAACAGCAATTATTATATGATGCAATCAAACTTATAGCAAAATTTGGTAATAATTATGTTGTAAGAACACACAACCACATGCCAACCTTTACCAATAAATAAATAACAATTATTTAACCAGAACACAGTGGTATCTGCATTTGCAATAATCAATCCCTATAACATTCAATGTTATTGAACCACTTTTTGTGCTGTACGAGTAAAGGGTGGGGGTGTCGGGAATTAAAGTGCTTGCAGGATCCTTTAGTTATATGTATAATACGTATAAAATATATTTTATTAAAATATCATATATATATATATATATATATATATATATATATATATATATATATATATATATATATATTAGAACCTGCTTTACATGTTCACGGTTAAAATTTACAATTGTAACATACAATGTCATAACATTTTGATCTGAACAAAACATTACATCTGCTTAATATCAATAAAAAAAGAAAACAAAACAATTGTAAAACAGTAAAATATAAAAATTTGTCGAACCTTTCCGCTTGGATTTCACAAGTTTTATTTATGCAAACCCCTCCCTCAGAAAAAAACTCTAGAACCACCCTCAAAAGTCTAAATTTTTCACAAAAAGTCACAAATATATAAAAAAAGTGAAGTAAATTTGGTAAAGGTAAAGGAATGTGTAAAAATATAACAAAATATTAAGATTTACAAAAATTCTGAAGTGAAATTAAGAAATTCTTGTGAAGCACATCAAACTTTTGGGGAATTATGGAATTTGTTGGGAATTTATTTTATGTGTCACCAGAGTGCATCCATGTCCTGCTCAAATACAACATATAAGAGATATTATGATTCTCCAAAAGCAAAGACTTTATTCATACAAGCTTATTTTAGTCAACACACTACACAATACTGCATCACAGCACACATGACATGATGATGCACTGTGTCTCTCAGTATCTGGTTGACATTACTGTGCATGACATTTCACGTGTGTCATGGCAGGTATGGATGGTGTGCTGGTGTGTTCACTGCACAGACTCATTGGCATGTTTGAGAGCAAACGTGAGAGGTCACAGGCCTACATCAAGGTGTGACCAAGTAAAAAATAAAAAAAATCTTAAAAAAATTGCTACTTTTATAAATAAAAATAAAAAAGTTGCAGCAACAATGAGAAAGTAGCTTAATTTGGTGACAAAATCCCCAAATTGGCACAACTGCATGCCCTAATGCCCTAATGCTAGTATTTCCTGTCACGCTCACTTTCGTTCAGAGATAAAGACTGCCATGTAGCAGTCACGATGTAAACTCAAAACGAAACAACTTACATGAATCTTGTATGAATAATTTTTTAAAATATTTTTTAAATATAAATTTGTAAAATATCAATATTCCATTTTTGAGAATCGATACAGTACCGCCAAACAAAATATCGCGATACTCATGTGTATCGATATTTTCTTACACCCATACTAAATAGTATTGTAAATTACTAATATCACACGTAATTTAGGATGGACAGTACACACATTGGAATGCAGGTGAAGACTGAAAATTTGCAATGATTAATATTGAGACTGTCCTCTATCTGTGTGCCAAATTTAATAAGTAAATAAATAAATATAAACATAAACATATTTTAAATAAATGCTTTTATTTCAAAAAGCATTTATACATTTAGTCAAAATTGAGTATTAATCAAAATCAGACTTTGGCTTGTACAAACAAATTTGGTTCAGTGTGTTGTGGTCTCTGTTAAGCCTTAATTGGCATTAAGACAAGTACACACAGGAGTTATCATGCTGAACTTCTTTACTAGTCAGTTTGTTCACGCACTATTCACAACGTTGGCTACCAGCCATACAAAAATGGGTCATACCAACTACATGAACTGTATGGGGCGTACTGGACAGAACCACTCAGTGCATATACTACACCCCCCTTCTTAAACTTTAAACAAAATATTAATCAGACATAAAGCAAGGAAAGTATGCTGAAAATATCACCAGTGTATAAAATAAACATGTGCTATGAACAAGCAATAGTAACACTAATCTAGCATACTTAAGTAAGCACATAATCCTTAAACCGTGCCGGTTGTCTGACGATACGTCCTCCTCTCGTGTATTCCGGACGTTGCACACTCCTTTTCACATCTTGAGGGGGCTCAATTGGAGCAAGACTTGGAACAGTGTCGTTGCTCAAGTCATTGTCAGTGTCCATGGAACAGTCAGGTTGTGAGTCATTTTTGACTGACCTGTCAGGCCTGAGGTGACGTCTGTTCCTGCGGTAAATTGTGCCCGATGATGTGACAATGTCATATGAGCGGGGCTCTTCTCTGATACTGACAACTGTGGCAGGTTTCCATGCGTTTCTGATTCTCATATATACTCTCTTTCCCCCCTTGAAGGCTGGAAGTGGGGCTGCTGTTCTATCGTACCATTTTTTTTTGCTGTGATTGAAGATGCTGCAGCGCTTCCTGGATGTCTGTAGGTATACAAGGTTTCAGAACAGCTTTGCTGGCCGGTAAAGTGGAACGTAAGACTCTGCCCATAAGGATCTGGGCTGTGGAGTATTTGAGACCAGTGACAGGAGTGTTGCGGAGAGTCAATAAAGCTAGGTGAGGGTCAGTGCCAGACTGAGCAGCAGTTTTCAGCATCAATTTGACAGTCTTTACGGCTCTCTCTGCCATGTTATTGGACTGGAGTGTGTGAAATTTGGGCTGGAGTGTGTGATGTTGAAACCCAGTCAAGAGCAAATTGAGCCATTTCAGCACTGGCAAAGGGTACATGATCTGCAATCAGGGTCTCAGGCACACCATGTCTTGCAAACACTGTTTTGAAATGTGCTATCAATGAGGCTGACGTTTTGTCTGACAGCTTTAGGACTTCTGGATATTTAGAGAAATAGTGCACAATCAGAAGAAATTAACGTCCTTGTAAGTCAAAAATGTCAGCAGCTATTTTCTGCCAGGGCCCCGTTGGAACTGGATGTGAGATAAGTGGCTCCTTTTGATTTTCAGGACGACTCTCTTGACAGAAAATACAGGCTTCCACCATCTGACGTACGGCTTCAGTGAGTCCTGGCCAGTAGAAGCATGATCTGGCGTGTGCTAGAGACCGCTGTATACCCTGATGTGCAGCATGACGTCATTTTAGCACTTCTGGTCACAGTGCACAAGGTACGATGATGCGATCATCTTTCATGAGTAGCTCATCATCTATGCTAATAGTGTGTCTGAATGGCCAGTAAGCTTGAGCAGCCAGTGGGACATTTTTCTTTCTGTCCGGCCATCCTTGCTCATGTAGCTGCTGTATCAGTTGAAGCTCAGGATCTGACTGTGTGGCTTGTTGGATCATATGCATGATGTTACCACAAGGTGATTCTCCATTCAGTGCATAGTTGACTTTTTCTTCACTGAGGTCTAGACTCTCCGTTGCATCAGACCGGATGTATGCTCTGGACAGCATGTCACCAATATGCATCTGGTTGCCTGGAGTCATACCTTTGTCATACCTTTGTAGCTGGAGCAGCATTCTTTGAAGGCGTGCTGGTGCTGCGCCTATGGGTTTGGAGAAAATCGCCTCAAGGGGTTTGTGATCTGACTGAACTCTAATGGGTACACCGTAAACATGCTGGTGGAACTTTCTCAGAGCGAACACTATGGCCAGTAGCTCTTTTTCTATCTGGGCATAGTTCTTTTCAGCGGCAGATATCGCTCTCGAAGCATATGCAGTTGGTTGCTGTTTCTGCATTAGAGCGCCCCCCAAGCAGTCTTTTGAGGCATCTGCCTGCACTTCTATCGGCTCCTTAGGGTCGAAATGTCCAAGGACAGGTGCAGTTGCTATGGCTGTTCTGAGTTTTTCAAGTGCTAACTGCTGTTCAGGATGCCATTGCCAGTCTATGTCTTTCCTTAGCAACAGCCTGAGTGGTGCAGTGAGGGTGGCTTTGTTGGGAATGTATTGCGACAGGTAGCGTGTCATACCTAGCAGACGTTGAAGGGCTTTTCTGTCAGTGGGAGGGGGAAATTGCAATATTGCTGAGACCTTGGACTCGTCAGATTTCACTCCCTCAGCGGTGATTACGTGGCCTAGGTAAGTCACCTCATTGACCATATACTGCAACTTGTCTTTGTTGAATTTTACATTTAGACTCAACGCTCTGTTCATCACTTTCTGTAGGATGACATCATGCTCCGCTTTGGTGGATGCCGCTATGATCATGTCATCAGCCACCATGAAAACACCTTCAATGTCCCCAAAGCTTTCTGAGTTCAAGCGCTGAAATACCTCGCTCGCTGACTTTATGCCAAAAGGCATGCGATGAAAACGGTACATGCCCCACGGCATGTTGAAAGCACAGAGATCTGATGACTCCTCATCTAGTTGAATCTGCCAGTAGCCGTCCTTCTCATCCAGTATGGTGAACAACGTTTTGCCGGCTAGCTTACTCCGTATGTCCTCCAGAGTGGGAATATTGTAGTGCTAGCGGAGTATGGCCTTGTTTAGGATTTTGGGGTCCAGACAGACTCTCAGTGCGCCATTGTTCTTTTCTGTAATGCAGAGACTGCAGTAGGTTTAGACACTTTGCTAATGACACCCCTTTTCTCCAAGTCATCTAGTGTCTCTTTAAGTTGGTCATGGACTGCATATGGTATCTTCCTGCAGCCGTGTATTACCGGAGGAATGGACGGGTCAGTTTGAATATGGTGCAATCCTGGAAACTGGCCCAAACCTTGAAGCACTGATGCATAGCGGTTGAGGAGCTCAGTTTTTGTGGCAGGTGACGTTGGTGTGAGAGCGTCTACTTTACTTATGAGGTCCAACTGCACACATGCCTGTCTCCCCAGTAGGGCTATATCTGATGCTGTGGTCACAAAGAACATCATGTCAGTTGTTTTAGTTTTAGCATGCACATGAAGTTTAACAATAACTTCTGGTTTGATGCGGGTGCCTCCATACAAACAAGCACTGTGTTTGTCCTTTGGATGTTCAAAGGAACCTGAAGCTGATCAATGATTTTCTTTGGAATGACATTTGCTTCGGCACCCGTGTCGAGCTTAAAGTTGACAACTGTGCCTGCTATACTCAGTACTTACGCCAATTTTCAGACAAGTTCCCCGTCAGGGACAAAGGTGGCGGCGGACGAAGCATTTACATTTTGTCCATCTAGTTAGATCTTAGGGATCGCTAGGTAAATCAGGCGGTGCAGCTGTTCATCACTGTTTTTAAGTTACCCGTGCCACGGTGATCTTCAGTCACAACTTGACGTGCGCGGTGTTATTCAGTGGATACATTGACTTCTTACACCATGTTGTGGTCTCTGTTAAGCCTTGATTGGCATTAAGACAAGTACACACAGGAGTTATCATGCTTAACTTCTTTACTAGTCAGTTTGTTCACGCACTATTCACAATGTTGGCTACCAGCCATACAACAGTGGGTCATACCAACTACATGAACTGTATGGGGGCGTACTGGACAGAACCACTCAGTGCATATACTACACAGTGTAAGGTGAGATTATGAGAAAACGGTGTGATCAAATCATATAAATTCAATAATAATAATAATAATAATAACATTTTGTTACTGGATTTTGCCTTTGTAAGGCAGTATTAGACATTTATATCTACATCCACAGCTGCACTGATTGCAGGCAATTTGGGCTTAAGTACCTTTCTAATGGTCAAAAAGGTGAAAGTAATCTTTTTAACTTATTTAGACCTTTCTCCACTGAGTTTGGAGTTCTGATAGCAGTTTAAGATATTTGTGCTTTCTGTTTCTCTTTTCTTGTCTCTTCCTGGTGCCTTTCAAGCATGCATAATTTGTTCTCGTTCAATATTTAAAGACCTAATGACATGAAAATGAAAGTTTTGTGGTTTATAGTCTACGTCTGTTTGAGGCCATCAATATGCTATTATACAACAGTTCCAGTCCTATAATCTGATTGGCTGAGAGTGCTGACCTCAGAATTTATGTTAGTCATATGCAAATTCCCACTTGTGTTTGACAAACACTGGCAGGTCCTGATAAAATTACAGTAATAAATATGGCCTGCACTGCTCTAATAAGTGACTTCCATTTGAGTGTTGCTTCATTTCTGTTCTTTCCTGAAGGTGAGATACCAGCAGAGATGAGTAAAATTGCTGGAGTTTGGAAACACAGTCATCTTACAAGAGCATTTGCTGGCAACTTGCAGTATGCAAGCTGTATCTAGACTTTTTATATTAGAGAACAGGAATTTATCACTGTCTAATATAACACCAGTAACCAAATTCAAATCGTGTTAGGCATGGTGGGGAAGTGTTGTGATTCTTCTTAGTGCAAATATATACATGTTCAACTTTTTACCCTCACTGTAATGGCACCTCATTTTGCCATTAAAAATAATAATAATAACTATATAATTATTTTTTATTTTTATTTATTGTAAGCCTTTAAATGATAATGTCTCACATTTTGCCATTAATAATAATAATAATAATAATAATAATAATAATAACTATATATATATATATATATATATATATATATATATATATATATATATATATTATTTTTTATTTACTGTAAACCTTTAAATTATAATGTATCACATTTTTTTTCACAACATTATAAAGCATAATAAGCATCATAAAGCAGGTCAATTGTCAATTGCTTGCTTAAAAATTTTATTTTCTCTCTTCATATTTGTTTACAACCCATATGTAAAACTGAGATTTATACTGTCAGAAAACTGAATATCATATCAATTATTACCTCAAAGTGCTAAATAAATAAATAAATAAATACATAATCTAAATATTAAGAAACTCACCTTTAAAGTTGTCCAAATAAAGTTCTTAGCAATGCATATTACTAATCAAAAAATAAGTTTTGATACATTTACAGTAGGGAATGTACAAAATATACTCATGGAACATGATCTTTATTTAATATCCAAATTATTTTTGCCAAAAAAGAAAAAAATCCATCATTTTGACCCACACAATGTATTTTTGGTTATTGCTACAAATATACCCCGGCTATTTAAGATTGGTTTTGTGGTCGAGAGTCACATATGACATTCGATTTTGTGTAAAACACAAGTAGAAAAAAATAGTTAAATACCCAAGCTGCTCTTTTCAAAACAGTCCCAGTGGTCTCCATTCACTTTTATTTAATGGAAACATGGTGACTGAACATTGTGTTGTTTGTTTTCTACTCAACAGAGAAGGTTACAATTGTCTGAGCAATATGTATGTCTCCTATTCATGTCACAGCAAGTAAGTGCCAAGTTTCACATCTGTGGTTTGAATGTAAGCCATTCTAATCAAATATATAACCTTTTTTAGTGTGCCAACCTTTGTCAGTCAAATCTCATATCCTGGCTGCATGAGCACCAGCTCATTTACATATTGATTTATGACCAACAAGCACCTATAAAAGACTGACTCAATCTCTCAATACTTTACACTACAGTGGTGTCCACAATGCACAGGGAGGTTTAACTATACCATTTGTCCTCCAAAGCAGTAACTGATGCTCAGAATCATTAGCTGAAAGCCAGGCTTTGTAAAGCAGGGGATCACTTTCTGAAGTTGTGTTTATTAAAGTCCAGTTATACCCAAGAAGAACAAACTTTCTTAATCTGGGGTTTTAACAGTACTGATTCACTGTTTATTAACAATTTGAAAAGAAAACTTGCAGCTCAAGTAGACATGGAAACTAACATGTATAAACCTCAATTGAGATATTTTGAAATCAATTAGAACCTTTATACCTGTATAAAAGTATGCTGTGCTGACATTGGACATGTGGTTTTTGGTGCCATCTTCTAATGAGACTGGGAATTCTTTGGGCACAATCCTCACAGTCAACACTTTTTGACATTCACATTCTGTGTAAATCCACATGGGGTTCATTTATTTATTTTTTCCTCACATTAATTTCACATTTGTCTAGTACAAATATGTGGTTCTCTATCTGTCAGTCCCTTCGAGTTATGTCGTGTCAAAAAAGGGGGTTTACTAGAGAGCAAAAATCTGCTCTGACTTTGAGAGAAAAAGCCATTCAAATTTGGCTAGTGGATTTTGCATGCCTGAGCCACTCTCCGTGGATACAGGTATAAATAGGTGACAGGTGCATCCTCTGAACACGCTGAAGCTGCATTCGTGGAAGAATCATGCATTCGTTGTGAGCATATGAGCATGGCTTTGCTGTGATCTCGCCTCTATCTCCTCATGGAGACGAGAGCAGCACTCTCAGTCTCTACCCGTCCCGGTAAGAATTATAGCTGTGACGGCAGCAAATCATTATTTAAAACTACAAAAGGAGACAACAACAATACAGGAGAATATGGCATTCTTTCAATGTTCAAAAGGACTTGTACCACAGATCTACACTGTAAAAAATAATTCTGTGGCTTAGTAAATATTACAGAAATTTTTAACTTTATTAACTTAATAAAATCTCTGAATATCGTGTACTTGATAATAAAACATACCAAAATAATTGAGTAAAAATCCAACAGTTCATTTTATCTAAAATTTACAGATATATTTAAGTTGTTTTCAATAAAATTATTTAGTATTTGACTTACCAATTATTTCTTTATAATATACTTATATATTTGTGAAATTTCTATCAAAATATTTGAGAATGTTGAATTAAACTGATCTGTTTCAAGAAACAAAAATATTACTTAATTCAAATCAATATTATTAATATATTTAACACACTCTTAAAATTTGAGTAAGTTTATTCAATTAAAACAAAGCACCCCTCCCCCACCCTCTGACGTGACGACAACTCGACGGTTGGTTGAGTCAGTGAGCGCGGGCAGTTTGAACTCTCCAGTCTCCAGACAACAGCTCTCTTCTCAGCGTCGCAGATTTGGTGCATTTCCTCTGTGAAATTCAGGTTTGTGTATGTTTTATTTTATCTATAAAATCTTATCATATAATAAAATCATATTTAATGCAAAACAACATACAGAGGCATAATTCGACACCTAAATGAGAGTCGCGCCTGTCTTTTTGCATGATTGAAACGCTTTGCATAAACACATGACTTCATTCCTAATGATAATAAATATAATTATTATCATTTGGATGATAAAATGTCCTCAGAACTGTCACTGTTTGTTTATTGGCAGGTTATGTCAGTCACTCGCAGTATCTATCGGCTGTGAGTGAAACGCAGGACGGTGGTATGAAGTTCAAAGTTCACCCGCAGAGGCGAGTCCGTCTCCGGCACGAGGACCAGCGCTGATCCGGTGGATATTGGGTTGATTTGATTACACTTGAATTAGGCTACCTGAATTTTTAAATATTTAATTTTTACTTATAAATTGTTTGTTAAATGAGTTTAAATGTAGGCAATATTGTATACAGTGTAAAATGTGCTGTATTGCTGTACTCATTGACAATAAAGGCCAATGCCATGTATACTGGTGGTTGTGTGGAGTACTATTTTACAAAGGTTTAGAGAAAATAAAAAGTTAATATTACTCATTAATAAAAACTGTTAATATTACTCATAAATATTGTTTTTAAATGTTTAAATGTTCAATTATTTCTACTCAATTTTATTTGTTAATGTACCAGATGCAGTTACTCAGATTTACTTAATTTTTTTACTTGCATTTACTCAATTCATACAGTATATTTCATTAATTTCACAGCTTTAAAATTTACTCAATTTTTTTGAGTGTAAAAATGTTCCACCAATAAAATTGAGTAAATAATAGTTAAACTTTTTACAGTGTACACTGTTTGTCGTGGACAACTACTTATGTATCATAAGTAGGGGCATCACGATCTTCAACTACCTCGACAACTGGCTCATCATGGCCCGATCACCAGAGCAGTTGTGTGATTACAAGGACCTGGTTCTTTGGCACCTCAACCAGTTGGGGCTTTGGGTCAACTGGGAAAAGAGCAAAATTTCCCCCATGCAGAAAATCTCTTTTCTCTTTATGGAGTTAGACTCAGTGAGGATGACGGCGTGTCTCACCAACAAGGGTGCCCAGTCAGTGCTGAATGTGGAATGTGGTGTCTCTGTAACATTTTCAGAGGCTCCTGGGGCAAATAGATTCTGCAGCCTCGCCGCTCGGATTGCTTCACACGTGACAACTTTAGCACTGTTTACACTCCCAAGTCCAGAGATGGGGATGGCATCGAGGCACACTTTGCATGATCATCACGCTGCCTATGGGTGGTGTTGAAGCAGTTGTTAAGACACATGCCTTTGGTGTGAGAGACCCGGGTTCGAATCCACTGTGAGACACCAATGTGTCTCTGAGCAAGACACTTAACCCCTAGTTGCTCCAGAGGCGTGCGACCTCTGACATACATAGCAATTGTAAGTCAGCTAAATGAATAAATGTATATATTCAGCCCCAGCATGGACCTTGCCCTTCTACAGGCTGGGGTGCCCTTAAAACAAGTTTCCTGGCATGTCATTGTCACGACTGTTGCCTCCAGTACGGCCTGGGGTATTACATGCAATGGGCAGGCAGCCTCGGGGCTCTGGACTGCATTGAGCTTTTGGTAGTGCATCTAGCCTTGTGACAGTTCTGGCCACTGAGGCAAAACAAGCATGTGTTTGTCCGCACGGACAACACTGCAGCTGTCTCATACATCAACTGGCAGGGAGGTCTACAATCACATCTCATGTCACAGCTTGCCCGTCATCTCCTCCTCAAGTCACTGTGCACTGTTTACATTCCGGTAAGCACAATTAAGTAGCCAACATGCTCTAATGATAGCTCACATACCCAAAATAATTCTCAGGGGCTCAGCACCATATTGCCCCCATGTCTAGATCTCTGGGACCTCCAAGTGTAGCTTCTGGATGGGACATGCCAGACTTAAGTGATCGGCCACCGGTGGTGGTAGACACCAAAACTCAGGCTAGAGCTCCTTCTGTGAGGCAAGCCTATGCAATGAAATGGAGTTTGTCCGTGAACTGGTGTTCTTTTCACCAAGAAGACCCCCAAAGATGCACGATTGGAGTAGTGCTTTCTTTCCTGCAAGAAAGGTTGGAACGTAGGCTGTCAGCCTCCACCTTGAATGTGCATGTAGCTTTTAATCGCATCACATAACAAAGCAGTGGACTGCCAGTCCCTGGAAAGGCACAAACTCATCATCAGGATCCTGGGGATGCCAGAATGTAAAATTCTCCTAGGCAACCCCTGGTGCCCTCCTGGGATTTCTCTACAAACCTGGCTAGCCTTCAAAGGGATCATTTTTAGCCGCTGGATTCAGTTGAGCTTACATTCCTGTCTGCTAAGTCAGCACTCCAGATTGCCCTCACTTCCATCAAGAGGGTCGGGGACCTCCCGCATTTTTGGTGCATGAAAAGTGCCTTGTGTTCGGGCAGGCCTACTCTCATATTGTCCTGAGACCTCGGCCTGGATATGTGCACCAGGTTCCCACCATGCCTTTTCGCGATCAGCTGGTGACCTGCAATCACTGACCTCGGCAGACCCAGCCTTAGCATTGCTGAGCATTGCACATATACCTGGACTGCATCTGGAGCTTCAGAAGCTTTAAGCAGCTCTTTGTCTTTTACGGAGGTCAGCAGAAAGGGAAGGTTGCCCACTGGATAGTTAGACTACGCGGAGCAGTCTGACACCAGGCCCAGTATCGGTGTTAGCTTGCCAGGGTATCCGATCCCATATGTGTATTCTTCCACGGTAAGGTTTCCCTAATGGTGAACCATCATCTTCCTTTTGACAGACCATTCTGTCAGGCTCTGCTGGCAGTCATTAATCCTTTCTCTCAGGTAAGACCTGCCTCAGAATCCATTCCATATGTAGTACTGCCCCAGGCCTGGGTCAAATCAAATGGTTGAAATCCCTTCTCTTAACAAATATTTGCTGTGTTAGGAACAGCGGCATGGCTATCTCCAGCAGCAATGTACTCACCTTTTGGTCCCTGTGAGTGGCAAGGTCAGTGAATTTCTGCAGGGGAGTTGGGAAGGTCACGGACTTTGTGTATAATTTGTCTGACATGCGGCTGGTTGTCAACATTTGCAATGTCACAGGCTTGGGACAGGTTCAGGTTGTGGCTCTTTCCATGGACCCCCTTATGTCATCACAACATAACTCGGAGTGGAATAGGGAACGTCTCGGTTAGGTATGCCCATTATTATTCACATGCCACAACCAAGAAATATGGTTGTTTGGGGAACACGTTCTTGGCTCCTCAGCATAAAACCTGAATGAGTGGATGCACCTGTCACCTATTTATACACGTATGCATGAGAGTGGCTCAGGGATGCACAATCCACTAGCCCAATTTCATTGGCATTTTCTCTTAAAGTCATAGCAGATTGGGGCTCTCAAATGAAACCCCCATGTCATCACGACATAATGTCTCTGTTCCTTCCATCAGGGAATGAGGGTTAAGTATGTAACCGCAACGTTTTGTTTTATTATTTTCTTTATGTTCCTAGACTGCATTGATGTACAGTTCCAGTAAAGTACGCCAGATTGTGGTAGTGCACTGTGAAAATTGCATTCAGCAAAAACCTTGACAGATTTGCATTGATTTGCATAAGCCCATGGGAGTTAAAACAATGCAGACAGTGATAGCAAATAAATGTTGCTTAAACGTGATTTATTTTTAGCGAATTCCCTCCTGTTAAATTCAGTATTGACACCCACACAAGAAAGACCTCGGTTGTCTAAGGTTAAACCAACAACCTCATTCATGTGTATAATCTCATACTCATAAAAACAGGTCTCTAAAACCAGACAAAAGGAACAAAAGAGGGGAAATGAATGAGATTAGTCTCCAGGTTACAACATTCAGCCACGTTCATAATTATTTTAGTTTGCTTACCAAATTCAAAATTGCATCATAAAATACAGATCAATCTGACCATACACAAACGGAGGCTGATTTCTGCCACTCTTTCCTTACAGACTGTGAGACCGAACACTAGAGGCTGTGTCACTGCCAACCTTGCTCTTTCTCTGAGCTGTAGAACCTCAGCACAGATAATGGCATGCACTGGCTGTCTTTCAAGAGAGCTGGGGAAAATGGGCTACAGCCAACCCTGGGCTATGCAAATCCATCCGCTGTTTGATCTTGAAATCTAATCTCATAAAATTGAAACGTTTCTCTCTTGCTTGCTTTCCTCTTTTCATTATTTTCTCCTTTTCGCCTTTGCTTTGGCTTCTGATGGCTGTGTCAGTCACATGAGAGGGCCTGTAGCACTGGGTTATGACCACAAGTTGTGATTCACAGTTGTACTTTCCCTTTCCACACTGAACAATAAGAACAATCTTTTCAATGTGTCTTTGGGGAACACAAGGTTCTGTTCCTGTTCATGCATGTGCTTACATGGAACTCTTGCATGTGAAATGAAAGCAATTTGCACAAACAGTTTTTTTTTTTTTTTTTCAAAATCATGACTTTGGATCACAGGGGCCTGTTTCATAAAACAAGTATACCAAATAAGCCAGGCTTATTTCAGTTAGTCTGACTTATTTTGAACCAAATCAACTGGCAATATGTCAGACTATTATTTTGTAAACTCGTTTTATGAAACAGGTGACTGGACTGCTGTCAGTCAAAATAAAATAACATAATAATAACAACAACAACAATAATAATAATAATAATAGACAATCACATTTAATATTGCATTAAAACTTTTTTTATTTTATTTTTTAAAAAAATTAAGTCAATGCGTTCTCAATAAATAAATAAATAAATGTGCTAGAAATCCCCAAGTTTGCTATACACTTTTTTGTTATATATATTCGATCAGGACCATGGTTAAAACACGAGCCGAATTCCTCAGAAAGGCAACAGGATGTTGTAAATCATCAAGTCAGAAGCAAGATAACCAACCAACTCTTTCACAGAACAGCTTTCAACATTAACACGACTAGAACAATTATTGACCATTTCAATTCGGAGAATTGATTGTCAAATTTGTGGCAAGTATTCAAGATGCAATGCCGGCCATCACATGTAAACCCACAAGAGTAATAAACTAGATACTTGGATTGAATCCCACCCCCCTACCTAGCAGAACTAGACTGAAACTCCTAAGGGGACCTTTTAACCTCTGGTCCCCACATGTCATCTTTATGTCTTTTAATGAACTAAAAAGGACTTATAAATTAATATCAGTCCATTGCTTAAATCCATGTTTATTTATATTTAACCCACACATTTGACTATCATGTTTATAATAACTTATTGTGTATGTCTTTTAATAACTATTGGATAGTTTAAGGATTCATATTTATGTTTAGTATGTTTGTGTTTCAATCTGCTTGCTTGAAATGTTTCTGACTGTCAGTTTTTTGTCAAATGTATCATAGTCTTGTTATAGAAATCATGTCTAAAATTATACCCTGCAAGAGCGGGAAAATTCGGACCACGTGCTTGATAAGATAACATATGATTTATGATACCCCGAGCAAAGACAATATCTAATTGGTCAAGACAACATTTGAGGTGTGGCCAACAGGCCAGTTTAAAACTCAAGACACTATCAATTTCTGCTTTTAGCTTTGCTTCTTTGCTATTGCTATCAGTCATGCCAGCTTTTAGTCTGCTTTTTAGTCATCACTGTTAGTGTTATTTGAGCGTGGTTCCAGCATGCGTTGGCCTGCTACTTAGCCACGATGAGAAGAAACACCACCTAGTCTCGTCAAACTTGACTTCTATTCTTTTACTTTAGTTTATTTTCTTTTCCGTTTGAGAGTTTCGTGTCTCCGAGTCTGACCTCGAGTGCACGTTCAACTTCGACAAGCCCACAACTCCACATCGTCAGCCAATCAGCAACACTGGGAAACCCCCTTTCAACGACAACAAAGGGAACCCCCTTTACACAGGAGACGCAAGTAACACCTCACATTTGTAATGGTGGATTTAATATAATTTTAACCTCATTGAGGAACTCAATGCAAGGGTTAATTAAGTGATTGATGGCTGTTCATATCTATGCAATTTCACGTATTGCTGTAAACTTGGGATTCCACATTCTCATTCTCTTAAACTTACTCTTCCCTAAAGTTCTATCTTCCTGCAACTTGTGTGAATGTGTGAGGGCATGTTCTTATGTGTTAGATTAGCTTAAATGTCTTAGATTTATCTAATAAAGCCTTATTCATATTGAAAAGAGAAGAGGATACGCATTACGCAGGTGTGGCAAGCATAGAATGTGTTTGGTGTACAGGCACACTGTAATTATAATTAGAACCTGATTGGCTGGAAGCGTAATTTTGAATGAACCAATTAGAGCACCGATAGAGTTTCATGGCTGAACTACTCATCATTACTGGCCACGAGTCCTAAGGAGAGACCACACATCAGCTGCATCAGTGAGAGGACCGGAGCACAAGCGAAATCCTTTGTAAGGGTGTAAAGAAGAGATGCGAGGCACAAACACTGTCTCTCATTAATTCATGCTTGTAGTAATTTAATATGTATGTATTTTAAAGCATTGAATCGTTATTGAAATCACATTTCATTTGATTCTTAGTGATTTAAATCGATTAAATCGATTGTGTCATGTCTCACAGCAGTTTCACCTTCAATGTAGACAGACAAATTGCTTGTTGCTTTGGTTCCATAAAGGCCTCTTCTTTATGCTCAGAGTCATTTCTTTTGACTGCCACTTTTCTGCTTCGCTATAAGGCTCAAGGCCTAAAAGTTGGAAGGCTCAGCTTCTTGGCTTTCAGCTATGTATGAAAGCATTCATCCATATTTAATGTGATTTGCTTTCAACAACAATGGCAGATGACATGTGCCCTCAGTTACGATGTGTATTTTTGCAGATTGTTAGATTCAGAGATGTTGGAAGAGAGTTAAAGATGGTTTAATGTACAACATGCTGTTATGTCAGCAGACATTGTTTCTGTAAAGTTATCAAATTGTGCTTGTTATGTTTATAAATCAAATGAATGTGAATTGACTGCATACATTAATATTTGCTTAAAAAATTCTGATAATTCAATAATTTTTTTTTTAAACATCTAAATCATAGTATCTATCGATCGATTTGTTCGTTCGTTATCATCATACAAAAGTCAAGGACAACACATCATTTTAAAATAATATTTAAATACATGCTGTTAATTTGAACTAACTACCAATAAATCCTTAAAAATATTATTAACCACCAAATCAGCATATTAAAATGATTTCTGAAAGATCACGTGACACTAAAGAAAAATGTAAGAATTTTAAACTATACCAATATTTCATAATATTACTGTATTTTTTTGTTAAATGCAGCCTTGGTTGGCATAAGATACTTTATTATTATTATTATTTTTCTAAATGTATAAATCACAGTACTGACTGATAGTTAGTCAGTCTGTTAGTCAGTCTGTCAGAGGTTTAGGTTTAGATAGGGTTGCCACCCGTCCCTTAAAATACGGAATCGTCCCGTATTTGAGAATAAAATAGCGCTTCCTGTTTTGAATCATTACGGGACGGGGTTGTCCCGTATGATCGGAGTTGTCTTCAATGCAGCATCCCATACAAATCATC
Organism: Carassius carassius; assembly: GCF_963082965.1. NCBI lineage: Eukaryota > Metazoa > Chordata > Actinopteri > Cypriniformes > Cyprinidae > Carassius > Carassius carassius. Next base: position 22,292,715 of record NC_081781.1, on the reverse strand, counting down.
CCACCGGCATTCTGTGAAGACTCGTCCTATTCTGCCCCTGATTGGGTAAGACTCGCTGCCATCGTTGGCAAGAATCAAAGAATTATGAGGTGAAGCCTTATTTTACAACCTAATTGCTGATGCTCTTTTGCGGCTGTAAGAGAGCTCCGTAGTGTAGAATATATCTTTCTCCTCTCTTGTTTTTTTTTTCTTTTTCTCTCTTCCTCTCTCTCTCCAGTTTTCTTTATGATGTCCTAGGGCCCAGGAGTCTTGGAGTGAAATGAAGTGGGGATTGTGGAAATGAGTATTTAAAATTTGTTGTAAACAACATTATATTTAAATGGTGTTTTTTGTGTATTTGTTTTTCTTTTGTCGGTTCTTTAGACGACCTCCATTTGGAGTAGGAGGTATGACGATCCTATTGGATGGAGTGTGACAGTTCCTGATTGGTCTTCTGTTAATTGCTAATTAGTACCATTATATAAGTGTGTTACCTGTTGACTAAGAAAGGCATTGGGATTGTTTCTCTGGAGTGGCTCTGGGTTTCAACATGTAAGAGCTTGTTGATTGGTACCGTTTGTTTCCCTTTGCATTTGTTATATCATGTAGTTAAAGTTTTGTTGTGAGATTCATTTTCCTTGTTTTCTATTATTATGTTTATATATTTTTTGTTGTTGTTTATTATTATCATTAATTGCTGTTGTATTAGTTTAATACAATAAGTATTTGCATCGATATTCTCCGTTTTATCCCTCTTATGTTGCTGCTTTAAAACGAGCAGGTCGTATCAATCGGTTATTTATAATGTGGTTTCACTTTTTTGATGGTGTTACTGTCATTGCAAACAATGACAAATATTTTATCCAAAATCTGTGTTCACGCCACCTTGTACAATTACTAAACTTCATTAGCAATTTCTCATTCTACTCCTCTCTAGGTTACAGCAGCGGAGTTAATGCACATGTACCACACGATTAAACACAACCTCCGCTATAACTTATAGCGGAGGTTGTGTTTAACCGTGTGGTATTTATGAAAACATGTTTTAAGTTGTGATTTACCATCACTGGCACGTCATCGGACCTGTGGTCATCGTGGCCCCGAGGGGTCTTTTTTTGAACAACCGGCCATTCGATTTTGCAGATTTTAATAGCATTTTTGGGTCATTCTGTCTTATTAAACCAATTTGAGAGAGTGATTTCTCAAGTTATTGACATTTAAAAGGCCACTTTCACACCAGTCAGAGGACAGGTCATCTGGCGCAGCACCCCATCACTCTCCTTCTTGGTCAAATAGCCCTTGATGCCTTCAGTGTGACTCTACAATTTTCATAGTCATGAAAATAAAGAAAACTCTTTGAATGAGAAGGTGTGTCCAAACTTTTGGTCTGTACTGTATATATATATATATATATATGAGAGGGAGAAGTGTACATGTACTCTTCTGTAGCTGTTCAAAGAGGACTGGATTTTCTCTCTGCAAACAAATCTAAAATTGTTGTTCGATTGAAATGGAAATGATCCCAGCTCCTGAGTCCACAGGAACATTGGTAATAAGTAGTGTGTGAGACCTGGTGTGCCGTATAATCCTCTCACAGTCATAGGACAAATTAAAATCCTAATTAATAGGGCTTCCTCTGCAACCAAAAACTAGTTTTGTCCAAAGTAGGTCAGGGTTGGCAAGAATCAAGCCAGTGTAGTTAAACAAATTCCTCTCTTCCACTAGAATGTTGAAAAGTCCCCAAAGTGGAAATCAGGCTGAATGGACAAAAGGCACTTCTAAAGTGATTTTCATTTTCCACAATAAAAAAGGGGATAATTCCATCAAAAATGAAAAGTCTGTCATTTATACCATTTTCAAAAAAAAAAAAAAATAAATTGTGTGTGTATATATATATATATATTTATCCTGCATAAGAGTGCATTATTAATTAAAGTCACAGTATAGACATTTATAATGTTACAATTTATATATCAAATAAATGCTGTGCTTAGAAACTTATTAATTTATTTCTAAAACTTAAATATTTCAAATAAACAAATAAATATCCACAAATGTTATATCAACAATAAATTTGATAATTTTATTCTGGAAGACAATCATTTATTATATATATATATATATATATATAATAAATGATTGTCTTTTAAACTTATGTTAATATTACATTTATTACAACATTTTTGAAATTTAGGGTACTTTTAAAGGCAGTTTTCTAGTAAGTAAGAATATATACATTTACAATAAAATAAATTCAACTATGCTAATAAATAAATTAATAATTTTTGAATAATGCAAGGGTGCATTAAGATAAAAAGTGACAGTAAAAACAATTACAATGTTACAAAAGGTTTAAATTTTAAATGTTCTTTTGAATGTCTGTTCACATTAGATTTATTTGTAAAATCTAAATAATAACAATAATAATAACAATAATGTGATTTTCATTTATTGCTAAAAAAAATACAAATGTTCTATCAACTGTTACTAATATTAAATTGATCAAACAACAGAAAACAGAAATGTATAATGCAAAACAAACAAACAAAAATCCTTTCTGTAAAAATATGAGGCAGCAAAACTGGTATATTAAGATAATAATATCCCAATATAGCATTATAGCATACTGACATTTAAAATGTCACATTAACAGCAGAGTAAGCTGGAAAAAGCCATTTAACACTACCACTTTCACCTTGACAGTGTTAGTTTTTCATTAACACATACTGTATCTAATAGTGTATTTACATCAGTACCTGAAGAATAATTATAAATATTTAGTGGAATTATAAGTGAGATGTGTTGCTGCTTGCTTTGGTTGAAGTATTACTTGTTCAGTTCTCCAGTGGTTTGTGTGTGTGTGTGTGTGTGTGTTCCTCCAATGATACACAATGGCTGATTATTTGCTCTCCTCCAGGGTTTGAGACCTGCTGATTTTCCCTAGAACTCTACGTGGTGAACCCCATGGTGTAGGATGCTTAATTGTCTTCCTGTGGGAAGGTAAGAATCAGTGATGAATAGAACTGAACTTTCAAGGGCAAATTAAATGTCTGGGAGCTTGTATAATTCTATAAATATAGATACTAGGCCTACCAGAGCATTTAAAATAGGTCGCACTGAGTTTTACAACCCATTCTCACTCCAAAGGTGTCAAAAACCGAAGCATGGTCAAGCGCCCCTAGCGTCAATTTTATGACGCCAAATGTGCCTCTCCGCGTCGCAGTTTCGACGTACTACGACCTTCATTGCTTTCAGTGGGAAACTTTTGGCGTCAGAATTTTGACGCGAGGACATGAGATGTTTATCGCTATGAAATCACGTTCAAGAAGTCTCATTCAGCAATCATCGCAATACTTGCCACCAGTTTAAAAGTGGCACATGTTGGGTGAGTAATCGTAAATACGCTCTTTTAATGCCTTTTATAAAATGTATTCTGTCTTCTTTATTAATCAGATTAGTGCAATATGTTTAATTGCTGTATTATATCAGTCATCCGCGGCTGTCTTTGAGTTTCATTGCGTTTAAATAAATGAACACAGCTGCTAATTAGTGTGATTCAACTATATCGGTCACGTGACGTGCTATATATCTTCGATCAGTTTTATATTAATTTCAGGTTCAATGATGTAAGTTGTATTTGTAGTAAAATCATGGTAATCACGACACTTACAATAGTAATAAATGAAATGTGGTTAAAACACAGTAAACGGGACATTTACCATGTTTTTACCACAGTAACTGTAGTTTTACTACGGTATATTAATAATCAATACAACAATACAATAATCACCAAACCAGCTATGTTTGTATCACTGTAATGTTAGTGTTTTTATGTGCTTTTATATGACAGATATCACAGTAATCATATGTTCTGTACCATGCTTTTAATACCTTTTAATGTAAATCCAAAAAAACAAAAACAATTTTTACAACTGAATAAATAATAAAAAATGTATTTTTCCATCTTGCAGTTCATTCATATCAACTTTATATCTAAATAGTTTGCTCACAGATCATTATTAACATTCTGTATATAATTACATTTTATTTTCTCTCCCCTTGTTTATTTTTATTTTTTTATTTTTAGCTGAAAAGACGTAAAGGCAGTCAGCCCAGTGGTGTTTCTGGAGAGGTATTCCTTCAAAAATGGAGAAGGCAGAAAGGTGCGGAGGCAGACATTTGCAGCAGTAAGTCTGTGATAGTTTGTCCCTTTTATCAAACATTCCTGCTGTTATAATTTGTACAGCATTTGTTGTTTCTTAAACTGTTGCACTGTCCAAATACCAAGACTTGCCATCTTTGCACTTGACCACGTGATTACTATTTGACGTCTTTCCTGTATTTGGCCTAGTGTTCTAGTGAGCATGATGACCATAAGTGTGTGTCGAACTTTTCATGACCTGATGGACGCTGTGCTTTGGCATTATTAAGACCGGGGACAGTCTTGTGCACATGTCATATAATACAAAACAAGTAGAGCAGTGTGATTGATTGGTTAACCTTATTTTATTTTGGGAAATTGTTATTGATTGATATAGCAATTTCTGCCTTAATTTTCATATTTGTTTGCTGTGGATTAATTTATTATATTTTTGTGGTGGATTCATTTTTATTGTTTGCTGTGATTTTCCTTGTTTGCTGTGATTTTGCGGGACCATTGATGGTATTGTTTTCCCTCCTTCACAAACTGTAACAACAACAAAAACTAATTGACACACCTGTAGAACCCCAAATCACATCGGCGATCTAATTTGCCAGCTGATCAGGTTACTCCCAATAAAAAGGACGCTAGATCTCTTACTGGAGAGAAAAACGCTCTGGACAGATGAACGAGCCGTGTGCTGAAGCGGACTTTTGCTGATCTTCTTTTTCCTCGGTGTTGTTGCTGGCTGGATTTTCTGTGCCTGGTGGAGCCGAATCCCAGACTCTGCAGTGTCAGCGCTCACAAACTCTGACTAAAGGGAAGTGGTTATTTTTCCCACGCTGATGCGCGTGTGTTTTTTTAACATCTGAGTTAAGGGAGGCGTTCTTAGATGTCCATTTCTTCTAAGTGATAGATCCGGGACCTGACGGCGGAGCAGCAGACATTATAGCATTCTTGATGAGCTCTCTTGAAGTAGGAAAGGAAAGTTGTCATTCTAGTCATCTAAGATTAAGTTGCCGGGCTACGAGCAGGCTGCCCATTGATTTCACGATCTCTCCACTGACAGACGCAGATCGGCGCCGCGGAAATCCTGGTCCGGGATTTTTCGGGATTTGGAATCAGCTATTTGAGGTCTCGCTGAAACAGACATTCTTTGCCGGTGGCAGGGAAAACGCGGAGCTAAATCCGGATTTGAATGGATTTGGGTATTGTTTCACCCTGGGACAGAATATTGGACAATTCATGTTTTTATTTGTCTCCCCTGGTTATTGAGGATGAAATTGTGATTATGCTGCCCTTTTAAATCTAACTTTTAAAGAAGTAATAAAATACTGTTTTGGTATTTCTTGTGTCTTTCTCTCTGTGTTGGTGTGGCTGGGAATTTAGATTAATTTAAAATTAACAGACTTCCAATCTGCTACACACACACTGTCACGTACACACACTCTCAAGTGGCCAAGACTGCAAGTGTGGGTATCTGGATAGGTTCAAAGTCTTAAAAATGAACCCTAAACACAGTCGCACATCACAGTCTTAATAATTCAGTTTAACACTTGTATGATATTGTACAAGCCCCAGGACTGTCTCATCTGACACTATCAAAAGAATTCATATGACTATAGCTTGCTGTTAATTACTTGCTTTTAATAATGGATGCATTTAACATTTAATTATACAGCATCTTTACAGAGGTTGCTTTTATGGTCTAAACAAAACCCAGTGTAATGTACAAGTTGCACGTAATGAATAATATTTCCTTCCTTTCGGTCTTACAGGATTGTTTGCAGATAATGTTGCTTCTTTTTCAGGTCTACAATATCGAGCTCAACAGCTCTTTTAAGAGCCAACCCTCACAAACCTTCCTAAAAACTAAAAGAGCTATTACTGAGACTCAGTGAATCTTGCCATGATCAGCTCTTCCCAGGTACATTTGTTTAGAATATTTTTAAATCAGTATTTGCTCTGGTCTGAATCTTATTTTAAATTAACTTAATTATATGTTTAATGAACAATATTAATTGCACACAAAGTAGAGATTATCTTGTTTCACAGAGGAGATGGAAGACCAAAGAAATTATTGGCTCAGGATGAGGAATGAAGACGGCCATCTTGTGCTCAAACAAATAGAAGTCCTCTGCTATGTGTGTGTTGAAGCAATGCTGTGTTATACAACATTTTATGATGATCTCTCACAGAACTGTTCATGTCAGCCTTGATTTTTTTTATACTATTACAATTACAGCATGTTAGCAAAGTTTGACTGGACATTTTTAATCTTATGTTTTTAAAAACACACCACCTGTTTTAAAAGCAGACAAGTATCATGAAATTGGTTTAGTTGATATAAACACCAATTGACATTATTTCATTGTTTTGTAAATTGATAGTTGATTGGTTTGAAGCAAGAACTTACACTGCACAGACTAAAACACATTTGTGAGAGAAGTCAGGAACTTTGAAGAAAGATACTAGAGGAAAAAAAGACACATTTACTGCAACAATAGATTAATTCTAGAGGCAAAAACTCCAGTCTCTGAGAACTACACATGCTAATGGAGTCTCATGAGCAAGACCTTTGCCTCTGTAACTTTTTCTTAATTCTTGCAGAATGAAATTTTTATTGCAGTATTTTAATTTGTACAGATGATCTCATCAGCCAAATGAGGGGTTTTGACCAAGTGATGCTCTTGAAAGGACTGAAAGAAGAGGATGTGGTAAATTGTCTTCAGAGAAAAAGCTTCTCAAAAGGTCTTAAAGCAGCTTGAAGAATGGTACGTGTACAGTACTACAAGGGTCATAGTTGCTCACCCTGCTAAAATCACACAGAACATAAGCTGAGCTCTCTGTCCATTAAACAACTTCATCTGGATTGTTTGTTTTACTTTGACCAGGTCTGGGATGTTAGGACTGAGAGATCCTCTAGCTGAGAACAAGCTACACCACATCAGTGCTGGATATCAACCTCAAACTGTTTCCAGACAAGAGAGAAGATCATGATGGGGAGATGAAACCAGTTTAGATGTGATGATAAGGAATCATTATTTTCTGAAACCCTGTCAAATGTCTTATATGTATCACATGATCTGAATCACAGCTGACTGGATGGGACTGTGTGACTTTTAAGGACATTTCATCACTCATCTGTGTGAACTGATTAATATGAGGTTAATGTATTTTTGATGATAATTATTTTCCTTGAATCTTATTTGTCTTGATGCTACTTTATAGTCTCTGCTTCAATAAAATGAAAATGGTGAATATTGTGTTCTGAAGATTCTTAGTAAATACATCATTTTACTATAGGTAGGCTCATATGTGTTTATTTTAGACTTGGAAAAACGACATATTAATTATTGGGATTATTTTTTACTCAAGACAAACATTTTTGATCGGATTAATAACATCTGGGACATCAGTACACCAGAAAGTTATTTTTTTTATATTTTAGTAACAAATATGGAATTTTTTTGTGAAATAAAGGGAGTTACGAGATTAATTATTTTGCATTACAAGATGGTGCCATAGTCTTTATTGTTACAAACACTTGAGGGATAACTGAGAATGTAGCAGGAATGATCAATGTGGATCTTGAACTGCATTAAAACCAAGAGCACGCACATTACTGATGTCCAGCACATGAGGAGCCAGATACAGGGGTAAGGAGGACATTTTTACACAGATTTTTGCTAATTAGTTTATATATATAAGTATTCTTAGTACTGCATGAATTTGTCCTTGTGTAATAGTGAAGTATCACAATGTGTATAAATTGTCCTTGATTACTGCTATACAGTGGGGAATAGATAATGGCAAGTTGTTGCAGGTTCATCCATTATATTTATTGCCATTTACTTCAAAAATCAAAGAAATAATCTATTATTTTCATTATTAAATCATATCGTTCTAAGTTTTCCATGTTTCATCAGATGGCCTCATAATGTCCTGTCAAAAGGTATAATAGCCGTGATGTAAGAATAGAAAACATTGGACTGTGAAAACTGTCAGATATAAATGTGACTCAGCTCAGTTTGCTGTCCATGATGAGGAGAATACATATATGTAGGTTTTTCTGCCCTTCTACCCCCAGGGGCCCAGTAGCACTCCCTGGAAGAGCCCAAAACTGTACATTTCCAATGGCTGTAAATCAGAGTCCAATTAACATATCAAAGAGAAAATGGGCAGGATTATTACTTATGCTATGCTGATAAAATAATGTTGAGCTCATTTTTCTGAAATAAATGGAAAGCTGGCATAAAGGCATTTTAAATATTGCTCACTGTAAAATACCACATTTCAGCCTGCCTCTCAAATATGTCATAGAGGTTTGCACAATGAACATATTTAGATATCCAGTTTTCCTTAAAATAAATAATTTATTTCGTTTCGTTAATAAATTTTTTTACACTATATTACCCACAAGCCTCCATCGTTCTATCTATGGAAAGGCAAAACTAGGCGCTGTTTTATGTAGTTCATTGAAGTTATGCTTAGGGTTAGGGTTAGGATCTCGCTAAAGATGTAATTTTTCTCACCATAGCAACACTTCATTGTTGACTTAATATATTACTAATGTGATGATAGCAGCAAAACATACTTTTTAACATGATGTGCTGTTTAATATGGGTTAAAAGATAGTCCAACCACAGACTGTCCTGAAAATTCACAGCCAATGACATCAAAGCTGAGCAGCGGCGTCACACTTCGATCCATTTATGACAGATGTCTTTCGTTTTTCGGCTGAAGGGATTGATTCGGTTAACAATAGATTAAATTTGCTACTTATTAGATTCTGTTTTATTAATGTCTACACCTTCCTCCGTTGTTCAGCTTGACAAAAATTGGGCAATATTGATGTGCACATGCCCAGCAGTCGCAGTTGTATCCCATCTAACAGATAGATTCCTCTCATTAAATATAAGACACATAAAAACAGAAAGAATGAATGAATGAATGAATGAATAAATACATAAAGCATAATGAACATGCATATTTTTGTAAGGATCTTCCATTATTTATTGATATGTCAAACTCATTTAAAGACAGCGTGCCCAAATTACTACACTGCATCCTCTGTCACCAAGCTCGTTTTTGCCACCATAAAGAATAAAAAGGCAGTTATTTTGTAAACTTTAACTATTTTCAGTATGCAAATGAAAATGCTTTTATTAAAAAACAAAACAGTAAATACATTATGACTTTCAGAGAACACTGGAAAAATTTTCACAATTTTCTTAAAAATTAAATTGACCAAAATGTTATACAACACAATGTAAATGTTTCAAACTCACAAAATAACACCATCAAGACATGCAAATCAAGTGTGCAATATCATCTATAAAACTCTATCAGCACAGCATCAAATAAACACTTATAAACACTGAAGACAGAGAAAGTGTTCAGGAAAACAAACACCTGCTACCTTTGACAATAACATCATGAATTCATTTCATGACTGGAACTAGGGGATGACTGTGTATGAATATGTCCTTTACTAAAACTCCTGATGAGAACTGATGCTTTTTTTAATTATAAAAGCATTAGGAAGACACCAAGTAAAGTTTACAGTATGAAGCTTGGAAAAGAGAACACAATGCTTTATCAATACAAAAAATACTATTTTTAACTATTGTTTTCATCGCTGGTTCTGTAATGTATTCATTATGAGCTTATAATTAAAACAAAGTTACATCTTCTGCAAAAATCAAACCACTGCAAAGTCTAATCACTGATCCAGGTACCATTTCTGTGTGTGGGGGGGATAAAGAGTTAACGAAGTGAGTCCTTGTGCATGATGGAGAACTACAGTGTTATCTGCAAACAATCCTGTAAGACAGAAAGGAAGGAAATATTGCATGCAACTTGTACATTACATTGGGTTTTGTTTAGAACATAAAAGCAGCCTCTGTAAAGATGCTGTATAATTAAATGTTAAATGCATCCATTATTAAAAAAAAGGAATTAATAGCAAGCTATAGTCATATGAATTATTTTGTGTCAGATGAGACAGTCCTGGGGCTTTTACAATATCATACAAGTGTTAAACTGAATTATTAAGACTGTGATGTGCGACTGTGTTTAAGGTTCATTTTTAAGACTTTGACCCTGTCCAGATACCCACAATTGCAGTCTTGGCCAATTGAGAGTGTGTGTACGTGACAGTGTGTGCACAAGACTGTCCCCGGTTTTAATAATGCCAAAGCACAGCGTCCTTAACACACACTAAACCTCTCCAATACTGCTCCGGAGCACTATACAACGCTTAGTGTATCCCATCATACATCATGTTTTGGTATAAATCGTCAGACTTTTTGCCGAGATCTCACAAGAGGTCATGGAAAGCTGTCCAATGTACAGTGTGTGAAGTATTTTTAAAATTAGATATTAAAAATCTCTGTAAACACATAAGTGTGTCCCATAAGGCAGTGGCTCCCAATCCTGGTCCTGGAGAACCCCAACATTGCACATTTGAGATGTCTCCCTGACCAAACACACCTGATTCAACTCATCAGCTCATCAGAGAAGACTCTAAGACCTCAAAAGTGTGTGTCTTAGATAAGAGAAACACCAAAACCGTGCAGTGTTGGGGTTCTCCAGGACCAGGATTGGGAAACACAGTCATCAGGTCATGAAAAGTTCGACACACACTTATGGTCATCATGCTCACTAGAACACTAGGCCAAATAAAGGAAAGACGTCAATAAGTAATCAAGTGGTCAAGTGCAAAGATGGCAAGTCTTGGTATTTGGACAGTGCAACAGTTTAAGAAACAACAAATGCTGTACAAATTATAACAGCAGGAATGTTTGATAAAAGGGACAAACTATCACAGACTTACTGCTGCAAATGTCTGCCTCCGCACCTTTCTGCCTTCTCCATTTCTGAAGGAATACCTCTCCAGAAACACCACTGGGCTGACTGCCTTTACGTCTTTTCAGCTAAAAATAAAAATAATAAAAAAGGGGAGAGAAAATAAAATGTAATTATATACAGAATGTTAATAATGATCTGTGAGCTAAATATTTAGATATAAACTGATATGAATGAACTGCAAGATGGAAATATATATATATATATATATATATATATTTTTTTTTTTACATTAAAAGGTATTAAAAGCATGGTACAGAACATACGATGACTGTGATATCTGTCATATAAAAGCACATAAAAACACTAACATTTACAGTGATACAAACATAGCTGGTTTGGTGATTATTGTATTGTTGTATTGATTATTAATATACCATAGTAAAACTACAGTTACTGTGGTAAAAACATGGTAAATGTCCCGTTTACTGTGTTTTAACTTCACATTTCATTTATTACTATTGTAAGTGTCGTGATTACCATGATTTTACTACAAATACAACTTACATCATTTCAACCTGAAATTAATATAAAACTGATCGAAGATATATAGCACGTCACGTGACCGATATAGTTGAATCACACTAATTAGCAGCTGTGTTCATTTAGTTAAACGCAATGAAACTCAAAGACAGTCGCGGATGACCGATATAATACAGCGATTAAACATATTGCACTAATCTGATTAATAAAGAAGACAGAATACATTTTATAAAAGGCATTAAAAGAGTGTATTTACGATTACTCACCCAACCTGTGTGGCAAGTATCGCGATGTGTGCTGAATGAGACTTCTTGAACGTGATTTCATAGCGATAAACATCTCATGTCCTCGCGTTGAAATTCTGACGCCAAAAGTTTCCTGCTGAAAGCAATGAAGGTCGTAGTGCGTCGCAACTGCAACGCGGAGAGGCACATTTGGCGTCATAAAATTGAGGCTAGGGGCGCTTGACCATGCTTCGGTTTTTGACACCTTTGGAGTGAGAATGGGTTGAGTTTTATCTGCTGTTGCAATGATTTGGTTCTTAATTATTTGTGATTAATGTTTCAATATCTAATTGCTGCTCAGTATTTTTTTGTGATAACTGTGATACACTACTATTCATAAAGTTGTATCCACAGTAGGTGATGAGTGTGCAATTTGAATCATTAAACACTGATTCATTCAAGAACAACACAGTACTGAATTGTACTCCCAAAATATATGGTACAAATAGTAAGACTAGTATGCTTACTAATTGGTTCATTTTGTTCAAGCGATTTGTTCAAAAATGCTGAATCATTGATTAATAAAACAGCACTATGTTTGTAAGTGTTAAACACTTCTTCTTCTTTGAAGATTTTACAGAATTAATGGCAATTTTGTCTAAAACGAAAGTTTATCGATATTTACTTATTGTTTATTCATTTAATAATTGTCACGATCATTAGATGGAGTGCCCATGAACTTCAGTAGAGGGCACTCATATCAGGACCATTCCAAATCAACCACCAGATGTCACTTGGACTCTAGCACCTCTCATCTGTTGCACCACACCCGAACAACATTCCCCATGAGTCACTGCATCACAATCACCCTGCTACACCTGCACATCATTCATCAGCCAATTTCCTTGCCACACCTGCACCTCATTTACACACACATAAAAGCAGCACACTCACTCCCACTCTCTGCGAAGTCTTGTTTAGCCAGTCTGACATTTCCGAGCGTTTTCCTTGTGTTTTCCTTCTGTACCTGACCTTTGGATTGTTTTTACAGACTCTGATTCTCTGCTGCTTGCCCCTAACATCTGCCTGTTTCTGTTATCGATTCTGGTTATCCCTACATACCTGACGCCGTTACTGATCATTGCCTGTCTGACCATTCTCATCATTGAAGTTCTGCACATGGATCCGAACGTCTCTGTCTCATCATTACAATAATACTATGAAAGCCAATTTTCTTTCAAGCTGCTTTCTTGTTACTCCAGTTGGTCTATGGAATCAGATTTGTGCCAAATAAAACGAACACAACTTTTGCGAAAACGAACAAAAAATATATATTGATAAATGAGAAAAAAACACTCTGAAAATAAAAACAATAAACTAAATGGCAAAAAAGTAACAGCATCTTCAAATAAACTGCATTCTTTGTTGATTTCACTTTCAGCTTCACGTTTTCTGAACGCAGTTTTGAATGCGCTGCCAGTGTTTTTGTTTTCGCTTTCCAAGTTTTTGTTTGCGCTTCGCAGATTTACGTTCGCCATTCTGACACAAACCTCTCGATTATGTATACCATACTCCTTTGTAGATATAACCTAAAAATCACATAATGTAAATAAGTTGTCATAAAATACAAATGTGAATAAATTAATTTCGACAAAAATGTGAACGAGAACCTTATAATTCCAAGGTGATGATACCTAATATATTCATGGATTTTGTGTATTATTTGCGTGAGATTTTTTAGCAAAGATCTCAGACTGATCTTTATTCTTTAGCAAGGCTCAAACCTTGGTGCTGATGCTGCATTAGCTATACACAACATAATAGAGGTGCTAAACCATTCACTGGGAAAAAACCAGCACGAGTCAGGGGCAGCGCTCGGGACAGTGTCCAACTGTTGAACAAGTTTTTTTACATGATTAAAATAGAAAACTTATTTGAAATTTAAATGTGCCACAATATTTGTTTTTACTGTACTTTTAAATAAGTTTACCCTTAGTGAGCATAAGTGAATTATTTCAAAATCATTAAATGTTTCTAACCTTTGACAGGTACTTTAATGTACAGGAAATGGAGAGAGGAAAAAGGTAAAGAAACGGCTTTGTTAATACCATTTGTTCTAATGTTAACCTTAGCTGTAAACGTCTGTAAAGCAGCAGTTAGTTATAAACTAATTGTACGTTTTCTAATGTCTTGAATGATTATTGTACTATATGATGTCATTAAATGTCTTAAATACATATTTTATATTTTACTGCCCTAGATGGTGATACTCGGGATGAGGAGGCACTCTCTGTCCAACGGGTGATGCAGTGGCTGACTCGTCAAGCACATAGGCACCTGCTTCAGAGACAAGCCTTTAAAAAAAAAAAGACTGTTGAATTTGATAACACATGCACCCAAACCATTACATTTCCCACTGCACATCTGTCAGATTTTAATCAATTTTACGAAATCATGAAAACAGCAGTGCAACATGGTGCTTGCTTTTAGTGTAGATTTTTAAAATGAACTTGAATGTCTAATGTTCTTCCCAAAAGTTTTAATTTCTTTTTTAAAATTCATAGATACTGTTCGACAACACTTGTTAATGATTTTACATGCTTTTGAATGGTTTACAAAGTCTTAAATACTTTTGTTACAGTATTTTACAAAAAAACATTATTGTTCAAAATAAATGAATGGCAATTTAAAGTGATTTTCTAGTGCATTATTATACACCGGAAAATAAAAGACAGTAAAATGTCTTGGTCATGTGACTCCTTGGCAAAAGATGTTTAAACACCAACAGATAGTGGTTTCTAATATAAATCATTCATGTGCCGATAAATAACATGCGCAACATCTTGCAATGCATTTGTCCATAACATTAAGTTACGTTGACTCTTCAGATAGGCAAAGCACAGGCTGACAGACACAGTGAGAAGGCACAAGATATCAAGATAAATTGGCAGCATAGTTATGAAGTGTTGGCCTGAACAACCCCGCAGATGCATCTGAACACAATGAGAAGGGAAGCCCAGCAGTCAGAGCTGCCTCCATTGTGATTTCAGGTGGGAGATTGTTTCAAAGAAAGAATTCAGCTGTGAACCAACTTCTGCCTTCTTTATAACCCGTATTACTTTCACAAGTCAAATGTTAAATAGAGCACAATCTTTGGATGACATCAAGTTTCTGTAGATATAGAGCCTGGTCATTCAGTGGTGATGTCAAAGGATTCATCATTCCTTGCAGGACAGTAAGTTTTTGGTGTGAAAAAGTAGATCTCTGGCACCACCACACCATCATCCTCCTCTGTGTCATTGTCAATAGTTTCCTCTTGAAAAAGTTGCTCCACCATCTGAAAAAGAAACAATTAGGTAGTTTTACAATACTAACTGCGTTGATCTCACAAAAGATAAACCTGAACTATGTTTAGTTTGATAAATTGCTAAAGGATCTTACATAATCCCAAAGTAACTATATTCAAGTACATGAATAGGTCAAGAATGAAAATCCTGAACTTTACTTCACATCGTTCAAATCTCATGAAACATAGGCCCTATTTATACACAGCATTGAAATGAGTCTGAGATCACTTTTACTTTAAGGGAAAGGGGACATCATGCTACCCTTACTATGACAAGGAGTAGCTTCATGACAATAGTGCAAAAAGTGGAAAAGAAAAAAAGAACTATAAATTAAAGTGTTTGTTTATTAATAGTTTAGAACCATGCCAGCTACCTAGTCTATAATCATGAATAAAAATAAAAGATGAAAAATTATATGCACATTTATTGGCATTTTTTTATACACAGAACAACATGAATTGGTTCAGTGCCTACCTGGAGAAGTGACATCTCTGGTCCTGATAAGTAATATAAAAAAAAGAGGATTAGATATTTGTTTTTGTATGAAAAAACATAGAATTGTTTTCTTAACCAGATTAATGGGACGGCGTTATCATTAACGTAAATACAAAATAAGACGATTTCCAATTAAAGAAAGATCATTAAGAAACGTTGTGTTTCACATATCCATTTTAAACCTAAAAAATATGCCCAAGTAACGTTATAACTTAACTTACTTTGGCACCAATGGTCTCTAACGTAACAATCTTAACTCGCAATGCTTTTGAGAAACGCAGTTAAGTTCATAAAAGTAACGAACAATCTAAATAAAGACCAACTGTTGCATTCTGCACAGGAATAACACTTATATCTCGATTTCTCTATTTATTATATTAGTTACAACAAACTTACCTCAGGCTGCCTCGAATGTCCTGCCGAGGAGGATGTTGACGACGCTCTGTGAGCCTCCCGATTACTCATCTCGAATAAGCCTATACTTCTTCCGATGTGGAAAATATCCGTGTTTTATCATTAATGTTCTTTAATATCCTCTTATTGCCATAACATCTCCCAACATGCGCCCGCGCCACTAAAACAGTACTTCCGGTTCAATGAGCCGCCGATCAATATCTCACGAGCCAATCAGAGCGAGCCGCTGTTAAGCCCGCCCTCACGAGAGGTTTGTGTCAGAATGGCGAACGTAAATCTGCGAAGCGCAAACAAAAACTTGGAAAGCGAAAACGAAAACACTGGCAGCCCATTCAAAACTGCGTTCAGCAAACGTCAAGCTGAAAGTGAAATCAACAAAGAATGCAGTTTATTTGAAGATGCTGTTACTTTTTTGCTATTTAGTTTATTGTTTTTATTTTCAGAGTGTTTTTCTCATTTATCAATGTATATTTTTTGTTCGTTTTCGCAAAAGTTGCGTTCGTTTTATTTGGCACAAATCTGATTCCATAGTTGGTCAGAAACAAAGCTGTCTTCCGTTGTCAAATTAATAATGGATGGGCTTTCATATAGCTACAGACAGGGCTGTGGAATTAATCGCATTCGATTGTCATGCACATCTCATCAGTAAAGCCGGTCATGTGATTAGTAGTCATCACCTGCTTTCAGATTGAGCAGCATTCACTATACAGAGCAGTAGTTCACTGACAAGCTAGGCGTAATCACGTTCGAAATCGAATGTGATTAATCTACGATTATGAATACGATATTGCCTAAATGTCAGTGAACTACAGCTCTGTGTATTAAATTCTTCTCAATCTGAAAGCAGGTGATGATGATTTACTACTAATCACGTAACCGGCTTTACTGATAAGATGTGCATGTCAATCGAATGCGATTAATTGCACAGCCCTAGCTACAGAACCTGAATCCATGGCACAAGAAATTAGTCTCACACTCACATAGGCTGGAGAAACGCAAAGCCGATTTTCTGCTTGCATTTGTTTTCAAGCGGTACTGCAACAGGCGAATACAGATCCTCTCACATGCATAAATGTATTGTAAAAAGTCATTCTAGTCATAAATAAACTTCATCTCCTCACTCAAAACCCTTTCTTTAGAACTGTCAGGTGTCATGAATATCTTAATGAAACCTTCTGAATACCAAACATCCAACATTACTTGCTATAGATGCATTATATGGCTCTTAAGGACCAAGTGCCATCATAGTAGCCTGCATTAATGAAATGATTATTATTGATTATTATTAATGATATTAATACAGTTGAAATATTATAATGTGGTTAATACATTAATGTCATATTTTGTATTTGTATTGCTTTTTAATCGATATAGGTGTAAATATATGTAGGTAATAATCCAGTTCATAGTAGTAAATGCATATTGTTATCTGCACAGAAACACAAAAGGGTCATTTCTAGTATTCAGTGCCATTTGAGTCCCCACTTGTTTCTAAATGCTCATCTTACAAAGTTACTGCCCCTCTACCTTAGAACGCAATGTACCCAAAACTAATTAATTACAACATAATTACTCATATTTTAGTGCAAGTAGGCTAAACTGTCATGTCCCCAAGTAACCTTGCATAACTTCAGCCACAAATATAAGTAATGAAAATCAATAAAATTCCAACATTTTTAACATTGTTGTATATTATTATGTATATTACTCCTCAACAAAATACAGTATACATTTTTAATACTTAAAGTCTTTAAAATATGTTGTGTCTCTGAACTAAAAAAAAAAAAGTCCCTCTGAACACATCCCTTGAATGTTTCTCTAATAACACGACTCTCAGGAATTATATTAACATTCCTTAATTCACCTTATTTTGTGTTTTAGAATGATTCACTGATGTGGTAAAGCATAACATGTCCACCAGGACATTTATAGAGGAAACATTTTTTTTTCTTAAATATGGTTAATAAACATTTATAAAAAAATGTAATGATCACTAAACACTAGCTTGTTGTTTATCACATAAATTGCAAAGGCTGTCTTTAGCATAAAATGTCCCTCCTGTTACTGTCCTGTTACATTGACTGTAAAAATAAACACATAAATAGATAAATAAGTGTTTACAGCATTCATTGGTACTTTTAATTAATTTACTATACATTTAAAAGAAAGATGCATGTATTTGTCAGGAAATGGCACTGTTGCCTGCTGCAGAAAAGCAGCGACGCTACAGGGCTCATTGTGATGCAGAGCCGAAAGAAGGCAGATATACCTCAATAAAAAGAAAGAGAGGTGCAGAAAGGGAATAAAGGAAGGAAGAAAAAAGAAAGTGTTAGAACTCAGCTTTGTTGATTAGGTAGAAACTGCAATTAAATTATATTGATTGTGCCATTACAGTGTGTGTGTGTGTGGTGTGCTTCTGGATGGTGTGTGTGTGTACTGGTGTTCCTTACGTTATTGGGTCCAAATGTCCCCACAAGTATGGTAATACCAGCTAATTTTGACCTTGTGGGGACATTTATTTGTTTTGAAAATATAAAATAACTGTAGTTTTGTGTGAGGCGTAGGTTTAGGTGTAGGGTTAGGGTAAGATACAGTGTAGAAAATACAGTTTGTATAGTAGAAAAAACATTACACATGAACCCATAATGATAGGAATAGAAATTTGTACCAGATATATGGTACCAATATGTTCTCTAAAAATAATAATGCTCTCTAATTTTAAATTGCAAAATACAACGTTCATCGGATGACCATTTTGATTGTTGATTATGATTTTTTATCCTGTCAAAAGAAGATATTTTCAGAACAAGCCATTTTGTAGCATTATCCCTTTAAATGTTAATGAGCTCTGCTGACCCCGCCCCTCTCTTCTGAGATGCTCTCAGAGAGACTGTTTACTTTAGCCGCATTCATTGTGAAATTTGCCAATTAGCACATTATTAGGATAGGCAATTTGCAAAGTTTTATTAGTAAACCTCGAACTCACTTTTTATGTAGGAGAAGCTGGATCACGAATGATTTGCGCAATCATCAACACATTTAGGTAAATCGGGGATGCATTCCCTTCAGAAATTAATGTAATCCATTGCATCAACTTTATTTGAGGGAAAATTACCAAGCTGAAATGGCGCCAAATAGTAGGAATGTCCCAAAAGTAACTTGCATTATTCACAACAAATGGCAAATTTCTCATTCCCTGGAACCCCAGATACTTTTTATCTTTCAAAATAATGGAGATTATTGATTGAGTCACTAATAAAATGCAAATTCAAAAGTATAGAATGATTAAATGACGAACAAGCTAACCATTTACAGTGGGAATGTTTATGATACAAGGAAACATGATTTGTCAAAATAACGAAACATTTAGAATTGCATAGTATAGATGTTTTTAAAACTCTGTAAATGACTGAAAAGTTAAAACCTTTAATTCAGCTAATTCATATCCACACATTTGGAAACATAATGCATGTCAATAGTAAGTGTAAATAGCAGCAACATTTTCCAAATGAATTGGGTCTAACAACTTTAAGCACCCATTTTAATTTTTATTTGCAGCTTTTCTTGTTACAGTAGGCCTTTTGGATAACGGTGCTCTCTCATTAAGGTAATCATTCAGGAACTCAGAAAAAATGGATTTAATTTCGGTTCATCTCTCTCTGCTTGCCGACTGAAATGTGTTTAAAGATAGATTAAAAGAGGGAGGCAGTCTCAATTCCCACCAGCACTCAGCACTAACCTCCATTCTGGATCAATCTGGAGCGATTACTCTTAAAACTCTCACTAAGAAATGAATTGCTGCAGGTCTTTAGAAATGGTAGAGGATGAGTGCGGTGCTGAAACAAACAAACAAAAAGTCTTAAATGCACCTTTATAAAACCTGCAGAAACCCTTGACTTGATGGTGGCACATGACATTTTTAGAATCATTAACCCCCCCCCCCAAAAAAAAAAAAATACAAATTGTACCTTTATCAGAACTTTTTTTATTTTTTTATTTTTTTCATTGAGCCATTAACACCATACTAGGATATTATTATTATTTTATTTATTTTATTTTTTTTTCAAAGTAAGAAAACACAAAAGACAAGTTTCCTTTTTTATATTTCAGAACGACGCAGTTTAAATTAAATTTTACTGATAAAATTATCTAAATAACCAAATAATAATAAATTAATAAAACATTGATTGAATAGAAATAGACTCAAGAGTGCTTAGAGGGTCAAGTTATTTACGTATTTGTTTATTTATATTAAATATAAATTAAATAGAAAGTGCTTGTGTTAGAGGGTAATTCTTTTTTTTTAAATTCATTTTTTTTAATAAATAAAATCAAGTGTGCCAATGTTAGAAAATCTTTAATAATTATTTTTCAGGTTTTCTTGTACATAAATTGGATTACCGTGTTGCAATGCTCTCTCATTATGATTATCATTCAGGAACTCAGAAAAAAATGGATTCCATTTCGGTTCATCTCTTTCTGCTTGGCGGCTAAAATGTGTTTAAAGATAGATTAAAAGAGGGAGGCAGTCTCAATTTCCACCAGCACTCAGCACTGACCTCCATTCTGGATCAATCCGGAGCGATTACTCTTAAAACTCTCATTAAGAAATTAATTGGAGCTGCAGGAGTTTTGAAATGGGAGAGGATGAGTTTGGGGCCGCCCAATTGATTTTACACACTCTTAGCTTTAGGGCCTCGGGGGCCAACTTCTGTTCCACACAGTGTCTTGTTCGGAGTTAAGAGGTTAAAAAAAAAAAAAAACCCTGATAATATGCCCTATTTATCTACTTTTGCTTAAAATTATAGGTCATATCAGATCAGTTCTGCTCATGCCCTTAGCGTGCTCTTATTCACTCTTAGAGTCTCCGACCTGACAATAAAATAGGGTGTAATAAGCGCCCTTGATGTCTGTAATAGAATTGATGGGAACAAGAGCAAAACAGTAGTGCAAGGTTTATTAGTTTCTTGTTGAGAGAGCCCTGTTTATAGCTGGGCTAGATAAGGATGGTGCTTCACTAATGTGAGCTGGCAGAAATGAGCTGTGTGGACACGCGCACACTCTTACACACACCAGTTTGCTCGCAGCCCCTTGGCAGTCCGGTTTATTGATTGAGACAGATGCATTCTGTAGTTGAAGAACTCGCCCACAAATAAAAAGCGAATTCAAGACTGTAGATGAATTGTTAGCTCAAGACAATTTCGCAGAGAGCTGATTGTCAGCGCAGCATTTGTTTTCCTACCTGTCGTAACAAACTGTCGGGCGCTGACAGGTATTGATACTCCCCTGCAGAATGAGTGAAAGAGGGTGGACAGTGTGCTGTGTTATCGACTTAGCGGAGCTCAAAGTAACACAATGTGTGGTAGTTTTTATGAGGAGGAATTCTTTGATGTTCAGTCAATGACAAAATGGTGATCCGCATCTCAGTAAGGCTGGTCTGGCTTACAGAAATTACTTACCTAGATCATTAAATCTATCTATATAATTTATTTATTTTGCCATTATTTGCCATATGTTGACCTTTTATCAAATCAAATGAAGTATCACCAAGAAAAGTTAGAAATGATGATAAACATTTATTTATTTTTGCATTTTTTTTATTATTTGTAACTTCAAGTGCATTACAATCTCATTAAGTGGTCCTGTTTTCTTTTGTTCTTTTTTTCTCAAACATTCTCTCATAGTAATGATGCTAGATAAGTTATGAGAAGCCGATGTCACAGTGCAATAATAGTTGGTCCATCGGCTGTGCATTGTATTTTAATTGGGTTCAACAAGGATACTGAGGATCAAGGTGCTGTTAACACCACATGACCCATAATTCAAAGACTCAACAAACAAAAAACATGGATTCTCCAGCAATGTCTGTATGTTATAATATTCATGATGAAATCTGAGAATGGATGCAGTATTAATGTATGAGATTTAAAATATATATATTATAGAGTATCTATATGTATAATTGCCATTTCAACCTTTTAGATGCCTGAAATATTAGTGCCCTAACACGCCATGCACTTTGCTTGATTACTTTTTAAAGTGGTGAAGATGAAAGCCATCCGAATGCTGGTTAATTAAAGAGCTACAAGCCTTAATCAATTTGGATTTAATCAAGTCTTCAAACCAGTACTCCGCACAAAATGCAGGCATGTGAATCTTTTTTGTTGCTGTTGACATCGTGAACAGCTTTTCCCGAGAACAAGATCTCAAACAATTTCAAGCTCAATGTACAGCCAAGGGATGTGGCATTTTGCAGAATGTCATATCGACATGATATCCCGCTCTTCCATTAATCTTCCAGCTGTAGCGATATGTGTCTTGATGACAAATGTTTATATCCACATCAATCATGCTGTCCTCAGAAACTAAACCCTATTTGTCATAAGTTCTCAGATTCTTTAAAAGCCATTCCTTAAAGTTAATAAATTCAAAGACGTCAATGAAATGATTAGAGAGAACATGAAAAATGGCCGTTCTTAGTCTTAGGACATGGTTTTAGCTGACGCAGTATGATGGATGCGGCTTTAAAATGGTGAGTTGCTAATTGAACTCAGCAGTCCGTGCCGGTGACTGCTTAACATTCCAGCTCAGAGTGAACTGCTCTGATCAATTAGACTCATCAGACTGTGAGAGGTGATGTTTGTGGATGACAGCAGTGGTCTTTTGGTTCGCTTGCGGTCTGCAGGGACATTGTGAGGGCTTCCTGTGGGTAAAGATGCTGCTTTTTTTAACCGAAAATGTCATTTATATTCATCTTGAGGAAAGGACAAAGCTATTCACAAACTTTTTCAAAGTACATTTTTTTAGAGGATCCTTGTTGTCAGAAGATATTTATTTATTTATTTCTGTCTTCCTGGCAGATGTACAATGAAATGCTCTCAAAATTTAATTAGCGTTTGACTTGAGTTATCATTTAGTCAGTAACGAAAGCAATGCATATGCAGCAATTCATGTGATGTCCAAGACAGCTGATCAATTTCTATTAACTTTGTCATTGTAACTTTATATCTCAAATTCCCAAATTCATATTCATTATTCATATCTCTCAATTTTGACTTTATTTCTTTTAAATGTGACTTTATATCTTAAATTGCAATGCTAGTTGCATCAAGTTACTGTTTCATTACATGATTATATATCTCAATGCATGACTGTTTATCATCATTCTACTTATCATTAGTGTACCACATTTCAGTTGCCATGTTAAAACTGACCAACCTTTGATGCTACTTGCTTGTCACGGATAAAGTGGCACCATTTTTAGAGACTTTCATTCTGATTTAGGCAGGGTTATGTGCTCTTAAACATTCAAGGGAGATCTGTCTGAGTTTTTGATTTTTTTTTTTAATGGTTTGAGAAGAAAGTGAAATGACATAAAGAAATGTATGTGGTAAGTTGGAACTTATCCTTCAGTGTCACAACACAATCCTGTCTGACGTCACTGAGCTCACATCATTTTTATCTTTTAAAAGTCTATGCCTTATCGTTTTGTCATTTGAGTGATTTCGATGGAACAGCCATTAGTTTACACCAAGTTTGTCTATATATATTATCTTATATATAGGTTTATCTTGAACTGCAGTGAAACATTAAGAATGTCTGGCTCTAGATAACAAAATGGACAACAGTAAACGATAAAAACTAAAGCAATAATGCAAACTTTAAAATTGGCCATGGTAATTGCACTGCACCATTAGCATTGGATGGACCCAATATATTCTTTCTTTTTCTCTTTTTAAGAAGCTTGAGTACAACAAAATCATCCTCACTGCTTGAAGACTCCATTTAGTACTGTTTTGTGAATTTCTTTGCAATGGATAAATATGCATTGGACTCAGTGTGCAAGGTTTCTGTGTGTGACAATTTTTGGGTCAGTAGAATAGAACAAGCAAAAGCAACTTCAACTTCAAATCTTATTAAAGTTCAGTATAACAGTTTCAGATTCAGGATCGTGTGCTCGTGGATTTGATGTCTATCAGTGCTGTAATATCTTAGGATCTAACAGCAGGAGCTCGCTGCTGTCCTGAGAATATATTGTATCTGTACTCCCATCACAACCATGAATGAAATACTCACCGTGACCTTGACGAGATTCGTATTGGTAAGCTGTTTTATCAGGCCAAATCTGCTGAGGTGTGAGTCTTCAGTGCAGGGATCATTCACCGAATTCTGCCTCAACAAAATTAAGAAATGAAGGTACTGTTGCTAATATCAGCATATCAGGGAATGGGCATGAGCTAAAGTTAGATTAAAACCTTTTTTATCATCCTAAATTTAGCAGTTAGCGGTTAAGCTAAACTCTAAACAAAAACAGGACTTTGCATGAAATATGTATTTATCACATGGATGTATTCAGTAGGGAATAAACCCGACTGTGTTTGTTCTAGTGTTCAACTGAAATGCAAAGGAAAATCGTAAACCGATTTTCTCAAATAAGCCAGATCTGCATCTTAACGGTGCCACTCTAGAGAAACAATCTAATCTGACTAATTTAATCCCAAAATTAAAATGAGCTAAACAATAAAACAAACAAGCTTTTGTGGAGTAAACTGGATTTTCAACCAGACCAGAAAGGTATTGTCTGTGAATTTGCGAACCATTTATTTTTATATGGAATTCATATCAGCCTTTTTCCAGACATATTGTGAATTATAAGAACCTAAATGTTTTTTTTTTTGCTTTTTTTCTAAATAAGAAAATAAGGCTCTAAGGTTTCTTTGGGTTACTGGGCAACTTTTTTACTATTCGTGGAACTGAGTGCAGCATTGCAAATGAGTTTGAAGAGGAACGTGAAGAACAATGAATTCCTCTTGCTTCTCAGAATTATGTGTTCCAGGAAGAGCTTTGTAAACCCTTCACAGCCTGCTTTGTCTCCAAAAACCATGCAACTCTCTTTGGCTTTTGTGGTAGTCAGAAGATTTTGCTCATTAATGTAATTCATGTCAACAGAGTCAGGTCAGTTTACACCAGATGCCTTTTATCATAAGCAACTGACGGTAAAGTATTAGTAGAGACAGTCTTTGCTGTCCAAATGACTTGCCTAGGGTGGTGATGGGATATCTATGCAAAGCCTGTTTCATGCTTGATGTGTCTGAGCGCAAGGGTGTGTGTGTGTGTGTGTGTATGCCAAAAGTGACATTATCAAAGTACTCCCAGCAACATGTATTGTCTCTGCAAGTTTCTGTTACACCTTGCCATGCATTCTTTTTTCATGGCTTTATTTATCTATTTTTTTCTTTTCTCCTGTTCGGACCCATTACATGGATTTTAGGGAAGGCTTTTTGGTTGTTTTGTTAAAGGGATAGTTAACCCAGAAATGAAAATCAATTTACTTTAATTTACTCACCCTCAAGATATGACTTTCTTCTTTCAGATGAATATAGTCGGAGTTATATTACAAATGTCCTGACTCTTTCAAGCTCTATAATGGCAGTCAATGGTGGTCGAGATTTTGAAGCAAAATAAAGTGTATCCATCCATCATAAAAAGTGCCCCACACAACTCCAGGGGATTAATAAATGCCTTCTGAAGTTAATCTGAAGCTTATACAAAAGTGAGTTGTATAAGCAATGATCTCTAGATTCTGCTAACTGTAAATCAACTGTTCAAAGGGGTTGGACTGACCAATAATAAATAAATAAATATATAAATAAAGAAGGAAATCCCAACAGATGGAAAAACATTAATAAAATGACAATGACATCGACAAGGTCTTCCAGGTTTTAAATATTTTGTCAGTTTTACTTTTGCAGTGTTTAGTAACTTGCGTAATTATTTGTCTCATACTGTACATAGTATAATTGAGAGGTTCCCAAATTCATGATTTTTACATGGCCATTCATATTACGGCCTTTCAAAATAAAACATTATCACACAAAATATAAGTTTTTAGAAAGGAAAAATGAAAACAATCAGGGAGAAGTGATCAATTATGAATAGTTTACTGCCATTAATCAATTGTAATAATGTAATCCATAAAAAGTAACTTTAATCTGATTATGAGTATTGTAAACTTCATCTGCTAAGCCTTATGTATCCGTGTTGAGAGCCTGAGCTGGTGCAGGCCTGCCCGGTGGACCCCAACACATAGCTCAGGCATTCTGCGGTTCTATTAGATCCGCAACCCTTCTGTAACCCTTAAGTCTGCACCAGGCCTTCAGCCTTGACTTTCCACTCATCAAGATCCTCTGACTTCAAATGATTCCTTCTCATCACCTAACTTCAGCCAACCTACTGGAGCCCCAAAGTGCATCAGAACTCTTTTTTCGAACAGGCGAGACGTGCAACAATCAAACTTAGTTGTAACAATGTTCTTTCGTGGGAAGAAGGAGGCGGGAACCGGCGGACAATCAAACAAAGACTTTAATAACAAAATAAACACAAAACACCACGACAGCCCCTCGCCGACGACTGTCGCGTACAAACAAAATCAAAACATAAAATAAAATACAGGCCTTTTCTAATCACTCCACTGGCCTCGCTCCGTTCCCACGGCTCTCAGCCCCACCACTGTGTGTGTGTTAGACTAGTTAAATTGTGTAGGTGTTTAATAAAGTCTTACTGTTGTATAAAATTTGAGGTTGTGCATTGTTTGCTCATAACTGAAGTCCCGAATTTGGCAGATTTTTGCTACATGTTCTGAGTAATATTGTACAGTAAAAAAGTTATTTTCCTAAATTTAGGAAATTAACGTTCTTAGAATTGACAGACAGCTGACACTGAGATGTCAAGTAAATACTTTCAACTGATCTTCTAAATATTTATAATTAATTATATCTAGTTATGATTAATTATTCATATTCCCCCTTTCAGCTGATTCTCTACAATTTATATAAAAAGGTATGTTTAACTTTATATAAAGTTTGCATATGATCTACTTACACCCCCGTACCCCCCAAATAAATAAATCATTATTTATTTATGTATTTTAATTCCTACAAAATCACTTTGTAGAATATGGCTTCCCATAAGACTGGGTTGTCAGTTACTGTCAATTACAATTACTGGACTAGACATTTCTGACAAACTGTTTCTATTCCCACCTATTGAATACCATAAAGCAATGTCCAAAACAGCATAGTTTTGGCATCAGACATTTCAGGAAGACTGATGATTTTGTCTATATTAGGATTCTGTTTCATCTACAGCCAGGTAGGAGCTGGGGGGTGAGATGATGTGTGTATGAGTTTCAGACTGCTCTCTTTGGTCCACTGCACCAGTGGCGGATGGTGTCAGACATCTCCAGCTGGAATGACCGTCTGCCGCCCCTCCGTCCTGGGAAACAAAGCTCTTTCCAAGCGTCTGAGAGCCAGATGTTGTCACCCCAAATTCACACTAAAAGACTAGTACACACACTTACACAGACACACACTTACCCAGACAGCAGCAGCAAATAACTACATTCCCAACACCATTTGTCCATTAGAGGCTTGTAGTTTCCATCGTCTCCATATTTCATTTCCTGCTGTGGATCTGAAAGCACATCCCCAGAGGATTCCTAGCTGTCATACTGTCACAAGCACTAGCCCAGACCAGTATGTGAGAGAAACCATCGATGTTTGCCATGCCTCTCACACACATCTTTCCCATGATGCATTTTTCTCAACGTTCTTGTCAGTTTTCTGTTGCTTTCACGACAATGTTCTGAAATCGTCTGTCGGTTCTTACTTTCAGGTGTAATGCTGGTGTGGATGTATGATGAGAGAACAGTTTTAGAACATTTTCTTTACGTATTTTAGATAATTCTTTATTTGTTAATACCCAGCCATCTTTACTAATGAATTTCAATACATTGATTACAGGATCTTTCTAGTTCTTTGTAATGTATGATGGCATATTAAATAAATAGATTAATGAAAATTACAAGAATACATCTGTTCTGGTAATTTCAACGTTACTAAAAGTAATCTCATAATCTCATGACTTTATTTTCGTAGTTTTGACTTAATTTTTCAGAATATATTGATTTGATCTCATCATGCTATGACCTTATTTTATAATTTTGAGTTTGTTCTTAAAACACTATGCTTTTGTTATTGTAATTTGTGGAACTAAAATGCCATGGTGGTTATGAGTGAAACTTGTAAAAGCTATTCGATTTCAGACCAATTTGCTTATAAATCCTGCAGACTGATTTGTGAATCAAACTGAATGATTCATTAAAAGCAACTGGTTCAAAATAACATTTTGCTCGAATTACTGAATTTCATTGACTTCTCAATGACCTTTCCAGTCATTTGTGGATAGTGGGAAAGGATTTTTAAAAATCACTCCATTTTAGATAATTCACTAACAAATCATTAGGACTGATTTGCATTCATTAAAACAACAAAAAAAAAGAATGATTTTTCTAAGAGCATTTCCTTTTACATTGAATGAATCTGAAATAATGCATTTTATTGATTGAAACAAATAGTTGACTCAGAATTTATTTATTTTCTAGGGCAAATAAAGTTGATATCATTGAAGTTTCCAGAATAAATGAACATTAGACGCAGTAAAACTCTTACACCTTTTATTCATTTTCACACAAATTTACAGACTTTTTTTCAGACCAATTCAAAGGTTCCCTTCTATTCCTTCAGCTTCAGGGACCCTGCAGCTAAAATGATATAATGTAACGGCATGAATCTTCCCACGTGCAAATTAGAATGACAATAATTTACGTGGATATTAGTCAGCCATTGACCTTTTGCACATCAGTATTCATTTTCTCCATGTGGATGAATTAATCTTGACGCACAGTATAAGTCATACTACACAAATTACAGTCTGCACAAATTATGTAATATTTTATTTATAAGTCCATAATTACAGCAGTTTCATGCTTTAAAAATTCATCCATTGTGGCAGGTGTAAATGATAGCCAACGATCTGAGAAGAGAAGCAGAGAGTGAGAATGTGAGTCTCCTTCCAGAAACTAAGGCTGATTGAGGGTTGAAATATGAATGAATTGAATTCATCATCTGGAACATACACAAACTGTTCCAGTACCGCATGCATGGGTGCTCAAGTGTAGGATTAGAGAAATTACTGTGGGACTTTGGGGGAATTGCAGGGTCTTGACTAGAAGTGTTAAATAAATGTGCTGGGAAATTGAGGTTAGAAGGGAATCTATGAGCAATTAAAATGGCTTTAAATGAGTATTGGCTTGGAAGAGCCTCACAGACCTTTGAATAAACAGTTATATACCGCACATTACATCATAAAGTTTGTGGGAACCCAAACATCACACAAATATGTGGTTGCTGAACATTTCATTTCATAACCATTGGCATTATAGATAATGTGTCCTCTTTAACAGCTTCCGCTCTCTCTTTTTTGGACATTTCATTTCTATTCAAAAGGAAATGTGTGGCTGAATACTTCATATTTTGCACCTGTTAGTGATGTTCTAACATGTTAGAATAGGATTATTTGCAGTTTAAGTGAGGAATTTAGAGGCTAAGTTTTTTTTTTTTTTTAATACTCTTAAAGGTTTAATGGTTTCATAATGAACCTTTAATATCCATGAAAACTCTTCATTAAACAAAAGCTTCTTTATATAAGTAAATGAATGAATCAATTAATAAGACTATTAGACAAATGCATTTACATATCTATATGTTTAAATAAAATACCCTGCAATTTTGGTATACTAAACTGATATACTTAAAAGTCTGCTAAATTGAAACAACCAATTTTGTATTTATTGCACTTTTAATGCACTTTAATTCTGCTGAAGTAATGCTGTCCAATTAAAGATATGATTTAAAAGTGGAACTATTGCAAGTCACTTCAAGTTCACTTTAAATAGCTTGCATTTAAAGACCGATATTATACAATCATGCAATCCTTATTAAGAGTGATATTTAAACAAATTTAGGCATAATATTAAGAAATGTGTATTGTGCAATAAATAAATATTATGAATTAGGTTAAGTATCGGTCAATATTCATAAGTCCTCTATTTTTAAGGATTGTCAAAGTTAACCCGGACAATAAAATATATTGAATGCCTGTTGTTTTATTATGGCATTAACACATTATATTCATTTTGACAGCATACAGTTTCATTCTGTTCTGGGTGATTACTTAAAACTGACCTGAACCTTCAGAGCTGAATCAAAACATTTGGTGTTTGTGTTAGATGAGTGTTCCTTAATGCATCAAACACAGAAAGAACATCTGCTGCCAATGTTTGGTGAAATATAATTATCCCTCAAGCTCAACAAATGAAATATCACTGTCAATAATAAAAATGTTAGTATGAATACTAGAATAGCGCAGACCTTTGCCAAAAGCATTATTACATCACCATCATTGTCATGTAAGATTATTTTTCACAGCATTTAGGAGATGCTTTATATATTGTATGCAATGCAAGTTTTGAGTTTCCATTGCATTGCATGTTGCCCTTATTTTATAATAATAATAATAATAATAATAATATTAATAATAATAATAATTATTATTATTATTATTATTATTATTATTAATAAATAAGGGCAACATTATTATTACTCATATTTGGCCAAGGCATCAGCTGTGTTACTTCAAATTCTGCAGTTCATTTTCACTCTGTTCATTGTCAAAAAGGCATGTATTTCATGTGATCAAGGATACAGATACAAAAAGAGAGTAATGCTGTTTTAGCCATCCAAACAATAAATAAATAAATAAATAAATAAACTGGTTGTGTAAGCATGCAGAAAACATGTTTTGTATTTAGCTTAAGATTAATTTACTTAATTGATTTGCCAATAAAAATGTAAAATAACATTCTCCTACAAGGTTTTTGACCATGTTGATGATGCAAAATCTGTTTTCTACAGAAACTCGTTTAGTATCCCTTCTATGCACTCATGTCTCAGATCTATGAATCAATTGTATACAGTATCTTTACTTAGAGTTGGGTTTTGTTGTACTGAACACATTTTTCAGCTGACATTTGAGATCAATTTGATTATTACATTCAGTGACGGGGTGTGAAGTACATCTAAAATGATGACCTTCAGCTGCTGATGACTATGTTTAGAAAAAGAGACAGTGAAGTAGAAATTGCCTTTAATTTCACCCCATTAAATTAGTTAAGCTTTTTTAAATACCTTTTTTTTTCTTCAGAGGCTGGGAATAAGGTGGTGTAATTCCCACTGGCTGCAACATTTCAAAATGTCAAACTCAGTAATAAAGTAATGTACATTTACTCAGCACTGCTTTGCAAAGTAAAAATTTCACTTTTTTTTATTATTATAATGTTTTTGTCTATGACCTTTAACTTTTTTGTGAAGAAAAAAAAAGAAAAAGAAACAAAAAGTGCACAGGAACATTTGAGAGAAGTATAAAGCAGCTGTAATTATTGTTCCTTTTTTAAATTAAACTGAATGTTTTTTTTTTTTTTTTTTTTTTTTCCCGTCACAGAAAAAAATAATAATATGGCAATTGTGTCAAAATTTCTATGCGTGGAAAAGGATTTGGGAAATTTTAGCATCAGATTGCTTGCTCACAAATGGATCCTCTGCAGTGAATGGGTGCCGTCAGAATGAGATCCAAACGTCATAATGAAATCCAAACTAGCTGACAAAAACATCACAATAATCCACAAGTAGTCCACACCATTCCGGTCCATCAAGTGTTGAGACTACTTAACCACTTAAAAATTAATTTATAATAATAATTATAATAATTACAATTAAAAATAAGAAAAAAAAAATATATAGCCTATTTTTTTCATGAGAGTCATATTGTGTGAATTGAATTACCTTACATTGTAATAAAAATCAATGATTGAATATACTAGAAGAAAAACAGTTACTTTATCAATTTTACCAATTACTTTACCCCAACACACAAAACAATTCAACAAAATGCTTAGTTCAAAATACAACAATATATAAATAGGTATATAAATAAAGCAAGCAAAGAAGTAAACAAACAAACTCCTATAAATGCAGCACACTGGTAGTATGTTTTTGGATTTTTCAGAGTGTGTTAATTCATATAATACAATAGGGCAAATGACCACTGTAATACAAAAGACAATGTAGGCATTCTGTGTACCATGTACTTTTCTTCTTATCCCCTCATGTGTTCCAGCTAAAACTTGGCTTGCTGTTTTGACTGATATTGCATACTGTATAAATTAGCACATCACGATATAAAACATCAGACATTTAATAAAACTGACATGGTAGGATTAAATATCGCTGGAAGAAAAAAAAACAGAAGTGATATAGGAGATGACGTATTTTATCACAGAGATGGCGGCGTATTCATTACAGAACACTTCAGCTGTAAAAAACGAAATCAATAAATAAAAAATTGGCTCCACTGTCACCATGATCCAGCCACAGGAAGGCCAAACCTAATCTGATTGGATAGATTACACAAACATATTTTTATCTGCCTCTTTGTTGTCAAGACACCAGAGGGCTTGTCAGGAGGTATCCAAACAGCAAATTCCTTTGATATATTTTTGTTTCAGACTAGCTGACAGTTCCTCAGAGGAACGAGGGAGCTAAAAGAAAGGTCACCTTCACCGCGACGTGTTTCGCTGGGGATGTGAGGATGCGCGAGGATACGGAGATCATATTTGGCGACTTTGAAAGGCAAGCGGCAATCCACACGATTACAGCAGGTAAAATGACATGCCCGTAATACGGCGCCGTGTCACTCTCGCCCCGCAGCCCAATTTCTGCCTCCTCCAGCCGCACGTTGAGATTATTTCAGCTTCGCCAAATGTCAAGGGCATGATTCTCTTAGATGCCCAGCAGGAAATAACCCACTGTTGCCCTCAAAACAAATGAAACCGCTTCGGGGCCAACACAGGGGTTATCTACTGAAGATGGAAAGCCGAGAACACTGTGTTTTCAGTAACAGCTTCAACGAGCATCAAACGTGTAAACACATATACAAAACATCAGTCTTGGAGATTAGGATGAAAGGTTCTTCAGGAAGAGAACTTTATCGATCACTCTCAGGGACTCAGAGACAGATTCATGGCTGAGGCTGAAGGTTTACATTCTCCTTCTATTGTCTTTTTTTTACACCCATCACGTTAGTGTTTCTGGCTTACACTAGACATCAGTATGTTTTCGACTGGATCGCTGAAGTGTCAGTTTTCTGTGAAAGACATTTGTGTGAAGGAAAAGCAAGAAGAGGCTTCCTATGTTTCCATCCAAACATTTAACTTGCACGCAAAACTGGAATATCGCGTAAAACATTTCCGAATAAAGTACTGTTTCCATCCAACGAGTCAAAGAAAATAATATCGTTGCTTCCTGATAAACTGGCACTATACATCACCAAGAAAAGTAGGAGAAGTCACTGAATATAATAATTTCCATATGTAATAAATGACTTGCGCTTCAGAGAGATTAGATTTAACACACTAAATGCAGTCATTGCTTTTATGGAGGTGGATGCAGCTGTTTGGGAACGCAGTCATATAAGACAGTAATTATACTGAAATACTTTGACAGTCTTTGCTCAAGCATTTCAGAACATATCGATGCTGTGAACGAGATCGGTCCACTGGTTAGTTAAGTTATCCTGTATATATTACAGGATTATTTATATATATATATATATATATATATATATATATATATATATATATTTTTTTTTTTTTTTTTTTTTTTTTTTTTATGTGATAATCGAAAATGTGCATAAAAATATGTGGATGGAACATAGCTATTGTTGACAGTGTGTTGTAGATTGTAATTGTATTTTCTTTTCTTACGTAGACCAATAATCTTTGTTTTAAAACTTGAAAGAGTTAACAGGTTGAACTTATAAACAAATAAACACATTTCCAGACCCACTGCTCTGCATCTCATGTTAAAAAAAAATAATAAAAAAAATGTTCTGTGTCAATTGCCCCTAAGGATGGCCCTGAGAGACAATAAATAAAGCTAGCAGTGCATTATTTGCACAAAGCAATGAGCCAGTCTTAATAATAAAATAAGAAAAATCTCACACAGTGGTAAAAAAGGACACACAACTTGAGTGATAATTCTTTCAGAACATCCCTCCCTCAAATAAAAGTGTCTGCCAAATGATCATAGTTACCGTAGTTAATTATTTTTAGTGTCAAACTATATATAGTTTTATATAGTTTATATAGTATATATAGTTTTTCTTCTCTGAATACTTATTTATTGCATTTACTTTATTTACAGTATGTGCTATATCTTGATTACCACAGAACTATTGTTGTTATTATAGGAGCTGGGGTAGTGGTATTAAACACAAATGTGAACAAGTATGTGAACAAAACAACAGTTTCTTTAAGAGGCTTTGTATTGTTTTAGCATATATACATATATGATATGTCAAATATATCATATTGTTAGGTAAACACAAAATGTTGTATTTGGGTCGATCACTAGAGAAAATAATTCTACACAAACTCAACAATGACTTACTATAACACGGTAGAAACACTGTGATTACTATAATAAAACCTTGAGAAACATTCATTCCCAACATTTTTGAACAAATCATACTTTTTTTTTGTATTTTTTTTTGTATTTTTTTTTTGCCCCATTTGTGAATGTAATTATGTTGCTCATTAATAATTAGGAGTTTAAAACTACATTTATTCAGAAGCTGCTATCTGCCTCTCTAAAAGGTCTTTTTAATCAGTTTCCATCGTTCACACTGAAATGATGTGGGTGGGTGGAAATAATGTTAATATTTCATAATAGTTAGCTTTGTATTCAGACTCATTATTTCATTGGCAACACATGGCAATCTTTACCGCTAAATTACATTCACTTCAGACTATCACAGGGTAATTGAGGGCTTCACAAGTACCTTTCACTATACAGTCAGTTCATGGAGAGTAAAGTTGCACAGGGTGGATTGACAAAATAATGGCAATAGGCAATTTGTTGAAAAGTACAGATTACTATAGGGGTTTTCAAAAAATAAAAAATAAATAAATAAATAATAACCAAATTAAAAATGTAAAAAATTATTTTTTATGTATCTGAACGTAGTCTAGGTTGTATTTACAGTGAAAGCAGTACAATTGTGAAATATGAATACATTTTAAAATATTTTCTTTTTCAATCTTAATATATAATATAAAAATGGAATACGTTACTATGGTTGAAAAAGCTGAATTTTCAGCAGTCTTCAGTGTCACACAATCTTTCATAAATCACCTTGTAAGGCAGACATAGTGTCTCTTTCAAAAATGTCCAACAGTTTCTGTTGCTTCATATTTTTAAGGAAACTGTAATACAATACAATTTGTAAGTAAAGACTTGTATTTAACAAGGAAGCATTACACTGATCAAAAGTAGCAAAAAAGGTCTCTGAAGTTACACAATTTAATGTAAAAACAGGATGTGTTTTTACAGCTCTCATACCTCAGATACTCTGCTATATATATATATATATATATATATATATAAAAGGTTTGGTTTTTATTATTATGTCTATCGGGCAAAGAAAAAGAAATTGCATGTTTATATTAGTTTTGTGTATTAAGTGACAGCAGTGTAATATACAGGACCTATACTGATGTCAGTATGACCCAATCAAAATTAAGAAAGCAGAAAATCACTCACTGCTGAATAACTGCTTATGATTTATGGGGATTAAAATAATTGTAGATAGTTATGTACACACACTACCAACACACATTTAAGTTTAAACAGATAACAGATATTACCTTAACAGATATTAATCTCTTTACTACATCCAATATAATACATCCAAATATTTTTTTTTTGTTTTTTGTTTTTTTGTGTGTGTGTGTGTGTGTGTGTGTCTAACACATATAATCTGTTCTCTTATAGGTTCATTTTTCCTTAGGTAATGAGTCATGGTCTTAATAGTAATAATAACAATAATAATAATAGATGATAGCATATTAATGTCAGGATATTTCACAGCCTTACTGGACTCAACTACAAGAATATCTCTGCACAATAAAAAATTTAATTTGAGTATCTGAGACTCCTGGCTTTTGAATAAACCATTTTCTTCAGCCGTTACCTCAGCTGATGGGCTTTACATGACATATAAAGGAACTCTGGGCAACTCCAGCTCAATAGGTCTGTTTAACTGTGGGACGGCAGTCTACAAACCAAAGGAAATGGCCTCATTCCAGCTGCCCTCAATGTGGATGTGAAATAACTCCCCCAAAAAGCGATCACGGTTCTGTCCACCTACGGATTACATTCACAGCAGGATCTAGACAATGTCAGCTCGTTTTAGAGGGCATTTACAATCGCTGCCCCTATTCAGAACCCCCCTTCTCCAGACATCAAATCAGTTGTCATTAGCCCCTCGATGGGTGTCCTCGTCTGGGCTCTTTCCTCTCACTCTGCCCCTCACCACCGCCCGCTGTGCCGCTCTGAGTGTCCATGGTTTAAATCAATACCAGCCATTCAAATAAATCACAACTTTTGTGGAGGAAGTCCAGCAACTATGCTGAAAGTTCAGATATTGACAGCTCCTTTTTAAAATCTGCTCCAGGCTGGACTCTGACAGGGGGCACGGAGTGCAAGATGGCCTTGTGCCTGACCTTAAATTAGCTCAAGACGTGTAGTTCAGGCACAAGTGGATTGTCCAGATTTAGTTTGAGTTTGCTCTTAAAAGGCTCGATTAGCCAGAAACAGACAGAATGGGTTGATGAAAAATGAATGAGTAGAGGAGAAGAACAGACTCGCGGCCAGATCAGTTTCAGCAAATCCCTCCAGGTGGATGTGCAGCATTGTGGGAAATGCTCATGATGTTGGCAAATGTTAAGTTGTCTGTTTTTTTTCCACACCATAGGCAAATAACACATAAACAGCAAAGTCGTAAAATATAATCTGCATCTTTCTGATTTGATTTCAATCGTATTATTGAAGGAATAATTGAATTTTCACAAAATAAAAATGAAAATTTGCTGAAATTTGACTATCATGCCATCCATGATGTAGAGTTTGATCTTCAAGTGAACAGAATTGGAGTAATCTAGAATTACATTGCTTGCTCACCAAGGGATCCTCTGCAGTGAATGGGAGCCGTCAGAATTAAAGTCCAAACAGCTCATGAAAACATCACAATAATTAACAACTAATCCGCATGATTCCAGTCCATGAAACGATAAACTGTACAGTGTGTTTGTAAGAAACGGA
This sequence comes from Carassius carassius, assembly GCF_963082965.1. Lineage (NCBI taxonomy): Eukaryota > Metazoa > Chordata > Actinopteri > Cypriniformes > Cyprinidae > Carassius > Carassius carassius. The sequence goes on along the minus strand of NC_081781.1, from coordinate 22,255,646 downwards.
TCCATCATTTAGGCGTTTTAACTTTAAACTGTCAATTCTGGTTGAAAACAAGTATAATAATAACAATGCTTCATCTAGTAAAAAAAAAATTGCTTCACAAGACAATAACTGTAGTGGTGTGGATTACTTGTGGATCATTGTGATGTTTTTGTCAGCTGCTTGAGCTCCCATTCTGAAGGCACCCATTCACTGCAGAAGAACCATTGGTAAGCAAGTGACATAATGCTACATTTCTCCAAATCTTTTAAGATGAATAATAATAATAATAATAATAATAATAATAATAATAATAATAATAATAATAATAAACTCTACAGTAGATCTAGGATGGCCTAAGGGTGAGTATATGTTCTGCAAATTCATTTTTAGGTGAACTATTCCTTTAAGACCATGAAACACAATGTCATTTGAGTCAGATATGAGCTGCATTGTTTTTCTTCCCTCAGCCTCAAGGGAGTCTTTATACACAGACTGTTGGATGGACAATCCGCAATGTCTTAGTTAGTGAATTGTCTCTTGTTTCATCTTCCTTGAATGCCATTTTGGTGTCATCCTTTCAGCTGAACAGCTGAGGCTGCATAAAAGAGGCTCACATGTTTTTGATTGGAATGACTTTGAAAAAGACTGTGATGCATTGTTGAGCTTGTACATAATGTTGGTGAAATAGCTGGTTAACGGAACTGTACATGAAGATACAAAGTCATTTAAAGTGTTGGAACTGAGCATTACACAAAACAATGCATTTGTAGCATCTAAAACTGGCAGATCATCCAAGCAATATTAAAATATTAATATAAAATATGCAAACGACAATTAAAATCTGTAAATTATTTATACGAAATGATCTAATCTTCTACAATCAAATCCAAAATGGTCAAAACATTATACAAGTCTATATAAATAATTTTTCTTTCTTTCTTTCTTTCTTTCTTTCTTTCTTTCTTTCTTTCTTTCTTTCTTTCTTTCTTTCTTTCTTTCTTTCTTTCTTTCTTTATCATCTGGCATGTGCAAGAACAAAACAAGCAGGTTTAAAGTCATGACTGCTGCAGTCTAGTGTCACATACATTGCATCGACCTAAAGCCTTGTTTCATCAGCCATGTAATGCTGAATCATTGAAGGCATTGAACCTCTCTTCTGCCATTTCATGTAGAACAGTCTCTGTGTTCATTATCCTGGTTGATTTCATGAAGATTGAACGAGTCCAACAGTCACCTGTGAATGTCTGTAGGGATTCAGGAAGCATAGAGACCTCATAACACCCCATTAAACACATTTAATTAATACTCAGCCGAAATGAGCGTTGATTAGTGAAAGAGATTATTAAAATAGCTGAGAAATCAAATCTCTGATCCTTGATCTTTTTTCTCGAAGGAGGTTGTACTACAAATAATTATCTGTCACTTTGATGGATAAGGTTGTACATTTTCTCTTTTAATTATTTTTTTTCTGTCATATTTGTTTTATTTCCCTGATAATTATGTAGAGATATGCCATTCCACGTACTGATGGTGTACGCTTGATACAGTCGACATTAACATTTCAATAATATTAAGGCAGTTATTTGTTTTTGCTTTAGAAGTGAAACAGTCTGTTTAGGGATCTCAAAACATGTTCATATTAACAAATATAAATAAATAAATTATAATTCTAATAATAATTTTTTTTTTTTATATACAAATAAATAAAATGTTTATACAAATAAATAACTTTATTAAAAAAATAAATAAATCTTCTTATATATATATTTTATTAGTATTTTGCGCAGTTGTCGTTGCTAGGAAACACTTGTTTGTTTACTGTGTTGAGGCGTGCTGCGTTTGGTCTTGTACTCTATCGCATACGTTGTCAGTGTTGTGCGCTTGCTTAGACCTTTGTTGTGATAAACAGTAAAGTGCATTCAAGCGCCAGCCAAGAGAGTGTAAAGAAATACCCTATATGAGAAGCAGTTAAATCAGCGGGAGTTAAAAGCAGATCGTAAGTGTATTTATTTCTTGTCTCATTAGTATTTAGTGCAGTTGTCGTTGCTAGGCAACACTTGTTTGTTTACTGTGTTGAGACGTGCTGCGTTTGGTCTCGTACTCTATCGCATACGTTGTCAGTGTTGTGCGCATGCTTAGACATTTGTTGTGATAAACAGTAAAGTGCGTTCAGCTGAATTCAATTTCCGTTTTGTCAGGTTTAAAAAAGATTAGTAAACCGCGGCAGCCCTCCAGTTAAGCCCTCCTCGAGTGAAGACCGAAGAGTGTAAAGACCATCGACTCTAAGGGATATAAGTATTGTTTTGATTAATCTCTTTTTCCTTCTTCTTGTTTCATTTCTGTTTCAGTTTTTGTTTATTACCAATTCTTACTATGTGTTTCCAGATCCCTACTATCACTACCACTTGAAACCACACATCACACAATGTAGGCAGCGCAATCTTAACAATCTGCACACTTTGCCTATATCTGCTTATACACTACTTTCTTTTTCTATTGGTCTCTGGAATTGCCAGTCTGCTGTAAAACAAAGGCAATTTCATTTCTTCTATTATTAGTCATTTGAAGCTTAATATCATGGCCCTAACAGAGACCTGGATCAAACCAGAGGACACTGCTACACATGCAGCACTCTCCAATAATTTCTCATTTTCCTACTCCCCCCATTTGACTGGAAGAGGTGGAGGTACTGGTCTGCTCATCTCTAATGATACAAATACATTTTGTAGTTGTCTATCGACCCCCAGGACCACTGGGTAACTTTTTGGATGAATTAGATGTGTTGCTCTCAACCTTTCCTGAGGATGGTACTCCCCTAGTTATGCTTGGAGATTTCAACATCCATCTAGATAAAGCTCTGTTTGTTGATTTCCACACTCTGCTTGCCTCTTTTGATCTCAACTGAGTGTCAACTACTGCTACTCACAAATCAGGCAACCAACTGGACCTTATTTAAACGCAACACTGCTCTACTGATCATGTTCTCGTTACTCCACTGCACACGTCGGATCACTTCCTCCTCACTCTTAACCTCAACATGGTCCCTGCCACATCACTTACCCCTCCACTGTCATGATCCTGGTATTCTCTCTCTCTCTCGCTCTTGCTCATTAGCTTTTCATTCCAAGCTCTCACACTCTAGCTCATTATCCCACTCACCTTCAGCTGCTTTCTATCATCTTACCTCTGCGCTCTCTCCGCACCTGTTTCCTACCTTCATCTAATTAGACTGTCTATTTCTAGGCCTTCCTTTCCCCTGTTATTTGTCAGATTATTGCCTGATGTTGCATATCCATAACCTTTCCCCTTACCTCTGTGTAGTCCTGTCGTATCGTGTCCTGTCTGAAGAGTGAACCTGATTAACTGCCTTATCACCTCGCCTATGCTCTGTTCATCCTCCAGTTACGTGAGTGGTCCACGGTTGGTGTATCCGTGCTCTGAACGCACCCAGCCGCTCTCTCTCTCTCTCTGCCTCCCGGGGATTTCCCGTGGCCGGTCCAGACCGCAGTTTTCTGTTGCTTCTGTTACAAAGACCTTCTGTTCCTGTGGGGCTGAGACTATTATCTGTTGGATTTATTACCCAGAGACTTTGTGTTGGATCATTCCGCCTCAACGGCTACCTGTGTTTCCTTTTGAGTACTGAGATTCTCCATTAAAGACTGTCAAATTACCTTTTGCTTTTGGGTTCTCTCTCCTTATCCCGTGACATCCACATGTCATATTTCGACGTAACCTATGCACACTTTCACCCTCCCGGCTATCTGCAATGGTTTCATCTTCACTTCCTTCCCCTAAACTGTTTGCATCTGTGGATGCTAACAGTGCTACTGATACTTTCTGCTCCACTCTTACATCTTGTTTAGACACTGTTTGCCCCTTATCTTCCAGGCCAGCCCCTAACACCCCTTCTGCCCCTTGGTTATCTGATGTTCTACGCAAACACCGTTCTAAGCTTAGAGCTGCTGAAAGGGTGTGGCGCAAGTCCAAAAATACTACTCACCTTAATGTTTATCAGTCACTCCTATCTTCATTCTCTGCTAATGTCTCCACTGCTAAAATGACATACTACCATAACAAAATTACCAATTCGTCTAACTCTCGCATGCTTTTTAAAACATTTTCCTCACTTCTTTGTCCTCCTCCTCCCCCTCCTGTTTCATCTCTAATAGCTGACGACTTTGCAATGTTTTCATTAATAAAATTAAACACATTAGTGCACAATTTTCCACACCATATTCAGTGAAGCTCATATCACCAGCAAACTTACAATCATTTACATCCTTCTCTTCACTCTCTGAGGCAGAAGTCTCAAAACTCATCCTTTCTAATCACCCTACTATTTGCCCGCTTGATCCTATTCCATCTCATCTCCTTCAAGCCATTTCTCCTGCAGTTGTACCTGCACTCACTCAAATCATCAACACATCCCTCCACACTGGTGTTTTTCCCTCATCATTTAGAAAGGCACGTACAACTCCACTACTTAAGAAACCCAACCTCAACCCATCTCTTTTAGAGAACTACAGACCAGTTTCCCTTCTTCCTTTCATTGCAAAAACACTTGAACGAGCTATTTTCAACCAAGTCTCTACATTTCTCACACACAACAACCTCCTTGACAGCAACCAATCTGGCTTCAGAAGTGGACATTCAACTGAGACGGCCTTGCTCTCAGTTGTTGAAGCTCTAAGACTGGCAAGAGCAGAATCCAAATCTTCAGTACTTATCCTGCTTGATCTGTCCGCTGCTTTTGACATGGTTAACCACGAGATCCTCCTATCAACCCTACTGGCGAAAGGCATCTCAGGAACCACACTTCAATGGTTTGAGTCTTACCTATCAGATAGGTCCTTCAAAATATCTTGGAGAGGTGAGGTGTCCAAGTCACAATATCTAACTACTGGGGTGCCTCAGGGCTCAGTTCCTGGACCACTTCTCTTCTCTGTCTACATGGCATCATTAGGTTCTGTCATTCAGAAACATGGCTTTTCATACCACTGCTATGCTGATGACACTCAACTCTACCTCTCATTCCATCCTGATGATCCGACAGTAGCTATTCGCATCTCAGCTTGTCTAACAGACATTTCTTCCTGGATGATGGAACATCACCTTCAACTCAACCTTGCCAAGACAGAACTGCTTGTGTTTCCAGCAAACCCATCGTTTCATAACAATTTCACCATCAAGTTAGGCACATCAAGCATAACTCCTTCAAAAACAGCTAGGAGCCTTGGAGTTATGATTAATGATCAGCTGACTTTCTCAGACCACATTGCTAAAACTGTCAGATCCTGCAGATTTGCTTTATTCAACATCAAGAAGATCAAGCCCTTTCTTTCGGAACATGCTGCACAACTCCTTGTTCAAGCTCTTCTTCCTTCCAGGCTGGACTATTGCAATGCCCTCTTGGCAGGTCTTCCAGCCAATTCTATCAAACATTTACAATTGATTCAGAACGCGGCAGCAAGATTAATTTTTAATGAGCCAAAAAGAATACACGTCACACCTCTGTTTATCAATTTGCACTGGCTTCCAATAGCTGCTCGCATAAAATTCAAGGCATTGATGTTTGCCTACAAAACTCCCACTGGCTCTGCACCCATTTACCTAAATTTGTTACTTCAGACTTATGTGCCCTCTAGAAGCTTCCGTACTGCAAGTGAATGTCGCTTGATTGTGCCATCCCAAAGAAGCACAAAGTCACTTTTACGGACTTTTAAATTAAATGTTCCCTCCCGGTGGAATGACCTCCCCAACTCAATCCGGGCAGCTGAGTCCTTAGCCATCTTCCAAAGATTGGCTTAAAACACATGTCTTCCATCTTTATTTGACCCTCTAACACTCATTATTCTAATTCTGTTCTTTAAAAAAAAAATCTAACTACCTTTCTAATCTTTTTGTATTCTATTTTATTTTCATTTATTATGCAATTGTGTGTGTCTGTGTGTGTGTGTGTGTGTGTGTGTGTGTGTGTGTGTGTGTGTGTGTAAAAGATCTCTAACACTAGCTTGCTCTATTTTTTTTACTCTATCTGTTTTCTTTTTATTTATTATATTATTTATAATCCCATGTTACGTGTACTGTGTTAACCTAACTGAGACTTGTTATAGCACTTATATATCATTGCTCTTTTTGTTGTTTTTGATTGCTTCCACTGTCCTCATCTGTAAGTCGCTTTGGATAAAAGCGTCTGCTAAATTAATAAATGTAAATGTAAATTTATATATATATATATATATATATATATATATATATATATATATATATATATATATATATATATATATGATAAAACAAATTATTTAAATACATAAAATACATCATATCTAGTCTAAATACAAACATCTGGTAGTTCCTCTTAAAATAAAAAAATAATAACGATAATGATTTATATATATATATATATATATATATATATATATATATATATATATATATATATATATATATATATACATATATAATAAAATATAGAATTTGTATTTTTATCAATACATCAATACAAAAAAACATGCATTTTTCATCTAAAATAATCTCTCAAATTTAGTCTAAATCTGAGCATTTGGTGGTAAAGATTGTCCGAGGGGCTTTTTGTTGACTATTAATATGAGGCAATTTAATTACGATTGATTAGAAGATGAATAGTGGCCCAATTTGAAAGGGGAGCCAGCACTGAAGTGTGCTCCACTGTCTCCTGAACCTTTGTGTGGAGGTGTGGATGTATTCTCTGAAGCAGAGCGCTAGTGCTGACCTCGTCTTTTCAGCATAGAGGAGAGTGTGTAACTATGTCTTCACACAATGAGAAGCTCCTGCAGGGAAGAACCGATTAAATTAAAGTGCATCTGAGGCAATCACTCCAAGGTCAAAAGGATGCAGAGCAAACCGCTTCTGGCTCCAACTTCTGTCTCATGCGAAGACGGCTTGTCTGTTGCTATGTGCGGTTTGGCCACCTCTGCTCAACATGTGTTGCCGGAATGTGGAAAATTATGCTGGCAGTATTAAGTTCATATTAGGAGGAAAAGCTTAATGGTAAACAACTGACTGCCTCTGTGTGCTTCAGTTCTGTCTGCTGTTTAGAATCAGAACTAATGATGCCAGATCGGATCATTTTACTGATTCTCTCGTTCGTTCTCATTTGTCAGAATAAACAAATCTTTATTCATTTCATTAATTTGAGTGGAAATATTCAGCCAAATATAATTTATGAGGAACATAAAGGATTACTTTGCCTCATGTGTCTTTTGTTCATTTGTCACGTGATAAAGGTAACAAACTAATCTTTCGTGAACCAGCTATCACTACTGACTATAAGTAACTTTGTTTGTACTGTATGTCAACTTATTCTAATAACCTTATACCTAAAACTAACAGCCTATTAATAGTTTACTAATACTCTAATGAGAGTTAGTTGACCTGTAGTTGCAGATTTGCTTATCAAAATAAACGTTAACCCACTTTTGATCTAATCTGACAAATTTTAATTTGTTGGGAATTCTGTTCTCATGCACTCCTTTGTGATTTATTTCCATGCGTCCAGACGTGATTTCTCACACCGATCTATTAGTGCGATGTAAAATTGCAGCACTTTATTTTAAGTTGTCCTTGTTATGTTACATGTACTTACTATTATATATATATATATATATATATATATATATATATATATATATATATATATATATATATATATATAAATAAAAAAATAAAAAACACAATAAAGAATGTATAATTACATGTAAGTAACCCTAAACCAAACCCTAATCCTAACCCTAACCCTAACCATAGTAAGTGCATGTATTTAATTAATATTACTCAGTAATTTAATATATAATTACACTGTAATAAGGACACCTTAAAATAAAGTGTAACCTTGAAAGAATGCAGAATTGTTATTATAATTTCATGTGTTGTGCAGCTCTGTTATTGTGCATTGACGTCTGAATGAAACATATCTGCCACTTTTGTTCTGAACAAAGAAAAACACAAATGTTTTTAAATGAATCACATTACTGATGTTTAGGGGCCCTATTTTAACAGTCTAAGCACAAGGTCTAAAGTGCATGGTGCAGGTGCAATTAGGGCTTGTCCAAATCCACTTTTGTTAGTTTAATGATGGGAAAAATGGTCGGCGCACTCGGTGCATGGTCTAAAAGGGTTGTCCCTATTCTCTTGTCTAAAGTAAAAAAAAACAAAAAAAAAACATCTTGATATGTTAATTCTTAATTCAATGATTGCCATTTCAAGCTTTACCAATTAAAAGCAGGTAGATGTCGTGAGAGCAAGCACCATACACCTCACACACACTATATAGTAGCTAGGTCATTGTCTTTATGTTTACTAGTGAAACAACCACAGAAGAATAAGGTCAAACATTTCCAACAAAATGTTGCCCAACTGCGCTATATTATAAATTATTATTAAAAGTGCACTGTTGTTAATTGGGTTAAGGTTAGAAGACACTTTTGAATCCTGAAAATTTCTACATACTAGTAAATTAGGGGTGTAACAGTACACAAACATGAAGGTTCGTTCTGTACCTCACGTTTGATGTCACAACAGAGCCCAACATGAAATATTTCATTTTGGTGTAGATTGCTGTTAACTTAGAAGTCTGTTTTCATCAAATTAGTTTTATTTTGCATTAAAAACAAACAGCATCCGTTTTGTTGAACGGTTTGATTTTTGTTGTGTTTTTACCATCTGAGATTGATATTAGCTTTTCTAAATAATATGCAACATATATTTTGATTTTTGACGGAAAGAAAATCAAACATTTTGTGGCTGGCTTGAGGTGATTCTCTTTGTGTATGTTAAGAGGGGTGCTACTAGTAGTTGTTGCATATGAAGGGCATCTCAGTTCAGTCACTTATAAAGTTCATTTCAGCTTGGACTTCATTTAGACGGTGAGGCTTTAGACAGACCCTTTATGTTTATTTAGTTTTTTTGATCTCAGAGGATGTGGCGGTAAAATGAGTCATGACTGGAGCCCCTCCATGTCTCGCTGGGTGAGTCTGATGTGTTCGCCAGGCTCAAGTGCTGTCAGATGCTGTATCAGAGCTCTAGTGGAGGCCACAGCATATGCCTGATAGGCCGTTTGAGCCTCTGCTCTGTTGATCACATTCCAAGTCATTAACGTAATGTGGGCTTGAGTTTGGAAAACTTTAAACATATGTAACCTGGCTTGGTTCACCCAGGAGGTGTTTATCCTGTTATTTAGTGTAAGAAAATGCTAATAGTTGCTGGTACTTCTGTTAATGCAAAGTTCTGCCATTAAATTCTAGATGATACAGGCTGATAAATCACATCACTACTCACAAGGTGCAGCTGATTGGTTTGTTTTCACATCAGCAGCCTATGAGCCTATTGCTCAACATTTAAATACTTGGCTAGTGCTTGCTATTACATTTACATTTATGCATTTGGCAGACACTTTTATCCAAAGCGATTAACTTAGTGCATTCAGGCTATATATATATGTGCTGTAATATGTCTATTACAGTTGCAGCATGCTTCAGAAACCCTCCACCTTCCCCAGCTCCACCTGTACAGATCTGCTATGGAGTGGTTTAATGTAGGCTACAGTATGATATATATGGGGGTTAATTATTATGCTATATGTGCAGCCACAGTATCTCCTAGCAGATTTATTCCACCAAGACAAAACACATTCACATTGCCATGTGTATTGTAATGCTAAACTCTCAGAGAGATTTCATGACAGAACTAGCAATACGTCTACTACTACTACTACTACTACTACTAATATATACAATCACTACTAGTATGAATTCTACTTCCTTGGCTAATACTAGGTTACTACTACTAGCAAACTACTGCTACTATATATAAACATATATAATATATATATATACAATTTGTGCTATTATTACTACTAGTAGTAGCATAACCTTTACATGCAGTCTGAAACATTCCACTTCTACTACAGCTATTATTACAAGCAGTCCTTGTGATATACCATGAAAACTCTGCTACTGTTATTATTAGTACTAGTAATGAATACTGTTACTATTAATTTTAGTAATAATAATCAACCATACAATGACAACAAAAACAACTAGCGGTAGTAGTAGTAGTACCAACTTTAGTGGTCATAGTAGTAAACTTTTACTCTTACAATTAGAAGTAAGTGTTGTTAGTAGTAAGCCAAACCACTATTGTGAGTACTAATGTAACTACTTCAACTAGTAGTTGTAATAAAGGACATGATTGCTATTAGTAAAAAAAGTAACACAACGATAATAATGACTGCTAGAAAGAGCAGGAAAGTTTCAAAATGAACAAATATATGCACTTTCGATCCAATATGCCATGCCCTCTTATAATGTTACAGTGTTTTCAGCTGCACTCTTAGATTCAGTTTGATTCAAATTTGTATTCCTAGTTTAGTTTCAAACGTTCTGTCTAGCCCTTCTGAACAGCACTGGCGAGCTCACATAGAAAATCTCTACTAAATAGAATGTCATTACCTAACTGTTTCCATCTGAGTGAAATTAAAAAAAAAAAAAAAAGCCCTTCAAATATCAGTAGGCAGAATTTAAGTCCCTGCCAAACATTTGTGAATGAATCCAGAGACAGTTTCTTTTTGCTTTTAAACGAGTACAAATCTCCTGCAATTATCTCTCTTTCTTCATCTTTTGGTACATTATGAAGTCGGCCAAACCTCATATTGTGACATGTAATGCAAAATATATACAATATTAAATATAAATATCTTGGTGCCACTATGTCCACAATTTCTTGGAAGAAGATCCTGGAATACTAAATGGTTCTGATTCTGGAGAAATTGATACAAAGCAGACTATATATATATATATATATATATATATATATATATATATATATATATATATATATATATATATACTGTATATGTGTGTGAGGGGATCTTAAATATGTGTTGGCTGACTAAACTGACTCTCAACTCTCAAAGCAAATGTGTCTGTCTGACCCTGACTGCTGGAACATACAATCAGGCATTTCTCATGGGATGGGTGTTTTCAGCCAGAGCTGATTCTTGTCTCATTTCCTTGTTATTTTGATGTTTCTGTACACTCCCTCAGCAGTGCACATCCTAGATTTGTTTTCTTTTATGAGTATGCAAAAAAAAAAAAAAAAAAGAATTGCTGTTCATAAGAGGCTTTATTTTTCTCATTTTGCTTGTGAAACTATTGTATTATTTGCTGCCTGATCCAGTAATGGCCACTCGTACAACATTTGCATTTTGATTTAAATTGCTTTGGTGACAAAGCGTCTTCCGAGAACATAAATGCATAAACACAGTCTTTTCTTAGGACCTAACGCCAAAATTAGCTCTGTTGTTATTTCCCAAGCTCTGTTTGAGAAAGTTGAGTAAACAAATTTTCATGGATAGTTTCTTTAAAAGCAAGGAGAAAAGGACCAAGCTCTGCTTTAAAAAGTGTTTCATCTTAAACTCTTTCAGAATGGATTGTTTGTCAGAGTAAATATAGAATCACTTTTCCACAAAAAGCATTTTCTTCATGATTGCAAACGTGAGGATACAGGTACTGAAGCAGGCACCAGCTTGCCTGTGAACACTAACAACTCTAGCTTTTCCGGAAGGATCTTTAACCTTGTCTTTTCATTAGAGTTCTGGTGCATCATGGGTCTTGCTCACATTGAGTGATTTGTTGAAGGTTACATCTGGCGGGTTCCACCTGAGCAGCGGCCCCCCCAAACTCTTTTGCTGCTCATAAATATGGAGGGCTGCCGTTTCAGACTGAATTGCGTCGAGGAAAGAAGTTAAATTTGTATTGTCATGCGCCAATGGACCCTGACAGCTGGTGTGTTAATGATTTAAATGGTTTGTCACATCACGTTAAACTGCCAATGACTTTTTCATTAGAGCAAATTGAAGTGAGACAACAAAACTATAAATGTATAATTGCTGTGAAGATAAATTGTTTTATTAACTTTAGAATTCCTTCTAACATATTATCATCTGCATGAGAGGGTAGTTTTACAGTTTCCTTAAATTGTGCCACAGTAGATGAGACCGAGGACAATTATTACAGTTATAACAGAGTAAATCTATTTAAGCACAGACAAGCTGGAGTCATGACACTTACTCACCACAAGCTCAGTAAAAATGTTTAATTTGGAGAAATAAGTTTTTCTTATGCATGTATACTTAAATATATTTTTATAAGCATTCTACTTATGTTAGAAATATATTTATTTAATTTTTTTACAAAAAAAAAAAAATTCTCTGACTCTATAACTCTGATTATAATAGTATACAAACATTCTATAATGGTTATAAAGTAATATACATACAATATATATTTACTTCTGAAAAATCTGTATGTTTCGTTTACTAAAAGATGGCAAGAAATAGTTATGAAAGAGTTACAATTGCCTTTAGCCTCCCCTGTTTCAAGATTGCATTTATACTTCTATTTTAAGGTTTGGTGTTTTTTTTTTTTTTTCCTTAACACATTTAGACAACAGACATATCACTTTCCCAAGTTTAAAGCTGCAGTCTGTAACTTTTGTTTGGTTAAAAATTATCCAAAATCAATATTTGAGCAAATACATAACCAGTCAGTGTTCAAAACTACCTTACTTAAACCCGATTCACAACAGTTAACTCATAATAATGTTTTCTAATTTATTTTCATTGCATCACATCTCTGTAAACATAAAGATTTAGTCCCGGCTACTAGGCTATCGCATGTGAGGATCCTGATCACCTTTTCTCACATCAGCTAGAATAATTACTTTTATAATTCTGATGGCGGATTGTAATCCAGAAAGGATTATGTGTTTATGAAACACATGTGAATAAAATGAAATTATATTCCAGTTTTAAATATGCTTCTAATTACAGATAACCTGAGATTACACAAGATTTTAAAAACATCCAGTTCGGAGAGAGAGCATAATTAGCTTTTGGGGTAAAAATTATTTCTTAATATGAAATTCGAGTGGTATGACAATTAGAGATTAGACTGTACAGAAATTTAAATCTACATTCTACTACATACTCACAGTCAAGCAGTGCTTGTAATGCGTTTTTCCTCAGTAGGTCAGAACAAATGTGGCAGACTTGTTACTTACTTGCTCAGATGGCAATATACTGTGAAAATTCTTATTTGGGTCATATATTCCAAGACGTAGGCTAGAAACCTTTCTATTGTAAAGTACAGTAAATATTCACACCAGTGTGGTGACTGACTTCCACACATACTTCACAAAACATAAGATTTAACCACACTGGAGATGTGCCAGCTCACAAACCACGCAAGGAAGACAATTCCTCAAAAAGCTGCAATTGTAGGTTTTTAAACAGAGATGGCGACAAAGAGGCAAAATTTACGGACTGCAGCTTTAAATGTTTAAACTGGCAGTAGATATTTTAATTGCAGCACCTGGAGACCCACAATGAGGGAGTTATTTGCTGTTTAATCAGTATGGCAAAGAAAGTCGACTAGCAGGTCTAGAATAAGCAGCTCATTAGAGGTGAAACGCAATATTCTACAGGGTGAAATTAAATCACTCGAAATGATCCCGTGCTGCATTAATTGTCCATGATGATTCTTGATTAAACTCCTTATGTATGTACCATTAGGACAATCATGAGTAGGGATTAACCTTTCTTGCTCAATTTACTATCAGCAACAAAAAGAAGATAAAACCACTTTGAATAAATAGCTTCATTCATCCTTGTTTATATTAATGCAAAAGGAATCACTGGAGTGTGACATATTGCCATTGAATTGTTCAACCAATTAAAAAGAAAAAAAAAACACTTATTGCAAAACCTTAATATACTACTTTTCTTTATTCTGCCATTGTTATAATTTTTTATGATTTGTGATTTGTGACATTAAATGGTGTGCCAAATCAACTAGTTGACTACTAATTCAGTTGTAGAAAAGAAAGTACTAAATGTCTTATTTATTTCCTAGGAAAACTACTTAGTACACTAAAGCTACAGTCCAATTTATGAATTTGCCCACACTAATTTGTGTACATAATCCATAATTCATAAATAAATTTGTTTTTGGCGTTAATGCATATACATAGAATCCTCTTAGCAACTGTTTCTTTGGGCCGCTATATGTACAGTAAGCTTTCCGCCAAACCGTATATATATATATATATATATATATATATATATATATATATATATATATATATATATATATATATATATATATATATATATATACACAGGGCTGCACATAATATTTTCAGCCTGGTTCTCATAAGAGAACCTGGATATTTGGTTTGGTCCTCACACTGCATATAGTGTGACCCATTAAATATAACTATAAAAAATGAATTAATAATAGTTATAATATTATTGCACTTTATTTATTTTATTTTTTTTATAAAATAATAGTAAATAAACTACATAATAGTGTGTGATAATATTATTAAAAATAAAAGGCAGTCCTAGTATTAAATACAAATACTTTTATTTTATAGTTAATTTAAAAATAAAATGCTAATATTTATTACTACTTTCTTTTTTTCCCCCTTTTTTAGAATAATCACTTTATGTATTTCCCAATTTTAAGTCGCTTTATTGGATAAAGGCATCTAAAAATAAATACATAAAAGTGTTTTCATCATGTTCAAACTTAAAATCAGCAGGCTTTTATTTTGGCAGGTTGCCGGCCTGTAAGTATACGCGCTTCCGGATTTAGCGCTGCTGCTGGTTAAAGAGTGTGTGTGTGTGTGAGTAATTGACGTCATCAATTGATTTTGGTAAACTAACACAATGCAACAAAATTAAGGTGTTAGCTATGACATCAAAAAGTTATGGCACAAAAAAATTAATATAAAAATAAATAAAAAAATAAGTAATATAAAGCACAAACCAACACATTCTCATCTGTAAAAGATTATCCCATTTCGTTGGTAATTTAAATTTTTGTGATTTTTACAACCCAAAGCTACGCAATGTTGTGGCATCTTGGAAAACTCATTGATTTGTTCCGTGAGTGACGATACGTTGACAATTCCAAGATGGCAGACGCGTCTACGTGTCTGTAGCTGTCAAATACGGCATCTACATATACATATCAATGTTTTTTGGCACCTAAACACCCCCACTTTTTCCATTTAACCTTGACTGTTTAATATTTGTTAACCTCCGATTCCTTTTTAAGGCATATTTCACTCAGTTTTCACAGTTCTGAGGTGAACCACAGAGTACAAGATGTCTAACCAAGCTGACATTCAGTTAAAAGCGTGTTTGTCAATGTGAAATTCAGAGCTGTTTTTAGACAGTCCTGCTAAAAAGGCTTTTCAGTCCATTTTGTAGAAATCCCAGATACCACTGCTTATAGAAGAAGAAAAAAAATCCATCTATTTTGTTGACATTCTCGTTTTGGGAAGGAAAAGACTGAAAAATACAAAGAACGGAAAAAAAAGAAACTCTGTTTATGTGGGAGACAAACTTGCTCAAAGATTGTTTATCAGGTTGTACGAAATAAAACTATTTAACAGCATCAGCTTGTGATGCCAGCAGAATGCACTGTCACAAAGTGTAAAAACAGACACAAACACTGCAGTGCATTTACAAGTTGTGATACAAGTTAAAAAGACGACAGAACAGGCATGGTAAGAGGTAAAACTATGTTTTTGCATTTTAATTTGCAACACAACCCAGATATTTGTCAAGAAATCGTGTTTATTCAGACTTAGCAGCTGGAAAAAACCTTGCGATTTTTCAGCTCAGTTTGATTCCAACATTAAAATAAGCTTATGTATTGATTTAGCAGAACCATTGGACTTTCGGTCTAGACAGATTAAAAACATGTACTCATTCTTCATGTACCAGTAAAATTGCATCTAAACCATCCTAGGAGGGCTTCCTAATAAAAGAGGGCAATCATACGCGATCGATGGTGGATTCTGCTCTTCGTAGTAATTGTGACCCTGTTCAATAAAGTCAGCCAGACAAAAGACCACTGACCTGGCATATTACCCCAGAGAACAGGAAGACTCATTTTAGCCTGCAGCTCTTCTCCATGAATAAGAAAAGACTCAATTCAAAGAAAATACACCACCTTGCAATTCCATTCAAATAGCATATTATCAGTTTCTGAATCCTCTCGATGTGAAAGCAACAAAGATTACTTTTCTTTGCTTCAAGGAAAAACATGGAACGGAGAAATATCTTTAACAACAAGGAGAATCAGACTTGCTGACTTTGCTTCTATAGGACTCTGAGGCAACATTTAAAATGATTTTAAAATGAAACTAAGCGTAGGTGTGGGACACATTTTTCCCGTTTCAGGAAGAACATCTTTGAGGCCACTTAGTACAATTCATCAAAGCAGTAAAATCCATATTTTATGAGGCCGCGGTACTCAGGACGACAATCCGCACCTTTATGACCAAAGGCCGTTAAAAATTCTCACAATCATAGTGTAACAGAGAAACACAGCCAATCTCTGGCTCTCGGGACAAAGGATTGACCATAACCTTGAAGTTGTGCTTTTCATTAAAAAATTGGCTGGGAGAAAGAGCTTGAGTGTTTAACTTGCGGTGGAAACATGAGAAGCAACCTTATCAAATCAAAACAGTACAAGACAAGTCTCACCAGCCATTTAAAGGGTTTACAAACAAATATTTTACAATGTTTGGTAGAGCTATACCCTAATATGTGTAAAAATACATACAGTAGTGCATAGTATGCATTGTCTCAACAGCTGAAGCTGGTAGGGTTGGGTTGATATATATATAAAATAAAGACTTATAACCAAACCTACCAGCTTCAGCTGTTAAGACAACACATACTATGCACATATTATGCACATACTATGCACACATATATATATATATATATATATATATATATATATATATATATATTTATATATATATATATATATTTATATATATATATATATATATATATATATTATTATTACTATTATTTATGGTGGCTTTGTGGTTTTCTGTCAGTACTCTGCCTTAAGTTTTTATATGTTGATAATATGTGATATTTTTGTACTTTGATCAGTCTTGTGGCTGTTTTTAAATGTACACTACAAATAACTTGAACTTGTACTAATCTGACATTTTTCCAAAAGGGCAATTAAATAAGATATATTCTTGCATTTGTAAAAAAAAAAAAAAATAATAATAATAATAAAAAAATAAATAAATAAAAAACCTAGATGGAGAGCAATGGAACATAATGTGGGGAGCTTTTTTTAATTGGACTCTTTGTAACTTTACAAAAAGATGTCCATCTGGTGGTTGTACAGTTTAAGAAAGGATTAAGTTTTAAAGATGCAACTACTGATAGGATTTTACCATCCAAACTGTCTAAATCACAGCAGCTTTCAAATTGTCAGTTGCTCATCCTTGTTTCATTAGTGTCTGTAGATATTTACACATAATTTCTTTTCCATTTTAACATAAACCGAAACATACAATATAAACATACTGACAATGTCTACAGTGTAAAAATGTTCTATTGTGCAGTTTTACAGTTTTCTATGAATTCTTTATATTATTAAAGGGCTCATATGATGTTGCTATATATATATATATATATATATATATATATATATATATATATATATATATATATATATTTATTTTTTTATTTTATTTTTTTGTGTGTATTGGGTGTAATTAAATGTTTATGTGGTTAAAAAAAAACACAATATTTTCCATATACTGTACATTATTGTTTCTCCTCAATGCCCCGCCTCTCTGAAACGTGATTTTTTTAAAAAGCTCATCGGTCTAAAAGCGAGGTTTCCTCTAATTGGCCATCTATTCAGTTCATTGTGATTGGCTGAATGCCTCAAGCGTTTGATGGAAATGTTATGCCTCTTGCGTTACTGTGATGCGTGTTCCAGTCAGAACACCGGCACGACAATAACAATAAAACCCTTTACAAACTAGGCATTTGTTGCATCCAGTGGGGACATAATTATATGGATTATAATGACTTATATTGTGTTTTTACGTGTTGCGTTGCATCACACCGTGTGAACATAAAACCATGTCTGCATTTGCGATCTGAGAAATGACAAACAACAAGTGCTACTCTACACCAGCGGTTCTCAATTCCAGTCCTCGCGCCCCCCAGCTCTGCATATTTTGCATGTCTCTCTTTGTTAACACACCTGATTCAGATAATCAGCTCGTTGGACGCGAGCTCCGTGAATGAACTGTGTTCCCGTTGACACGGCCCTAAACAGTGTTCATTGCTCCCTACTCTCTGAGCAGGGGAAATCTGTTGAAGTTTACCTCACTTCGGAACATTCATTCACGGATTTGTGCTGCGCAACGTCTTTGCACACGGACACGGAGTGTGACATCATATAACTGTGTAAATAAATACAATTTAAATTTGTCTCGCACACTTTAATGCACTTTGAATGGAACATATACATTCGCTTCAAACTGGAATCATGGACTTATATCCTGAGATGTCCACTTCGCAAGGCACTTACATTCGAATAGAACAAATGTCTGAAGCCATAAGATAAAGGTACAAAATGTGCAGAGCAGGGGGGTGCGAGGACTGGAATTGAGAAAAAAACTGCTCTAAACTGATCAAAACTAACATTTGAATCATCAGTGGCAAATCCTTTACATATGTAAACATACTTACAGACTTTGAGTCAGAACTGCTGATATTTTAGTCTACTCTCCCAGGAACCGGAAACAGTCCTCCATAAAATGTACTACACACATCTGAATATTTGGGTTAAACTGCTCTGGAACAGTGTTGTAAATACAACTTAACCACTGATTTCTAGTTGTGTCTTCTTTTGGAAGGCCAAAAAAAATATTATTTTTTCACAACGAAACAGCGTCTCTTTGACATGGCACTGGCGGCAACAGCGAGAATCAAAGGTTACACCTTCTTTCTTTGTGTGAACATTTGAGTGGCGTTATGAAAATCTTCCCACATTGTGACGTAGAACGTGTTTAAACAAGGTGTTTAAGGAGGGCATGGAAGAGTCTTAACTTTTATAAAGAATATCTCTTTGGGTTTAAGACTTTAGTCTTTGCAACAGTAAAATCGTCTTTATGCACCAAGAGATTGTAACACTACAAAAATAAAGGAAAACTTTAAATCACATCATATGACCCCTTTAATATATTTCTTAAATTTATAATGTTACATTATACTATATTAAGAGTTATTATATTTACTATTATACAGCTGATGGGGATATTTTTGTAATCTTTTTTTTTATAATTATTAACTAAATGATGGTTTCATTCTTGCATACAGCTTATATGGCTCCCGAAAATGATAAGAATATAGATTTAATTATGTTTATTATTATTTTATGGTGGAACCAAAATCACATTTTCAATGTAATGTATTGCACATATTCAATGTTAGTGATTAAATTCAATAAAATAACCTAAAATCCATACATTTTAACCTATAAATCCTATACTGTATCATTTGATACAAATTTCTAAGGCCTCTAAAACCTGTTGTATACCTACTACATTCCTTCTGTCATCTGATTGATAGTTTTATTACATCATTATAAACCTTCGTACATCTCTACTGTAAAATACTTACATTTCAGCTTTAGCTTTTCTGGTCAGTAATGTCTGTAATGTATTTTATGTTTCGGTATGTGCAGCATGTGAAATAATTTGCTCAGACCTCAAAAAAAAAAAAAATTATATATATAATATATATATATATATATATATATATATATATATATATATATATATATATATATATATATAAGACCATACTAAAGCAAGTAGAATCATTAATCCAAAAAAAAAAAAAAACATCATACTAGCCAACAGTTTTGGACATCGGTTTGGATAACAGTTTTTGGTACAATGTGAATAATGGATCACACACATTTTGAAAAAATAAGAAAGTTAATATTTGCCTTTAGTGGACAAGTTTATCTGTCAATTCTGATGGCTCCTTTATTTTCAAAAAAAAAAAAAAAAAAGCTTGGTTTCTATATTTACAGCTTGTGCAAAAACATTTAAAGGTTTCAAGGACTTTACATTGTAAGTTCATTTCAAGGCACATACATGGGACAACAACAACAGTTTAGTAGTGGAAACAAACGAAAGAAATTAAATGTACATAGCAAACAAAAATTACTTTGGTTCCCAATGGAGTCTACTTGCAAAACCCAGCTTACAGAACAAACAAATCACCATATGAGAAAAGCAGAATCACTCCCCATATTAAACGTGAAGAAAAAAGACCCAAATGCTAAAACACATGAAACATTGTGGTTGTTGTTAAACCTGTCACGGTTTTCAGGTTGTCATTAGAATCAACTGCCACACAGTAACCGATTCATTCAAACATCAGTTAGATTTTGTTTTGCCCTAATGTAAAACCACTATGTCAACTGATGTGCTGATGTGTCTGTATTAAATAAGTTTTAATAGTGAATATATATACCGGTATACCAAATTGCACATGTGAGAAAACCTTTCAAATCATAATGAACAATATTCTTTAAAAAAAAAAAAAAAAAGACTGAAAGGGACACACAAAGATCAAAGATTAATTCAGCCACATTTGTGGTAGTGCTTTGTTCAGACTGACCTCACAGTCATTTAGAAAATTTATTCCAAACCAAATCAATGTGCTTTTTCAAGAGACGGATTGACTGTTGGGTAGGATTATGGACGCAAGACATTGCTCACAGTCCCTTTTGTGTAATACATCCATCTGACTACAGGGCCACTACTGTGATTTTCAGCTCATCCATATAAAATAAAGAACAATGTACGCCACACGAATGAAGCAATGAGTCACTCTGAATCATAACACGCCATTCTTGTCTGGAGGATAGACCTTGGCTTGTTAGCAGTGTCATCTATTTATGTCTGTCAAGATTCTGTTTGCAATTGCCCTTCAAAATATATGCTTTCCATGCAATCCTGCCTTCAAAACATGTAATCCACAGAATCTCTGTAAATGATGTCAAATCCTTCACATGAATGAACCACATTAAGACATACTGCTGGGTTACGGTAAGGCAATAGATAAAACTGTTAAGTATGAAACATTTATGGTTATGGTAGCGACCCAGCAAAAGCTAGCTCTGAGGACTTCGACAGAGGGAGTGATGTACTGGATAGTGGCACAAATAAGTTTCTCTGCCATTACTTTCCTCTCTGTGAAAATATGTCGGCGAGAGGCTCTGGACAGATTTATCTCACTAACGGGTTAACTATGCAGCGATACAATTGGGTCTGTGCCACTGCAACCGCCTCCTCTCGGGGAACCTGAGACTGACAACCGCACCGGACTTGTGTGGAGGAAGTCTGTTAAAAAGAGTTACGGGTGGCCACAGGATTTGAAATGAATTCTTAATGGTGTACACATCAGTTAAAAGCCTTCAGATGAGAAATGGAGCCTGAGGATGTTCCAGATTTCAAGGAAAAGTAGGGACGGGGTGGTCGGAGAAGCCTGTAGGGATGCTAAGGAGAAATATTTTCATGACCACAGAAGTGCAGTAGCCCTTCTTTCCTTTAAGAGAGCATTTTGTTTGTGCCACAGAGACAAACCTTGTGGGTTGTTGGTAGTTAACCTGTGCAAGCACCAACTGTGTCAGTCACAGAAATCAAAGATCCATTTGATGTAAACAAGTATCCAGCCATCTAGTCTAAACCTTAATGCCAAGTTGGAAAGCACTGAAGGGTTAACTCCGACAATTAGGACCACCACCCCAACTACAAACCCCCGTCCCAGTCTTAAATCCTCCTGCCAAGCGAAAATAACCTCTGCATTTTTTCCCTTTCTTGGACCAGGGATTATGCAGTGGGGGTTTGAACTCAGCCCACAAAATAAAATCTTGTCAAAGCAAGTAAAGTCTATGAGTAAGAGCGCATGATAAATACTTCTCCACAGCAAGCCTGAATTCCAAACTCGGCTCTCTGTCCTGGAAAACTTGTGTGCCATTGAAAAAAATAATAATAATAGTCCTAATTGCACTCATGCAGGGATCTGAAACTCTTTCAAAGACAGAATTTGGCATGTGCCAGTTCTTCTCTGTGAAAAGAGGTCTTTTGTTTAAATGTCTATTCATCATCCCACCTGATGTGATGCATGATTAAAAAAGGGTTTTGGTTATTAAAGGAAAAGCTAGACAATGATGTGGATGTCGCTGTAGAATGTTCCTGATCACTTGTGTAAGAGCACAGAAATAGAGAGTTGGAGCTCTGTGTAATACCCTGACCTAATTTGTAAATCACAGAACATGTTCAGAAAGGGCAATTTAAGTATATAAAAGGCAAATGCAGATTCAAAGTCAACATTTTTCATCGTTTTCTTATGTTTTATAAATTATAATTAAAGAAACATGAAGGAGATTACAGAGCTCCCTCTGGATATTAGAAGTTTACCACAGGGGTTTAGCTATTATATTAGCTCATTTAATGTTTGGACTGCTAATTACTTGAAAATAAGGATCCTGCACAAAAGCTTTTTTTAGAAAAAAAAAACTCAGAATTTTAACATGCTAGAGTGTCTGTGGTGTATTTGAGCTGTTATCCTATGTATGTACTGAGACAAGCTGCCCCCTGGTGGGCAAAATGATACACAAATATGCCTGAAAAATGCTTGCACAGGAACCCTTCTAACCATCTCCATTCACTGACGTAGGCTTCTACTTGTGAGAACTGCAGGGTGTTGAAGAGTGGTCCCTTTTCCCTTCAAATGTGATATCCACAAAAGCTAATTTCCTGAATGACTGCTCATGCTCTCTTGCTGCATTAAGAAAGTGCACTTCAATTCCAAAAAAGAAAAAACTCAGCTCCTTTTTCTTTCTACTGCAGCTTAATCAGCGGTGTTTTGGTTTCCTGGCCACTGTGTTATCTTAACTACTGTTGTGTGAAGGGGTAGCTGTATTTCAGAACAAAGGGCATATTTTGGTTGTGTGGTTAGCAATATTTTCAAGATCTTAAAGTGGTAGAAAGGCAAAACCTGTGGACTACACTTGCAGCAGGTAGCCAACGTGCTTCAATTATACAAAACATCCACAGCGTTCTTGAGCGAAACCACCTTGAGCCTCACATATTACAAAACCATTTCATATTTACTAAGAATAGAAAATATAGCAGAATTCCACATACTTTTCCACAGTATAAATTACCATGTTGACTGCACCTGGAAATATATATATATATATATGTATATATGTATACATGTATTGTACAGTATATTGAACTACATTTTCTTTGAAGAAATGGTTGTAGCATCCAACGAAAAGCATCATGTGGGGCAGAAGTCCACACTGGGAACATTACTGCTCTTGCAGTACGCTATGCTATTGTTACTGAGGTGACAGTCTCTGAGCCCAATCCCTCCATTAGGTGTGTAGATGGGCTGAATTCTGAAGTCCCCTTTTAAAAGCTGCTCATTGTTCAGTGACACTATCTGAAAGTTCGTTTCAGTCATTTCCAGGATGGAGTTATCCTTTTTGGTGCCGGCCTCGCAATAGTCATCTTTTCTCCTGCCGCGATTGTATTTCCATTTGGACGATGAAGACCTGCTTTTCTTGTGCATGTGCCAGCAAAACAAACTTAGAAGTGTCACTAAGACCACCAACACTGCTCCACCTATCACGCCAGCCAATAGGAGTGTGGAGGTGTTGTCTTGCTGGGCAGCCTGCTCAGATTCAGAGTATGTGGATGTGGATTTGGTCTTAGCCTCAGAACAGATAGTATCCTCACCCGGTCTGTACGTGTTGAGAGTATCCAGAACGTACACACAGATGCGGTAGATAGACCTGGGTTCTAAATTTGACAAGCTAAGTCTTCGTTGGTATCCCGGGACTGTTCTTTCTCGAGTAATGTCACTCATCAAACTCTGCCCCATCTTGACCCAAGTCACCTTGTAAGCCGTCACAGTGAAGTAAGATTCCCAGC
Organism: Carassius carassius; assembly: GCF_963082965.1. Taxonomy (NCBI): domain Eukaryota; kingdom Metazoa; phylum Chordata; class Actinopteri; order Cypriniformes; family Cyprinidae; genus Carassius; species Carassius carassius. The sequence continues at coordinate 22,231,760 of NC_081781.1, read as the reverse complement.
TCACATCAATGCAGGTAGAGTTCACTACATGAAAGGAGATTTTTAAGGGGTCTTCGTACGGAGGCAGGGGACCAGGAGGGAAATGTGGAAATGGAGGTGTGGGGTTGGCCGAGGCGGGGTAAAAAGCAGTGGATGAAATGGTGGTGAAGCGGGTGGTTTTTGAGATGGTCGTGGTGATGGTGGTGGTTCTGCGGGGTGGCAGTGTAGATGGATATGAATGCGTTGGCCAGGGATGAAGCACGGTGCCCGCTGGGCAGTCGATGGCATCTAAGGTGAGTTCTCGAATTACCATGCCACGCACCCTTTCTGGACTCTGGCACGTGAACCCACGGACGTTTATCGCAGAAGGTAGAGACCTGAGCCATGCAATGACCCACTTAATGTTGCAATCACACCTCCAAAGGTTGTTTCTCGCATTCAGGTGCCTCAGGTTTCTCAATCCGTCAAAGACACCCGGTGGAAGAAACTGAAGCTGGTTGCTAGAGATATCTAACTTCTCCAGTTTACCAAGCCCGACGAAGGCTGTCACTTCAATGGTGTCCATCTGGTTTTCCTGCAGATTAAGCTTGGTCAGGGATGCACCAGGGAGCAATGGTGGTGGAGTGGTGAGGGAATTTCGAGCTAGGGACAGTTCTTTCAGATTGACCAGGTCCTGGAAGGTTCCAGGAGCAATGCCCTCATCCTCAAGCAAGTTCCCATCCAGCAAAAGTCGTTGCAGGGTGGTGACATTCTGAAAGGCATCCTCGTCAATGTCAGCAATGCGATTCTCATCCAAACGCAGCTCCTTGAGATCGGCTGGTAATCCGATAGGAATGCTGCTCAGATGGTTTTTGGTGAGGAAAAGAAGCTTGAGGCCAATAGCCTCCCTGAAAGCACCCTCCTCTACCCCTACGGTTGAGATGGAGTTGTCATCCAGATGGAGTTCCTCCAGCATGGGTAGCTGGGCAAGCGCTGCCCTGGAGATAGTCTGGATGTTGTTTTCCTGGAGGTGCAGCACTCGAACATTCCTGGGAAGGTTGAGGGGAAATTCATCCAGCTGATTTCCATATAGGTGAACAGTTTCTACAGAAGCAACATTGTGTAGCTCCAATGGAAAGCCGGCATTGTTGATCTGATTGTTGTGGAGGAAGAGGGTCTTGTATCCCTCTTGCACCCCCAGAGGCACAGATGTCAGGCTCCTCTCATTACAGTAAACAAATGTTCTATCGCAGCGGCACTCCTTGGGACAGGAGGAGACGGGGCTGAACTGCACATGCAAACTCAACAACACTGTCAACCAAAAGCGAAGAAATGAAGTCCAATCATTATTCCAAAATCCGGCTTGAAACTCCATAGTGAAAAAGAAAGTGAGGGAAAAGAAATGGCAAGACAATATCAGTGGTTGAAGGGAGTAAAAAGGAAATGTCACAAATCCAGCAAAAGTAAGTCCTCTAAAATATTATTCTAATGTACAATTCACAGATAAACCAGGAATTTGAGGAGTAATCCCCTTGATAATTTCTAGTCCTTGACTGGAGAGGTGGTTTCATTAGAGTGCATGGGTTCTCTCACTCAAGCCATCCATGCTGAGGAATCAGATCATAGCAGAACTGCTCTCATTCACTGCAGGGCCCAAGCAGGGTGTGACTGAGAGAGTACTGAAGCACGGAGCCACACCATCCACCTCCCAGTCTGCTGTCAAGTGCTGATGGGCCTCAGCCCGAGCACTTTCCGGAAGATGTGACATTTGGATCCAGAGACCTGTTTCAAAACAAGGACAAATTAGAATACAATAAGTGTGGATTTACAACAAAAATGCAGTAGGCCAATAAACTTTATACATTTATGTGTTTTTATGTTTTTTTACACACCCAAAAATTTAGGTTTATCTGGTTTATCTGTGAATTTAATCATTAAAAATCATTAAAATAATTAAAAAGCAATGAAAATGTTTCTGACTATGTGGCTTATAGAGTCTTCACTATGCATCATAGAATATTCACGTCCCCTTTGAGTGTAGCTCAGGGGAAAAAAAAAACAATCAAATGAGATGAGGGAGTGGGGGTGTCTTACACAGGTCAGAGTGACGAATGCTCCCTGTCAAATTAAATGGGATTTGGGTATCATTTAGCCCCTCTATCTGAAATAAATGATCAATACAGTATTTTTTCTCTCCTCAACAAAAAGGTTTTGTACTAGTTCGAGATCTCAGAATCATAATCAGAACTCAGAATACTGAATCTACTGTTCAGACTTGTATTGCTTGCATTTTGTTAAAAAGTTAAGATTAAAATAAAAATAAGTTAAACGTGCACCATTTTTCACCTAAATAAACTAATCGAGCAAGGCAGCTGCTGCCCTTTAATCATTGCTGGAGGCAAGGTTTTTTTTTTTTTTTTTTTCTAGGGGACAAAACAAGTTTTTTCTATGACATTTACATTTTGTGAAATTCGATATTTTGTAGTTGACAATTCCAAAAACAGTATTTATGTACAAATGTAATTTATAAAAATAATTGTCAGCCCTTTTTGTATTTTTTAGTTGTTTTTAATTTTTTTTTTGCTTTCATAATCACTGTAAAATAACATACTTCTTGGCATTTTGACCCTCCAGCAAACACCTCTGCATTGGATTTTTGCTTTTGTGGCTTATACCATCTGCCTTGTTAATAGAGTTAAAACAATCAATGCCTGGCATGAGAAAGCTTGTCTTTACTAAGAGGCAAGCTATCACAAATGTGATTTAAATTAAGAAAAATGTAGGCCTAATATATAAAGGCATTTAGATCTGACACAATCCTATTTGAAATGACATTAAAATGCATAATCATGAGTATAAAGATGTTTACAGCAAACTATGCATGTTTAAAATAGACGTTCTAATGTCTTTCTTTTTTTTTTTTTGGTTCCCCAAAGAACCCTATAGTGAACAGTTATTTTTTCTTCTTACTGCATTTATTAATCTAAATAACCTTTTTTTTCTTCTTCTTATTGTTCTTCCAGTAAAGAACCAATTAGAAGTTTTTATAGGTGTTCTTCATGGAACCATCAATGCCAATGAAGAACCTTTAGTTTTAAGAGTGTATCCTACAGTGTAAAATAGGTTCATAACTGTAAAAGTGTTAGAGTATAAAACTGTTAATTTGTTACATGTGCGTTATATACAATACATTTATTTTAACACACAATAAATGTAGTTTTACTGTAAAATATAAATTTGGAAGTAAAAAATACAGATTCAAGACAATTCATGTACTTTTGCAGTAAAATATTGCTAAAATATTGTGTTAAAGTTACAAAATAGTTAGGTTACTGGTTACAAAAGACAAACAAACAAAAAAGTAGGCTATAATAGACATTAAAATATTTTATTATACTTAATTTAAATATTTATTGTTGAAATAATGCATATGTCCTTACTATTCTAATAACTTGGGTGCAATAGGTTATTTAATATTGATAATATCATGCTGTTTATTTAGTGTATTTGAATTATTTATGTCATAGCATGTTGTTGTTTTTTTGTGTGTGTGTGGGTCACACTGTACTCTGTCTATGCTCTATGTTTATTGGCTATTCTTCATGCAACTTCCAGTTTTGCTGAACGTTGATTTCATGGTGGACATCCATTTTACTACCTTTTATTTTTATGGTGCTTATAGACACTTACTATGTATTAGCTGAGAAAATATACGGTTGAGAATTGCTAAATGTGCAGGCATCAAACGCCATCCCTGAAACGTATTTCTGACAACCATGGCTAAATGTAACTATTTATTTATTTATTTATTTATTTATTTATTTACAGTAAGTCTTAACCAGAACGCATGCTCGCAGACAAAACAAAATGAGTAAAGACAAAGCAACACTGAAAGTTTGAATCGTAGGAGACATTTCGAAGCGGATAAGGTGAACTTGAGAGAGCAGCGAAGCTGTTGATGTGAATGAATAATCACTGGTACTGAGAGCCGAGCGTAAGTAAAAGACAAACGATGGTATGACTTTTGATGTTTGACCAGATAAACCGCTTTGGTTATCCACTATTTACCCCAAATATGTGATCTGAGATATTGAAATGCTGACTTAGTCTAACCTACGAACGCAGCAGTTTACGGAAAAGTAAAAGCCCACAGTTACAGCAGAATAGTTTCTGACGAAATGCCTGCGAACTTCGTATAGGGTACAAACGAACACTTTTAACTTAAAATATGGATATCAATTCTGTTACTGTTGTTAGACGGGTAAATGGACCTCATCCAGCAGAATAAATGCAGCTGTCGCCATCGAAATCAGCCTACCTTATCAAACATGATTTTCTCCGTGTATTATTAAACAACATTTAGCACTTGTCCCCCTCTTCTTGTTCTTCATGCGCTCAGTGGAATAGTCGGGACGCACAGATCCAACGCCATTCCCGTTACATACTGTTCTACCGAATCGGTTCCGAGCTCCTCTCCGCCCGCGGCTCCTCCGGACAGCATACTCACTACCGTTTGGAGAGCTCGGTGTCCGCGCTCACTACTTTTTTTTTGCCGAAGCGACTCCCTCTGTTCCTTGTTCCACGGCTGAGCCCTCGTTTAAACCTTTAATTTACATTAAATTCACATTTGCAAAATCCACTTTTTCCAGGAGTCGGTAAACTCGCCGAAAAAGCCCAAAATACATCCACGTCACCGCGTATCATATACCATCATACTTCGTGAAAGCAAAACGCAAGAGTTCGCCGAATTATCTCCGAGAGATGTTTACAGAGGAAAGCGGCGATGGTAATGATCTGTTCACTGCACACCTCCGACTCTCTCTCTCTCTCTCTCTCTCTCTCTCTCTCACTCTCTCTCTCTCTCTCTGTCTCTCTCTCTCGGTCGGTCCTCCCACACTGTCCTGAGTAAAGAGATTACAGGCTGGGGTGGAATGACACTTGCATTTTAACTTCCCCTTCTCTGTTTAAGGATGAGAGTTTGATTTCCGTGCTGATGTTTAGTTTTGTACCATTTATCGTCAGTGTCATTTAAGTGAAATAATGCCAAAACACTAATCGCCAGTCTAGTCTAGTTTTGTGTCACCTAAGGGTATAAGTTACCCATAAATAAATACATAGCCTACTTTATTTTTCTCTGCATTTGTTCAGCCTTGTCTTTCGTCTTTTAAACTTGATTTCCTTTCTTGCTTGGGTGGAGCCAAACCAAATCTGTAATGCAACTACTTTGCTTGGTGAAATTTCTTATGAATTTGTGTGTGATTCATACAGCACCTAACTAATTATTCACCTTAAAGGGATAGTTCACCCCAAAAATCTAAATGATGTCATTAATAACTCACCCTCATGTCGTTCACAACCCATGAGACCCATGAGTTATCTTCATGAACATGGTTTAAGATATTTTAGATTTAGTGCGAGAGCTCTCAGTCCCTCCATTGAAACTGTGTGTAAAATAACCATGGTTTTATTATAGTAAAACTGTAGTAACCCATGGTTTTTTGGCGTATAACCACAGATTTACTACAAATACCATGGTTAAACTATGGTTAATTTAGCAAAACCATGGTTAATTTGTGGTTACCATGGTTTAACTATAGTAACCATGGTTTTTTGGTTTTATTTGTAGTAAAACCATGGTTAATTTTCATAAGTCTTTTGTTCGTTATCTGGCTCGGCTCGGTGTTCATCTTCAGTTCTCTCTACACATCAGTTCAGTCAGTGTACTGTTTGAGTACATGAATTACTCCGGGATATTGGTTTGTTTGAACTCAGTGGGAGTGTCAGCCACATTAAAAAAGTTAACAGCTTATGTCATTTGTGGATTAATGCGTATTGGAGACGCAAACCGTTTAAAACGATTCAGTTTGATTTGGTGAACTGGTTCAAAAAGATCCGGTTACATCGAAAGATTCCTTCGCGAACCGGATATCACAAACTGCTTTGTTTTGAACTCTCTCTCACAACAGACACGGAAGAGAAGACAATGCTGAATAAAGTTGTAGTTTTTGCTATTTTTGGACCAAAATGTATTTTCAATGCTTCAGTAGACCAGTAGACCGTACACACAGCTTCAATGGAGGGACTGAGAGCTCTCAGACTAAATCTAAAATATCTTAAACTGTGTTCCGAAGATAAACGGAGGTCTCACGGGTTTGGAACAACATGAGGGTGAGTTATTAATGACATAATTTCGATTTTTGGATGAACTATTCCTTTAACATACAAATAAGGTCCACCCCTAACTCCACCCTAGTTATTTTTAACTAGCCACATAATAAAATGTTTGTTTTTTGTTTGTTTGTTATGCACATGGCGCCATAGTTTCATCACTTTACAGTGTCGCAATGACCATCCTTTTGCATTAAAGGACCTGTCATAGTTTGATGAGTAGGAAGATGACATTAAGTGACGCAGGGTTAGCTGCTTTGAAAACAGATGAGCGCACATGATTATGGATATAGAGCTCCCATTCGGGGCGAAGTTCACAGCATTTTGTCCACAGAATGATAAAAACACACTTTTTAACATATCATTTTATTATTTCACACTCAGTATTTAAACTTAAGCACTGAAAGCCATGCATGCAGCGAATGACATGATATGTTTTCTGGTACACAAAGCTTCCTTAGCTTATTGCCGTTACTGTGGCAGCCAACAAAACCATAGCTTAACCCTCCGCACATATTTATATTTAATTATATTGAAAAAGTTTAAATTCAGTCTATACTTTTGACCCCGTTTTAACATGGATTTCTATGGAGACCGGGCGTGGCTGTCGGGCAAGATGGCGGATAGCAGTGGCGGTACATAATATCCGCATTCTAATTGGCCAGATCACCCGTTGATCTAGCTCTTTGCGAAAGGTCAATTCTTAAAAAAATAAATAAATTGGAACTGTGTGATATAAACTAGCAAGAGCGATTTCGAATTTTGATATAAAAAGTCACAATTACCTTGAGATGCAGAATTATCATAAAAGTATCATACAAGAGGTAAGATAAACTCGAAGTCAAAATTTAAGTGGTTTCTCACTAATAAAATGTCAACATTCTATCTGTTTTTAGCATTCATAAAAGAAGCGGCGATGTCAGATACATGGGTGAACTGAGTGTTTGAATGAATTCAGAAGCTCTTTATCCCACACAAACTCCTAATTAATTCATTTTACCCTGCTTTCCTATCAGGAATTGAATGCAGTCCCTGTTTCACATTAAGTTATTAACATTTTATCCAGATGTTCTCCATTGTCTCGAGGTGGCTGAGGCAAACTTAAGGGAATCTCGCTTTTTCTCTCTGCGTGTGTTTGAAAACCAAAGACAGCTGTCTTGCTACCCAGTTAGTCATTGACTTGACAGGCGCCGTGTTTGTATGAAAGCACCTTCTAAGGTAACTGCTTTCAGACAGTCTTCCAATAACGTCATGTCTAATAATGTACAACAAATTCAAGTGAGCTTTAGAGATTTCCAAGCAAATATTCAGAGACTGCAATGCTTATTTCTCAGAGCCGAAATAAAGGAAAACACATTTATTAATTGATTTACTCCTTTCAACCGTTCCTTCAGGCAACACTTTTACCACGAATCATAATAAGCAATAACCAATCAATATGAACAGAAATGTCTATGTATACTGTGTACTTATGTGCCTTCCTACTTCCATATACTGCTTCTTTCTCTCCCTCTCTCCAAAGTTCAAGGCAGTGTAACGTTCATTAACTATTCACTCACTGGCATGAAAGACGCACAGAATGTGCCGATACTGCACTCTGTCAGACTATACATTTTAATTAGGTCCAGATTACTGTAAACGCAACATGATATTTAAATAGAAGCCGACTAACAGTGAAGGGACAGCTTGACATCGGCCTATATCCAGTGGGAGGGAAAACTCCACACACTTATTAGGACCCAAGTGATTTGGCAATCAATTTGCGATCGTTAGATTAAATGACAAGGAAGGGCAGAGAATTATAATCATTGAACATTGAGAAATGAGAGTGACTCCCTCCTTATTGAAAACAAATTGATCCTAGTTTCCAAGTTCCATCGTATCACGTTGCAAAGAGCCCTTTTAGTGACTTTCCAGATGTCTTTTTTATGTATTTTTATCTTTAAATGGCAGTGATTGACTGCTTCGTCTTTCTCAGTCCACAAAATTAAATTTTAACATAAATCTGTCTGCCATACAGACAATGAATTATATACTGAACCCAAAAATATGCAGAAGTAAAATGATAGGCTACCATATTTTACATGGAATACCATCTACTGAAGAAGAAAAATAAAAAATCGGTCTTGTGTGATAGTAAGGATTCTGTGAAGGCAACCTAAAAAGTCCCATAATGCACCACAAAAAAAGCAAAAAAATGCATGTATCATATTTTTTTTATTCATAGAGTACAAACAAAAATGAAAATTGTAATGAACTCTAATGTCAAACAAACCTGTACTCTCTGAAACTATTTTGGAACCTTTATACATACATACATACATACATATATAAATTTAAGTTTCTCAAGTCAAAGGAAATTGAAGTCAAGCTGTGTAGTTGTTGATAAACACCAGGTAAGTGGGTGACCACATAAACATTTTGTATATAAGTAAGTTACATATTTAGTAGACAGTATCCTTGCTAATACCAGAGTTCATGTTCACAATATTCTACTCTCTAGTTCTCTGTGTTATAAATCAGTATGAGACATGCACAGCGCTTCATTACCAGAATAAATCGCAATACTCACACAGCAGAAGGTTTTCTGAAGTATTATGTCATGGCTTTCGGTTTTATAATACGACAGTGGCAGAGGCATAATTTACAGCTCCTTTTATTCAAGTGTAAGAATTTATTTTATTTTCGTATTGCTTTTAATGAACCACATGGCCCTTCGGCAGCCGACGACTCAAATAAACAAATGCAGATCTATTGCACAGGAGTTTTACTGGTCTGAAGTGTTCAAACGGCTGCTACGAAAACTCATGTGTGATTTATATTCGCCGTCACACTGTGAAAATTGCACAGATAATTTTCCTTAAGACCACCTACATCATACTATAATATGCTAACATTCGAATTGATCTTAGACTTTTATTACCTCTACTGCAGTATGTCAGTATCCAGGACTTTTAAGTGCTAAATATTTAATAGCCGAGACCACACTTACACTTTGTGGCTGAAAGCACCTAAGAGTTTGTTGATGTTAAATGTTCACATTGTAATTTCTAGTTCAGATTAAATGGCTACATTGTATTGTATTATTATTGTGCATGTCTCAGAAATCCAAAATTGTTGAGAGTAAAATTGAACTTAACACACATGATTTTTTACATATTTTAGAACATTATTTATTTATTTATGGCTGTTTATTTATTTGTTTGCTTATTCATTTATTTATTTAGTTTAACAAATTGTGGATAAAAAACTATTTTAGAGTCACACATATATTTTATTAAAGGATATTAAGATTTGTTTTGGTGATAAAGGACTGTTTTTTTATGGATTGGTTGAGTAAATAATTCAAAGCCCACCTTTCCAGAATTGTGTCCAAAATATGTCATATGTCAAATTTTAAAGATCTCTCTCTCTCTCTCTCTCTCTCTCTCTCTTTCTCTCTCTCTCTCTCTCTCTCTCTCTCAAAAGAAGTGACACGCTAAGGTGAATCTAAATTCCCACTAACAACAAGCCTTTATTTTACATTGTCATCATTTACAAAAAATAAATAAAATAAATAATAATAATAATAATAATACACATTTTAAGGTATAATTGATATATGGAAACTATAAATGCTTTTTAAATGTACTTTTAAAATATGGATTTTCATGTACTTTTGGCATATATATATATATACATTTTCTTCAAAGATGATAGCTTACTTTTGTATGATTTTTTTTTTTTGATGACAAATATAAGCTGTCATCTTTGAAGACACTATATATTAATATTATTATTTGTATTGTGTGAAAATAATTTAGATTTTTAACCAGATTAAGACTATTCCTCAACTGACATAATTCCCACAATGACCAGCAGTTTTGCAATTAATATTTTAATCTGTATATGGTAGCTAAGAGCAAATGCTAACACCTTGCGGCTGATAGCAGTTCTGTTTCAAAATGTATTATTTTACAGCCTTAAGTAAATATTTTTGACTCATATCACATCTGATAAAAATGTTCCACTGCAGTTAGATTTGACTGGAAATAGGTTTCAGGTCACATTTATTCTGCTGGTTGAGCACTCAGTGGGTGTTTGGGAGGCAAAGCTTAAAATCTGGATCAAAGCCCTTGCTCACTGACCCCTCTGGACCCGATCCATAAACGGAGTACTACAGAGAGAGAAAAATGCCCACTCGTGCTCCTGACCAGCATGCATTGCACTTTTACAGTACATGCGATGTGGTAGATTTGCATGTTTATGTGTTTTTAATCGATTTCTGGTGGCTCTCTGGCCTGTTTAATAACTAATATAAGTCTAGTCTGCATCAATACTGTCAAAAAATCTAAATGACTTTTGTGAAATGACACGCATGATGGATTTAGTGTTGAACAAATCTTTGAGATTTGTGAGCAGCTGTGCATATATGGGCTTTTTTTTTCTTTTTTATAATCAGCTCCTCAATTCCTTTGCACTTACCAACACCTTTACAAGACGGTCAAAGAGCAAGTGTTCAATGAGCCCCGAGCTTCTTACACAAGAGGACAGTCAAAGTATGCAATGTTTCAGTCGGCCGAGCGAGACCGCTTCGGCAAGCTGTAAAAACAGCATCTCGCAACAAGCGAGGCCTTGTTTTTTCCTGCCGACTTGGCGGAGAAAGACAGTGAGACAGAGGTCAGAGAGGCAGCCGGAGGATGGGTCTCATCCAGCGCCCTAATCCTGCCGGGAGCGCCGCTGTTTGAAGTCACATCTGCTGCAAATTTCCCTCCGCCGAGCTCAAGTCTGAGGAGGGTGAGTTTCCCCTCATCTTGGGTCATCTGCACTGGACCTGTATTCACACGGCTCAGTGTTTTCTTGTTCTCAGAGGAAGTGCTGAGCTACAATTAGATGATTACACTGTGTGGTAACATTTTACATTACAGTGTTCATGTTACACATAAATATAATTGATTATTGTACCAATGATAGGCTAGAAAGGATTAATTGAGTGTTTTTTTTTTTTTTAATTGTTCTTTTTTATTATTGTTATATCATGTTTTGTCTTTGTTGTATGAATGTTGCATACTTTTCCCTCTACTTTTCCTTACCTTTTCAAAAGTATTCATTTTTTATTTATTTAGCCTACTGTTTTTTATTTTGGTACTAAACTAAATAAAAAAGCAAGTAAAGATTTGTATTTAATGTCATTGTACTTATTATTATTATTGTTTTTAACCATGAAAATACTAACTATAAAATTAAACGTTTTAAGAGATATAGATTTTTTTAGCATATCTACAAAATCTGTCAATAAGTGTTATTCCTCCCTTGTTCATTCGTTTGTTCATTTATTTATAAAATGTGTTTGATATTTGTGCATCTGTATTTTTCACAGTTATTGTTGTTTTAACGAATATGAAATAACAGGGGTTAAAAAAGCGAGAAAAAAAAGTGTAATCTGGAAAATTATACAGAACAAAAATGTTAACAATTCTATGCTTTTCTGTTTTTATATATTTAAACAGACCTATAATAAATGTGCAATTCTACGATGTATATAAAGCGAAATAATTATTCGTTTTCTGACCTTTTATATTAATCTGTTAAAACAACTTATAATAATAATAATAATAATAATAATAATACATGTCCAACGGTTTTTTATATATTTCCAGTAAATCATAACCTACAACTGGCCATAAATCAACCATAAATGAAAAACAAGCACAGATAGCTTACAATAAACAGACATGGCATGGCAACATGGGACATTATTTACTGTGTATACACTGTTGAACTAAAAATTTAAATGAATGAATTAGTGTAAAAAGTATGTTTAAATAGATTTTTTTTATTTATTTATTTATTTATTTATTTTAATTATTTTTTATATCGTAAAGTACGACTGAACATGTATTAATCTGAATATTTATTCATGATTTTAGTGACAGGACTGATCTGATTCTTGGTTAGCACACTCCTGATCTCTTGTGTATACTCTGACCTTACTTACTACAAGGTCTCAGGTGCAGTGGCTTCAGGGTATTTGCGTGCCTGAGTCATTATTCATGATTGGCCCAGGCCAATATCCAATATCCCCAAAGGTAATTCTTCACTCATACATGTATCTGCTTGTGTCTTAAGAAATGACCTCTGGAGGGATGTTTTGAGGTTTAATAAATGCAAAATCAAGTCTTGTAAGCAGTTAATGAGCACTGAGAAAATGAAAGTTTGCATGCAAGTCAATGGGCGAATCGGTTTTGTTGCAAATGAGGCACACACTCATGGTCAATCTTGTTGTCAAAACAGCTCTCCTGTGCTCAGCCTACCATGATGGAGAGAAAATGAAAGAGAGAGTTTATTCACATTCAAGGCTTTGTCAGCATATTCCTTTCAGATCACTAAAAGACAACAGTAACTCGTAATGTGTCAAAATACGATGAGGCTTGTGCATAAGCTGGTGTATGGTTTGGTGTGCAGATGGAAATGTATTTATATACTTCAGGGCATTGTGAACAATCTCTGAACTTCACAGACTTTGTGCCAGCAGTCATTTGGCAAGAGCATAAGCCATTGTGACATAATCTGTTTCAGTTAGACTGACAGGCACAGTCAGAGAGGAGTCAGTGTCTGCCACACATGTCAGCCTGAGCTTCTGTCAATCCAAAGACTGACAGCTTTTTACCCTTTTTTTCTTTCTTTTTTTCTAATAACATTTTTTTTTAAAGATGGAATTCTTGAATTCATCAATCCACAGAAAAAAAAAAAAAAAAAAAGAATCTATAAGCAAACTTTTTTTTTTTTTCTGGCTAAGAGAATATTTAGAAACCATATAGAAAAATTTGTCTAAACTGAGACCTTGATTGAAGTTCATCTGGTGGTAATTACTAGCTAAATAAACATTATATAACAGTTCCAGTCTTAACATTCGGTCGGCTGAGTGGCCTTCCAAGAGTCCCGATGCAATTCAACAGCCCTTCTTGCTCAGTGCTCAATAGTAAATAGAAGTTTTCTCGATTTGGGTGATCCTTATTTTTATCTGTCTGTATCACTGACTTTTCTCATGGGTTCCGTCGTTGCTGCCAGTAGGTGGCAGTAAGTGCATCACTGAGTCATTTACTGAAATGATTCAGTCTACAACACTGATTCATTCAGGAAATAAACAGGTTCTGTTTTTACAAATTCATTGAAACATTCATTGAATCAGTTCATTGAAAACCACTAAATGTTTAGGAATTAATTAATTAATTAATTTATTATTATTATTTTTTTTTTTGTAAAATAAATTAGCAGGAAATTATACCAAACAAATAAATAAAATAAGATACCATAAAAATGAATAAAAATTTACACAAAGACACAGAATGAAACAAAACAATTGGCTGTAAGTCACTGAATCATCCACTCAACCTAAAAACAGCATGTGAACAGAATAGCATGTCCAAGTTTATAGTATTCATAAAACAAAAGTTTTAAGTTAAAAAAGCTAAAGTTTCCATATAAACAAATCTTTTTATTGAGATGCTGAAGTGTGCACCTGAATGGCCAAAGAATAGGATTTATGAATGACAATGAAGCAAGGCAACTGACACAGGTATGACAGATCACATGACAATGTCAGTTTTACAAATGTAATATATCAAGATCGCATTCATACTATTCATAATATACTTTTTAATGTTTGCTATGCAAATCCCTACTGTGTTTTTAATTGGAAACAATCAATTATTTTAATGTGGACTGATTTGGAACTCAAAATATAGATGCAATATTGTGTCTAAAATATTAGTTACTTAATATGAACCTTCTTGTTTATTGACTTGCAATATAAAAACACAATTACCTGCAAGCATATTGGATGACAAATATCTCTTTCATTGCCGCACCACAAATCGATTTAGGTGCCATTCACACAGAATTGTTTCATTGTTCATCTATGGAAACATCAAACTAAACAAAAGTGTTTGACTGGAGCACTCATGTCTCTGCGGTAAAATGCAATTCTAAAAATGGGATTTTAGATCATTATTTATTTTTTTCATTCCACACAGACCATGTCTCTCCTAACGCATTATGTACCGGCCCCTTTTTATATATTCTGTATATGTGTATGTATGTTTATGTGTGTATCTCATCATTCTAGCTCATTACTTCCCATTATATTTAAACAAGGCAAACAGTTTAGCTGACATAAGTGTTTATTTCTAATAGTTTGGTAATGGCTTTACGATGTTGTAAAGATGAAATAACTATTTGAAACCCCTTAAGAATGAGTTTGGATGACTAACTGCCACTTGGCCCTTCTGATAACCATCCACACTAAAATTCTCTTTGGCAGGATAATGATTCTGTTAATCTCAGATTACATCTTTTAAAAATTCAATTTCACACCTGAAAGCCATGTCTGATTTGGGATTATAGCTTCAGATACCCCCATCATCCAAGTTAGTGATTTATGTGCTGAGTCTAATACTGACGCATAGTTATCTTCCACTTTTCCGGTAATGGCTTCGTGATTACACTGCCATTGTTTACAGTGAGGGAGAGTGTCTCAACAAGGGTGTGAACGTGAGACTGTTTATACAGCTTGATTCAGTCTTTTTTGTCGGCTCTTCAGTTTTGTTGTTTACATTTTCTAAATTGCCCAAATACTTCCCTTGCCACAAGACAAATGCGATTCGCTTGAGATTAAGACGCCCTGGTTTTCGGAGGAGGCTGTTTTGCTGCGCGTCCTCACAAGATGGTTTGTTTACGATACGCCGCTATCGCAGCCCACACTTTCCAAATGTAAGAAAGATCCTCAAATAACATTTTTTTCCCCTCATATGGCTTTACTCAGGCAAAAACCCCCTTCATCCCAATCTGTACCTCCATCTGCTTCCTGCGGTTTAGCAGAAAACAGTTTGCTTCTCTCCTGTTCCATGCACAGAGCCGACTTTTATAGAGGAGTCTTAGATGTCTCCCAGCGAGACTCACTAGGAATGCTGGGATATGTTAATACGGGTGTAAAAAACACACTCAGTGTGACGATGGAAGTGTGTTATGGTATGATCCTCACTGTGCCGAGGGGGCCACAGCAAGTGATGATGTAAAGTTTATTGATTTACGGCATCGACCGGCCCCTCCTGCGGCACAGCACCTCAGAGGCATGTTGGTCCTCCAACAAACTCTTTCTTTCCTCGTATGTTCCGTCTTTTTAGCTCCAGTGCCCAACAACTGAGGCATGACACTGCAAATGACATATTGCTAATCGTCCTGCACTCCAGAGAAACCGAAATGACCTCTGTTCTTTCTTATGATTGCACAAGGGGACGTTGTGCGTTAGCTAGCTAGCTACCTCTCAAAATAAGAAAGGAAATGAACAGGGAGAAATTAAAGGGAACCAAGGTCATTGTGTGTCTGGGCCCTTTGTATAATTCATGCCTTGCGTCCTCCATTTAACTCATTTTTTTCTCTCCCTTCAGATGGTGGCACCTCAGATAAATTGTGCCGTACCAGAAAGCAGGACTGCAGTGTTCATGTCCTCATGTCACCCCGACTCAAGATGAAGAGATCGCAACCTCGCGTTCATTATTCAGAGAAGCCGGAGCGAGCCAGGTAGCAACACCTGAGTGAAACCTGAGGGTCAAGCTGAACGCAGAGGTAGACTTTATTATAGCGCTGCTGGAGACCTCAATGTATCCGTTAGATCCACACATATACAAGTAACTAGATTTGCAGAGGCACACTGCAGCCGCACATGCACTTGATTTCAATGCATTAAAAACAAATAAATTAATAATAAAAAATGGTGAACACATGATATTGCATATTTACATTTAACTTTTCTTAATGATCTTCGCTATGACATTTCAACTAATCCCAAGGTGATTTTTGCTGGATGTGCAGATACAGTAGATAAATAGATAGATAGACAAAATCACTCACTGCTCTTGACTGAAGGGCTCTTGTACCTTCAATAAGACACAAAGAAAGTGTATTTATTAATCTATAAATAAATCTATTAATCTAGAAAAATCAATAAATCTATTAAACCAATTTTTTTTTTTCTGTAGCAGGCTGTTAACTGAACAGCCTAGCCCACTTTAGACTTGCATTAGCCTTAAAGGGGTCATCCGATATTACATGCACTTTTACAAGTAGTTTGAACTGAAATGTGTGTTGGCAGTGTGTGTACACAACCACCCTATAATGATAAAAATCCACCCAGTGTTTTTTTTTTTTCATCTACTAAAATCTTTACCCCTTTCAAAAAACGAGCCATTCTCAGATGCCTGTCTGTGTGACGTCACAAAGAAAGGCCCCTCCCACAATAGTTTGATTGACAGTAGCATTTCAGCACAGACTGGACTGTTGTCTTACCTTAGACCAGCCCTGAGTGAAATGTCATCAGTCTGCCATTGTTTCACCGCTGAAGCGGATGTAGACAAGAATGACTCGTAAGTGATTGAAGTGTTTTGTTGTTGGATGTAATAATGAACATAGCAGTCGTCATTTACTCCTAACATCTGAGCCGCTGAAGACGCAGTGGATTACATTTGTTTTTGAAGGGAATGCGCCCCTAATCTGCCTAAATGTGTCTATGTTTGTACGAATCATTCGTAATCCAGCTTCACCTACAAAATAAGTGATTACAATGTTTTTTAATGAATCTTTGCAAATCCCCTTTCCTAATAATGTGCTATTTAGCAAGTTTCACAATGAATGCGGCTAAAGTAAACAGTCCCCAAGACAGCAGCTTAGAAGAGAGGGGCGGGGTTAGCAGAGCTCATTTACATGTAAAGGAAAATGCTACAGAGTGGCTTGCTCTGAAAAGCATATATATATATATACACTACCATTGAGAAATTTTAACCAAACTGTGTTACAGACTTTTCATTAAGACCCTAAAGAATCAAATCAACTTGTGGAAAATGGGCATCGGATGACCCCCTAAAAAAAAACTAAATCACAACCTTTAAATAAATCGTTCATAAAGTTTTGGTGATATGCTCCGCTCATAATCGGGTTAAATAATTGATTATAATTTTTTCCATGATGGATGGATGGATGGATGGATGGATAGATAGATTTTACTCATGCATGGATGCATTAAGATGATTGATAGAAATGGCAGAAGAAATTCTAAGAAATAAAACAAAATCTTTTTAAAATAAATTTAGATTTTTTTTTCTAATAATCAAAGGATCCTGAAAAAAAATACATAATTAAAAAAAAAAAAAAAAAAAATGAATGCAGTGAATGCCACTGAATGCAGTGAAGACCATAGGCTCTATGAAATGTGACATGAATGTTATCTGGTTAAATCAGGTTCAAATTAAATAATTAGACAGAAAAATATGAGGCTGATGAAATATTCATTATTTGCACAGTGGAACAAATAATCTTAATGCAACCTGATTTTTCAAATGAAACCAGTTTCCTCTACTCTTTAAGATTTTTCCTACTGCACCATAATTATGTACCACTGAATTATGACATAAAGCTTGACAGCCCTCTGCCTTGATGTTTCACATTTGAATGCTACGTATCATTTTGGCAATCAGACCTTAGCTAGACATTTCTTGGCACGGCAAAACCATATGAATGATTTGCATTTATATTTATTCTCCCGCCAGACGAGTTCTTACCATTCTGACATAGTTCATGTATTATGTTATTCTGTGATCATACTTCAGCGAGTAGTTGAGGTCACGACTCCAATGCTAAGACTCGAACGACATGCGTGTCACTGCCTACAGAACAACACTCAATATATTTTATTCCTTTCTAACTTTATGTAATTACCAAAGGCATTGGCTTACATTGTGGAATGCTACCAATCTTCACAATGGAGTTGGGTTTCCGTATCTGTTTCGAGATCTGAAACATTTACGCCTTTGGCAAAGGCCCTGATTTCTTTGTTTCTAGCATGCATAGATGTATTGCTCTTGATATTTTCCATCTTGTGGTTTGCCCAAAGGGACGCTGTTATCATGTAGCTTTCTTGAACTTCTGAAATGTTAAATGCACCGGTTTGTCACATCAGATTTCCACTACTTGCTATGGGAATACCATAATACATTACACCATATCATGTGTATTTTTACTTGCCAGTGATAATGGAGGTTAATTTAAAGAAAATGTTATAAACAATGACCTTAGGCTTGCTTAAACTTAAATCAGTCATCACCAGGTTTCCTTCTCTCATATTTAGTACAAAAACATAGCGTGAGGTAAAAAATTTAATTGTATTCAATAATGCTGAAAGATACTGGATGAAAGCGATAGCTGCGCAGTTTGAATGCGTACTTAAAACATTCAGGCTTATCATCGCCTTTCATGTTACTTGATCCTCTTTAGTTTTTCTTAAAATACAGTATGAATGAGTTTGTCTACTGAAACATATGAAGCACGACAAGAGTTGAATTTAATAAAGGGAATTGTCTGATGTGACACACGTTCAAATCTGTTTAAAACATTCACCACTGGGAGAGAGATCGTTTGATTAATTAGGTGGTTTGTAGAGAGAGATTTAATTGTGCTGTGCTGTCAAAATGCCATGCCACTCTCAGTTTTAACCACAGTAAAAACAGATACTTGGAGCAAAACACACACACACACACTCACACACACATTCTCACAAACAGTACACTCACAGAAATATTTCACCCAAAATTTAAGATTTATGTAATTTTATTACATAACAAATTCCCATTTATATTTTTTTCATAATTTTAACACAAATCTACCAAATAAACTTTATACGATTTATTTTCATTAGGATAATAAAACCTATTTATTTTAAATGCATAATCCTCAGGTTTATGTAATTAGTTTATGTAAAGTGTAATTATTCTTAATTAATAATAAAAAGTTTATTTATTTAAAATACATAAAGTTTATTGTATAAATTGCATAATAATTAAGAGAACTAAATCAGGATAATTAAAAAAGTTAAATAACATTTATTTGAATCATGTTTAATGTATGCTTATATACTAAACCAAATTACATTTATACATTTATTCACTTAGCTGACGCTTTTATCCAAAGCGATTTACAATTGCCACATATGTCAGAGGTCACACACCTCTGGAGCAACTAGGGGTTAAGTGTCTTGCTCAGGGACACATTGGTGTCAAATATCAACATTTAAACCTCTGTTAATTCTCAATAAGAGCTTCTCTAGATGTCTGACAGAAATAAAGTCAATCTAATGAGTGAAGCTGTTTGTGGAGATGTTTGATCCTCCTCTGCTGAGATCTTCAGAGATTTAATGTCTTTGATTTGCAGTTGATTTTACCACATGCTCAATCATCAGTTATCCCATTATTTCATGAAGATTATTTTATTTTCTTGATTTTAGGACAAACACAGTGTCTGGAAATTACATTGAAATAACACGAGTCTAAATCTAATGCATCCTGAGAGTGTTGATTTGGTCCAGAAACAGTATAAATGATGTCTAAATGAACCTTAAATGATGTTGAAATATTTCCGCTGACCACTTTTGAACTAGTTTTGAACCTTGTAAGGAGGTTCTGTGAACGTCTAAATCAGACGTACAGAAGACGTCCTAAAAACTTTCATTCTGGCTCCTCAGTGGACGTCTTTTCAACGTCTGCAAAGACATAAAAAGACGTCCACTGGACGTAACTTTGCACAGTGGGTAAGTTCACAAATAACCTAATATAGTTGTTTTTGTGTTTGTCTAATTCTATTTTTTTTATAAGATGGGGAAACAATTGCATAAATGTGATGCATTGTTTAATTTAGAGATGGGGTGGTGCTAGCGCAGTGGATAAGACACATGTCTTTGGTGTGAGAGACCCGGGTTCGAATCCACTGTGAGACACCAATGTGTCCCTGAGCAAGACACTTAACCCCTAGTTGCTCCAGAGGTGTGTGACCTCTGACATATGTGGCAATTGTAAATCGCTTTGGATAAAAGCGTCAGCTAAGTGAATAAATGTATAAATGTAATTTGGTTTAGTATATAAGCATACATTAAACATGATTCAAATAAATGTTATTTAACTTTTTTAATTATCCTGATTTAGTTCTCTTAATTATTATGCAATTTATACAATAAACTTTATGTATTTTAAATAAATAAACTTTTTATTATTAATTAAGAATAATTACACTTTACATAAACTAATTACATAAACCTGAGGATTATGCATTTAAAATAAATAGGTTTTATTATCCTAATGAAAATAAATCGTATAAAGTTTATTTGGTAGATTTGTGTTAAAATTATGAAAAAAATATAAATGGGAATTTGTTATGTAATAAAATTACATAAATCTTAAATTTTGGGTGAAATATTTCTGTGAGTGTATCAGCTCAGTGGCATGCTTTGTTGTTCAGTTTGCTTTAGATGGATTTTTTTTTTTCTCCCAGTGACAATTTTATATGTTGTTCAGGTTCTACCAATATTTTTTTTCAATAGATGTATGAGAGAGAGCGAGAGAGAGAGAAAGAGAGAGAGAGAGAGAGAAATTGTGTTGCCGTGGGAAAATAAAGCAACAGAAACAAACACAATTGAAGGAATGGCATATATATTACTTATTCAAAATATGTAACGAGTTCAGCATTTTGCATTCATAATATTTATTTATAATCTCACTGAAATTGGAATAATACGTGAAATCATTTAATGGTCCTTTTTTTCACATTTTCATAAGAAAACGTATTGTGTTTTTCACAGGCAAACTAAACTCCAGAAAATTCATTCATCAATCACTTAAATTAGAAAAGTTTGCACTCATAGTCAAATAGTTTTTTTTTTTTTATGAGACTATTATGATTCCACAAGCACAGGCATTATATATATATATATATATATATATATATATATATATATATATATATATATATATATATATATATATATATATATATATTTAATGAGCAAACTGTTTTTTTTTTTTTTAGTAGAAAATAGTTTGAACACACAATCCATAAAATCATGTCATTGTTTTTTTTTTTCTCCACTGCATAGTGTTTGTATTTTTCACAGGCAAATTAAACTTCAGACAATTCAGAAAAATAATTTTTTTTATGTATTTATTTATTTAATCTTAGTGAAATTAGAATAGTTCATTTCGCAAGCAGTAAGATTTGAGTAAGCGCTCTTGGTGTGAGAACAAGCCTCAAGACTGCCTGCGCTGGCTTCAGGCCAGCTGAACTGATAGGTTAACAAGAAGAACTTGTTCTTATCAATGGGGCCCTTTATTCGTTCTGTACACAGACACACAAACTCTCACACTTACAGCCCTGCAGGCATAACAGCACCGCTGACACCAGCGCAGCTCTTCTCGGCTCTAATCACGCCGCTTTAAGTGACACGGGCAGAAAGTCATTGCTATTATTCCTCCAGCGTGGAACATGAGAAGCGTCCGGTCGAGTCGAGCCGAGCTCTGCCCCGATGGCCAGGGCGACAGGAGGAAGCCGTCA
Source organism: Carassius carassius (assembly GCF_963082965.1). Lineage (NCBI taxonomy): Eukaryota > Metazoa > Chordata > Actinopteri > Cypriniformes > Cyprinidae > Carassius > Carassius carassius. The sequence continues at coordinate 22,210,226 of NC_081781.1, read as the reverse complement.
CTCTCCTCAGCTGGGTTTATCTTGGCTGCAGGCTAGCCGTGGCTTTCGGCTAGAGAAAAAAATCCTGCGCCCTTCTTAACAGGCTAATCTCTTGTGCTAAATTCTGGTGAAAATAAAAGCGTTTTTGACAGCGTTTAATTACAGACAGGGCAGTTGCAGGTAACTCCTCCTCTACCTCACACACTCATCCACTTCCCAGCAATTATGTCCTTTTGGTCTTGTCAGTGCAGCTGTTTTTTTGGGCACTGCATAGCTCAGCATTTCTACTCAAGCAGCAGGAAGACCAATTGCGCCATTACTCACCGGCCAGCGCTCTGTGACCTCAGCAGAGGTGACCTGCCTTGACTGGGAAGCAGACTGATGGGCCAAGCAGGCCTTGCTTCAGCAGGCAGGTGATAATTGCTTTAATAGCACAATACCAGTGAGAGAGCCACATTACAGCCTGTTCCATTACTCATTATAAGCTGACCAGACTTCTGAGATGAAAACCAGGGATATTGTTTGTTCTGTGGTCAATATTGCACAGTGGGATGGAAAAGAAACACATGTGGTTAATTCATGTAATAATGTAAGCTTTTTAGATTTTTTTTTTTATGTTGAAGAAAAAAATTTATTTACATAAATATTTATTTATTTATTTATTTATTTATTTATTCCAAAACTGAAACTTGAAGATTAATTGAAGTTGCACACTGTATGCGATGATTTTGTATGTTTTTGCAACAAAATGTAATACATTAAACCTATGATTCCACTTTTTGTGCTCTTTTTAAACTCAGTACAAACAGATATTTCTGAGAACAGCTCCACCCAAGCATATAGTCCCCTAAAAATGGGGACCGGCCCTTAAAAAAGGCACATGCCCATATACTAAAAAAACTGATGTATGGATTCTTGATAATGATGCACAAAATAACCTTGACCTTATTGAGTTCCATCAATTGTTCTGAAAAAACAAACAAACAAACAAAAGTAACTGAATTAGAAAATGAGTTCTTGACTTCATCCTCTGTTAACCTGTGATGCATTTGATTGTGACTCTTATTGTCTGTAAGTCATTCAAACACCCACTTGGCACCTTACAAAGCCCTTAAAACCTGCTTAAACATTTGATAAGGATTTGAAACATTGTTTCCGTTGTGTTGCTAAGGCCGGGGCACAATGCAAACAACAGGGATAAACCTGAAATGAATTAGAGAACGTTTATACATATGTGGGTGACTTGGCAGCAGTAACATCCACAATTTTAGGGGTTGCGTGGCATATTTCTTCCGAATAGACAGAGATCCTTTCATTTGAAAAACGTGTGACGGGGAATCGTAAATCACATGATATACTTCACGGTGCTGGAATGACGGAGCAACATTTCACTAATTCCTTCCCTAAGGGGAAAATGCGGTATCTTCTGCAGTGGTTTTTAGTGAAAGATGAACATATTAGTTGTAGTAATAGAATACAAGACACAGTTTTCTTGGAACGGTCAACAGCAGGAAACATAAAATATGTTTGTTATGAGAAATCACATTTTACAGAACTGTATACATAACATTCGATGCAAACAGGAATAGCAAAAGCTGCTCTTCTGTTTAATAAAAGAACACATTTTAGGCTATGGTAGTATTTTCATTTTATTTATTTATGTTTTTAACTAGATAGTGTTCTTTTGTTGTATTTCTTTTCCCTTTTTTATGATTAAAGATGGCACCACAGGGAAGGGGTATATAAAAGGCTAGTTCAGTACGTGCACAAAAACATTAGTACTTCTACTGGTTTTCCCTATAAACATTAGTGCCGTGATATTCCCTCAGAGCAGCTCGTTTTTGGTCCGTCCCTTGAAAAGTTTTCCTTTACTGTTTCACGTCCTCCCCCACAAGCCAGTAAAGGCATCTTTTTATTTCCTTTAGCTTTTGGTTATTTTTCAGCCAAGAAGCTCAGTATACACAAGCCCCCGTGTGTGTCTGTCTGTGTGTGTGTGTGTGTTTAAGTGTAGGTGTTCCTCAGCCTCCGGTCATTTAGATGGAGGCTTTTTACGGTTTCGAATGTACAGTTAAAGGTAGACGTTTTGACATTTCTTAAGTCTTAAACCCTCCACACCACTTCTTATTTGCAGTAGACTTCTCAACCAATGGATGTCTACACAGTCTACACAACACTGGAGCTTGTGTTTAAAGTAAGTTTCGTGCTAGAAAAATAGCTACAAAGAAAAGCAAATAAAACAACTTGGCTGTGTGTGTGTGTGTGTGTGTGTGTGTGTCTGTGTGTGTGTGTGGGTGTGTGTGGGTGTGTTTGTGTGTGTTTGTGTGTGAGTAGTCAGTATTTCGTATTTCACTATTTAAATTAGCCGTTTTTTTGTTTTGTTTTGTTTTTTTGTTAAAGTTTTAATAGTTTTGCTATGTGCTTTTGACACCTAGTTTTATAGTTTTATTTAGCTTTATTTTTATTTCAGGTTTGGTTTGGGTAATTTCCGTACTTCTTACTTTTTTCATGTAGGCAACATTTCTAAATTTCATTCACTGTCAGCTTTTTTTTTTCAGTTTATTAAAGCAATAGTAATAGTTTTATTTTGTTGAGTGTAAAAGCACCCATATGTTCACAATAAATGTGTACACAACTATTTTTATATAATATTTTAATATGTCAAATAATGATAGTTGTAATGTATGTCAAACATGTCAACTGATTAAAAGATTTAGTCAAAGTACATTAAATGTCATAGTTTAATACATTGTGGATACAACATTTCTCTTTTCATTCATTATTTCAGCTTTTTCAATTAACAAAAACTAGTTTAATAGACAATAACATGTTCATGATAAATGCATATTTATGTAGTTTTTTATTAATTTTAAATGATTCATCAATTGTTGTCAGTTGATCAGAACATTTCATCAAATAGTTGTGCTGATTAAATTACAATTATATACATTATATTTACAGTTATGTTCATGCAAATTAATTGTTATTAAAATATTAACAAATTAATAGTTTTGCTTTTAGTTAACTATAACAACGCTGCTCTGACAATAATAAATACTTTAATTTATATATTTATAATAATTTTACCATATAAATTCATAATGTATCTGTCGGATGTCAGATCTCTTAATTGTATTATTAATTGGTTAAATCACAATTCTATACATTATTTTCATGCACATGAGAGAGGAGAGACAAAAAGAATGACGGATGATAGTTTTAATGAAAATACACTTGCACATTGACACTTACACATATCATATAATTTATGTATATATACGTTCATGTTTATAATGGGATACAGAATGTGCTCTGTGGCAATGTTTGCTTCATTTCAAGGAAAATGTCAAGCACCTTGCTTTTCTGAGTCCAAAATGCACATTTCCGGCTTAATGTGCAGCTAAATCAGTGTTTGTCTGCTGTATTTGCTATGCTACTAGAAATAATTTCAGACTCTTGATGAGCAGAAACTTAGATTCACATCTTGTATTTGAGAAGATCTGGAATGCCAGTGAATTTTAAGGACACATGTCCAGTTATATTGATCAATGTCAAATCACACTCAAGGCAGATCACTCGGTTTGTTTACAGACTTGCGTAGGCTGGGAGCTTTGCAAGTTTATCTTCTTCTGTTTCTGTTAGCCAGTTTTCTCCCTGAAGTTTGAACCACATCGAAGGCTTTTTGACATCACAGCATATGAAAAAGCATCAGAGAGAGTGTTCCTGGGTACTTTTCACCCTCACAGTAGTTACAAAAGCTCAAAACTGAAGCATATGATTTTATTACTATTTTAAAGGACTTGTTTATAAGAGCCGTGATTTTGGATTTTGTCTAGCAGCAGGCTTGCCTTTTCTGAGTTACTGTTTTATGTGTGTGAAAGGAGACTGCTTGACCCTCGCAGTTATAATTTGTGTTATTGTCAGTTGGGCTAGAGGTTCGGAGCAAAAACAGCCTGAATCCATCATGTCACAGTGACCCTGGCTTTTCTAGCCAATCACATTAATTTAAGTACACCACTTACGGGGGAATGAAAAAAATAAAAAATAAAACAAAACAAAACTTGTGACTTTTGCTTGTATAGCAAATCAAGCAGCATCAGCTGATTATCCAATATCAAAAAACAAAAGCATCTCAAGGTTGTTTGAATGCAAGCCAGTGTAATAATGTTTTGGATTTTTTTTTTTGTCTTTGTTTTGAGCAGTAAACTCATAATTTAAAATGCATTTTAAATCAGTTTTTGCCTAATCTGCGCATTTTGAATGCAAACCCAGCAGGAATACATTTCAGGACGCTACATGTACTCTCTTATCCAACCATTTCCACATGCAGGACAATCTGTTTGACAGAACAATGTCATGCTAGGTCGCCTGCAACAGTGCTGCTCTTTGAAGCTGGTTGTTGTAGCATGGTGTTGGTAAGTCTATACACCCTAGAGACAATGGACTGGCTCTATGCCGTTGTCATCTTGATATGTTTGGGTAAAAAAAAAAAAAAAAGAAAAGAAGAAGTGCTAACAGCTTTTTAAGATTGACTGTGATACTGAATACAGGATCGAACTGTTGCCACACTGAATGAAACCGACCGACATTGTGCAGCGCCAACAAAAAACCGACTCTCTGCTCATGAAATCGTTCATTTTGCCACAATAGATTGCGATAGGAAACAATTGCAAGGCAATGTGCTGAAGGTCTGAAATTGAAGCCCGCACCCAGAAAGGGGCTCCTGCCATCCCCGAAGAAGATCACAGCCAAAGCTAAACGATCCTACTGAGGCACAGCTGAACAAATGCTGCCACAACGCTTCCTCCCAGCAGGCCTCGCTCTCAAGCAAACAAACCAAGGATAAAAAGAGAGACCACACCATGAAGGATAGTGATCTTGGCACATAAACATCCAAATATGCTTAATAACGTAGCCCAAAGGTCTCAAACTGTGGAGCAATCCACCCTGCAGGTGGTACACGATGTGATTCTGGAACTTTAGAATACTAAAAATAAAACTTGGAGAGTGTCATTTTTGCGTTTGATTTTCTGAAGGCGAAAAGCAGCAAGCTAAAAGAGTGGCCTGTTTTTGAGAACTGTATTGATGATGTAAGAGGTTGCGAGCATTTCAGACTATTTAAGATAGAGTAGACTGACCTAGTTTCTGAATTATATATATATATATATATATATATATATATATAATTTAGGTTTTTAGAGGTGTAATAAACATGTAATAACACTGTAATTATAAATGCAATACTTTAAATTACTTTCACAGTGCATTTGGATTATTACACCAAAAATAAATAAATAAATGAAAACTTCACTCAGAAATTACTAGTACATTTCATGAGTAATCAAAGACGTTACATTTTTAAATGTGTAATAGGCATGTAATATTAATTAAATTATTCATACACTACCTTGTAATTACTTATAATTTTTTTTTTTTGTGCATTTGGGTTATTACACTGAAATAAATGGGGGGGGGGGGGGGGCGATATCCTGTGAAACAATCACTGAATTAAATTTGAACATTGAATTGCTAGTAAAGTTCATAATTACAAAGAGAGTAACCTTGAATTTAACTTTTTTTTGTTGTTCAAAAAGGCTCAAACTGCATTTTCTTGTAAAACCTACTTGAGTAATCTATTTGAGTAATCAGGACCTGACCAGAAACATTTTTTTTTTTACTTTACAGTGTAGATGTTCTGATGTAATACATCCTTCCACTGACCTATAAAAGAAGAAGGTAGTACAGGAGCTGAACTACCATGATCATACTTGCAAAAATGTGGATTTTAATACAATTCTCGTATATTGCCCCTTGGACTCAGAGATGTCAGTTTATTTAATGCTAAAAAAAATAATAACTTGCTGTGGTACTTCTGATTTGCTCAGCCGTGGTTCTTGGCCTGACAGGTTTGATGACCACTGACTAAGGCAATTTACCAGACATTAAATTTACTGACACATGTGACTCTAAAAACAACAGAGCAGGAAAAAAACAGCACTTTTGACTGTCAGCACAGTGAGAATGTTTCTGCAAAGCCGTGTTAACTGCCTGAGCTTAAAGCTGACTTTGTTTTCAATTAGTGTCCCATTGCCGTAGAGTAGGTTCTGACAGCGGGCCAGTCACTCGGTTCTGTTCAAACTGCAGGTGGCATCAGTGATGTGCAATAGAGCCCCACGGCCCTTGTCATGCTGAGCTGAACCCAGACATAACTGGATAAAGCCAAAAAAAGGACCGTCTGCACCACAAGTGGAAACCTAGACTAAATCTAATACAACTTCAGCCCAAGAACAGGAGCAGACAATGTGGACGCAACTGTCTGGAGGGTAATCCAATCTCAATGTGGTTTTCTTCTCCAGCATCTCCACCAGCACTGTAGGAGTGGTTGCTGGTTCTGTCAGATGCAAACCGTACCTTCAAACCTAGTCAGGGAGATGCATAGAAGCAATTCTCACCAACATGTGGTCATGGAGAGCTGTGCGCATGTGTTTTATTAGGTGATAGACAAATAAATTACATCAGAAACAACGTGTGGGAAGACAGACCCTGACCTTAAGCTGCTGTCATCTTGACTCGTGTTTCACAAGGGTTTCAGTGTCAGTCCCCACCAAAAAGTCCTTAATATCCACCATATGCCCATGCGAGAACAACATCCTGGGTACGTGGTTCTCTTTTCCCTCAGCCCTGATCAAAACAATATTTCCTCAGTATGCTAGCTCGTCTCATGTCTTTGCTTATTGCTCTTGGATTTGACTAACAACAAAAATGTATGATTAGCCCTCCTTTGACATTGCGTATCTTTTGACGGGGTTGTTATTCCGACAGCTGCCAACTCTTTTTTTCCAGGAGAAATGTGTGGTGTGTTGTTACACCTCAAAACCTGGTGCGAACCAGTTGTTGAAAGGGAAAAACACTGAGGAAGAAAGGACCACAAAAAGGAGTGCCTAATTAGAGAGTGAACAAAAAAGAAATGAGCCCAGTAAGTATGAGGTGGGATGGATGTCCCGTCTTCACCCTGAACCTCATTCTGAAGGTTCCTGAGAATCTGCGGACCCACAGGAAAGGAAGTGCATTGTGTCTGGGAAGAATTCGGAATGCTTTCACCAGCGCTCCCGCTGGTCAGCATGAGCAGAGGCTGCCAGGAACAGTTGTAGCCCACATCCCCACCCTCCCTTCGAACAGTTGCCTCTACTATAATGCTCCATAGGGCATGGGGTGGGGGTGGGGGGTTGAGGGGATCAGCTTGCCCGAGGACCTAACCACCTACAGGTCATCAGCTGAGTGTGGTATTGTAATTCGGCCTGTTAAAATGAATCCCAGAGTGCACAGGTGAGGGCAGCAGACGTGGAACTTATCCAGAACGTCAAAGTATACACATCAGATCTAACAGACATTGTTTTATACATAGTGCCCCCTTGGAGTTGTTTCTAAAGAGAGAATGACCAGAAAACAGATATAAAGGAGATGAAAATAAGTATGGGAAAGAAAAGAGTGATTGTTCAAGGCTAAGAGTAAGGGTTGAAATTGTAGACAATTCGCATTGTTGGGCTGGAATGATTCTATCTTTACACCCGACTCAGCTATAGGACATGTTCCTTGATGCCTGCTGACTAGTACGGAACAAGTGCCCTGTCTAGATATCTTACACACAGACAAAATCATCTACCTCTTATTCCCCACCAATATTTTAGGAATAATACAGAGGAATTGTCACTGACAGCAAAAAAATAAATAAATAAATAAATAATATATAATATATAAATATATAATATTTATTGTATTTATTTATTTTTGATGATATCAGTTGACACCCCTAATGCTAATAATAATAGTTATAATTTAACAATAACAATTTAACAAAATAATTTTAATTATAACTGCATTCCACTGTTTTTTTTTTTCAAACAATTCAGAATTGAAGTATGAACTAAATCGTGAGTCTGCAGTCAGTGCAGCCCCAGCAGTTATTATATCATGCCTCAACAAACCACACTTACTGAGAGCAAATATTGATATATATATATATATATATATATATATATATATATATATATATATATATATATATATATATATATATATATATAAATATATTAATCAGCATATCACTGAATCAGCTGTTTGAAATTGTTATTTAATTTGATCTTTTACGGTCAGAATAAAATTTCTGCAAAACAAAGCCATATAGTTTTCACTGAGCAGCTTCCATTTAAAGAAACCGTACATAGGAGTTATATAATATATCCAAATTTGCTCATTTACAAAACATCATAAACAAGGTATGACACACGCTCCGCAATTTGACTGAAACTTTACTATCTCTCACTTGTGTTGTTACAGTAACCATTCAGAATATGCTAATTTTCCTCTCATATGTATCGCAAAAATTCAAAACCCAGCCATGTGCCCATTCTCCACTACATAAAACAGCCAGAATGCTCTGCATTGTAAAACATGGCTCATTTTAGTGATAGTTCAGCATTAAGAGGAATAACAAACCAAGCGCCACATGACCTGTCAGTTGTAATGATTGATGGCGGTTTAGGAACAAGCATAGACGACTTAATTAAATGAATGCCCTACCCCACGCTTGGGCTTAATTACATTAGCCCTCTTTCCACCGTGTTTGTTTTTTCTTTTCTTGCAGCAGGGATCACAGTCATCTTGAGATCTTAAGCGTGTATTTGAAAGGGGGACTCTAAAGAAGTAAAAGACTATTTGTGGTGCGACTTCAGAACAGTTAAGCGCTTGTGCTGGCATTTTGCGACGAGACATCGCCCTCTGCACCCTTGCTTATTTGAGCTGTGCCTTCAGGCCAGTTCCTGCTTCACAAAACATCTGATTCATGAACTGTGTTCTCCACTCCGGCATGGATCTGACCGCACATGAGCTGCCGTTACTGTACTTCACTCCTGAACAACTGCTGAAATGTCATATTAAATGCTGTAGTGCTGAAACTGACCTGTTTAAATCAGCACATATAGTAGCATTTATATACAGTAAAATAGTGTTTTAAAGTTTTAAATATGCCTTTAGATATGCCAGAATTACTTAATAATTTAGAGTGGCCCAAAAACATATTTGGTTAATTCTGCAGTTAAAAAAGATTTAAATGTTTGTCCATAGGTATCAAATAAAACATTTAATAAAAATGAATTATTTTATTTATTAGTTTTTCTGCAAGAAAAAAAAGGAGTGATGTTATGTTTGAAATGATAAAAAAGTAGGTATGCAGAATATTTTTAAGACCATAGTTCAGTCCTGAAAAAATGAATTAGTAGTCCAACATTACTAAAGGAAGACAGTTTTCCGAAGTTACTTATGTATGTGTGGAAGTTAAAATCCAAAAAAATAAAAAATAAAAACAAAAAAAAACAGGACAGAAAGAAGGTCAAACTCTGCAGAAAACTGTGATATGGATTTACAACGTGAGCTCAGAGCTCCACTCTTATTATTAGCTGGAAGCATAATCAAAGTGCCCAAAATATAATACATGTTCAAGGAGTGAGGGAGCTTGGTGAGTAACGGGTGTAACTAACACATCTGCATATATGCCTTTTGGCAGACTTGCATTCAAGGTACACTTTACCAGTTGAGCTGGTAGGAACACAGTCTTAACGTCAGAATAAAATGTTTGAACGGTGATCCCTGCAGTCTAGATTATCATATCAAGCATTACAACTTGTTTCTAACAATTCTATTTTAGTCGTAGCTTGAAATAACACATGACTCATCATATGAAATCTGCAGTGAAATAGAGAATAAGAGTTTATAGTTAGTTTTTTTGTTTCGTTTTTATCTCATTCTCCTTTGTCATTTTGTGACTTTCACTCACTGAAGAGCTTAATAATTTTGCTTTTGCTAAAGTTACACCAGTTGTGCGGTTAGACACTCCATGTGTAATTTTGAGCAAAACTGATGTTTTTGTTGCATTTACATTATCACTTATCCAAATGATTGAATTCTAGTATATGTTTGGTCACAATATATTTTAAAGTCCAATTATCACTTTTAACAAACCATTAACTATGCCTTTTAACAAACATTAACAAACTCCCAATTTGCTGCTTTTTTATAGTTAAATAAGGTAATTGTTAAATTAAAATTTTGGGTAGGATTAAGGATATAGAATATGGTCATGCAGATGTGCTTTATAAGTAATAAACAGTTAGTAAATTAATAACAGGCATGCTAATGCGCTGCTAATTATTAGTGATAATTTTTCCAATACAAAAAACTTACCTTATGGTTAAAAGCTTTGTTTCTTTCTTTTTTTTTTTCTACTTTATCACTCACTATTGCACACAAAACATACATATTCTACTAAAGCAGGTTCACACATCACACACACACATACTCACACACACACACACATACACATGTTTTGTGCAAACAAGTGTTAACTGGTAGAAAGTGATACAGTATACAACAGTCAATTATCTGGAAAAAAAAAGACATGAAGATCGCTAAATAATTTATAAAAGTATATCCAATTATACCGTAATGAATTAAAGTTTAAAAAGCCTGTCCATTTTATACGCCATATATACACAGTCCTGTTATCACCTTTCCATGCAGATTTTTCATTTGCATGACATATTTTGTAATTGCCACAGTTAGTTTTGATAATACCATTAAGAAAGTGCATCGGATTAACCACAGAAAATGTTTTCCTTTCAATCCACACTTAAACAAAAGCCACTTACTTTTACTCTCTCTTTAGTCTCTAGGTCGCAGTAGGTCAGAAGGGCAATGGGAGCCTTCTGGAATTACGTATGTTTTCGGTACCGACTCCGACAGGGGAGAACGAAACTCCTGAACTCAAAAGAAGAAGCTCCTGCTGAGACGTACGGTGTCGGTCCCAAGAATGAGGCTCATAAGCGCACCTTTGTTTCCTTATGTTTTGGCTGCATGTAACTTAACCCCTTCGGGAGCCGACGCTAGCACAGTCTAACCTGTCTTTTGTTTCTACATTCCATCTCTCGCACTCTGGCTTTTCTTTTTTCGCAGTTATTTTGTAAGTCCACGCCTGTCGATGAGCTCACTGGGTCAGGCTCATGTTTCAGTCCCGTACAGGAATTCGAAGGGCAGGCGGATTCTGTGAGCCTTAGAGACGACTATAGGAGAAGGAGCAGGTCGTGGGGTCGTGTCCCACAGAACAAAGCGGGAGTAATGAGGGAGAGGAGTCAGGCATGCCGCAGGATGTCAGCGCTCAGGGAGAATGAAACAGAAGACAGACACCCACAATTCCCCTGGGTGATAGTCCTCTGAGGAACATGTCAAAAACCGGACTGGGATTAGATCATATACCATGCTGTCAGAGGTGGAAAGTAACGAATTACATTTACTCGCGTTACTGTAATTGAGTAGCTTTTTTGTGTACTAATACTTTTTAAAGTAATTTTTTAAATCTGTAATTTTACTTTTACTTAAGTATATTTTGTTTGAAGTATTGTACTTCGCTACATTTTAAAACACATTAATTACTGAGTAAAAAAAAAAGAAAAAAAAAAAAAGAAAAAAAAAAAATCGCTCCCTGGAAACTACGTCAGTAAATAATGGGCAGGAGGGCAAACTGGCGCTAAAATCACAAGAAAGATGCAGACGGACAAAACAGGGATTAGTGGTGCAGACACCGCTGAAAACGAAACCCCGTCATATTCTGAAGTTGAACTCGAAGGAAATGAAGTGAACCCCTGGCCATATGTATGCTCTATTATGCAGTGTAAACTGTACTTGCCTAGGAAGACCAAACTAGCAGCTTATAAAATCTCGACAAGACATCAACCCTTCGCAAGAATGTAGAGGTAAGCTAAATAATTGCATCGTTACATTGGTGGTTAAAATGAAGCTTTGACATTTTAGCAAGAGGTTTTGCACAAATTAGCTAAAAAGACAGTGGTGAGGAGTGTGCTATTTTTGTTTGAATGATGTGCGGGCGCATTTATAGTGCGTTCTTTCACTGTGTGATTCAGTCTCCTAAAATGCATTTAGAATGATCACAAAATTGAAGATATAGGGGCAGAAAATCCACATATTTATATAATTTCATATATTAAATCAAAATCACACAAAGAATGCCATCGTTTCCTCCAAAAATCATCATGAATATATACATACATATATATATATATATATATATATAACAGTTCAGTAAACAAGTTAATTAAGAGACTTGCGCTTTAGAAACCATATTGCCTTTTTAGCTCTATTTCTACAACAGAAAATAATTCCAAACACAGCCACCAAAGCACAGTTTTGCGTCTCTGAGCAACGTGACAGTGTTTCGTTCCTGAATGAATCAACCGTTTAAATGATTCGGTTCAATCGCAATGACTCACTTATTAACAGTGACTTGCTGACACATACTGGCCATTTTAATTTCACATTTAAAGTATCTTTTGATTTTTTTAAATAATTAATTTCTTATCATTTCAAATGAGTATTCAACATTTTATGTCTTGTATATCAAAACATTATTCATGCATTTGTAACTGCAGGTTAAATGCATTCTTGTCCTGCACTAAACAGTGTAATACATCTAAATGCCACTTCCAATGAATCTTCTTCATTTCCTCTGCATTAAAAGATGAGTTTGTTGATACTGATTTGCCTGGTAACAGCCCAAATGTTTTATTATTCTAAATAACTGATTCCTTTAATTAAAAACAACTAGTTTGAGATTAATAGACCTATCCCAGGGGTGTCAAACTCAGTTCCTGGAGGGCCGTAGCCCTGCAGAGTTTAGTTCTAACCCTGCTCCAGCACACATATCCTGTAGTTTTCAAATAAACCTAAATGATTAGATTAGCTGGATCAGGTGTGTTTAATTAGGGTTATATCTAAACTGTGCAGGACTGTGGCCCTCCAGGAACTGAGTTTGACACCCTTGGCCTGTCCCATTTTGACTCCCTCCCACTGTTAAAATGTAACTAAGTAATTTTTACTCTGAGTAAAGTTTAAATGAGCTACTTTTTACTTTTACTTGAGTAGATTTTTAGACTGGTACTTTTACTTGTACTTAAGTAAAATTTCATTAATGTAATGGTACTTTTACTTGAGTAGAATATTTTTGTACTCTTTCCACCTCTGCATGCTGTTATAGTGCAACTTATATAAAACAACAGCGTCATCTGATATCTGGTGTGTGTGTGATGCCTATATCCGTCTGTGTGTTGCTGAGTAAAGAGCAAAATATAACTTACGGTAGCCAAGGCCTTTCAACCTTTATGAGCTTCGGTGATATTTGATTTATGTTTGCAAGCTGGAATCCAATAAGCTGCTAACTGAGCACAACATGCTTCGGTTCCCAATCTAATGGCATGAGGGGTCATAACCGAGTCTGCTCTTTAGAGAACAAAAGCTTTTCACACATCAAGAGATCTTCCTGTATCTGCCTGACGCACAAACGTGGAGTGAATAGCTTATGGATGATGATATTGTAGTTCTTTGTGTTGATTTGTTTTTACTGGCTGACCAGCAGGAGATGAAATTCCGTGACGTCACACAAGAAGCAAAAGGAGTTATTAGAAAGGGGTGTTTATCATGTACACTAAATAAATAAATTTAGGGGGTTTTTTTATTATTATTATCAACCAAACCAGTATTAACTTTATTCAGCATTTATTTATTTATTTATTTTTGTAACTTGTTCTAATAAATAAACAACTTCACATGTAGAAGGCAAGATTTCTGAAGCCTAACAAATGAATTAATGTCTTAATGTTTTTTGTCAAACTTTTTTTTTATCACCATATTTCCATAGCGTTCCATCCGTCTGGCATAAGTACATACAAAAGTAATCATAATATTTGAAACTGATCAGGCTTAAAGGGACAGTTCACCCAAAAATGAAAATTGTCTTCTTTCTTCCATGGAAAATTCCATTTTAAAGAATGAAATGTTGTTATTCAGTGTAAATCTTGACATCCACCTCTCTTCTTAGAATGTTCATGAGAAGTAGTGATATCAGTTCATAAACAAATCATTCTTGCTTTCGATATTTGCTGAATGACTTCTATACTAATACCATGGCGCTTTTCTTTGCTCCAGTACCCATATATTTAACTTTCACAGAAATAAAAAAAAGAAAAGTTACCATTCAGAATTTCTCCTAGCATGTTCCACGGAAGAAAGAAAGTCATACCGGTTTAAAACAACATGAGGGTAGTAAATTATACAATTATTATTATTTTATTTTTTATTTTTTTTAAATGCACATTTTTAAACGTACAAGTTACTACATTTAAAATAATAAGTCCTCGTGTATTTTAAAAGCATTTCGTGATGTTTATTTGGATGTTTTCCTACATAAGTACATGCTGTGCTGGAATGCCCATATTCTTCATACAATCGATGATAATATATTTGACCTTATATTTGTCACTGTGGTTGTGGGATTTGCAAATTCAGGGGATGTGCAATGCATTTTTGAAAAACAAATATACCGTCTCATTCCTGTGTCAGTTGGACATTGTTAGAGCATAGGCACCAATGATACAAGGGTTGTGTGTTTTCCAATCCCGATGAGATTTGTAATTTGTGCCACAGGAATGTACATTTGCTTAAAAACAATAATTGTGCCAATAATAACAATAAAACAAATTAATTTAACCAGGTCTACTCAAATATTGTTATTTATGGAAAAGAGTGGATTGTTTTTGCCTATTTTATTTATTTTTTCTCATGCCTTCACCTGTTTAACAGGAAGAGTGGCCTCTTTTAGGGACAGGAAATATCTGATTGAGCACTTGAGGCAAAGATATCAGGAATCTTGATATCCACCCCCTTCCCTCATGGCGGTTTCACAAGTGCAATAGGCTAATCTCTCACACGGCTAATGCTCACATCTTAGGGAGCGCTCTCTCCCCTGGCCAGGAATGTGAAATGAGTCACCAGCTGAAGTGAACGAGGCTTCTATTACGGCTCACACACACATTCACACACACACATACACACACACACACATATGAGTCGGTTCCCATGGGAACCCATCACCGTGAACAACTTGCTTTGTTTTGTTACATTCCCTGTAGCATCCTTGCATGTCAATTATATTTTGAATTTGCAGCGATGTAATCAGTAGTTTGTTTTAGGAAAAACCGATCTGAACTGCTCAACCCATTATTACATCTGAGACAGCAATACCTCAGCACCCTCATCATCTGTTGAATAAATTCACTGCAGCCTACTTGGCTGATTGTTTTTTCCTCATCCAAGATATCTGACCACACTGATTGGACACTCACAAGGTTGAAACAGACATCAATTGTGACCATGACAGGAGGCAGTAAACAGGATAGTTGGTCCGTCTCTGAAGAAAATAAACTGCTTTTAATTATAAAGCTGCGTTCATCTGGCCTCAGCTTAGTCATGTGGATAAAAAACGCAATTTATAACTTTCCTGGATGTATTTACATATCTACCTATGATCAAATAATGCATTTTCAGATGCATAAATAAAAAGACATGATTGTGTCCTGATAATGTCGCGAGTTTTCTGTAGTTTGTATACAAAGACTAAATTGTTACAATGTCATTGGTTTGTTTCGCTTTTGCAAATAAATGTGTTAATAATAGTATGAGCAAAACTCACTGTTTGTGTGATGTTTATGTTCTAGGTTTAGTTATTTGCGCCATTTTCAAGTTTCAAATCGGATAAACTACAGCTCTGCGGGCACAACATGTCTTTTTTTTTCTATTAATCACTATCATTTCTATTTATCAGTTCAAGGCCGTCACGCACCTGTTTCACGGTAGAGTCATTAAAGGGGAGAGACATGATTTGAATTACACTGATATGCTGATCCAGAGATTTCGTCTCCAAAGACTCATAAGGTGTACCCATGTTTATGGTAGGGATATCGTATATGCATGTGAATGTTGTTTCTTTGGTCCGATTGAATTGCATTTTCACTAAAAGTGATATTTTCCAGTTTTTTACAGTGGTCTTTGTATGTTTTAGTATGGGCCTGGGAGCAATTACTGTGCTCATACTGAAATTAATCTTTCTAGGAAAACGCTGCTGTTTTTTCAAAATGCTGAAAATGCCGCTGTTTTCTGAAAATGCTGTGAATGCTGCTGGACAGCAAATAAAACACTATCAGGGTTTTATTTTATTTTTTTATGTTAATTTGCTTGTGTGTTTGTTTTTGTCATCTTTTGTTCTGTTATTGCTGTTTTTTATTATTTATTGTTTTTTTTGTTTTTTTTTGCTGTTTTTAAATTTTTGTTTCTGTTTTTGCTTTGTTTTTATTTGCTTTGTTGTTGTTTTTTATTTGCTTTGCGCTTTGTTTTGTGTTTTTTTTTTTTATTCATGGTTTTATGCACTACTGTTCTTTCTTTCTTTCTTTCTTTCTTTCTTTCTTTCTTTCTTTCTTTCTTTCTCGTACTATGAAAGTCAGTGGCTACCATCAACTGTTCAGTTACTCACATTCTTTAAAACATATTTCTTGTTCAAAAGAGGAAAGAAACTTTGGAACAACTTAAGGGTCAGTAAATTTTGACAGGATTTTCATTTTGGGCCAAACTCTTCCTTTTACAGTAGTGATACTTATAAATGAGAGGGGGGGGGGGGGGGGAGTAATACCAGGAACTGCTAAAATGGACAAGAGTGAAAGAATTTGCATGACCGTGGTGTGCTGCTAATGGCAAACACCTTTGAATAAACCGGCTTACTTTACACTTTTAAAAAAAAATCCCTGCACCCTTTTTTTCATCACTTTACTCGGAAAACATAAGCTGGGCTGCGGTGGAAACAGCGAATGAAAGCAGCAGTTTCTGGAGCAAGCTACTACTTCTCTTTCTGCTGTTTTGCTTCCTAAATGAAAAACATATTTAGAGAAACCTCAGCGACTCTCTTGCTGTGAGCCCGTGGCCCTGTCTTGTATGTTCCAAGCCCGTGCGTCGAAATGGCTGGGTAATTACATCATTTGGAAGTGGCGTGAAAGCACTTTACAAGACGATGTAACTGAAATGCTTTATTACATTCAGAACGGCCAATTAAAAGACAACACCTGGACCACAGAGGGGCAGTAAAATGGCTGCTTCCTCCAAACAAGGGAAAGCCACATGATCACGTGTTGAAAGAAACTATGGGAGCTTGTTTTCCCTTCCAGGTTCTTTATTGCAGCCGACAATAGAGCCTCACATTTGTGTACTTAGACCGTAAGTCACCTGACTGACTTTGGACGTAACAGAATTAATAAAACCCATTTCCTACGGAGGACATGTGGCCTGGGTACAACATAAATTTGTTCAGGGCACACTGCTGAAAAGGAAAACAACTCTTCTTTTACCTCTTCTCTCCACACCCCACACTTTCACTCTTGTTCTGTCATTGCTTTGCTGTACAGTTTCCTTGTATAACAGGAATTACATTCATCAGATTAAACATGAGTCTGCATTCGTTCACTGAGCCATAAACTAGCCAAACAGGGTTTGAAATAAGGCGTAGTGATACGATGAGAAACATGGACACGCTGACTTAACGTTCGCACACACACGTCCTTCCCTCAGCATGGCTTTGTTTGAGAGATGTACTCAGCGTGTGGAAGTCAGGGATCATCGTGCTAATAAGACAGAGTCAGAGCAGCTACTGTATTAATAAAATCCTGCTGCTATGGATCCAGACTTGAAAAAGTCTCTGGCCACCTACAGCGCCGAATTAAGAGGGGGACGAAAATGACAAGCATTAATCCTGATGATAGTTTACCGAAATCTTTTGGCATGTTTATTCCTGGTATTAAGAACAGTAAGAAGTAATCCGATTTAAGGAAAAAAAAAAAAAAAAAGTCAGTATCAGATGAAAAACAGTAAAGTATAGAAGTG
The DNA here is from genome assembly GCF_963082965.1 of Carassius carassius. Lineage (NCBI taxonomy): Eukaryota > Metazoa > Chordata > Actinopteri > Cypriniformes > Cyprinidae > Carassius > Carassius carassius. The sequence continues at coordinate 22,192,424 of NC_081781.1, read as the reverse complement.
TTAAAAAAGTATTCAAATGCATCTGATTTAAATCTGATTTTAATACTGATTAATAGTTAATTATTATGTTTGATGAGTCTAACAAGCGCTTTGAGAAAGAAAGATAGAAAGATCCACTTTACTTGCGAAAGTCATTCATGCATGTTTTTATTATAATATCTAGAATATTTTAAATGTTTCTTTTACCCTTCTACTTATTAGTAATAATTAGAATATTTCATAACAGTTATATATTTTGTCAACATGCCTTCATTTCTCACCGCACTGAAACCCTTGAGCTTTCATTTTCATGGCAAACTGAATGAAGACCTTGGAGCTTGAGACACTTGAACCAGGTATGAAAAAAAAACACCCTAAAAGGAACGAAGTTCATTGTCAGCTTCAGTTTCATCGAGCATTGCTCTCTGATCTTCTCTCAGAGTTCAATTAAATAAGTACAGTCACTTCAAAACCTTTTCATGCTAGAATATGCTACAAATCATCTTTATTTGATTTAAAACTCTCCCTATTGGGGTATTGATTCAATCCTTCCATCTTCATAAATAAGCCCCAGTGCCTGTATGGAGAGGCCAGCAGGTCTGCTCTCAACCTGTGGATACCAAGGCTGCATCGGATCTAAATGGCATCCATTTGAGTCACTGAAATATTTATAGATGCTCCCAACCCTGGGGAGAGTGGATTGTGTGTCTAAAACTGGTATAGTAACACTGCAGCTTTGTCTCTATGGGCACAGACGGGTGATACAGTGAATTAATAACGCCACTGACCTTTCCATGCCTCCATTCTATTTAGAGAATGAAATTTGTTAATGTAATAAAAACTGTGGAAATATGAAGAGGAAAAAGAGAGGCCATTCACAAAATCTGAGGACAAGCTTGTCCCTTGTCTTTTGACCTATGAAAAAGATTTTACAGTTTCAGGAAACCTTGTATTAAAGGCAACATTCCATAACCTAACATTTCATTGAATAACATGAAATGGTTTGAATATATAGTCATTTGCACACACACACACACAAACCAAATTCCCTCTTCAACTGGTGTACTGTTGTTATTATTATTATTATTGGTTGGCCAACATTCTGATCTATTATATATTTATTAATAATAATACTTAGTAGTAAAATTAATAATCACCACATCTTAAGCATTGGTGTCAATTAAGGTCATTAATAATGTACTTAATTTTAAAATAATGTATGTTTTATATTAACATTTTGATGAAAAAAAAATGCAAAATGTCATTTGGAAAAACATTTACAAGGCCATCTTCATAAGAAGAAGTAAATAAAACAAGTTGGAGTTGATTTTCTTTCAGAAATAAAATTAAGTTAAATTAAATTAAATTAATGACTGGTCACAATTTCAGTGTATTAATAAATACGTTAGCATTATCAGTATATTAAATTTGAATGTAACATTCATTCATTGTAATGTAATTCTAATCATTGTTCTTTAGCATCTTTTCTCATCTTGCTTAGTGTGTGAATGCCAAAAAAAAAAAAAAAAGCGATTAGGAAAGTCCCTTTTTTCTACTAGTGTCTCTGGCGGTTGGAATTTGTTTCCTCCAGGTCACCTGATCTGGTTCAGGTGTGTAAGCTGATCTTCTTTCCCACCCTTTATCTTCCTCTGCAAGAGAGCCCTGCAGATACTCTACATTCTTCCAGACTAACTTCTACACAAACTCATACAAAACCTCTGGATATGTGTTAAGTTAGGCTAGAAAACATGTGCACAGTCTTGTAGTCAAGAAAACCGTCCTACATTCCTGTGTGTGCATGTTTCTGCTCTGGGTAATACGTGACAAAGATTTGTGGTGTCCCTCAGGTCTCTGTCTGTGGAGCAGAGATGACTCACGATGCTTTAATTTGATTGCTTAATCACAATCCACTCTCATTCCTATCTACCTGTGGCTTTAGCAGGTATTATGTAATATCATCTGCACTTCCTGACTGCCTTCAGCTCTGTGTCTGAGTATAGTGGCTCTCAGGCCTCCTGCTGCTGCAAATGGATTCTGGCAAACTTTATTGCAGTGGAATGGATTCAAGGTTCCCCTTTTTGTGTTTCTTTGAACAAAAGGGCCGTTCACAAATGACTCTGGTGGACCCCTGTGTGTTTATTAACTCTGGAGCAAACTGGGTTTTCCAATACCTGAGACTTCTAGAGTTAATCCAGTGCAAACACACCACAATTAGACACTCCTCCATACATCGTTTACACACAGTTTCTCTCTTAGAAGGGAATAAAAAAAAAAGAGTTGTGCGAGCTAATATCTTGTTTGCATGTGTTGTTTTAGCACCAGAATCGTTCATGAATTAGGCAAATCAAGTAAAACTACAAACACAGCCCAAGAAGTCGTGTGCAGCGTGCACAGGACTCAAACACTTCTGCAAGTACTCATTTTCATGGTCTTGGTTACATATGTAACCATCATTCCCTGAAGGAAATCCCAATTCAAGTGACTGGCTGAAAGGGAACTGATTTTTAATGATAACTTACAAACCTTTAATGGGAGATCTAACATGAGCTGTGAGGTTGCTAATCAGTGGTATAGACTTTTTTTAAACCCACCAGTTTGCATAATTTTTATAACCGTTTGCATATAAAAAAAAAAACTAAAAAAAAAAAAAAAAAAATGTTTTAAATTCTTTAACAGCAGAATCCATTATACGTTAGAACTTCTTTAAAAAGAAAATACAAGTCATACATCTACACAAGCTGTGTTCCAAATTTGAGGTTGATATCTAAAAAAAAAATTTAAAAAATAAATAAATAAATAAAATAAATCAAACTTGCCAACAGTGATGGGTAGGTTTGACCACATGGAGTTAAACTGTGCCATTGATTATGCTGAAATAAAACTATTAATTTTTATTTTTATATAACATGTTTGGATAATACAATGGATGGATGGAGGACTTCCAAAACATTTTATTTAAAGATATAGTTCACAACGTTGAAGGCATAAATATAGAACAAAATAAAGTAAAAACTAAAGTATAAATGCAGGGCAATGCAATTTTGTTAAACTTCAATGGCCAACTTTCATAAACAAGGCCTATTTAAAATGTTCAGAACACGGTCAAGTTTGAAGCAATTATTATTTTTAATTTTTTTTTTCATATTTATATGTAATTGTTCAGACACAAGCAGCATGAGTCCTTGAGTAAGGAAAAAAAATGTAGTTACCAATTATTCCATGGGCCCCTTTCCATCACTGGGTTGGTAAAATGGTTAAATCTTCAAATATGTGTGGCATATTGTGTCATATCACAAATTTTGTTTAAAGTTGCCTAGAAACAAAACGGTTGCTTAACAAATCACTCCACATGCAATGAACTGTATAATGTGGATAGGAATCACAGATTTGTCATTAAAACTATAAAAAAAGTGCATCAGAATAATGTTTATCTCTCAAGTGTATGTATATAAACCATATCACAGGGTATAATAATAGTTACTTTCCTAAGATATCATGTTGTGGTGCTCATATTAAAAGCTACATTACCGATCACATATCAAACACGAATATTACTGACCTCCTTTGGAGATTCAAAAAATTAACAATTTTAAACATTCCATCCATTGTTTTTCACATTTGGCAAAGTGCCAGTGTCTGATATGCTATAAATGCTGTGTTTCCATCGAGGGGACTCTTCTACCTCCCTCTCTGACTCTTGGGGAGATGGCCAGCTGTTGAATTCATCAGGACGTCCCTTCAGTGACTGCACTGCTTGGTTTCTTTATGCCATGAGTAGTGGGTGACTGGACATCTGACTGGCTGGGTTTTACTTTTTTGTTATTTTTTATAAAAAAAAAAAAAAAAATTCACATAAACCCATCATATTTACTTGTAGATAGTGGTGGTTACAAGCACAACACATGCACATACATAACCATATATTCTCAAATTAGATATCAAACACTATCATCTAAATAAAATGTTTTTTTTTTTGTTTGTTTGTTTTTTGTTTGTTTTTTTATTAGCAGACTTCTCTAAAACACCAATAACTGCAGTATGTATCTAGCACCTGCCTACATGGTAATTTAGATTTTGTGATGAGAGGTATAATTTATCTGTCTGCAATACTAAATTCACTTCTAATGTTCAGGTAATTCTCCTTCGCTTTGTCAGAACTAATCTCTGTCTGAGCCCTAAGCTTGTCTGATGACTGGACATTTCAGACATCTTTTCCTCATATAATCAAGCACGCTATCTAAAGTGGTGTCTGGTGCTTCGTATCGTGACTGGCGCAGATCTCCAGAGCATGTTATCTTCATTTTAGGAAAGTATGGCCCAATGCCAATTTATCATTACTGCAAGACTGTAATTTCCAGAATTGCACATTTACATCTGCCAACTGGAGGACTGATCGCTAGCCAGTTCAAGTCTAAAGCCCACAGCAATGTTCATGGTGTGAAGGAAGAGTATCATGTAGCTTGTTTAATTTAGCTTCATCAGAACAAGCATACATTATTTTTCACGGCTCTCTTGTCTGCAGTCATTATCAGCCTGTTGGACACGGACTGTTTGTTCCGTCTTCCTTATTTCTGTTTGTCCCTGGCAGATTCTCATTACTGGAATATGACATGGTGAGCATTGACGTCTTCGGAGGCTTTCCGAGAACTTGCCTCTTGTAAGTCCATGAAAAGAGGAAGCGCTGATTATACACTCTACGGGGGATGATGTAATAATAGACCATCAAACTGGGACAATGGGATCATGATTAGACTTCCGATTAAGGCAATTTAAATTTTAACAAAGTAGCCTCTCTCTTGACAGGTGACCGTTTCGGAAAAGGCTATGTTGGGGGGATGCGTGGTTTCATGAAAGCAGCCATTAGGTTTGTAGGAGTGATTTTTGTAAAACAAAACAGGAAAAATAACCAACCACGGATGAAGAAAAAGAAGGAAAGGAAACTATTTCGCTTTCACTTCAGTAAATGACCCTATCTCTGTTCCGTCCACCTTACTGCAGATAAGGTGTATCATATTCCCCCTCTGGATTTGTAAGTTCGTGTGTGTCTTTTTGCCCCCGCACACCTTTTAAGAATGACTCGGTTTTCTTTGAAGGCTGTTAAACACTCAATCCCTCATTTGGGGCCTGAAAAGACATATAATATGTTTTAGTTTTAAAGGTCACAGGTTGAGGACTTATCTCAATGGAAGTCTGTGCCACGTTGAAGCTCTGACAGCTGATTGGTCAATTGAAAGGCCGTTTCAACTGTTTTGAAGAGCACCTTTTGTCTCCAGATAAGAGGGAATATTTAAAGGCAGCTGAGATATTCCGCTTCAGGTGCTATGTCCACCCAGCATATTTTAGTAATTGGCCAATGTCTTTAAACAAAAGGCTGTCTGTGAGAACTTTGTGTTCTTTGAGGATATTATCTAGAGTATGCCAGGCGGCTGGTTTTGGGATGTTTGCGGATTTTGCATGTGAATGTGGTTTGCACCACTGTGATGGTTTTAACCACAGCGTTTCCTTATGGTAACATATTGTGTATAGCAACACAAATGAGTTAATAGGGGACAAATAGTTTCTCCCCGGCTGGGATTAAAGCTGTCAGGGCTGTCAAGACAACTTTACTTTCCACAAAGTGCAATTGTGCTGCCATAAAATGGTAAAAATACGACCCTGAGGAAACAAAATGTTTTGAAGATTTATCAGTTAAAGATGATAATTTGTTGTTTATATAGTGCTTTTACAAGCATAAGGCCACATCATGATGTTTAGCAGAAAGATAAACGAGCATGACTAAAAAGAGGAAAAACATACAAGAGCAAGACCATATAATAAAGGTCAAATCAAAAGCAAATTGTGACGACTGGGTGAAGGAGGAGCTGAAAACAAGTGCGAGTTAAACAGTTTAATGAATATGAAACAGACAAACAAGGGTACAACACGATGCTGGGAAGACGAAAATCCAAGACGGCGGTGAGGCGGTGAGGAATCCGGATGGTGACAGTGAGAAGGCAGCAGGAGAGGATGGTACAGGAACTGCGGGGAATCGAGCTGAAGGTAAGTCGTGATGCTTTGTGGAAGTGCGGATGAGGTTCCGGGGAAAGACACGGACATCCAACGCAAACAACACAGAAGCAAGAGACAGAGATCAGACATGAAACAATGTTCTCACAAACATAAGACGTGAGACAAGCCAATATATAGGGAGTGTGTAATGAGTCACAGCTGCTGCTGATGACAATTAACGGAGACGCCCACATACTAATCAGTGCAGACGCGAAACACACAGACTTCACCACAAAAGTGCAAAACCCATAGATCACGGTTTACCAACCGTGACAGTACCCCACCCCCCCCCCCTTCTAAGAACTCCTCTTGGAGTTCCCAGAAGGGCCTACCTGCTGATTGTAATCATCAATAAGGGAGTGATCCAATATGTCCCTAGCAGGTACCCAACTCCTCTCCTCCTGACCGTAACCTTACCGGTCCACCAGGTACTGGAATCCTCGTCCCCTCCGTCTCGAGTCCAGAATATGATTAACCGAATAAGTCGGTTCCCCATCTACGAGACGCGGCAGCCGGGGAACCGGAGTAGGCGGATTAATACGTGCATAAAACATGGGTTTAATTTTGGACACATGAAAGGCGGGGTGTATCCTCCTGTACGCTGGAGGTAGTTTGAGGCGGACTGTCACCGGACTAATGATCTTGGTGATAGTAAACGGACCAATAAATTTGGGAGCTAATTTATTAGATACGGAACGCAGAGGAATGTTACTGGTAGAAAGCCACACCTTTTGACCCCCGACGTAAACGGGAGGCTTTGACCAATTTACAAAACTCTTTCCAAAATTTGGATATAAATTGAGATTCCCTGTCAGAAACCACGTCTACTGGGAGGCCATGAAGCCGAAAGACGTGATCTAGGACAGTGACCGCTGTTTCCTTGGCTGTCGGTAATTTGGGCAAGGGAATGAAATGTGCCGCCTACGAGAATTGGTCCACTACGGTCAAAACGACCGTCATGCCATTAGAGGGCGGGAGGGCGGTAACAAAATCTAGTGCGATTTGGGACCAGGGTTTCGAAGGGACAGACAGCGGTTGAAGGAACCCATCAGGAGGTCGGTTAGATGACTTTCCACTGGCGCAAACTGAGCAAGCCAAAACAAAATCGCGGATGTCACGAGCCATACGTGGCCACCAGAATCGTTGTTTAACCAACCCATTAGTTCAACTTATCCCTGGGTGACAAGACACTTCGGACCTTAACCCCTCCGGCACAAATAAACGGTTCGGTGGACAACCGGGCAGAGGCGTTACCCCTTGTAAGGCCGTCTTGACCTTTGACTCGACCTCCCATACGAGTGCTGAGACCAATAATTTCTCAGGTAAAATACATTCGGGAGTCACCGGGCGGGCGGAGGGATCAAAAAGACGTGATAAAGAATCGGGTTTGACATTTTTGGAACCCGGGCGGTACGATAAAGCGACCAAAAAAAAGTGCCCACCGTGCCTGCCTGGAATTGAGTCTTTTGACAGTTCTAATGTATTCTAAATTCTTATGATCGGTCCAAACAATGAAAGGTACCCCTGAACCTTCCAGCCAGTGACGCCACTCCTCTAAAGCTAATTTGACTGCCAACAACTCTCTGTTACCAATGTCATAATTGCGTTCAGCAGGAGATAATCAATGGGAAAAAAATGCGCAAGGATGTACCTTATCGTCCGAGACAGCATGTTGGGACAACACTGCTCCTACCCCCACCTCTGACACGTCGACCTCCACCATGAACTGCCATGTGGGATCAGGGGCCACAAGGATGGGAGCCAAAACGAAGTGGCTTTTGAGGTTAGTGAACGCAGTCTCAGCTGCATCCGACCACCTGAACGGAGTACTGGGAGAGGTCAAGGCTGTCAGAGGTGAGGCTAGTTGGCTGAAATTGTGAATTAACCCTCTGGAGTCTAAGGGTATTTTTGGGGCCTGGAGAAGTTTTGTCATGCCCTGACAGTTGTGCTTTTTTCAGTTTCTTATAAATATCTAAATGGGTAAAGTCTAATCTCACTGTAATCAGCACGGACTGGGCTATAATAATATGTGAAATGCATGCATGTACATGATTGTATTTTTGAGAAAAAAAATGTTATGCGTGGTTAGTGAAAAACTAAAAATGTTAAATCACTTGAATAAGGCCATAAACACATAAAGAACAATGGTTCCCGGGATTTTTGAGAACTGGAGCTTGTAGCCTAGAATTTTTCTTTCTAAATTATGTGAAAATCATCTTGTTTACTCACTCACAGAAAACAATACATTGATTTAAATTTTCCAAGACAATTTTTGTTGGTAAAAGTCATGTGCGAGTAGGCGTCAACTATCATGAATATCATTGTGATTTACACCTGAGAAGACAAAAGCCTGCATAATGAGCTGCATAATGAGCCTTTCAGTCATCTGTGCCACTGAGAGGAATGAGTTACAAGCAAGAATGTAAGAACAAAATAAATCTATATAATTTTATGTTTGTAGTTTATTTAGAATATATTTAATTATCCCGCGTATCTGCGTTAATCGACTCCAGAGGGTTAAACGCCGATTGAAATTGGCGAACCCCATATACCGCTGTAGGGCCTTACGGGAATCTGGAGATGGCCAATCTATCACAGCCTTAACTTTGTCAGGGTCCATACGTATTCCCTCGGACGAGACGATATACCCTAGGAAGGGAACAGACTGTGCATGGAATACGCATTTCTCCGCCTTGACAAAAAGCCCATTCTCAAGTAACCTCTGGAGCACTCGTCTCACGTGTTGAACGTGTTCCTGGAGAGATGAAGAAAAAATCAGTATGTCATTCAGGTAAACATATATAAACTGATCTACCATATCTCTCAACATGTCATTAACAAGTGCTTGGAAAACCCCTGGTGAGTTGGAGAGCCCGAACGGCATCACCAAGTATTCAAAGTGCCCTCTGGGGGTATTAAAGGCGGTTTTCCATTCATCCCCCTTCCTGATGCGGACCAAATGATAAGCATTACATAAATCCAATTTTGTGAATACGGATGCTCCCTGTAACCTCTCGAAAGCTGAAGACATGAGTGGTAACGGATAAGTGTTCGTTATCGTAATGTTGTTCAGCTCTCGGTAATCAATACAAGGTCACAGAGAACCATCCTTCTTACCCACAAAAAAGAATCCCGCCCCCGCTGGAGAAGAGGAAGGACGGATGAACCAAGATGCTAAGGAATCAGAAATGTATTTCTCCATGGCCTCCCTCTCAGGAATAGAAAGAGAGTATAACTTGCCTTTAGGCGGAGACTTACCTGGCAATAAATCTATGGCACAGTCGTAGGGACGATGCAGAGGAAGAGAAGCAGCACGGGACTAGCTGAACACCTCCTTCAGGTCCAGATACTCTGCGGGCACGTTTGGCAAAACCATGTTCTCCTTCTGAAAGATAGAAACAGGGAAAACAGGACAAGCAGAAACCAGACAAGACTCATGACAACTTTCAATCCACAATGTGACTGTGTTGGAACCCCACACCACTCGTGGATTATGTTTTATTAACCAGGGGTGACCTAACACAATGGGAGCTACAGGGGAGTCCATGAGGAAAAAGGATATGGTTTCACAATGATTGCCAGGTGAGCAGAGTGATGGGTTCTGTGTAGTGTGTGACGTGAGGCAGTTCCTGGCCATTGAGTGCGGTGACATGGATGGGAAGAGACACAGGCAGGACAGGAATGTTCAGGTGACGTTCAAGGAGTGAGTCGATGAAATTACCTTCGGCTCCGGAGTCCAGAAGGGCGTGACAGTAGTGAGTGTGATTCTCCCACCGCAGTTCCACCGGAAGGAGAGTCAATGATGTTGTTGAGGACTTCCTAGCGGAGATCCCACCCGAAAGTAGCCTCAAGTTTACTACCGGGCTGGCTCTTTTACCAGGCAGGTGAAGATGTGATGTCCTGAGCCTCCACAGTACAGGCATAGTCCTTGGGACCTCCGCTGTTCTCTCTCTCTCCGGGACAGCCGAGCTCTACCCACCTGCATGGGTTCATGGTCGTTGACGGGACCGACCGCGTTCTCTTGACTCTAGCGGCCCCTGTCAGGAGAGATGGTATGGCGCTTAGGAGTGGTCTCGACCCAGGCGATTAATCCGGGCATCAACTCGTAAGGCTAAGTCAATAAGACCGTTGAGTGTGGGGGGCAGCTTGAGGAGGTAGATCTCCTTATGAACACGGTCGGCTAGCCCATGCAGGAATCGATCCCACTGCGCCGCCTCGTTCCACTGGCACGCGGCTGCCAGGGTGCGGAACTGAATGGAGTAATCCGTGAACGAAGAGGTTCCCTGATGTAAGTCTGAGAGCTGGTGGGCGGCTTCCCTGCCGGCCGCGGCTCGATCGAATACCCTCCTCATTTCCTCCGAGAGGGAGTGGAACGAGGCGCAACACGGATGTTGATTTTCCCACACCGCCGTCCCCCATAGGGCGGCCTTGCCCGACAGTGGAGTGAGCGTGAACGCCACTTTAGATTCCTTGGTGGCGAAGGTGCGGGGCTGCAAGGCAAAGTGTATGGAACATTTATTTAGAAAAGTTCTGCAGAAAGCTGGCTTACCGGAGTAGTTTTCTGGCGCCGGAAGTCGCAGCACTGGCCGGAAGTGGTCTATTTTTACTCTTGAACCATACTTCAAGTAACATTAGAGGATTGAACTTCTGTTTATTCTACAGTAGTATTCTTATATTATACTAAGTATTATATCTGTTTATAAATGCAACATTTTTCAAATCGTGCTATAATAATAATAATAAAAATAATAATAATAACTGTTTAAAAGGAAAGCCTAGGATTCAAGTAAATTTTAACTGACATTTGGTTTAAATCAATGTGCAACCAATCTGGGTTCAAATGCACAAACCGTGCAGGATTTACATTTAAATTTAATCATTTAGCAGACGCTTTTATCCAAAGCGACTTACAAATGAGAACAATAGAAGCAGTCAGGTCAACAAGAGAACAACTACAGTATACAAGTACCATGACAAGTCTCAATTAGTCTAGTATAGAATGCATAGCCAGTTTTTTTTTTTTTTTTTTATAAATGAAAAGAAAAGAAAAGGAAAAGTGCTAGTGTTAGTTGGTTAAGTGCAGGCGAAAAAGATGAGTCTTTAGATGTTTCTTGAAAATGAGTTGTACAAATTGAGGTTGGGAGGTCATTCCACCAGCTGGGCACAGTCCAGGAAAAGGTCCTTGAGAGTGATTTTGAACTTCTTTGGGATGGCACCACAAGGCGTCGTTCTCTTGCAGAGCGCAAACTTCTGGAGGGCACATAAGATTTAACCAGTGTGTTTAGGTAAGTTGGTGCCATGCCAGTGGTCGTCTTTTAGGCAAGCATCAGTACCTTGAATTTGATGCGAGCGGCTACTGGTAGCCAGTGTAACCTGATGAGGAGAGGAGTAACGTGAGCTTTTTTGAATAAATTGGATAAATTGAATAACCCAACAAGTTGCCAGTGTCCATCTGGATTATTTTTAACTGTTATATTTTGAAAGTGCTCTGTTTTTTTTTTTGTTTTTTGTTTTTCAGGGGCCAAATATTCCACATTAATGAAAGAAAAAAAAAAGATATTTTATTTTACTTTATTATTTTTTTTATTTTATTTAAAGGGGCCACATTAATAATAATAATAATAATAATAATAATGATATACAGTATTAAAATAAACAAATTTATAAATCATTCTAGCCATTAATCAAGTCAGCCAACAAATCTTAGCTACATTTAAAATCGCATCTGAACAGGTTTCTGCCATCTCTCTTGGCGAAACATGACCGTATCTGTCAAGTGCAGGAAGTGTATTATGCACTTCATGTCATAAAAACTCTACAGGTTTGTTCAGATACGGCTGTCATAAATGTCCTAACCTTGAAGTAATCAAACCCTAGGCTGAGCGGAGACATATCGCCCTAGGAGAGATTTGGATTTTGAGTAATCTGCTATGGACCAGTCACTTCACTCTTCTCAAAGAACAACAACATAAGCCTTAGCTTCTATCTTTATTGATGTATTATTTAAGAGCATGGTGAGGTATAGGTCTGACAGAGCACAAAGCTGCTCTTTGTTGGCGGGGAAGACATTCACAGACGGCTGGGGAGCTTTAGACAAAGTGCACAGAGCCAGCTGGCCAATGTGGGCAAAATTATTTTTGCAGTTTGGTATTTGAGAGCTTAACCTTGTCTACGTCAAAACAGAGCCTGAATGTTCATAGCTATAAAATAACTCGGCGAGACACCGCTGGTGGATTTGATTTGGGTTTGACTAAATTTATTTGAAATCAAAGTTCTGAGGAACAGGAAATGAATAAATGTTCATTACAGATCCCTTCATGGCCTCTCTTCATATTGTGGACAGTGTTAGACAGTCTGACAGTTTTTGATGAATTTGATAACTGATAATTAGTAAAGTTTGCAAAGGATTTGCAATAGGTTCAGTAAAGCTTGGGGTAACTGGAGATTAGGAGACTATAAAAGAATGTTTGGATAGAAATGAAAATGAAATGAAAGTAGAATGAAATAGAAATGATATTTCTGTCATCATTTATTCACCCTTCACTTCTTTTAAACCTTACTAAAATAAAATAATAACCATTTATAAAGGGAACTTAGCCCAGCATTCCAGTCAATATTATTTGACATTCGGGTTAAATCAATGTGCATCTCAGCTGGGTTATAACACACAACCTTGCACAACCTTGCTACTGTACTTTAATAACCCAACATACTGTCAGTTGCAATTTGGGATGTTTATAAAATATATGTTTTGATAATATGCTGCATATACTATATTTAACTAATAACAATAAAAATAATAATAATACTCTTGGTTTTTAAAAAGTAAGAGTAGGGCAAAGAGTGCAAGCAGGGAAGATAGAAAGTGACAATGGTTTTCATTCAGTTTTGGGTCAAATGATTGTCATGCTCTTAAATCAACAAACCTTGAGAGTGGAAATATGATCTCATACCTCTGTCTTGCATCACTGATATCTCCCCTGCCTTCATGCCCAAATTTAACAGGATCATGTGTGAACATGAATTCATTCCTTATGTTCTTGCACTGTGGTGCAGCAGTGCACAATACTACTGTCGAAAATGTCACCGTAAGCTCAGATATTACCGGAAGGAACTGTAGGCTGGTGTTTCAAGGGTGATTGTAAGTCATAATCATATAAGGGTCATAACTGCTGTAAAAGGTCATCATATGCTCAACTGTATGTTTATTTACAAATTACAGTGAACAATGAACTGTTATAAAAAAAAAAAATATATATATATATATATTGAGATTTGTGATTAGTTCTTTACATCACAATACAACTAAAAATTATTAATAAAAAATAAAATAAAAATAAAACAGGAAGAAAACAAGCTCCTAATTACAGCTCTGGTGTAAAGTTCTTATTATAAGTTTGTTATTAACATTATTATTTGGTGATACATTTTGTTCCTTCCCCCCATTGAGTAAGATATTTTTCAGACAGATGTTTGGTCATACGCAAAGTGATCTTCACAATCCCATCATTAATACTCACTAAACATATTTTTTATAATTTTCTGATGATATTTCACAATTCTCTATTATTTTTTCACCAACACAATCTCATGGCAGTTTGTAACTATTTTACAATTTGGCAAATTAGTGGTTAATGTGTATTAATACATGATAATGTGATAATGTCTATGGTAACATCCTTACTTAAAAATTTTAAAACATTTCACAGTAGTTTTCAAGTAGGTTGTTTTAAGCATTCTGGAAAAGTTACCATATTTCTTCTATGGATTTCACGCATTCCATTGCTCTGTCGAATTTCACATGCAAATCCAGTCATTTCAATAGGAATCTACATGATCAAGAGTTTTGTATGAGAGGGCAAAACTTCTCCAACAAAAACCTTCATGGTTCGAAAGTGACACTATGATACAATGATCTATTCTATTGACAACACACAAAAGATCTTTTTCAGACTGACTTTTGTGCATCATATTGAAATCTGATCATATTTAGCAAATGTTAATGGCAAAAAAAATAAAATAATAATAATAAATAAAATAAAAATAAAAAAATCACATGAAATATGGTTTTTAGAAATCAGTTTCAAACTACATTAATATGCGCATACTGAGCTTACTGAGCATGTACATTATGATGTTTCAGTTACCGGCCATATCAGTAATCGACTTCACCACAGAACTCGAAGAATAGAAGGCTATTTCATAAATTATGCTGTGAATATGTTCATGCCATAGCTGAAACACTTCAATCCATAGTTTCTGCCGCGAGAGGCCGGTGAATAAAGGTTGGAGATAGAGAATCGTTACGCTGGGCCCCCGTGGTTTTCTGAAACAACCGCGAGCTCATGGCCGCCAGGAACTCTGTCTGTAAGTCTGCCCTAAAAATAGAGTCTCTGTGAATCCAAAAGAGCAAATAAGGGCTCGCTCTGTGGGAGAACAGAAGAGACAAGTGGTGGTCACTCTCAGCTGGCAGAGGAACTCAACACGCACACCCTAAATCCCCAAACTAACATTGTCTGCTTCTGTTTGTTTCAAGGTGTTTGAAGTTGCACTGAAGATTATTATTATTTATTATTATTTTTTTTCACAGTGTATATACACTATCAGTTTTTGGAAAGAAGTATCTAATGCTCACCAAAGCTGCATTTATTTGATTAAATAAAGTAAAAATAGTATTGCAATTTAAATTAATTGCTTTCTATTTTAATATATTTTAAATGCAAATGTGTTTCTTCAGTGTCACACGATCCTTCAGAAATCATTATATCATGCTGATTTGCTGCTCAAGCAACATTTGTTATTGCTATTATCAGTATTGAAAACTGCTTTGCTTCTTCATATTTATTTATTTAATTGCATATTTTTATTTTATTTATTTTCTTATTTTTGGAAAACATGATGGACTACAGTTACAAACTTTGGGCTAAGAAAGAAACTATGCATTTCTGTGTCAGGGAAAGCAGGCTGGATTCAGATGCGGGTTAAACAAAGCTTTATTAAAGCAGAAAAGATCAGAGCAGGCAATCAGCCATTCCGCAGCCGGCTCGTGTGGACGAGGAGTCTGTGGTCACCCGATCGAAAGAGTAGCGGCGGCTGACATAACAACGGCAGGGGAGGTGAAGCCGGCAAGGCGGGTTGTTAATCCGAGCGTCTACAAGATCGACAGCCGAGACCCAGGTTGGGATGAGAACCAGAGAGATATCCTTGGCAACTGAGCACACAGAGAGGGGGCAGAAAACAATACAGTTACGAGCACTGGAGCACGGTGACAAGACAAGACAAGGTGAGTACACTGACCAAAAAGCCGATCGGAGCTATTGGGACGAATCAGAACAGTCTGACAAAAGACAAAGAAACACAGGGAACTATAAAGGGATGAAATTAGAGGTAACAAGGACCAGGTGGTGAACAATATAGGTTAACAAGCTGAGACAAGGAGGGTGGGGAACAAATAACACAGACACGTGCACGTGGCGAGCTGTCAAACCATCCACACCCACAAACACACACACACACACTCAATCCCAAACCAAGGAGCAGGTGATTAGACCAGAGACCCGACAGTACCCCCGCCCTTGAGCTTGAGCCTGATCGCCACCGGATTACCCACCTTGATGACTGAATCAATGAAACTGGGCACCAGCTTACGAGAAGGTGCCCGGAGAGGCAGATCCTTGGAAGAAAGTCAAACCCGTTGACCATACACAGGCAGGAGGAGAGGACCGGCGACGATCAGCTGCAGTCTTGGTTCGGCCTGAGGTTCGGACCAAATTACAAAAATGTCAAAATGGGACTTTAAAATGTCAAAGGCTACCTGAGCCTCTAGGTTCCATCTGAAGGACACCTTGGTGGAGGTTAAGGTTGTGAGAGGTGCAGCGATCTGAATAAAATTCCTGATGTATCGCCGGTAGAATTTGGCAAACTTCTTATGGGAATCAGGGACTGGCCACTTGCCGACTGCTTCTATCTTAGCAGGATCTGGTTTAATCCCCCTGGTAGAAATGATGTGGCCAAGTAACGTAACAGACTCGGAGTGGAATTCGCACTTCTCTACCTTAATGAACAACTGGTTCTCTAACAGACACTGGAGGACCTGCCTGACATGCTGGGTGTGTAATTGGAGAGAGGGGGAGAAAATCAGGATATCATCAAAATACACAAAGACAAATTGATTAATCATGTCACCCAACAGACTATTGACGAGTCCCTGGAAAATGGCCGCAGCATTGGTAAGATCAAACGTAAGAACCAAATACTCGTAGTGTCCCGAAGGGGTGTTAAACGCAATCTTCCACTCATCCCCCTCTCGAATGCACACCAGATGGTAGGCGTTGTGGAGGTACAACTTGGTGAAGACCCTAGCTCCCTGCAACAATTCAAAAGCAGATGACATTAAAGGTAGGGGGTATCTGTTCTTTATTGTAATGTCATTCAAACCTCGGTAAACAATATAAGGGTGTAGGGAGCTGTCTTTCTTCTGAACGAAGAAAAACCCTGCACCAGCGGGAGAGGAGGAACGACGAATGAGCCCAGCCTGAAGTGACTCATGTATATACTTGTCCATGGCCTCTCTATCAGGACCCGAAAGGGAATATAAATAACCCTTAAGCAGAGAAGGGCACAGGAGAAGGTCAATGGCAAAGTCGTAAGGACGATGCAGAGGTAGCGAGGTGGCCCGGGATCTACTGAAGACCGCCGGAAGATCATAGTACTCCGCCGGGACACCAGTCAGGTCAGAGGAATCCACCTGTGAAATACAAGACACAGAGACAGCCGAAAAAGCAGCACCCAAACATGACAAGTGACAAGACTGACTCCAGGCTAAAACAGAATTACTGACCCAGTCAATATGTGGGTTGTGCTTCAGCAACCACGGATGTCCCAGTATTAACGGGGCCTTTGGGGAGTCGATAATAAACAGTTCAATCTGCTCACAATGATTCCCAGCAATGTAAAGGCTCACACTGGGTGTTACATGAGTGATGGTGGTAAGGGGGTGCCAGCTAATGACCATGCCATAATGGGTTTAACCAGGGGAATAATCGGAATGTTCCATCTGTGTGCAGATGTGGAATCAAGGAAGTTCCCCTCAGCCCACAAATCCAGCAGGGTGAGACTGGCGTGTGACCCACCCTGAAAGGAGAGTTGAAAAGGCAGCTGAGTGTGCGCTGCTGGAGAACTTGAACAGGGAAAGGTGCCCACCAGGACTCTTCGCCTCACTGGTGGGCCTTGGCTTTTAGAATCAGAATCAGAATCAGAATGAGCTTTATTGCCAGGTATGTTTACACATACGAGGAATTTGTTTTCGTGACAGAAGCTCCGCAGTACAACAGAATGACAGCGACAGAACATAAAACACATAATAAAAGAATATAAAAATACAAAAAATACAAATAAGTAGATAAGGAATGACAATATACAAATTGACGATTGTAGGCAGGTATATTACAAAAATGCACTTATGTATGTACATGTATATTATGTGCAAATTTTAAGTGTATACTAAGTATGTGTGTTAGATAAATTAAGTGTATGTGTTTATAAATATAAAGTGTAGTGTGTTCAGTGTGTATCAGCTGTTCATAAGATGGATTGCCTGAGGGAAGAAACTGTGTCTTGTCGTTCTGGTGCTCAGTGCTCTGTAGCGTCGACCAGATGGCAACAGTTCAAAGAGGGAGTGTGCTGGATGTGAGGGGTCCAGAGTGATTTTAACAGCCCCTTTGCTCACTCTGGATAAGTACAGTTCTTGAATAGATGGGAGAGTTGAACCGATGATTCGCTCAGCAGTCCGGACTACCCTCTGTATTCTTCTGAGGTCAGATTTAGAAGCTGAGCTGAACCAGACAGTTACTGAAGTGCAGAGGATGGATTCGATGATGGTGGAGTAGAACTGTTTCAGCAGATCCTGTGGCAGGTTAAACTTCCTCAGCTGGCGAAGGAAGTACAACCTCTGCTGGGCCTTTTTCACAATGGAGTCAATGTGAATGTCCCACTTCAGGTCCTGAGAGATAGTGGTGCCCAGGAACCTGAATGACTCCACTGCAGTCACAGTGCTGTTCATGATGGTGAGTGGGGGGGAGAGCAGAGGGGTTTCTCCTGAAGTCCACACTCATCTCCACTGTTTTGAGCGTGTTAAGCTCCAGGTTGTTGAGAGTGCACCAGACAGCCAGCTCTTTAACCTCCTGCCTGTAAGCAGACTCGTCACCGTCCTGAATGAGGCCAATGAGTGTGGTGTCATCTGCAAACTTCAGGAGCTTGACAGAGGGGTCCTTAGATGTGCAATCATTAGTGTACAGGGAGAAGAGCAGTGGGGAGAGAACGCAGCCCTGGGGAGCTCCGGTGCTAATTGTACGGGTGCTGGATGTGTATTTTCCCAGCCTCACTAGCTGCTGCCTGTCTGTCAGGAAGCTGTTGATCCACTGACAGACGGAGGTGGGCATGGAGAGCTGAGTTAGTTTGGGCAGGAGGAGGTTTGGCATGATCGTGTTGAAAGCCGAGCTGAAGTCCACAAACAGGATCCTCACATAGGTCCCCGGTCTGTCTAGGTGTTGCAGAACATAATGCAGTCCAATGTTTACTGCATCGTCCACAGACCTGTTTGCTCTGTAGGCAAACTGAAGAGGATCCAGCAAGGGTCCAGTGATGTCCTTCAGGTGGGCCAGCACCAGTTTTTCAAATGACTTCATGACTACGAATGTTAAAGCCACAGGCCTGTAGTCATTTAGTCCTGTAATTTTGGGTTTCTTTGGGATGGAGATGATGGTGGAGCGTTTGAAGCAGGAAAGGGACTTCGCACAGCTCCAGCGATCTGTTGACAATCTTTGTGAAGATGGGGGCCAGCTGGTCAGCACAGGATTTCAGACAGGCTGGTGTAACACAATCTGGGCCTGGTGCTTTTTTCCTTTTCTGCTTCCGGAAGACCTGGCGCACCGCATCCTCGCTGATCTGTATTGCAGGTGTGGGGGAGAGGGGGGATGCAGGAGGTGTGAATGGTGAGAGTGCTTGATTGGAGAGGTGTTCAGGGTGGGTTGCAGGAGCTGTTAATGGTGTGAACGGTTGTGTGGAGAGGCATTCAGGGTTGGTTGCAGGAGTTGTTATTGGTGTGAATGGTTGTGTGGAGAGGCATTCAGGGTTGGTTGCAGGAGTTGTTATTGGTGTGAATGGTTGTGTGGAGGGGTGTTCAGGGCAGGTGATGGGTGTTCTTTCAAACCTGCAGTAAAACTTGTTCAGATCGTCTGCCAGTCGTTGATTCTCCACAGTGCTGGGGGGTTTTGTCTTGTAATTGGTGATCTTTTTTTAGACTTTTCCACACTGATGCTGAGTCGTTCAAAGTGAACTGAGTCCTTATCTTTTCAGAATAATTCCTCTTTGCCACTCTGATCTCCTTTTCCAGTGTGTATTTAGCCTGTTTATACAAGACATTGTCCCCCTTCCTGTAAGCATCTTCTTTGGCCTGACGGAGCTGTCTGAGTTTTGCAGTGAACCACGGTTTGTCATTGTTGTAATTTAGTTGAGTCTTGATAGGAATACACATATCCTCACAGAAACTGATATATGATGTTACGGTCTCTGTGAGTTCATCCAGATCGGTGGCAGCAGCTTCAAAAACACTCCAATCAGTGAGGTCAAAACAAGATTGTAAATCCTGCTCTGCTTCATTAGTCCATCTTTTTACAGTCCTTAATACAGGTTTAGCTGATTTTAGTTTCTGCCTGTAGGTCGGTATAAGATGAACCAGAAGGTGATCAGAACGTCCCAAAGCTGCTCGTGGAACAGAGTGATATGCATCCTTTATTGTTGTGTAACAGTGATCCAATATATTACTGTCTCTGGTGGGACAGGTAACATGCTGTCTGTATTTTGGCAGTTCACGGGAGAGATTGGCTTTATTAAAGTCCCCAAGAATGATTAAAACAGAGTCCGGGTGTTGTTGTTCTATCTCTGTGATGTGCTCAGCGAGTTTCTGTAAAGCCAGACTTACTTGCGCTTGCGAAGGAATGTAAACAATAACCAGAATGAGCAAGTGAAACTCCCGCGGCGAATAGAACGGCTTGCAGCTGAAAAACTGTATTTCTAGATCAGGACAGCACATCTTCTTTAACACAGTTACATCTGTACACCACCGTTCATTGATGTAAAAGCATGTCCCGCCGCCGCGCGATTTCCCCGTTGATTCTGCGTCGCGATCCGCTCTAAACAGCTGAAAGCCCGGCAGATGGAGCGCGCCGTCCGGTATGGCGTCATTCAGCCAGGTTTCCGTGAAACACAGAGCAGCAGAGTGTGTGAAATCCTTATTTGTCCGAGAAAGCAGAAGGAGTTTGTCCGTTTTGTTGGGTAGAGAGCGTAGATTTGCCAGATGGATGCTAGGCAACGGCGTTCGAAATCCGCGCTTTCCCCGCCTGCGTGTCCTGAAGCATTTGATCAGCGCCGCTGCTCCTCCGATAACAATATTCGGTAAAACGTCTGAATAATTGAAATCCGGAAAAACATCTTGTGGTGCGTTCTGCCGAATGTTCAGCAGTTCATCCCTGGTGAAACTGATTGCAGGAATATAACTAAAGACAGGAGAAACTAACAAAAAGACAAAAACATATGCAGAGCACGTCACGGAGGCAGCCATCCTGTACCGGCGCCAAGTGAGAAGCATCTATTAGGTTATCTTTTAGGCATTAATTAGGTTATTTTACCGGACACTGAAGGATGAAGTGGCCCTCCTTGCCAAAATATAGGCACAATCCTAGAGAAAGACGCTCCTGCTTCTGCTGTGGCATAAGCCGGAGTCGACCCAGTTGCATGGGCTCCACATCAGAGGGCTGAGAACTAGTCGCAATGGCTGAAGAGGGCTCCAGGTGGTACCACAGAGCAGTGGTTTGCTAGTGTTTGCGGCGGCAGTTGAGATGGCCCTCCACATGGAGCGTGAGATTAATTAGGTTATCCAGCTCTCGAGGAAGATCTATGGCAGCTAGTTCGTCAGCAATGGCAAAGTCCAGCCACTTGAGAAATCGCGCGCAAAGCATGCTTTCATTCCAGCTGCAGCTAGAATCTGGAATTGTATGGCATAGTCACAGTCATAGTGACAGAGTTCTTCTGTGACAGACGGGACAACTGAGCCGCCGCCTCATCACCCTGGGCTGATTGATCAAACAATTTGGCTATCTCTTGATGGAAATCCGCGTTAGTACAACAGGGAGCCCGTGTTCTCCATACGGCAATTCCCTATTCACGGGCACGACCCAAGAGAAGTGTAGAAGTGTGAAGGACATAAACCACCTTGGCCTCTTCATTGGCGTAGCGTCGAGGCTACAGAGAAAACATCAGCCAACACTGGGAGAGAAAGGCTTGACAGGCATTAGGATTGCCATCATAAACCAGCGGATTGTTGGCATGAGGCTCGGGCTCCTGAGAAATGCAGTCGCGAAGAATGGAACCCCGGTTCGCCACCTCCCACTGAAGACTATCAACCCATGTGAGGAGCCCGGTGACTCGGGCATTAAGAGTGTCCACATCTTGCATGGTGGTGTTGAGCTGGGTGGCATGCTGACCCAATAAAACTTCCTGCTGCACGAGAGCAGAGTTAAGTGGATCCGATCCTGCTGAATCCATAATCTGGTCAGACTGTTCTGTCAGGGAAAGGAGGCTGAATTCAGATGTTGGTTAAACAAATCTTTATTAAAGCAGAAAAGTTCAGAGCAGACAATCGGCTGTTCCGCAGCCGGCTCATGTGGATGAGGAGTCTGCGGTCACCCGATCGATAGAATAGCGACGGCTGACATCAGCTGCAACAACGGCAGGCGAGGTGAAGCCAGCAAGGTGGGTCGCTAATCCGAGCATCTACAAGATCGACAGCCGAGACCCAGGATGGAATGAGAAGCAGAGGGACATCCTTGGCAACTGAGCACATGGAGAGGGGGCAGAAAACAATACAGCTACGAGCACTGGACCTTGGTGACAAGACAAGACAAGATGAGTACACTGACCAAAAAGACGATCGGAGCTATTGGGACGAATCACAACAGTCTGACAAAAGACAGAGAAACACAGGGAACTATAAAGAGAAGAAATAAGAGGTAACAAGGACCAGGTGGCGAACAATATAGGTTAAAAAGTGGAGACAAGGAGGGCGGGGCACAAATAACACAGACAAACACTCAACCCCAAACCAAAGAGCAGGTGATTAGACCAGAGACCTGACATTTCTGCATCAAGGATGCATTAAATTGATCAAAAATCATAGGAAAGACATTTATAATGATACAAAAGTGTACTATTTCAAATAAATGCTGTTCTTTTGAATTTCCTATTCATCACAAATCCTGAAGCAAAAGAAATAGTTATCAACAGCAATAATAATTTTAAAATGATTTCTGAAGGAACACATGACAGTGAAAATGGATTAATAATAATAAAAATAATAAAGTATAATATTTTTACCAACACATTATCAATGGTTATTTTGTATTAATTAAAAAAATATTTTTATTACATTGTTTTTGAAAACTTCCTTGCTTTACAGTATTTATTTATTAATTTAGTTTTATTCACAGTTAGTTTACAGGATGTTTTAAGCATTTTGGAGTTCCCATATTTCTTCTATAGATTTAAGCCTTAAAAGGCAGTCACCTTTGCTCTGTGAAATTTCATATGCAAAATACAATCACTTCAACAGGAATCAACCTAATCAAGATTTTTCCATGAGAGGGAAAAATGTATAATAGCCTGGGACCTGTAGCACCGAGGCCAAAATAGTGCTGCATTTACACCATTGGGCCAGAAGCTCCACTGCACTTCACTAAAACCTGACCTTTACACGCCTCTCAGGAAGAAAGTCAAGCTACCCCATCATTTCACCAACAAAGGGAAGTTATCAGAAAAATAATAAGAAATACTACCTTGTTAGTATTACTAACTTGGACTAACTTGATCACAAAACAAACATGATAAAAAGCAGCCATTTGTTTGCATGATTTGTGAAATATTTAAATCCAAAAGCATCAATGTTTAGTATAATAAGTAATAAATTGATCATAATGAATTAATTTATCAGGATTGAAAATTAGTCACACATAAGTTTATTTTTGTTGTTGTTGTTTTGTAGTCACAGTAGCCTATATACATCACATTTATAAAGAATTATAATTTCTATATATTTTTTATAAAAGATCCCGAACAAAAACCATTGTTATATTTTTATGACATAGGCTACAAGGAGCTAAACTCTTGAGACGAGACACTTTTTTCAAGTGGTCAATTTTAAAATGTTTACTATGGTAACGTTAATGGCTAGTGTGTAGGACAGTAAAAACACGACTGGCTCTGGCACGTACTAGCACAAAACGCGGCTATTGATCAACAAAAACCTGCTTGGTCTGAAAGGGATGCTTCACTACGCTGATATCTACACTACTGACAAAAGACAAAGGACCTTTTCTTCAGACTAAAATCCAATTGCAATCTCATCATATTCAGCCAGCATTAATGGCTAAAAAAATAATAAAATAAAAATAAATACATGGAATACGGTTTTACAAATCCATTTCAAACTACATAAACTGACAAAAAAATCAACTTTGCCATCATATGAATAAATTACATTTTAAAATGTATTCAATTAGAAACAATATTTCAAATTTTAATAACAATTGTACCAATTCAATTATTATTGCTGTATTGTTTAGCAAATAAATGCAGGCAAAAGCATTGCAAAAACAAACATATTCCAAACTTTGGGCAAGTAGTGTATACTTCCTCAGCACACATATGGAGAGCATTCAAGAGAGCGTTTGAGATTGTTATCATCAGCCTGCTTCACAATGGCACCATTTAGCAAAGGAGGCCTAAACAGGGGAAACGTCCCTTCAAACGATCTCCCCTGCCGAATAAAGGAAGATTTGACCATCCCACGAGTACTTTGTTTAAATTACGCTTGTCCTCTTGGCCTTTGGAATGATTATAGCATCTGAAGTTGAGAACAAACGGCCTCCCATACACAATCTGTGTAGGTATCAGTAAAAAAGTACCATGTGAGTCAAGTCTCTTTACTACTACCTTTATTTCAGGCCTGGAAAAGCTGAATAAGCTCAACACCATCATTTATTCAGCAGACTGCCAGACAAGCTTTTAAAATTAATAAGTTTAGAGATTGAGCTACTTCAGAGCAGCAGGTTTGATAAATGTTTGAGGAATCCAGATGAGTTACAGTGACACTCTCAGAATATGGAGAGCAAAATGAGCAGGTGCATCTTGCATTGCAATATATTTCTATTATGATTGGAAATAATTTTAACTGCAAGTGATTGTCCCTACTAGAATCAGGGCTTCACTAGTACTAGTCTTCTTTTTGTTCACTTTCACCACATAATGATAAGACATGTAGTCATACTCCATATTATAGTAGTCATATTGGCTGCTTTTTAATTTTTTAATTTAATTTTATTTTAATTTATCAATGTTACAGCAGCAATTAATTTTATTGTACAATTAAGGGCATGTTTCTTTCTTTCTTTCTTTTTTTTTAATCAGAATTTTGTGACAATAATTTGAAATAATATATATATATATATGTGTGTGTGTGTGTGTGTGTGTGTGTGTGTGTGTGTGTGTGTGTGTGTGTGTGTGTGTGTGTGTGTGTGTGTGTGTGTGTGTGTGTGTGCGTGTGTGTGTTAATAACTGAACTTATTAAAAATTAGTTCTCATGTTGGTTAAGTTTAACTTGGAAGTACTAAAACAACTAAAATTAATTAAAATACAGACTATTTTTGTGTGCTTTTCCAAAGTAAAGGATGCTAATTGCAATTCAAACTAAAGAAGGGGAGAAAATAAATCCCACAAGGAACAACCCCATGAGGGACAACAAATACGTGGGTGAGGATTTGGGAAGAGAATCAGAATATTCCAAGAGTAGTCCAGTGGAATAATTCATGGGATATTAATTGGGTGACCAGAACACAAGACTGTGGTGTCTGTTGTCTTGTTTATACTGCGAAGAATGAAAATAAAAACAATAAATAAATATGCAATATGACACTGTATTGACAGATAATAATAGAGCATGATGGAACATTTACAATCCAGTTAGTCAAAAAGACCAATAATGATTATTTGTAGTGAATAATGATTAAAACATATTAGCATTTGCAGCTTTATGGAATGTGTCTGAAATCCATCCCTGACCATCTCAAAAAATCTCACAATGTTTCTGAAGTATAAAGTCATTAAATACCATCTGTTTTTGATCGGATCACCAAAAAACATTTAATACCACGTTTAAAGTTGCCTGGATGAATTATTATTATCATCATCATCATCATCATCACCATCATTATTATTATTATTATTATTATTTAATTTTTATTGTTTTTGTTTTTTTGTGGAAGATTTTCTTGAAATTCCAGCATTAACAAATATACGGCTGCCCACTCAGAACAGTTTTGGACTATTTTCAAAAATAACAACCACAGATTTAAATCCAAGATTCACAGATAAATGCAGACACAAGAAGTCTTTCCTTTCTGTTTCTAGAAGTGGGAGAGACGTGTTCAAGCTTGCCCCATTCCCGAATATGTAAGCCAGCGTTATCTGATATGATACAACTCAGAGCAGCCATCAACAAGTTGCTACATCTTTAGCTGTCAGCAAATCCAAAATCTCCTGCTTTTGCCGAACTTGAGAATGGGGTATTGTCTAATGTCAGACTTAAGTTTAATGCGAATATTGAAATTCTTGCTAATACCAATAAGACAATAATTATTTTCATGTTATGGCAGACGACTGATAAAATGTATATAGTAAAATTAAACCCTAAATGAAGTGTGCTTGACTGTATTGAATCTGCACTTGTAGTGTACTTCAAATCTTAAAAGTATATATTTTATTTTAAGCTCTACTTTCAGATAGCACTGCATAATACTTATGAAATAAAAGGGGACTTATTTTTATACTTGTATATTTGAACACGCATAAGTACACTTAAAAGTACAATTGCTACTTCCATACAGGGATACTGTGCTGTGAGTATTTAAGACATACTGCTGCTGCACAAATAGCATATTAAATAACCCGAAGCAGATCTATACAGGTGGAGCTGGGGAAGGTGGAGGGTTTCAGAAGGACTCCGAAAGTGTGCTGCAAAATGCTCAAGTGGATGCTATCCTGCCATTTTAATTTAAAGTAGTAAGCTCATTGGCTGCATATGCAACATGAAGCAATCAACTTGTGCCAAGTCGTTTAACACTGTGAGTATCATCAGTTACATTAATACCCATCAGCATGCGCCATCTAGAGTTTCATGACCGAACTATATATTTAAAGTAAAAAGCATATTTAAAAGTATGTTCAAGTTTACTTTTCAAAGGGAAGCACGCAAACCTAATTGGTTATTTAAACTATAGTGTAGTTTTAACTCTTTCCTGCCATTGATGAGTTATCTCGTCATTTAGAAGACAACGCTTTCCCTGCCAAAGACGAGTTTTACTGGCTTTCGTGCTTTCACTGTTATATACTCGGGGTGCTATTACACATCTTCTAAATGAGTACAAAACCTTCCGAACAAAAACACACATGAACAGGATGGAGAAACATCTCTTATGTAAACAGATCCATATGAAAAATAAGGATATCATCAGCAATAGACAGCATATAAATGAAAACTACATAATGTTACGGAGTAAAATGTTGATCTAGGAAGTGGTACATGTCTGCTGTCAGCGCTATCTGTTTTAAGTAGAGGCTCTGATCATTATTGTGGTGTATTGCATATTCAAATATTCATATAGCAAAATATACTGGAGGCCATCAAATTTTTGTGAAAATCATCAACATCGCTGGTGCTTGCTGGCAACTTTTTAAAAAAATGCTGGTGGGGAAAGAGTTAATAGGAATCCTAACATAATAATGTACAGTATGAACAATGGATATTCATTATATATCTGCTAAAGATTATATTTAAAGGTATTGAATTACTAATGTTTTTAAACATTAACTTTATAGAGCTTTAGATGACTGCAAATATCATTTAAACAAAAAATAATAATGAATATATATATATATATATATATATATATATATATATATATATATATATATATATATATATATATATATATATATATATATATGTCTAAGCTCCAATTTTAAAGGATAATAACATCAGTTATATGTCTTTCTAATATTCTCAAATATATTTTGCATAAATCGAAATTATAAAACACCAAAAAATGTTAAAACATTTCCACACAGAAAACTCCTCTAACACATTACTCTAATTCCTCGGATTGCCTAACTGCAGTGTGGTGATGCAAGATCAGAGATGTCCCAGAAAAGTACAACATTTGACAGTTTCCAATTTAGTATAGTATTGCAACTAAAAGACCCAGAGGAATCTCGTCCTGACAGCGTGTCAAAAAAGAAGCGTGTGAAACTTCAAACGAGTTACTTTACCTCTATTAATGCTGACTGCGGCACAAAAGGTTTTCTATAAAGCATAATACCCAATTAGGAACATGGCCCGACCCACGCAAAACCTGAGAAATCGCAGTCGTTGACGGTTAACAAGAACGTTAATCCATCCGGCCAATTTTTTGTCTTGTCCCAAATAGACAAATGGAGAACAAGGCTGCATGTAAAACGTTACTACTAATAGATTCTGTGCCAAAGACAGTCAGTGGACAAATAATGATGGAGTGGGAAAAGAGTCGGATCAGTCTTCACACCGATACTATTCCATTTTTTAATGTTGGGAGGCTGGAAGGGCAACGTTCGACCGCACGCATATCAAATTCCTCAATGTTTATACTAGCTGCTCTCCAAAGCCATTACACTGGCCCTTCACACCTGCCCTGACACGTCTAGCCATGATATATATGCCCCGAACAGAAACTTCATTGTGCTCTCGTCTGTCTCCCCGGCGGCCATGTTGTCAGGTCCTGGGAGAAAAGGATGAATTATGGGTCCGAGGGATTTGTCTCAGCATGGAGAAAGATGGATCGAGGGAGATAGAAGGAGAGAAAGCAATAGAGAAATATTCCACTTCACTAAAGAGTGATGAAGGTAAAACAGTGAGCCAAATTTCCCATGTCTCACCCCTCTGGCTGTGGCTGATGGTACCTTTATGCTGGAGAGGTTTGCCATTGCTCCAGGCCTTCTCAGGCCCTGATCGCTTGGCATTTGGAGAGCTCTATAAATTCTTCATAATTATGCTCTTCTCTGATCTCTGAGTCACCCCAGCGCCCTCAGTCTTCATAATGATACAGTTTCTAAGAGCATTTATGGGGAGCAGTGTAGCGTGTATTAAGTTTCTATGCAGGCAGATTTGGTTCCAATAGAGTTTTTTTGTTTGAAATTGTTAACCCTAAAATGCATGATCCAAAAAACCTATGAGAATGCATTAAGGTAGTTTACCCCTATTGAATTTAGTGATTTTCCTCAAAGTAAAAGCAGTGTTTATTTAATTATTAAGGTCAATCATTCAATAATATTGATTGGTTTGCTTCTCATGTGACTACTGTATACCATAAATAAATAAATAAATAAATAAATTATATATATATATATATATATATATATATATATATATATACTCTATATATAGTAATTCAACTCAAATTGTGAAATGGATGGAAAAGGACGAAGAATTGTTAAGAAAAATAAATAACTAAATGTTAACCCAGTGTGAAAAGAGAAAAATGACAGTTTGAAGAGTTTGTAGATGTCTAAAAAATATTTGTGGGTTGTACTACTTGAATACAGAAACAATGTCTTGTCTTGCTTTTATCCTTGAAGTGGGGTAACTTTGAAAGAATTTCTATGGACACATCACAATCTGTCCTGCTTTGTTTGTAAATTGGAAGCATGAAATAAAGTTAGCGTCTGTCAAACTTACACAATAAGCTGAAACAAAAATCACAACTGAATATCTTGAACAAAACCTTGATGTAGAAGTGATGATGCATCTCTAAAGATCAGCATGAAATCAGTTAGTCTGAGCGTAATTAGCATGATTCATATTGCACACTAGCTGTAAACAAATCTTCACTTTGATGATTGAACGGCATTTAGGTTCAGCCACTGACAGCTCTGAACATCAACTGTAAGCCATTTTAATTGGCTTAGACTTACTATGTATCCCTCATTTAATGTAATATAAATATTTTAAGTCTAAATCATGTGAATTTTTATAGATTATCCCGTTATAATGAGGGAAAGGTCCACCGTGGGACTAATTAGCTAAATGCATATGATGAAAAGAGCTTATTAGTGTTACGCTGAAGGCAAGCATAATGACAGGTTTAAACAAATCCCTCAACATCTCTTTAGATTCCCTAATTTACATAAACTTTGACAGCGAATAAAATAAATATACAATGTAGAGTTTTACAAACAGTATAAACTTCATTAATGAATCTGAGTCTTCAAAACTGAAAAAAAAGATTCCTAGCTGCTGCATATGGATCCATGTCAAATTCCTGCCGAAAGCATTTATTCGTTTTATGCATATTTAAAGCAAAATAAATTGTCTTTTCTCCACATATTTCACTCTCTGGGTTGAGAGAGAGAGAGCGAGAGAGAGAGAGAGAGAGAGAGAGAGAGAGAGAAAGTAAAAAAAAAAGATCCCTTCACTGTCCTCACAGCCTGTGCAGCATGGCTAAGCTGAACTTTAGCACATACTCCCCTGATGATTTCTTATAATTATGGGTTTACACTGAATGTACACACTGCTGAACCTGCCAGGCTGATTTATGGCAGATAAACGGCCTTCATATAGGCCAGAGTGTGCTGAGAGTCTCCGTGCTTGGGCCCTGCACAGGAGTCAATTAGAAAGCCATGAAATTCGAGTTTAGTGTTTAGAAGCAAAAATCTCAAAAGTAACAGTTACGGTTTGGGTTGTAGGATCAACAGTAAAATTACTGCCTAAGATGCTCATTGACACTGAACTTTTTGATTTTAAATTGCGACTATTTCTCAAAATTGTATCTCTATGTTTGCCAATTGTGACTTTTTATATTTCATGTGACTAGTTATCTCGCAATAGATATAATTGGGACTTTAAGGACAAATAAAGCAAATTAGTGAGAATCTGCAATCCCATACAAGCACTTTTGCTAATCTTCTGGCTGTCCGCAAATTAAAGATCAAAGAAATAGCCAGATCGCTTAAATAATGACCAACACAGTCTACTAAGGCCCTGTCCACACGGAGACGTGTTTAGCTGTGTACGCAAAATATTTTGTATCGTATTGGCATTTTGCCCAAATGGCTTTGACGTTTTGGCAGAGTGAAACTGATATTTTTTTTTTAAACTGGGTCCCAGATTGGATAAATCTGAAAATGCCACTCTTGCATTTTCGTTTAGACAGCGAATCCGTATATATACAGCCCACGTCTCGCCCTTAGTCAGACACCGTTAAACAGCAACAAAAACATGAACAAACACTGAACAATAATCTTTTTATTAACTAACATTAACACAGAACAATACATGTATTGGTTTGTATACCGCACGCAGGGTTTATGCGCATAGTCCAAGTCTTCTTCTCTATTTTGTGTATCCCTGTGGCAGAATTACAGCACCAAATACTGGTCTGGCATGTATACTACATCATTTTGTGTCGGTTTTGTTTGTGTGGACGCAGATATTTCTTGAGACCAGGGGGAAAAAAATGGATAGGGAAAGCTCTGGCTTCATGTGGACGTAGCCTAAGACCACTGCAAATTAGCTTTAGGTTGCAAACAAGCAGAGACGATGATGATCAGGTGTAGGTAATCTACTAAAAACACAAGCGCAAAATGGGTTAAGAATGGCGCAAATGCCAGTGAATTATGACATTATCAGTGTTGGGGGTAACGAGTTACAAAGTAACGGATTACAGTAACTATATTTCTTTTTTGTTTAACGAAGTAAAGTAACGCATTACACTAATAATATTGGTAACTATATTTTACGATTTTACGATCGTTCGTTATTGTTTGACGTGCGTTTCCCAACATTGCATGTAAAGCAATCGTACAGCTGTGCTTCAGGTGCTACGTAGGAGTCGCTCTCCGTTTTTGTCAAGTGCTGACATGCCATATTATAGTTACATATTAAGTTAACTTCCGGTCTGTGTTGTGTATATCAGTCTGAATGCGGTGCCTTCTACAAACGCAGTTAAAGTTAAGGTGATGAGTAGACTGAAGTTGGGCTCAGGTGGTTGTGATGTGGGATGTGTTTCCCATACCTGTACATTTATTTATTTTTGGAGACTCACCACGATTTTAAAACTAAACAATTTTCCAAAAGGCTTCGTTGAATAAACATGAGCACGTACTGCACGTGTAATAATAATAATAATAATTCCTTACATTTATATGTTTAAATATCAAAACGAGACACAGGTGTTTTTATATCACTGTATTTCTGAAGGAAGACTTGCATCTTGTATGCCTGATAAAGCAACGTTGTGAGCTCAGGTCTCCTTTGTTTACAGCTGTTATTGGGGAAACCTCTATTACTCGCGCTTTAAAGCATCTCCTGCTTAACATTTCTTACAATGTTTTATTTTTAATAGTAAATCCCCTTTGTTTACCAAAAAATTAAGTTTGCTTAATTTTCAATATTTAAAAGAAACTCTAAATTAATGTTTTATGCCTTCATTTGATAACCAGAAAAATGGAAATACACAACAGAATATCTGAGGGGAAAAAAACTTTTCATAAGGCTATTTTAAGAAAAATTGAATAAATGAAGTTGTTTTTATGCATTTAAATAATTACACATGCTGCAAAAAAATCAAACATATGGTGAAGAAAAAATAAAACATTTCATAGGGCCCTAAACGTATTTTTTTTTTAAATTGCTGTGAAAATGTATCAGGGTTATGATTTAAATTAATTAGACATGCTTTTTGATTAATACAATTAAATTTAACCATTAAAAAGGAGTTGAGAAAAAAATAAAACAGAAAAAAATGGAATCCAGAAAAAATTTTACGGAAAACGGAATTTGGAAAAAATTACCTAAAAAATTACAAAAAAGTAAAGTTAAAGAATAAGTAGTGAAGTTACTTTCAAATGCATTAACTAGTAAAGTAATCTCATTACAATTTACAGAAGTAACTAGTAACTAATTAAATTTTTTGAGTAACTACCCCAACACTGGACATTATATCTCACAATTAGCTTTTATTTATTTTAATTGTGACTTTGACTTCCTGGTGTGATTTTGTATTTCACAAAGTTACTGTTTCACAATTGCAACTTTGATTCTCAAAATCGCATCTTTCTGTTTTATAATTTGACTTAACATCTCACAGTGTCCTTTTTATCTAACAATTGCAACTTTATTTCTTGTAATTTTGACTTGTTTGTAGTATTTATTTATTTTTTTCACAATGTGAATTTATCTCACAATCACAGCTTTCGTTCTCAAAATTGCATCTTTATGTCTCACAATTTTACTTAAAGTTGTACTTTTTATCTCTCATTTGCAATTATTCTCGACTATTTCTTGCTATAATGGCTTTAAATCTCACAGTTGTGACTTTATTTCAGGTAATTGTACTATATTTCATAAAATTTCAACTTTGCTTCTCATTTTTGACTTCATATCTTCCTGTTGTGACTATATTTCACAATGGTACATTATTTCATATTACTTTATAGTGTGTCTCCCAGAAATTCTGTGAAATTTTACAATGTGACTTTTTCTTGCGACTGAAACTTGTGACAGTTGTGACTTTATATTGTATGTCTCAGTTTTTACTTTAAACTTTATCTCAAAATCACAGTACTTTTTACAAAAATAGAAAGAAAATGCACACTAAATAAAATGTTTTTTTTTTTTTTTTAGGGAAGAAATCTGGTCTCACTCTACAGAGGAACACAGAACAGTGCAGTCGTGATGTAATGTTGTCCGTGGGATAGAAAGGATGCTGTTTAAAATCCAGCTCTATCATGGTGTTTGCCCTTTATTAGAAATGCATGGGGGCTTGTTCCTCCATCCCCACTGTGCATTTTATATGCATGGCATACTTGTAAATCTTCCAGTCTTGCACATTTGGACAAACCAATTTTAAAGCAGCATTATAAAGATACTAAGCCAGAGTTCCCTCAGGGAGTTGGGAGTGTGTTGTGTAATTCTGGGAAGATTTACGAACCTGGCCCCTGATGGAAATTAGGACTTGAAATTGCTTTTAGTCTCGTAAGAGCCATTGTGAATGCAAATCACATGATCTCAGGTGGCTGAGACTTTTTATGTAAGTGTTCTTTATTTGTGATAATCTTCAAAAAGCATGAGAGGGATGGGGGCTAATGTTTACAGTAAGTATAAGGTGTAAGAGTTAAAAAAAAAATCAACAATACAAATGTGTTTACTAAGTGGTTTTATTTTTTTTTATTTTTTTTTCCAACTTTTTATTTTCTGTGAATTATGTGTTTTGTAATTGCTTGGTTGCTTAAATCTTGCTTAAAATCCTAGGCTTTTTAATATCAGGTTTGACTGTGACAACATGCCCTGTTAAAGGATGTGTTACATGCATTTTGTGTAATAATAGTCCAAATTTTGCCTATACAGAAATTGACTTTCAAAAATAAGCTGAGAGAAATCCTGATTTAACTGTAAAACAGCTACAGTAGCTCCAGGCTCCTCTGCTGAGGATAATATTGAAATACTTAATAATAGCAGAAAAAAAGGACAAATGAAAAAACAAAAACAGCAATAAACATTATTCCTTCACCTCTGAAATCTGGGATATGTTGTCTATTAATTTAAAACACTCCAGATTCTGCCTCACTGTAGAGGGAGTCCCGCAATGAAATCCCCACTAGAGGAATGGCACTAGTTTAAAGTAAATGGAATGCAGGGCACAGGCAATACAAATTTGCACATTCCTGTCAGGGCAGCTTGATGGATGTAGCGGAACTGTGTTTATTGACACAACACCTTCATGTTTCATAAGGCCATCAGTCATACAGCCACACCGGTTCTTCAAGACTCAATGCACTGGTAATGCATAGCTTTTCCCTGACTGCCCACTCTAAAAGACCGTTGGTGGACTTTTACTGAACTTTAGTTCATCATGTACAGGTTTCATTGTGGTCATTTGATTCCATAATGTGAAGAGGATAAAGAAAAGAACACTTGAATGAAAATCATTTAAAGCATTGAGATGGGAGTCATAGTCATGGTGATTAACATTGATTAAATTGTGATGAGACATCATTGCTAGTGCACATGCACATATATCCTCCTCTGTGCTTTTGTTCCAGTGTGAGCTTTATGTGGCCCAAATTACCATACCAAGCAGTAACCTGAACACAGTACATTGTTTTTCTTTTAATTATTATTTATTTATTTTTTTATTTAAAAAAAAAATTACTTCAAACTTGCTTGTCGATCTAAAAGCTACTCGAAAGCTAAAGCCGTTAAATAGCAGTCAAGTTAACTAAATTGATGATATTCTGTCAGTCTTCACCCTAGTGAAAAAGAAGCATGCTTTAGCATATTTTTAAAAAGAAAAAAAAATTATTTACTTTAAAGCAATACACTGTACCTAAATGGATGGTTCACTCAGAAATTAAAACTGTGTCATTATTTACTCACAGTCATTCCAAACCTTCTTGACTTTATTTCTAATAAAGATATATGCCCATAAAATGGAAGCCAATGCTAACAAAAACATTTTGAAACAACATAAGTCACTAAATTACCACATCATTTTAACATCATCATTTTACATTTTTTATTAAATGCTAGTTTAAATGTTTACAATTAGCTATTAAAGTGTTTTTATGTGCCACTGGGGGAAAAAGTGCAGGATTTATTTAGTATATTGCCAAAAGAATTTTACAAATAATAAATAATTATAAAGAAACTGAAAAACACGTTGAAATAAACATGACATTTTAAAGTAGAAAGACTGAAAGAGTATTTTCTTGTAAAAATATATAATATTTTTTTTATTTTTTTTTATTTATTTTTTTTTACTCTGCAGGTAGTTGTTTATACTGTTTGTAAACTAATAATCACTTCTTATTTCTTTGAAATATAGTAAAAGAGCACTAATGTCAAATGATGCAATGACAGCATTCATGGAAAAAAAAATATTTGTACTTTTTTTTATTGAATACTATTAGTGGCTTTTTAGATCAGATTATATTATCAGCAAGTACAGTTTGTATAGCTCATGTTTTTGCACATTTAACACTGAATTATGCAAACAAAGAGCGTTCAGTGCATCGGCGTTCAGGTGCGGGCAAACAAGTTAAGCACTTATTTTTCACAGCCACTATTTATATAACTGAGCTGAAAACATGGTGATGAGCATTTTATTTATTTATTTATTTTTAACATTACTATAAAGTATTTCAAAACTGCAGCATATTCATCAGAAAATATTGTTGAAGATGGCTGCTGAGTAAATCACTTGCCTTGAAATTGATTTTGGTTTAATTATAACAGAATAAAAAGGTGAACGAGATTAATTAACTGGGGAAATGATTTATATATATATATATATATATATATATATATATATATATATATATAGAAACATGAAAAAAAAAAAAAAGGTTTATCTGAGTTAGTAGTGTCAGTCCTCAGAAATGGCCTTTGAGAGACTTGGATTCTACAGAGACTGGAGTAAAGAAGCATTTGGGTCAATTGTGAACAATTGTGAAGCATTAGCTTTCTATGTGGGTCTTATGAAGCTGTTCAGGGCCCTAGATTCCCTTAAACTCCCTTCCACCCAAACCACTAAATGAGCTTCATGAAAATAGCGTCTCTGATGAATCCAAGTGGTTTGAACACGGGCATCAGCACTCTCCAATGTGAATTAAAACTCTCGCTAATCACAATAGCCACTCATGAGGGGTAGGATGCCAAATAACTTCTTTATGTAAGGTCTTAAATGTCTTTGTAGGATTTTTTTGTACTGCATTTAATTTCAGAACATCTAATTAAAAAGGCAGATTACAGCGCCCTGATTGGCTGGGATAATTCCTGTATGTGCCAGCTTGTTTAAACCATATTTACAGCCTCCACAAGAAAGCTTGAGTGTCCTTGGCAGGTAATTGTGCTATTCCTGAGAGAAATATAGGACTTGGAGGAAGCAAATGCTACTCTCGGTGTCCCCAGTGAGACGAAAGACATGTCCAACACGCATTCATTAGCCATTATGGAGACAAGGAAGGCTGAAGATACTGGGGTCTCTCAATGATGAGGGTTTAACCGACACTTATTGAGGTCCAGAAGGTCATGCAGACATAAGAGCAGATACTTTGTCCTCAAAACCCTTGGGAACTAAGATTGACTAGGCTAAGCACTCGGATGACAGATGCTAGGTTGTGGAAAGCATCTAGTGGTGAACTTTTCTTTCTCAGCCTGCTGTAGGCAGTCTCAGAAACACTTCAGAAGTCCAGATTTCTAAAGCGAGCTGAGATAGGGTCTCTCATGGCTCCATAAAAGTGTCCAAGGCCTCGTGCTTCTGAAGGGGAAAGATCTGAGATTAATGCTCGTGGATATGCTGGAAGGGCTGCTCGCATTAATATTTAATTTCTGCACTGTTATTGTCTCAGCAGAGGTGGAAGTGCTAACCTGCAGGATTATTGCGAAAGTGCTGGAATGAAACAGAGTCTGAAACGAGTAATAAACAGGGCTGGAGAGTCCGGAGAGGATGAAACTGCTCAGCAATGGTCCAGTTAATCTTTGGAGAAATGCCTGTTTATATAGACCTGTCCGAATGTGTGTCTCTCAGGAGTCTTGTGTGAAATGTGCGGAAGGTGAGGTGAGATTACGCTTGTCACGGTCAGTGCTAGAGCGTGTTAATCTCTCTTATCTAAGTTGACTTTCCTGCTCAAGGAAACACAAACAGTGGTAAACACAGTAGTGGTTATCTAATCATGAGTGAATGTGTTTACAACTTAACCACTTTATTATGAATTACAAATAATTTTGTTTATTAAATGTAGCTTTTCTAAATCACATAACTGAGTTGTGTGGTAATCCGCAGATAAGCCATCGAAACTATGAAGTGACACATTTATAGGTATACGAATGACAATATGTTATGATCAGCAAAAGGGCAAACCAAACCTTTATTAGTTTAAATTAGTATTTGAGTTTTAATGTTTTTAACTTGTTATTCAGACACCGTGAATCTGCTCCCTATAAAATATTTTTGCATACTTTTAGAATATAGATATATAGATTCTATAGATAGAATAAAGAGATAGTTCACCCCAAAAATGATTATTTTTGTAATTAATTTATCACCCTCAGGTCTTTCCAAACATGCATGATCATTTTTGGAACACAAATTAAAATATATTTTTTTTTATTATTTATTTATTTATTTATTATTATTTATTTTTAAGTATTATCGTAGCTTTATAAAATACGGTTCAACTGCTGATGTCACATGAACTATTTTAATGATGTCCCTATACCTTTCTGGGCCTTGAATGTCTCAGTTGCATTGCTTTCTATGCAGGATCAGAAAGCTCTTGGATTTCATAAAAAAAAAAAAAAAAAAAAAAAAATTATTATTTTGTGTTCCCAAGACGATACGAAGGTCTTACGGGTTTGGAAAGACATGAGGGTGAGTAATTAATTACATAATTGTCATTTTTGGGTGAACTATCCCCTTTAATTGTGAAATAAATGTACTGTTTTCAGACACTGTTATTGTAAATTAAGTTGAAACTTGTTTGCCATGTACGCTGCTGTTTGGTTTAATTAAAATATATACATTTTAATAAATAATACTGAATAACACATTACAGATCATATATATATATATATATATATATATATATACATACTGTATTTATATTAAACATTACTTTCAAATAACACTTTTACAGTTCTTAAATTATAAAAAATAATAAGTATGCTGTTAGTTAACATTGCAAACAATAAAGTTAATTTGCTTAAAGTGTAAAAATAAAATAATATATAATTAAATAATTAATGTATATATTGTACATGCATACATATACATTTATTTTTTTAAGGCTCCTATTAAAAATTACAAAAAGTGAAATAAAACAAACACAGGGTGATGTGTTGTCCTACAAAGGTTGACCTTTTCGTTCTCCCTGCTTTAGTGTGATTTCAACCGAGCCAAACAAACACACCAAGAAGCCCTGCTGTCATCACTCAGTCATTCAGGTTAAGCATTTTAACATAACATCACAAGCCTGACATAGGAAAATAACGAGAGAAACATCCATCGGCCTAATGCTTTGTTGATTCTGGATCCATTGGGAAAGTCAGACACTTTCATCATGCAGATAGAAAATACATCTTTTAGGAATGGATCAAACAGAGAAAGGAATAGATCACAGAAATGTGGCCTTCATTTATTTTATGAAAGAAGGTGAAAAAGGGACAAAATAATAATGGAAGAAAGAAGATGTTTGAGAGAGTGCAAAAAAGGGTTATTGGGGAAGAGATGGGGTAAATAACTTTACCAGGTTCCTCCGTCAGGGTTCATAAAACAGTGGGAAATGTCCCTCTCAGGAGACTTACAGACCTGAGCAGTCTCCATCTCAAGCTTTCTTTTTACCACAGCAATTTTCTGCCCATTTCTCCAGGAATCATCGACATCATTCCCATAATATTGCTTAATAGCATCCAAAAATGAATGTTTTGTCAGACCCTCATATTGCTCCAAGCCCACATTCTTTTTTTTTTGTGTACTAGACAAAAAAAGAGAATTTTGCACTGGTCAAGCTACAAAAAGAGTGCAAGATATGAAAAGAACCAAATAAAAAGAATGGTCCATACATTTGACATCTCTCATGAATTTATCTGGGAAAGCTATAGGCCAGATTAAGATTTTCAAGATTTTCACTAACTATTGGCACTTCCTAACCTCACACAGAGATATCATACAACATTAGAAGACATGGAATATAGTGCACAAGTCATATGGACCTCTAATATGATACATTTATTATAATTTTAGTTAAGTTTGAAAGCATCAGTCCCCATTCATTGTAATTACATTAAGAGGTACATTTGTCTTTTGTGTTCCTTTGAAGATCAGAATTGGTAATCTGTATTTAGGATAGACCTAATAGCAGAGTAAAGAGTAAAACAATCAAATCCTTCTGTGAAAATTGTGGCATTTCAAGAAAATGTGCGACCAGGCCTTTATGCAGGTCACAACCCTCGTTGCAATTACTGTATTATCAGTCTCAAAGTACAATTTAGTACTTAGTTGTCATTTTAGTTTTAGTCACGTTCATACTCTTTTTAGTCTAGTCAAGTTTCAGTCAACTAAAAGTCTAAGCATTTTAGTCTTATTTTAGTCAGGTTTATCCATGACTATTTTTGTCTAGTTTTAGTCGATGAAAACTGACATTTAGTCTGAAATTTGTATTTTAGTCTCTTTTTAGTAATTCAATTCTATTTAACCCAGTCAATATAGTATATGTACCTAGTAGTATAGATAGAATGGAGACGTTATGTCCCCATGCCAGAACCTTGAACCATTCGCTGTTGCCGGGACACGTTCTCGGCTCCTCAGCATAAAACCTTCTGAGTGGATGCACCTGCCGCCTATTTATACCCGTGGGCACGGGGAGTGGCTCAGGTATGTTAAATCCACTAGCCAATTTTCATTGGCGTTTTCTCTTAAACTCAGAGATGATTGGCCTCCCAAGTGAGACCCCATACGCCATTCAACATAACTCGTAGTGACCGACAGATAGGGAACCAAAAGTTTATTTTAGCCAAACCCATTTCAAACAAAATTATCTTATTATATTATTGTTACCTTATAGACTCAAGAATACATGCGTTCCAGACACGGAAGACTCTCTGATTTGAATTTACAAAAAAAAATTTACCAACGAAAAACATGTTAGAAGTACACGCATTTGTCCCTTTCTCGTTTTGTCTCGTTTTGGTCAACGAAAACGAAGAGACATTTAAGCACAGTTTTTATTTTGTAAACCACATTTAGTCTCATTTTTATTCGTCAACAGTATTGCATTATACATTTAATTATAGTCACCGTCACATGACCAGGTTTTCTGATGCATCTCGTCTCGTTTTCATCACGTGATAAAGGTTCGTTGAATATGATATTTAGGCATAATTTTCATTGACAACAGCAACATTACTTGGGATGCACTTGTATAGAACTAACTTGTATACATTTCTTGATTTAACCATTTCAATATTACTGGAATGTTGTCAGGTAAAATGTTTAGAATGATACATAACTGAAGCCTTTTTAGTGATTATTTACTGTAGAGTAACCTTGGCTTTCTGCACATCCAGAGATTTACACATTTTTGTAAGAGGAAACAATATAGTGCTGTTATTGTCTTAAAATGTAGATCTTTGCTCTGATTTAAAGTGCAGTGATGACAACCTCTGTTCCTATGTGGAACATTCAAGAGACCAGCAGGAGCGGTCATGTGTCTGACATATGCTACTACCAGAAATATATTAACCTTTGTTTGCAGAAGAGATGACTTGGAGAATTTCATGTTATGCTGTTTATATCCAGAGAAGCTAAATAAACAATGAGGCTGGGCTTTGCCAAATCAACAGGAAAACAGCTCAGTTTCTGCCATAGATGACTGCAGGCGATGTATCATCAGGGAAGTGTTCTTTCCCCGGGAGACCTCTCTCTCTTTCTCTCTCATTCTGGTGTGCACTACAAAACAGACACACTTGAAAAGTTAAACATGACATATATACAGGTACAGATGGAGACATCTCTCTATCGCTGATGATTAAACTCTTCTGTTGTGTCTTCTGTTCTTCTTCTCTGAAGTGAATCTGTCATTGCTCTCTTTCAGAGAAGCAGCTATGCTTGTAGTCTTGTTGATGTAACAGAATGTGTATATATATATATATATATATATATATATATATATATATATATGTATATATATGTGTGTGTGTATGTGTGCATGTGTGTGTGTGTTAAGTAAGTAAGTTTCTTGTTCCACTGACAACCTATATGTAACTTTGGTTATTTATGTTTTACAGATGCTTTTGATCTGATGTCATTAGTGTGTTTAGAGGCAATCAAACCATGCATGGTTTTCATGGTGATGCAGACAATAGTACAAAGAGCTGTGCACCGACGTCTGCTCTCAGAGCCAGAACCAGACGACACACGGAACGGCAATTAAAAATCCAGGTCTGACCCAAAGAACAGACTCTGTGTGCTGGACAGGAAGACTAATTAGCCTCCTGGACCCTGTTGGCGTGATTTAGTGTTTTATAAAATAAATCTACAAATCCAGTCTTACTCCAGAGGGATCAGAGCCCCAAGATATTCCTTTGAATGTAAATGACTGGCATCAATCAAGAATCAGCAATAAGGATCAAGAAAAGTTTTTCATCAGTCACTTATGCTGGGATTTGTCAAGCTAAACTAAACAAGTGCCATGAACATCAGTGCTATGAGCATAACAGCTGTAAAAAAAAAAAAAAAAAAAAAAAAACCCTGTTACACAGCAATTATTTACAAAACATCATCAGTCTTCATTTAGATATGATATTATTTAATATCATTTTGCCACGAGGGGTGTGTGTTTTTTTCTGTGGTCTTTAAACCAAAAGGCAATTGATATGATGACTAAAGACTAAATTAGGCAATTATTTGATATTTAAATTAATTATACCTGTATAATAACCCATTATATATATATATATATATATATATAAATATATATATTTATGAATGTAAAAAAAATCAGTTAAAAACATGAAATGTTGGTGTTTCATGGTCTATTTTGCCATTTTAATAAGCAATTATATGACTTTTAAATGCAGTATGAGGATTTTGGATGATTGTGTTTTCTTTCAGTGACTAATTATACTTTTAGATTGAATGTAAGTGTAAAGATGTGTGAGCTGTGAAATTTGCAAGAGAAATTAGAGTTTTGCAAAAACAGTGCTCCATAATTGGAAACTGAGTCAAAGCTAAATGAACGTGTTAACAGTTTTGCAGATCTGTTATATGTTTTAAGAACATTACCATAAGCTGCTGATTGCATGATGTATTAATTTAGTCATAGTGTGGATACAACGACTGAAAACAAAAAGTGAATAAATAAATGCCTCCATTCAATCATTTATTCAAATATATATATATATATATATATATATAATTTTTTTTTTTTTTTTTTTTTTTACAGTGCGCACACTGAAGTACACATACAGTACACAGCAAGATCACTTGCATAATGACCAGCGCAATCTACCAAGAGCAGAGAAATCTGCTTACAGACTTTTTTTTTTCCTGCGTTAAATAATGGCACGAATACCAGTAATTTGACAAGCGCAAACATTAGTAAATTGCGTTGCGTTATTCGTTTTAATACTCTCCTCCCATAAATTTTGTGTCTGAAAGGGAAACTCCTATAAATGCATATTCAGTAATATCAGGCACTAAATAATATTCTACGTCTTTTCAGCTCTAATTCTTCACTGCATCTCTTTAGTAAATCCTGACAGTACTATTTCAACGACAAAAGACGGTTTGCGCTGGTGCAAGCTGTCAGTAAATCTGTTCCTATATATTAATTTTAAATTC
This sequence comes from Carassius carassius, assembly GCF_963082965.1. Taxonomy (NCBI): domain Eukaryota; kingdom Metazoa; phylum Chordata; class Actinopteri; order Cypriniformes; family Cyprinidae; genus Carassius; species Carassius carassius. The sequence goes on along the minus strand of NC_081781.1, from coordinate 22,149,861 downwards.
GTAGCAATGTGCTGAACATCACTGAGGAGCTGATGGTTATGTGAAAGAGCCCGATTCATAATTATACAGTATAACGTGCAGATATGAGTCTAGTGGCTAAAAAACATTGCCTTGAAAACAGCTGACTCAATTCCATTCAGTAAGAGGATTTGATTGAATGTAAAGTGGTGTAGCTTATCTATAGCTTTCTCTGGCAGTAACGACTTGTAAAGTGGATCTAAATGAAGGCTTTCAGCCCTGAATCGCTCCAGGAGGGCCGTTTAGTGCTACTGGCATTGCTCATGCTACCATTAAATTGTGTGTGTATTTGTGTGTGTGCACTCACCTATAAGTGTGCATGTATGTATGTTTACAATTGCATGTGTAATTGTAACCACAATTAATACATTAAATTCTGTTATAATTCTGATATAATAATTTAATTTTTAATTGATTAACTATTGGCTAAATGCACCCCCCCCCCAACAGAAGTTCAGTTCAATGCAAAATAGTTTTTGTGCTTTTTGAAATGCATGTTGTTTTAAAGTATAAATAAATAAAGAAATAAACAAGACTATTAGAATACGTTTTACAACAGAATATTACTTTAGTCTTCGCTTCAAAGTTTGAATGTTGAATTTAGTTTGTTTCTTGTCATTTCTTGGCAATTATTTGTGAAGTTTACTAGAAATTTCTGAGTGAAAATTGCTTCAAAGTACACCCTTCAGTGTATGTTGTGCACACAAATTTGCTGAAAAACAGAAAGTTTTAAATATTATGTGTATTTTAATAGATATGTTTAAGTATTAAAAGAAACAGTTGATGGTAGCCATTGACTTACGTAGTCTTATTTTCCATATTATGGTCAATGGCTACCATCAGCTGTTTGGTTATCAACATTGTTCAAAATATCTTATTTTGAGCTCATCAAAAGAAACAAACTCATACAGGTTTGGAAAAGGTAGAGGGTGAGAAAAATTATGACAGAATTGTCTTTTTTGGGTGAACCATGCCTTTAAATTTTCATATACCAAGTTCTAATAAATTATGCCCGTATTGATTTTTTTTTATTATTATTATAGTTTTTTTTTTCTTTTTTTTTTATAAGTATGGATACTTGGATATCCCAATATTAAAAAGAAAGAAAAACACCCTAACATTTTAGTACAACATGAACGACGACACAGCATGAAATTTCAGATTGAATGTGAAGGATTTATTTCAAAGAGATGAATCACGTCTATCTTCTCTAGCTTCGTGTTTCCCTCTACACTCTCATATTTACTCTCTTATACTCTTCACCGTGTCTTGTGACTGATTGTGACACTTAAAGGTCGAACATATCTTTTTGAATGACATTTGAGAAGCTGTGATTGGAAACGGGAAGATTTTCAAAGAATAACTTCCTCACATAAACTATCAGAAAGCTAAGATGGTCCTTAAATTATATGAACAAAACGTTCCACAGTAAAAGTAAAAGTACACAGTAATCCATGGAATGCCATTTACCGACATAGATAGGTAAATTGCCTATAATGTCAGATTTTCCACAGCAATTGGTAGAGCTTGTTCAGATGTTTACATCGGCTAAAGACTAATCTCAGGAATGACTGAGTGGACTTACACTGATAAACATCCATCACGATGTGCTGGTATGTGGAGGCTGCTCTGATAGACTTTGCTGGTAAAAAAAGAAGAAGCTATAAATAGGTAGGACTATAATTATTTTCATAAAGGGAGGCTATGCTTTGAGAATTAGGAGTGGAGTGACCATAATAGATGATTGTGAAACTCTTTATCTTTTGACCATAGATGGCATTAGATTTCATCGTCATGAATACTCTTTTTTATTTTTCTCTGTATATCAACATTTGAGAGATTTGGTCATTTTTGGGTAAAAAAAAAAAATGCGTTGTGTAACCAAGCATCAGATTGGCGTCAAATACTGAAAACAACCCAATTTTAATTCTGAACCAAAATGCAACGTCTGTCCAACTTCATGTCCAGCGTCAATCTGGCGTTATATTGATATCCTGTGACTGCTGGGTAGAGGAAGTGAAACTCTGACAACTTTTATTCCTTTTCACACAAAATATGATTTAAAATTCAGAGTTTTGTAATAAAGGCCGTTTTAAGACTATTTACAAAGTTTTGAGTTCTGAAACTTACAGGATGTTTGTATAGCACAATGACCTCTTAAATATCAAAAGTTCATGACCCCTTAAAATATGTGTATACATATATAAGTCTGTGTAAAATTCCCCACAAAGATAGCTGCACAAACGTATGTGTGTGTGTCACCTTCTGAATAATGTTCACATAAGCAAAAGTTTACATTTATTTCTCTCTCTATGTAAGCCACTTCCAGGTGGTTTGCAGTTTTGTGTTTTTGAAATGCTTGATAATGATCCTGAACAATGCCAGGAACTCTGAATCCTCCAGTTCTTTGTGACTGAATGAAAGTGAAATGATCCTATTAGATGTCAGAATGGTTGACATAACACTAAGCAGAAGCCCTCTAAATTTCCTAATCAGCTCAAAATGTCAAGAGTCCGGCATTTCACCTGAAGTGTGGGAGGAATCAACACAAGGCCATGCAGTTTAAATTAAACGCCTCACCCTTCCGAACAGCTGAGATGTGTGTGTGTGTGTGTGTGTGTGTGTGTGTGTGTGGTGGACCACCAACGTCTTACATGATCACAAGAGTCTGTTCCCTCATTTTTTATTCTAAAAGAATATAGGCAGCTTTACTCGCTGAAGAGTTTTTGATTTCTCTGTTGAAATTCAGCCTTTATTATTATTCTGATATTTACACTCTTTGACCTCTTTTCAGCAGATTCGTCCTCCAGACTTCTTCACTAATTGATTTATAATATCTTGTAGCGCAGTCCAAAACGCACTATTCCCCATGGGGCGGAATTCTTCTGCCGATAATAACAGAGTGTCAGAGCCTCTCCCTTCCCAGAGAGTTAAATATCATGCTTCAGTGAGGTCGTGTTTTAGACATCGAAGCCTCAGTGTGTTTGTAAAAGGCAAATGGTGTTTGGCTCTGCTCAGCACAAGCAAATAACCTGATGGAAATTGTTTCAAGATTAAAGAATTATTTCACTGTTACGAGAAATATTGGCTAAATAAAACACTGTCTCTGGTTCTCTGAATGGTATCACTGTAGTTGTATTACCTCGATTCTTTATTATTATATGTTTTTTTGGGGATAATTACAATGGTATAATGTAACCTAGACTGTCAAAAATTGATGCACGTCTTCTCATTATTATTACTATTTTCCACATTTTAGAATGATAGTAAGTAAGCAAAACTCTACAATAACACAACTGGCATGTAAAAGAATGTTAAACAAAAACTGAAGAAAAAAAAACTGTTTAAAACCAATATTTTAGCTTCTTCACATTTTCACATCAACTTCATTATTTGTCTCTGCACACTGCATATTGTTATTAAAACTTTGTTGATGTGTACGCTAGAAACTTGCTAAGTGCTTTCCCTTCAATATACAGTCATTACAGAGTTATTCATTTAAAAATTAATTAATTGAGTAATATTATTATTATTATTATTTATTGAAGAAATTAACTTTTTTTCAGCAAAACGCATTTTATATGAATAATGTAATATTTTTATAAGTAATATTAATATTTAAAAAAAATATGTTTTTTAAGGTTTTTAGGTTTTGTATTATTTTAGCATATTTTATATTTCAAATAACTTATATAACTTATTTATTTATCAATATTAGCTTCCAAACTTATGCACTAAACTTAATTTAAGTAACATTTTAAGTTTTTGAATAACACAATGTAGGCACAATTTATAACAACAAATAATAATAATTCTAAATCCATCCATCCATCCATCTATTTATCATTTTGTCATTCTGTTGTTCTCTCAGTCTGTAATGTTACAAACCTCTTTTTTCCAGTGATTTAATCTGCCCATATTTCTCTGAACAATCTGATATATAATCTAATTATTGTGTCCCTTTTGGCTCCTTCCAAGAACTTTAAATTCAAAGCCTGTTTAATTACTTAGTGGCTGGAGACATAAAATCACCAACATGAAGATGTAAAATACAGCCGTTTAGGACATGTGATAAAAAAAAGACAAACTACAAAGATCATTTACAAGGATTTTTCCCCATATAATTCTCACCGACTTAGATCCTGTTTTACAATTGTTTTACCTTAATGAAATGTGGGTCTCTGCTGCATGGATGAATAGATAAATCTGCATACACACAAGTTCTTGGACACGCAAACCATGCGATTTTCAGGTATCATAAACAGATGATCAAAAAGAGTTTAGCGAAATCTAAATAAATTCCTCCACTTCCACATTCCACTGTGAAACATCTCTCCTCAAACAAGCAGTCGATCCATAAACATCTGTCCGACTTCATATGTTAGACTCATCATGGGAAGTTATACATTCACAGGCAGACTCAAAGCCGCATGTGCTTCTGATTAAAGCCCAATATTCCCAGCTTCCAATTGGTCCCTGTCTGTCACATGTCTGAATGTGACCCAGGGACATCTCTGGGCTTGCTGGTTCAGATAAACTGTCACTGGAGAGTCATTGTTAACAGATGGTAATGTAATAAGCTGACCCTTTGACCTTTCTAAAGCTGCTATCCAACCTCGAGCCACCAAATGAAACGTTAAGAGTGTCTCTGAGAACTTGTCAGCAAACACATGGAAGGCTAGTAAACGCTGGGTGTTTGTGGTTGTTTAACCCTGCAGGGCAGAGGCACATTAATCACAGTTAAGTCCGAAATGATGAAGTGTTTGGTGGTCAGACATGATAGGCCTCTCTAAATGCAGCTCTTTGGTTTCAGCAGGCACCTCAAGGACACAAAATGCCACATCAGGAAACAAAACCAAAGTATTTTTCTTTCTTAAAACAGCTGCTCTTTCTTTAGGGAATCTGAATGAACCTGAAGTGTTCGAATCAAAGATGTTAACGCCTTGAAATATCACCTTGAGAAGTTTTGAATTTCAGTAGAGAGTAGAGGGCAATATTCTGTCCAAAATGGCAGTTTTAGGTTGTGTTGTTTCTCAAGCGAGGTCAAAGTCGATCATTTATCCCAGCCGTAGTTCATATGAAAGGCATGAGATAAATAAGAGTGGGAATCGTCTGTAAATATTAGAAGTGCAGATGGCTTGTGGGAAGAAAACAGAAGCGGGTCGAGTGAGCGATTAGATAATCGTTTTCTGGAGTTTGTCATCTGGGACAGGGACAGACAGAAAGAGAGAGACAGATCTCAAAATCTGTTGCATACACAATTAAAACATTCACTATCTAAACGACTGCAGGATCAGTTTGTGTATTACCATGTGTTATTGTGTAATAGTTTTTATCTTTTGTATGAAAACCAAACACTTTCCCTCAACTGCACAACTAAAATGATAATAGCATATGATAACATTTCATAAACAATCATGTTGTACAGCAGATATTTTTATGCTCTTGTGCTAAAAGAGCGCTAAACTATGCCCCATCATTTTAGAAAAAAATATAATAAAAATAGATTCATAAATTCAATATTTATGGAGCAACTAAAGTATTTTGTCATATGTTTTAAAAAAAAAAAATCATTTTACTTCAATTCTATTCTATTCTATTCTATTCTATTCTATTATACAAATGTTTTAAATAAACAACAACTATATTATTATTATTATTATTGTTGTTGTTATTGTTATTGTTATTATTATTATTATTATTATATGCATGTATATTGTTATACATGCATTATAAATGCATGTATTTTATTTATAAATTTATTAATAATAATGATAAATAATGTTTTTATACAGTTTTCACAGACACTCCAATTATATGATACTGGTTGATGCACAAACAAACAAACAAAGCAATATTTTAATATTTTAATTTAAGGAGAAAAAGGAAATTGTCCTCAAAAAAAAAAAAAAAAAAAAAAATATATATATATATATATATATATATATATATATATATATATATATATATATATATATATACCCAGACCCAGCTCCCAACCCAACTTTGAGAATAGATTAACGGCAATATTTTTTTATTTTAATATTTTTAATCTATTCTCAAAGTTGGGTTGGGAGCTGGGTCTGTACTAAGCAAGCTATGATGACTTTCACCTTGATATTTTATATAACCTAGCCTAAAAACAGCTAAACCTAGCCTATAACAGCCTAAAAATATGCCCAGGACAGCCACTGCTGCGCATCGTCACGAAAGCTTATCTTTTTCACGTGTTTTTAAGCCTTACCGCTTGTCGATTTAAACATTAAAGCATCCAAAAACAAGACGCGGAAAAGCTGAACAGAGTAGCTGGTTACTCGCGCGCTGTGTTCGGAGCGCACGAGAGAGAGAGCCGCGTATCACGGACAGCGACACTGAACCGAGCTCTCTTCTGTGAAGTTCTCCTCGAAGTCCCTCCTGCACCTGAACGAACAAATACAAATCGCAGTTTGAACAAACAAAAAGGTGTGAAAGAGCCCAATTCAGGACCGAGGTGTTCTATTGTTCAGGGCTCACGCAGAGAAAGGCGTCTCAGAACACTTGAACATCGAATTTGCTTATTTTTGCTCTTGTGCCGACAAATACATACAAAATATGTCAAAATATCCACCTTGGAAATTATGCTCGAAAAAAACTGTCAGTTATTTCTTAAGTGAAAGTAAACAGTTGAGGAAAAAAAATGGGATGTGTATTATATTGGATGCGTTCATCGTCTCTTAAAGTGACCGCACCTAATTTAGCTACTGGCTGCTGTAATGTTAATCCAAGAAAATGAAAGAAAATCACTCACTGCTCTTGACTGAATTACTTTGTAGTTTTAACAGTCAAACCAAAAATTATTTAGACACCAGATATAATTTTTGATATATATAGCAAAACTGTAATAATGTGAGAAATGTTGAAGGTGTCTGAATAAATGTAGGTTTGATTGTATATTTCATTTTTACATTGAAGACTATCCAGTGCTACTTTACATTTAATTATTTGGTTTATGTACCTTGACACCTACAAACTTGAAAAAAACTTAAACATTGTGTAAATAGCACAAATAAATAGAAATAAACGAACATACAAATGAAACAATTTCAAACAGGGCCCACTGGTACAACCTTCACCGGGTCCCCGCTGACCCCAGCTGCGGCCCTGCTCACGGCTGTTTCACACATACTCCGTCTGCAGTGCGTATGTAGTCCGTGTGTGTTACGTATGTGGTGCAGCATGGACTCGATATGCTTTCACACAAGAAACGTTTGCAGTTCGCTACTCGGTACGTAAACGATCGCTGCACTGCTGCAGACGCAACGCTCCTGGAACGCAACTGGAATCCGTTAACACGGGTGCGTAATCTAGATTAATTTCAAGATCACAGTGAGATTAATCTAGATTTTAAAAAAAATTATCTATGCCCACCACTAATTACATCTTGTTAATTATAAAATAATTATAATTATAATGATTATATTATTTTTTTCATTTATAAAAGAAAGAAAGAAAGAAAGAAAGAAAGAAAGAAAGAAAGAAAGAAAGAAAATCACAATCCTCTCTGAATACACATCAACACACAAATCCTCATATGGATTTCATTTGTGATGTATAACGTATGATGACAGGATCATTTATACATTCACACGTTTCTCAGGACGTCCGATGCGCTGGAGGTTCAGCTGTGTGTTGTGGGACTGTGTTTAGAGATGGATTTGTTATTAGAGTGACCAGGTGGCTTTTTGATTACTTTCAGTTCCTAGGAAAGTTCTTCTATGTAACCAGTCAACATCTCCATTAAAGAGGTTCAGCAGCAGGTCATCTAGAATAGCTCCGGAATTCCTCACAGCAGACACATTCCAGACCTGAGATGGATCTTTGATATCAGAGCCTTTGCTAACGGAGACACATTTTTAACAGATGTGTAATGATGTTGCTGTGCGCAAGTGAACCCATTTAATTAACATTAACCATTGAATTGTTTAAAATTAAAATAATAATTTTAATAATATCATTATATTGATCATATAATATAATTATATTGATTATATATGATCATGCCAAAATTCTATAAAAATGGAAATGTATTAAACAATTAAAATTATATTAATAAATAATTAAGCACAGTTTTTATTAATATTAATAACAATAATAATAATAATAATAGTAATAATAATAACAATAATAATAATAATAATAATTATTATTATTATTATTATAATAATAATTATTATTATTATTATTATTATTATTATTATTATTAAGAATGTTTCCTATACCTACTTAAAACATTAATATTGTTATTAAATAATAATGATAAAAAACTTTTGTGTTTTTATTTGATAAATGTCGATTTTATATTAAAATCAATCAATCAATCAATCAATAGCATTTTTACAACAGAACATCAGATGAATTTTTCTGTTTACTCTTCCAGCTTTTTTGCTACTGTAGGTTTACTAACAGTACTTTGGCTGGGAAATCATGTCACATCGAGTCTGATGAATGGATCTGCAGTTTAAAGTACGGCCGTGCTGAGGAATGTGAGGTCACTCATTGGACCACACACATTCACACTGTCAAGAGATTGACAATATGCAATTGGAGAAGAGTGGATATTTGCTGTTCATAGTTAGATATATAAAAACTGTTCCTTTAACATGCATTTCAGTATATAAAAATCCCTTTCTAGTCTCTGATAACACTATGTTTTTGAGGAAAAACACTCTGGATTGAACATCTTAAAATTTGAGTTGATTTTTTTAACGCTGCTGTGGTGGTACAAAGAAAAACAGGTCATTAAACATTCTGCCTTGCTGAGAGTTTAGGCTGCTTGGAAGACAAATAAGGCCGAAGGACGAAAACGTCCTCCAGAAATGTCTGGACCATAAGCAATACCTTAATTGCTTGTGGCATTTAACAACCAATATTTACAGTACAAGGAAACCAGGGGGACTTTGGCCTAGAGGTTGTTATGGTTTTATGAAATGGAAGTTACAATAGATTTATTAGTTCTGGCTCAGTTAGCACCTCAGTTATGTACTTCCACCCTAACTCCCCCCACCCACCGTACCTTCTATCCATAAAACAAATTTCCTCAGATCGAGGTGATTTGAGGCCATACAGACATACTGTACTTGTTTAATCTATGATTTATTTATTTGTTTGTCATGGCCTAATGGTTAGAGAGTCATGACCCAAAGGTTGCAGGTTCGTATCTCAGATCTTACAGGGATTGTAGGTGGAGGATTGAATGACCAGCGCCCTCTTCCACCCTCAATACCATGACTGAGGTGAGACCCTTGAGCGAGGGTTAGAGTTAGGGGTTACTTGTTCGCAGTGTGCGTGTGTTTGTTCATTTCTCACTGCTGTGTGTGCACTTGAATGGGTGAAAAGCAGAGCACAAATTCCAAATTGCATACTGTATATATAAGTAACTTTTTCAGTTTTAATCATGCAGTTTAGTTGCAGTTTTGTTTATTTGTTTTCTTTCTATCTGTTTCCTGTTTTTTTTTATGCATGCTTTATTGTTTAATCACCACTTTCTCCTTGAGATTAAAAAAGTAATTTTATTTTATTTATTTATTTTTTTCCAACAATGGTGACAAATCATACTTTATTTATGTTATCTCGTGCTAAACCACATGTACGGAGGTTCTTGTTCAAAGTATCATTTTACATTAATATATAAAACACATTATACACTTTTCTCAGCATGCATATTTTGATTTTCCATCCAGAATCATAAGATTTTGATTATACCATAACTCATGGGAAAGCATCTATATGTGCTGCTGAATATTAATGGAGAAACTAAAGCATTCTGTCATACAATTATGCTTTTCATTTTATCCTTTTACTTCTATGTTTCCTGTGGTTGTCTGGCTATTGCTACCCAAAGTCCTGCCAAAGTATTTTTTTTTTCTCCAAAAGCCTGCTCTGATCAAATGTCTGAGAACTGCACGCAAATTTCCATTGTTCTTACATCTAATATTTCACGTCTCAAATACTTCAGAGACAAGGAATATTTTGCAGATTTTATGCTTGTTATAGACTTGGAGGCTTGAAACTAGGTCATTTTACACTAATAAATCATGACCTCTTATAATTATTCATGATATTACTTACGCGTAGCTATACACCTGCAGTCAATACTTGATTTCTGCAACATTTTGGAGATTTGCCTGGGCGAAGGTGTAACGTATTGTAGCTTGTTTGCAATGTGATTCAAATAATGAGGTCATGTACCGGTGATCACATCAGATTTAAGGAAAAGTGATCGCTAAAGTAATTATTTTGTCATTATGTGGTCATTTAATGCTCATCTTACAACATTTAAAAAATGAATGATCTAATTTCATAGTTTACCTCTCCAAAAGCCGTATAAACTCAATTTCCTGCTTGTTTCAAACATTTAGCCTTCAGGTCACTCGCTGGAAAAGCTGAGCAATTGCAGTCTCCATTACAGAAGCCTATTCACATGACCAACATGAAGTGCTATTGTTATTGTTGTTGTTGCTGTTATTATGTCAAATGACTTTTCATATCATCCTCTTCACTAAAAAATAAAATAATAATTCTGAACAAACTTAATTTAATCGTGGACTAGTTTTACACATATTTTAGGTATAAAAATAAAACTATTTTAAGTTTTGAAAAATATTATACTTACAAATATATATAAACCTCCTCAAAACTCAATACAAATCAGAGAAATATTAGCAAGGCTAATAATTAATGTAGTCCTGCATGCTTCAAATTTGATTGCATGTCAGCAATTAAACTGACAAAACATTGAAAAAAGTTGCTGCATTTTTTTTCATATTAATTAAGCAAGTAGCATTTATTTTTTGGTGGGAGCACTAACTTCAGTGTCTCACAGTCTCATAGGGTCTGTGTGTAACGATGAGCCAGAGACATTCGGATCCATATGCAGAACTTGTATTATAAGAATGGTCAGGCAGGCAATAATCAGTAACGGCGTCAGGTATGTCAGGGATATCCAGAATCAATAACAGAAACAAGCAGATGTCGGGGCAGGCAGCAGAGAATCAGAGTAGGTATAATCAATCCAAAGGTCAGGTACGGAAAGTATAAACACAAGGAAAATGTGTATGGAAATGAGGTGCAGGTGTGAGTGCAATCAGTCCCAGGTATGAGGCCTTGTGGGAAATGGAGTTCATGATGGGTCTTGAGTGAGTCCTGAGTGGATTGCCCTCTACTGAAGTTTATGGCCACTCCAGCTAATGATCGTGACACTGTGAGTGTCTTTTGAAAATGATTTCTGATCTGCAACCAGGCTTGAATTTTCAATGAAACCTTGAAAATAAGCACATCCCCAAATGAATTTAAAGTGTTCAGGATTTTCAAGCACTGAATCAATCAATCAATCAATCACATTTGTAAAAAATAATAATAATAATAATAATACATAATAATAATAATCTCTACATTTTTCATGATGTGACACGTGCTTTCATTAGAAAGAAGGAAGAAGAAAATAGAATCAGACAAATTATTATTTGAAATCAGTGTGTACCGAGTCAGAAAATGAGCTTGAATCATGTGAATCCTATAGAGGTTGTTTAACAAGCCTACTGTGAATCGACTGAGGAAAATTATACATACAATATGAATAGTTCAGCGATCTAAAGCACAGAAATTTGTGTATGCTCAGTTGATCTTTTCAAATGATCGTTAAAGTCTCTATTTTAAAATGCTGGCATTGATTAACAGATAAGCTTGCTAACTTTGATCCTCTGAGAGCGGGAAATATCACTTCATAACAAATCAGCACAAAGTTGAAAAATGTGCTCTATTTTATGTGAGACAGCAGCTAAAAAAACAGATGCACAAATGTTGTTATTTTGAGGCTCACTGCACACTGCAAAGACAGACTGACAAACAGTGTTTTACATGATGTCACATTCAGTACATCTAATACTTACTCACAAACTTTTAGAAAGTATTTGATGAGAGAACATTAGTTTCTCTGCCACTCATTACATACAACCATACGCACATTGTTATGAAACAAAAACAGCTCTGCAGCAAACAATGGATCTAAAAATGATAGCCATGGAATTTCCACTCTTGAAAGCAGCTGCCCAGCTCAGGAGAAACTGCCAGATGGTAAATGTGTAACTATGTGATACAGTATGTGTATATTTAGGATTAATAAATGTGTTTAGAGTTTGAAGACTGATAATCTGATCTTTAATTGGATCAAATCAAACCAATTGGGGTTTTTATATATTCATAATAATTCCCAAAAAGGAATTCTAACAGTTGTCTGTGTCAGGGCTAATTTTCTTTATTTCTTGGTGGTAGGATCTTATTGTCAGTTCAGCTAACAACTGTCAATATAGATTTTCTTTTGGCTGAATAACTATACAGGGTATAAGAATCAAGAATCTCAATCCTGAAACTTTGTCAAAATCTGTTTCTACACATTGAAAAGACTGATTACTGAAAATATCAATGTCAATAATTTGCACTTTAATGTATTCATTTAATTCATATTTATGAGACAGTCATTGAATCTTTCACTCAACTGATTCAATCAAAATCACTATTTCATTAAGGAATTAAACAAGATTGACTGTATGATTCTGTACTGATTAGTTCAGAAACAACAGAGAGGAGAGGAAAAAAACCCTTGAGGAACTACCTTTGTGTCTGTCTTCAATGTGTGAGTGATTGAAATATTCGCTCAACTAAAACAAACTGACTGGCTAAATCCATATTTTATTTGACATATTTTAGACATGGAATCATTCAGAAACAAAACAAGTTATGAGTTACTCATTTAATCATTCAGAAATTAAACACTATCATAACCTCGATGTAACATCTGCTGAGGCTTTGTTAAGAACTGTTTTTGTTGGTGAAGCATAAACAGGCAAAAAAAAAAAAACATTTGAATAAGTGTGCCTAAAATGTAAGTTACTCAGTATGAATGTTTTGTTTATTGAACTGTAATGCTTAAACACAACATCATAAAATCAAGCAGGCTGCTTGTTTCACAAAAAAAAAAAAAAAAAAAAAAAAACCTTTTCAGCTATTGCAGACAGTTTCGCCATTGCAGCCCCTTGGACAAAACATTTTAACAAGCAGAAACAGATCCTACTTCAATGTTGTGAGAAAATTAGTCAACAGAGAATCTGACTTTAGGACACTCCTTGATTTTACTTATTTACACATTTGTTGAACTGTTCTATATAGTAAAAGTTGAACTCACATAAGTGTGTTACAGCCACTTTTCAAAGTGTGTTATTGCTTTTGAATATAAAGTTATATATATATATATTTTTTTTTTTTTTCTTTTTTTTTTATTGCCAGCCAGTTCATGGACCCCTGTAGTCTGCCTCTAATTGATGGATGTTATATATATATATATATATATATATATATATATATATATATATATATATATGAGTGTTTACCTGTAATGGACAAGAATCCCAGGAGAAGAGATGGACTTTACATTGTCTCACCCACACATAAATTCCATTGTGTAACATATTGGAGCACATGTACAGATGCATTTAAGCAATTCAACAGTGTGAACAGTAATGCATGTAATTTGTGTCCTGTTTTGCAACGGAACTGGTTGTAGGTTGGAGATACTGTACTGAGTACCAGAAGAAAGTTCTTGTTTGGTTTCATGCATTTTCTTGGTACATTCCTTCAGATCTATATCTCTCAATCTCTGCAGTTGCAGTTTCCAATTTTAATCTTGTATGCATTTGTGTAGAACTCCTAAAAAGAAGTATGATAAACATGAAAAATGAAAAAGAGAGCGCAGCCGTGAGGACTTCTGTGATGGTGTATTTACTCTGAATGAATAATAAAAAAAAGCATATGTATATAACAAAAGCTCAGCATATAGTATCAACACATGTATCACTCTTTCCCAGTAATAAATGAATGTAAAAAATGAGTGACCTCAAACACTTTACATTACAATAGAAGGAATAAGAAAATGTAATCAACTGGTTAACAAACTCTCTATACGGTTCAAATGTTGTAGTCTCAGAAAAAAAAGCCATGTCAGTTACAACTGACACTGTGACACTCAAATCACATGCTTTTTCTAGAAACAGGATACAGTATTCAGAATTTACACATAAGCACCAAATGATATAGAACATCTTAATTAATATTTACCCTGAACGATGAAATTACAGAAAATAAATTGGTGACACACGAATAGAGCTGGAATATTAACCACATGTTCATTGCTAAACGCTGTTCAATTACTCATATCCGATGTATTTTATATAATAAAGACACATGAAAGATCAAGATAAACGTAATGCATAACTCATAAGTCTGCCACAACACTATGAACTTTAATGCACACAAATAACTCCATACTGACCATGTATGACATATAGTGGCTATCGCGTTAATCGCGAGGCACTCACGCTATCCATGTGCTCAGGCCTTCTAAACTCATGACATACTATCAGTATAGTGGACCAAACTGCTTTCAACATACATAAATCATCAGTATCGCACTATAGTTTATGTTTAAACAGAAGTCTATTTTGTGTATCTTATTTTGCGATTACCTGAAAATAAGTATGATAAACATGAAAAATGAAAAAGAGAGCGCAGCCGTGATGACTTCTGTGATGGTGTATTTACTCTGAATGAAGCACATCACGGGCGCGCCACCTACTGAAACGTGTGATGACGTCATGACGCAGGTGTGCCAAGCGACAATAATTCAATAAATGTACATAACATTTTTAAGCACAAATAATAATTTAAACACCATTTAGCAATATTAGAAAAATAACGATGCTATAAAATGGATTTAAGGAAAATGTACTATGTCAACATAACTTGTATTCCATATATCACATTTGCACAGTTCCAAGACAAGCTGGTGATAATAATAGAGATCCCTGCTTGTTATTACATACATTACTAATATACACACAATTGTCGGTCATTGTTGTGTGTCATGGATGGAATTAAGGGACCCATTCAAACTTGTTAATTGGCGAGTATTAGGTGTTCTTATATGAATTGTGGCTACCATAAGTGCATTTATATATGTTTACAGAGACACTAAAATGTATGTATTAAATGTTGATTTATTGAAATCATTTAAAATGTAAATGATTTTAAGATATGACAAAAATGTTCCTCTTTATGCACATAAGCATATGCCATCATTGCATTAATTTAAACTTTCAAAAGCTGATGCCCCAGGCATCATATATATAAAGCATGCCATTACTCTATATGGACAAAGACACCTCTCAGGCATCTGTGAGAAGTGTTGTTATTTAGATCCTCAGTAATATGACATTAATTTCAATTTCTATATTTGGGTGGAATTCAGTATTCTCTCTTGAATACAATAGTTGTGTTGATAATGTCTGTCCTGAGTTTGTATACGTAGTGAAAAGCAAGTTAGGCCTTTGAATAAATACATGAATATTTGTGTAAATTCTCAAATGATGTCCTGAGAGACAGGGGTCATGGAGGACTGTGACGCATGCTGAGAACGGTGTGCTTACTGCAGAATCTGTGCTGTACAGAGCAGTGTGTTGAATCTGTATTACTCCATTCCATATCCCAGCTATCCTGGGATCCCTAACAATAGCTGCACACAGCCTTTTCTGCAGATATACTCATACATTGGCCAACATTTCGTTGACAGCTGTTGTGATTCATTTTTCTGACAATAAGAGAAATATAGCAAGCATTGTCTTTGCCTTTGGTGTAAAGGCCTGTCCTTCACAACAGTTTGGAGAGCCTCTTTCCCATGTGACCGATAAGAGGGCTGATTAATGTCCGACTAAACGCTGACATAATGCTCTTATCTTTGCAAATGCCAAATGCTGTTTGGCCTGATGAGTCCGCTGCTTTTCCCACAGAGAAAATCACTGAAAAGACGCCTTAGGCTATATTCCGCTGAAAAATTCACCACTGTAATGCTACTGATGCGTGTGCTGGAACTGATGCCCTGTCAGAAGGAATGAAAAATGACATTACTGACTGCTACTTTATTATTATTATTATTATTACTGAATCATATACTTATTTTCAAAAGCAGAACACTGTAGCATTTCAACTGTAAAACTTAGATTTACATTTAATCATTTATATCCAAGTATAAATGGGCTAAATTGGTTCAATGTGCTGACATACTGTCATTTAGGTTAGTTTGAAACTGTGCATGCTATAAGTAATCTTTAGAAAATACTGATACAGTGTCCTGTATACTCTTTGGCTCCAAAGAAATAATAATTTTTTAAGGAATTATTGTAAGGACTTTATCAAATTTTAGTAATCCAATTTACTAGAAAGAATCAGATTTTCCAACTCTACTGTACACATACAATTAACTGATTCACTTGAAATAATCAAAAGAAAACAACAAGACTGAAAACATAGCATGAAAGAGAAGAAAATATAATAGTATAATCAAAATTATAATATATATTAATATAATATATCATATATATATATTGTTGTTGAGCACAGAAGCTCATATTCTCAGTCTTCTTTAGTTTAATATATTTGTTTAACAGTTCTAAATGATTAGACAAAATGGTTAAATAAATAAATAAATGGCAAACAGTATATACAATATATTATAGCATTTGCTATAAAAGACAAATGATTAAAAATAAAAGTTGTTGCTTACATAATATAGGTACGGTTTATTTATTATGTATATATAAATCGACACACATTATATTATTATATTTGTGACAAGTGGGGTGGGGCCGAGAACCGTGGGAACGGAGCGAGGCCAGTGGAGTAATTGGGAAATGAGCGACACCTGCTCCACTCACTGGTCACGTGTCCCACGGAGGAGATCGGAAGGATATAAAAGAGGAGCGACGACAGTGAAGGACGAGAGAGGACCAGGCCAGGGTTTTGTTTGAGTATGTGGTCTGGCATTGTCATGTTGGAAAATGCAAGGTCTTCCCTGAAAGAGACGGCGTATGGATGGGAGCATATGTTGTTCTAGAACTTGGATATACCTTTCAGCATTGATGGTGCCTTTCCAGATGTGTAAGCTGCCCATGCCACACGCACTCATGCAACCCCATACCATCAGAGATGCAGGCTTCTGAACTGAGCGCTGATAACAACTTGGGTTGTCCTTGTCCTTTGTCCGGATGACATGGCATCCCAGTTTTCCAAAAAGAACTTCAAATTTTGATTCGTCTGACCACAGAACAGTTTTCCACTTTGTCACAGTCCATTTTAAATGAGCCTTGGCCCAGAGAAAATGCCTGCGCTTCTGGATCATGTTTAGATATGGCCGCTTTTTTGACCTATAGAGTTTTAGCCGGGAACGGCGAATGGCACGGTGGATTGTGTTCTCCGACAATGTTTTCTGGAAGTATTCCTGAGCCCATGTTGTGATTTCCATTACAGTGGCATTCCTGTATGTGATGCAGTGCCTTCTAAGGGCCACAGTATATCACCGCAAAGATCACGCTCATCCAGTATGGTTTTCTGGCCTTGACCCTTAAACACAGAGATTGTTCCAGATTCTCAGAATCTTTGGATGATATTATGCACTGTAGATGGTGATATCTTCAAACTCTTTGCAATTTTTCAGCATTGTGGGAATTGGTGATCCTCTGCCCATCTTGACTTCTGAGAGACACTGCCACTCTGAGAGGCTCTTTTTATACCCAGTAGTGTTGCCAATTGACCTGATAAGTTGCAAATTTCCAGCTGTTCATTATATGTACATTTAACTTTTTCATCCTCTTATTGCTACCTGTTCCACTTTTTTGGAATGTGTAGCTCTCATGAAATCCAAAATGAGCCAATATTTGGCATGAAATTTCAAAATGTCTCACTTTCAACATTTGGTATGTTATCTATATTCTATTGTGAATAAAATATAAGTATATGAGATTTGTAAATTGTTACATAATTTTTTACTCACAATTAGTACAGTGTCCCAATGTTTTTGGAATCGGGTTTGTAATATGTAAACATACCATCTTTTTCTATACATGCATGTGCTTGTATATATATATATATATATATATATATATATATATATATATATATATATATATATATATATATATATATATATATATATATATATATATATACACACAGTACACAATCATTTAATTTCGATGAGTCCTAGGTATAATATGCTTTCATACTGTTGCCATTTAACAGATAGGCATTCTTTTCATTTAAACAAGTATTTTTATGTCTAAAAAAACATTGCAAAAACCTCATGAATAACAATTCTAGTTCAGTCATGAAACTTTAGATGGCACATGCTGGTAGGCCCTTTACATGCAGTCTGCTAGCAATAACATTATTTCATGGCACAATCTAATCGACCTCTGCTGGTTCTCCAGCCAATGAGACTGTTTGCTCAAAATTTGAATTGTCTTGTTCAGTGTTCACTGTAAGCTTGGCCTGAAGCTTTCACAATTCCTCTGAAACCCTCCACCTCCCCCAGCTCATCATGTCTGGATCTGATTTATGTATTCCTATTCACGTATAAGCAGCATATCATATTGCATGTCATATTGATCTGATGTGGCAGTGTGTGCAGCAGATCTTGACCAGCCAAAACCATTATATGGTTCACAGAAAAGGATATCTGGCAACTGAACACACATCACCTCACTTTATTAGACATTTTCAGTCAGAACTGCATTTTGCACTTGCTCCAACAACCTGTTGATGGACAGTGGGAAGAAGACATGTGCATTAAACCCAATATAAAAACCTTCCAAGATGCAGTAATGGGGTGAATTAGACATTCACTCATCCAGTAGAGCAGGTCCTCTTTGAAATGTCTAATTTCCGTCACTGCAATTCTCCGGCGGTCATTCTCAAAGTTTCCTCCCTTCGAGATGCAGCGTCGAGTTTCATATTAATCACAGCAAGACAGATTCCACTGAGATAGAAATTGAATCTAGAAAATTGACTTGTTTTCCTCAAATCAACTCATGTTATTTAAACAGAAACCATATTTGAATTGTGAGCTGGATCACTTGTTGTTTGGTAACTGACCTTAGTTCCTCTCATGGAATCATTATCCAGTTGTGTAAGAAGAAGCTCCCTGCAAATCTCCATCAACTGACTTAATTTATCATCTGATTAACGGCAAGTCTTTTTAAAATGATAATATCAGCTCACAGCATGATAATGCATAATACAATTTAATAAAACAGTTGTTTATTTGGCTGGAATTATGGGAATCAGTATAATGTTGCACGATCATTAACCTCAGATCAATTTAAGGGCTAGGATGATTGTTTTGTTTGATCTGTGCCATACCCGCACAACCATATTTCTGATTTTTGTTCGACTTTTGGAAATGTGGGTTTTATTTTCTGCATATTTTAAAGTTTTCCATTGGTTATGAAGAAAATTGTAGCATGACTAAGCAGGACAAGAAAAATGGATGTTTTAGAGATCGTTTTCCTGCATTAGCCATCTCTGGATATGGAAAATTTTTGGAAAGCCATGTAATCAAAACAAGATGAGGGGTATAACTGGATAATGTATAACATGTTAAATCTGGCTGCTTCTCATGGGCTTGACCTAAATTCAGCTTAAACATGAATACACAGAGGCCTTTCTAAATTATATATATATATATATATATATATATATATATATATATATATATATATATATATTTTTTTTTTTTTTGTAGAGATAAGCAGTTTGAAACATGCATGTATGTTTATATTTGGTTCCTTGCTATTACTTTCTTTGAGTTGATTTCGACTGCAGTTGGTCCAAGGATCACCGTCTTGAACAGTTCAAATGTCAATAAGCTCTTACATGCAAATGGAAAGAAAACCAAGGCCAAGATTTGTCTATATATATATATATATATATATATATATATATAGACCTAAGAGCCCAAAACAATACAGTGTCCAGATGTAAGGACGTAACTAATGTACTACTAAAGTACTTCTAAATGATAGACAGTCAATTGCAGATAAGAAATAAGAAATGGCCCTTCTGTGCAGACTTATAAGAATCTATGTCCTTGAGACGATTCCAAAATGAACACAGCTCATTAAGAAAGAATTCCAGTGTCCAGTTCTATCAAACAAATCTTTTCATGTGGAAAGTATGAGGCCTATGAAAAGGTTCATTTGGTGTACAAGAGTCCATAAAGGGATATTATTTGTTCAGATTTCGTTACTGAGTTTCGTGACTCAAATCTTCAGTGCTGGCTTGCTCATTCAGCGTTGGTGAAGCTAGGCTAGGCTAATTTTAATTCACACACACACACACACACACACATATATATATATATATATACAGTTGAAACCAGATATTTACATACACCACAAAAAAAAAACACACACACACACAAAAAAAAGTTTTTTTTTCTGTTGTAGATCAATAAATATTAACTTTTTTTTTTTGGAGTGAAGGATAATTTTATCACTTTCATCAAAGACAGAAGTATGCATACACATAAGTTTATTGTGTCTTTGCTTGTGTGATCTTAAGAACCTTCTGATAGGTTAAAGGAGCATTTCACCCGTGGGAACATTGATCTTCATTGAAAGTGGGTCATATATGTAGTCGAAATCTATTAAAACTTTCGAATTTGGTGCCTTTTTGACCGAGTTATTACAGAAAGTAACTTTAGGGCTCATTTGTATGTAAAACCACAACTCCCACAATGCAACACATTTGCACAGCTCCACAAGCCACTCCCACTAATCCAGAACACCGCTGTTAGGCTGTTAGGCGATATTGTCTACAAGACATTGAGGACAAAGTTAGCGATGTATGGTATTTACGTGCCACAGTAGTAAACAATGCCACAGTAAGCTTTTTGTGCATTAAAAAAGGTACTGCACAAACAGTTTACAGTTGACATTACGTAACTTATTAACCGAGAATCATTTCGTGATAATAATGCTTGAAGAAATTGTGTACATTTCACGAAATGAATAATAAATAAAATTGAAACACTTATTTTACAGTTAGACGTCCATTTGTGCAGGCTTCGGCTGGCGTTTCCAGTTTACCTTCGGAATTCTGAAGTATGTCTCCAGGACGCCTCTGTCCATATGCGGGGCGAAACTAGGATGGTTCACAACGCAAACATCCGTGTCCTTGTCTGCCTCAGACATTTCTTCGAGGAGAAATTGGCATCTTTCAAATTCTTGCAGCAGACGGACTCGAGCTCTGTGTCCGTAAGCGCACAACGAGAGCACAGCCACCACCAGTCCGCACCAGCTCGAGCACGCCCGGGCTCCTCGGACGCGACAGGCAGGTCTCCGGCCTCGGCTGCAGCCGCCGCCTCCTGTTCCTCCATTAGCCTCAGCTGCTCTGCGCTATATTGTGGCTCGTATAGATAGCCACGAACATCTGTTTCGAGCAACTGAAAATCCTCTTCTTCCGTATCATGAGTTGTTCCTCCAGCCATTCTCGTAAATCTGACTCCATAAGCGCTTGTTAGCTTAGCTACATAGCTTCCAAACAAGATGGCGGATTTTCATTTTCGTTTCTGTAAGTTTAGTCCCACCCACTGATCTGTAATAGGCCTGTAGGGTGAGTGGGTCCCACCCCCTGGAATAATAATAAGCTAGTCTCTGTAGTCTCTACACTTTTCAATGAATTTTGACTTCCTGCTTATTATGACGCAAAATGACGATTTTTACATCATAATAAGCAGGAAGTAAAACACTTAAATCCTTATTTCTCTCATCTCAGGGAAAAACAAAGGAAAAATCCATGATCATTATAATATAAGACTGGGTTTCTAACAATACAAAGCTAAATGCAAATGGGTGAAGTGATCCTTTAATTGATTCCTTTTGAGTTAATTGGTGGCACACCTGTGGATGCATATAAAGGCACACCTCAAACACAGAGCCTCTTTCTTTGACATCATGGGACAATCAAGAGAAATCAACCAAGACATCAGGAAAAGAATTGTGGACCTCCACAAGTGTGGCTAATCCTTAGGTGTTATTTCCAGATGCCTGAAGGTCCCAGGTTCATCCATTCAGACAATAATACGCAAGTATAAAAATCATGGGAATGTACAACCATCCTACTGCTCAGGAAGGAGACGGATTCTGAGTCCCAGAGAGGAACGTTTTTTAGTGTGAAATGTGCGAATCAACCCCAGGACAACAGCAAAAGATCTTGTGAAGATGCTTGCTGAAACTTGTAAGACAGTGTCATTATCCACAGTAAAACGAGTCCTGTACCACCATGAGCTGAATTGTTACTCTGGGAGGAGAAAGCCATTACTTTAAAACCACCATAAAAAAGCCAGACTACAGTCCATCCCAACCGTGAAGTATTGGGGTGGTAGTATAATGTTGTGGGGCTGCTTTGCTGCAGAAGGGACTGGTGCACTTCACAAAATACATGGCATCATGAGAAAATAAAATTATGTGGATATATTGAAGCAACATCTGAAGACATCAGCCAGGAAGTTAAAGCTTGGGTGCAAATGGGACTTCCAAATGGACAATGACCCCAAGCATCAAGGACAACAAAGTCAAGGTATTGGAGTGGCCATAACAAAGCCCTGATGTCAATCCTATAGAAAATACGTGGGCTGCACTAAAAAGGCGAGTGCGAGCAAGAAGGCCTACAAATCTGACCCAGTTACACCAGTTCTGTCAAGAGGAGTGGGCCAAAATTCCAGCAAACTATTGTAGAAGGTTTGTGGAAGGATACCCAAAATGTTTGGCCCAAGTGAAACAGTTTTGGGGCAATTCTACCAAATACTAAGGAAGTGTATGTATACACTTGGAAATTGTTAGTGGATCAGTTAATTAAGCTAATGAGAGTGTGAAAAATGCTATTTATGAGAGTTTATTTTATCCATAAGTGTCTATATTATAATGTGATGTTGCAATATGTTTGTTGAAATACACAGTGGGTGACATATGGTAATGAACCTTACAGTATGTTTATTTACATGCTGTGATAAGTGTCCATATATTTTAGTGGCTTACATATTGCATTCATTAATTCCATAAACTTTGCACTTGTCCATATTTAATGCTCTAATGAGCAATTATTAAAAGTTCAACATCACCTACATGATTCAAGAGTTCTCTAGCAGAAACCATGTAATGTCTCATTTCCCAAAGTGTCATATTAAATCCATTCCAGCACTGCATAAAAACAAACAAACAACAAGCACTAAAGTCTGGCGCATGATTGGAAGAGACAATTCACTCCGGCCTATACATCAAGGCAAGCATCAGTCATGGCAAGACTATAAGAGAAACAGCACTGATGCAAACAAATAGTGTCTGATGTGACAGCGAAGGCATTCAAACCAACATTGAAATGCTTGATGAAACCATCTGGGATATCTGTTAGACAACATTTAAGAGCGGATGGACCAATCATTCATTTGACACAATTTTCTGTCAGATAAATTCAAAACAAATTGAATTGTGTTGCCATATCTGCTTTTTTTTAGCCAGAAATTGGAGATTTCAGAGATTTCAGAGAAAATCTGCCAAAGACAGTAAGCATTTCATAATGTTAAAGAAGGAAGAAGCCCTGGGGCTGAAAAAATAAGAGGTTTATTAAATATGATGTTTTACTATTGGAAATCGATTATGTAAGCTGCTTTACTCACATTGGGATAAAAGACAAATAATTGCAATGACAACATAGGCAGCATTATGACATCTTTAAAAAATAAAATGTAATTATTATTATTTTTTTTTTAGATATTGCAGTGCATTTGATAACACTAGCTAGTTGACAATTCATATCTTATTTATCAGTTTTTCAAACTGTAGAGAGACATGGAATCATTCTGCATTACCTGAGGAAAATCTCTATTTAAGGCTTTATATACTGATGTCAACCTATAATTGCATGGATGTGTATAATTTGTCTTATTGCTTTGAGTGGAACAAGAGCTCTGTCCATCTAGTACTATGTACCTTTATATATCCTTGTGATATGTGTTATTCACTCATGTGCAGTGGTGGCTTGTTGTGTCTGAAAGGTCATGGTATAAGGAGAGGATGATTAGTGTGCAGCCCTTTGTGTCATTAGCACCAGCCAGCGGGACAGGGAATTATGGGAAAAGAGCATTCCCTGGGAAACATTACCTATCTAATAGGTGAAGAAAGTAAATCAATACCTGTTATGACCTCAGGCCTGCTGTTCTGAATAATTACATCAAATAGAAAAAGAAAGAAAATTATATATACTAATGTTCATTATTTAGATGTTACTCTCTTATAGCTCAAGCTTATTGGGGTTCTTAGATATATGCCCCCTTTTTTGTTGTTTTTGTTTGATATATCTCAAAACACAACACAAAGATACCAAGTACCATAGAATAGCTTAAAAAACAATCCAAAGCAAAAAAAATAAATAAATAAAAATATGACTAATAACATATAATAACTTAAAACAAAACACAAAGATGCCAAAAACCATAGAATAGCTTAAAAAACGCAAATATTTCTAAATTTTTATTTTTAGCAACATCATATGACCCCTTTAAAACAAAACAAAACACAAAGATTTCTGATAGCTTAAAACAAGGGTAAGCAACTTTCAACATCAAAAGAGCCATTGTGTCCCCCTTCCCACCGAATAAAATTCACTTGGAGCCACAAGATATTTGATCCCCAAATAAAGATAACACAACATAATAGCTAAAGTGTTATATTGAGTTAGGTTACATACATTATTTTTTAAAAACAACCTTTACTTTTACTTGGCTAAGAAATGAAATGAAATCAATAATATTTTTGATATATATTTTACTAATGACAATTTTATGGTTATGATTGTATAATCAGTATACAACCCGAATTCCGGAAAAGTTGGGACGTTTTTTAAATTTTAATAAAATGAAAACTAAAAGACTTTCAAATCACATGAGCCAATATTTTATTCACAATAGAACATAGATAACATAGCAAATGTTTAAACTGAGAAAGTTTACAATTTTATGCACAAAATGAGCTCATTTCAATTTTGATTTCTGCTACAGGTCTCAAAATAGTTGGGACGGGGCATGTTTACCATGGTGTAGCATCTCCTTTTCTTTTCAAAACAGTTTGAAGACGTCTGGGCATTGAGGCTATGAGTTGCTGGAGTTTTGCTGTTGGAATTTGGTCCCATTCTTGCCTTATATAGATTTCCAGCTGCTGAAGAGTTCGTGGTCGTCTTTGACGTATTTTTCGTTTAATGATGCGCCAAATGTTCTCTATAGGTGAAAGATCTGGACTGCAGGCAGGCCAGGTTAGCACCCGGACTCTTCTACGACGAAGCCATGCTGTTGTTATAGCTGCAGTATGTGGTTTTGCATTGTCCTGCTGAAATAAACACGGCCTTCCCTGAAATAGACGTTGTTTGGAGGGAAGCATATGTTGCTCTAAAACCTTTATATACCTTTCAGCATTCACAGAGCCTTCCAAAACATGCAAGCTGCCCATACCGTATGCACTTATGCACTCCCATACCATCAGAGATGCTGGCTTTTGAACTGAACGCTGATAACATGCTGGAAGGTCTCCCTCCTCTTTAGCCCGGAGGACACGGCGTCCGTGATTTCCAACAAGAATGTCAAATTTGGACTCGTCTGACCATAAAACACTATTCCACTTTGAAATAGTCCATTTTAAATGAGCCTTGGCCCACAGGACACGACGGCGCTTGTGGACCATGTTCACATATGGCTTCCTTTTTGCATGATAGAGCTTTAGTTGGCATCTGCTGATGGCACGGCGGATTGTGTTTACCAACAGTGGTTTCTGAAAGTATTCCTGGGCCCATTTAGTAATGTCATTGACACAATCATGCCGATGAGTGATGCAGTGTCGCCTGAGAGCCCGAAGACCACGGGCATCCAATAAAGGTCTCCGGCCTTGTCCCTTACGCACAGAGATTTCTCCAGTTTCTCTGAATCTTTTGATGATGTTATGCACTGTAGATGATGAGATTTGCAAAGCCTTTGCAATTTGACGTTGAGGAACATTGTTTTTAAAGTTTTCCACAATTTTGTTACGCAGTCTTTCACAGATTGGAGAGCCTCTGCCCATCTTTACTTCTGAGAGACTCTGCTTCTCTAAGACAAAGCTTTTATAGCTAATCATGTTGCAGACCTGATATCAATTAACTTAATTAATCACTAGATGTTCTCCCAGCTGAATCTTTTCAAAACTGCTTGCTTTTTTAGCCATTTGTTGCCCCCGTGCCAACTTTTTTGAGACCTGTAGTTGGCATTAAATTTTAAATGAGCTAATTAAGTGGATAAAAGTGTAACATTTCTCAGTTTAAACATTTGCTACGTTATCTATGTTCTATTGTGAATAAAATATTGGCTCATGTGATTTGAAATTCCTTTAGTTTTCATTTTATTAAAATTTAAAAAACGTCCCAACTTTTCCGGAATTCGGGTTGTAATAATTGAGTTGGGGTTGAGTGGAGAGAGAAAGAGAGAGAGAGAGACACGTCTGTGTTAGGTTTGATTTAAGTTTCACACATCACATATTCAGTAAATCTGATTGAATCCAGATGATTTATCTAGTTGTAACTGAATTTGGGGTTTGGGTCCTGTTCTGTGTATTAGTAATTGTAATGCGGTACTGATATGGAAAAATCTGAATTAATTGTCATGATAATCACTTCGCTTAAACACGGTCTCTCATACCAGCTATTAGGCAAGACGTTGCAAATCATAGAATTAGTTTCAATTCTTGGTCATTACTGCATCATTTGGACAAAGTTTTATAGATTAAGAAACATGTTCACAGCATCGACATTTCAAGTTTTCAGGGTAGAAACTTAACAACCAAATCCAAGCTTCCAACATGACATATTCAACTTAGGAATAAACAGAGACGCCTCAGGTCAAGATTGAGTCAGCTCTGGAGAAGCTATAAACATTGTCAGTTCTTTAAAATATTTATTTTGTCCCAAGCTCCCAAATTGTTTGCAGTTGTCAGTTTAATGACCAAGCACATTCAGCAGTAAACAATAAAGCAATAAAGGCAATAAACTCCACACAGTTTCAATGAGAATGTATGGTTTGTTTTAGATGTTTCAAGACCATTCTGAGGTACAAAAGATCACTGCGGCCAACTTAATTATCCAAAGAGCCATCATTTACTCAATTACACGACAGCCCCCTCGCATGGGTTTGTCTCTTTCTCAACAATGTGCTGTGTGGATGAACAAGCTCCTGTGACCTGTGTCAGTGAATCATTGAGCTAAACTGCATTGCACTTGTGCAACTAAATTACCAATGAAAATGTTACCTTGTTTTTTTATTTTTATTTTTTATTTGGTCAATTAAAACTAAAAAATTATTTCAGTCTTAAAGGGACAGCAGCCAGTCAGTCTCATTAATGTTAATCAATTAATTTTTTTGTTTGTTTGTTTTTTATTTATTTATTTTTTTAATTATGTATGTATGTGTGTGTATAAATACAAGTCCTTACCGTGTTTGTGTAGTGTAAGTGTATATTTTTGAATGCTACATTCCAAAGTTACCTTAATTCACTAAATAAGATGTCATTTTATTATTCATTAAATTTAAATTTAATCTATTAAAATTAATGGATGAGACAAAACATTTTTACAAAAAAAATGACATTTAACAAACTTTAAAATACTACGAAAATACTATGAAAACAACTATGTCTTCAAAACATATATACAAACATACATATACAGAGACCAACAGAAAAACAAACAAATAACTAAATAAATCAACCCTGCCCATGCCTTTTCCAAACATATGTGAAATAATCCTAGTGAGGCCATATGTGTGTTATTCAGCATTGTTACCCAAATAAGCAGTAGTGTCACATAGATCAAGCCAGTATCAGCACAGGACAAGAAACAAGTGTGGACATCCACCCCGAGGAACAGCTGTCTTCCTACCAACAAGAAGAAATAAAACAATCCATTGAGCAGTACAGAGATGTCTTCTCCGAGACTAACCTGGTGATGGCCAAGTAATCCATCATGATATAATAATCCCACCAGGAATGATTGTAAAGCCCAGGCTCGGAGACAATATTAAAGAGGAAGTTGAGAGGAATAAGAATCTAGTCTTTGAGGAATAGCAAAGCACTTGGTGCAGACACATTGTTGTCTGCTTCCAAAACCCAGTGGCACCTTCTGGCCCCATGAACCTTTCCAGCAACACAATTAAGTTCCAGCTTGAGACCGTTACCCCATTCTTAGCTGATGAGCTCATCGGGTGTCTGAGTTAGTCTAACTTTATTTCTGTTTTTAGGCTAAACAAAAGGCAGGTGCCTATTTCTTTCAGCTAAAGAAAAGACTTCCTTCAGGTCACCAAGAGGATGCTGGCAGTTTGGTGTCTGGTTTATGTGGGTCACTTGTCAGATTTCAAACACAGACTCTCTGAACTGTCTATATGGAAGCTGTCATCCACAGATGGAACAGCTGCTCTAGAAGGTGCTAGAAAAGTTCAGGACTGTTTCCATTGTCATCTAGTCATGTCCATGAATATATACCATCGACCTGAATTGTTACCATTAGGTTGACGGTATTGTGTTCCAAGATGTTCGAAAAACAGGTTAAAATAACCATTCATTCTCAAAGCAATCCATTTTTTATATTTTTCTTCCTCTAGTGGTTACTGATGGTCAGTTAGACTGGTTATTTTAATTAGATTTGTCAATATTAAATAATTGCTTATATGTATTTATATATGCCTAATGTGAATTGTCAAATGTCAGTGTGAGTGTATGCTGCAAAAATACGTTCCATTTGGGGATACATAAATATAAATTCATCTATAAATTAAGTTTATCCACCTTTTGGATAAAAGGCAACACCACAGCCGTCTTGTCTTTATTTCCTTTAACTATGTAGCACAAAAAAAGGGGTAAAGTGTTTGTTTATTTCTGTGAATTGTGGGGACTTTCCATGGACTTCTATTACTTTTATACTGACCAAACGATATTTTCTATCCACTAACCCAACCCTAAACCTTCACTTTACAGAAAACATGTCTGCACTGTTACACTTTCAGAGAAACATAATTTTGCCATTACAGGAATAAATTTTAATTTTTTAATTACATTTTTAAATTACATTCTAAAATAGCTAAACAATATGTAATTTATAAACTTTAAAATAAAATAGATATGAAATTAAGGTATTAATATTTCCTTTTGTAATTTTGCCTCCTGTACAATTGTTGCTGTTTAAACACAAAATCTTTATTTAATTCATATATTTTTCTTTTCACGCAAACATGAAATGACTAATTAGACCCTGCTGTAATTTCTGCCCTCCTTTGCTTTAGAGTTAATGGTGCCCTAAAAAAAGCCTTGTAAAACCTTTAAATGAGATGCCAAAAAAAAAAAAGGTTCGACACCCTTGCAAACACGCAGCCCTTGTGTGTTCCTCCTCTTCTTGATGGGCTCACAAGAACAGACTAATGAGCGCTGCAGTCCGGCTGTCCTGTGCGAAGCCTGATTATAACATGCAACAGTTTCTGATCGACTTTGCTCTGGAGTTAACAAGGTCACAAACACTGAATGTCAAACTTTATTCAAATGTTTAGAAAACAGCAGTTTAAATGTAAATTTGACTTATCTTGATATCAAGATTTAACGTATGACCTCAACCTTTCATGACATTTCTGACTAGGATTTTTCTTGATTCTATGGCAAGTGGGTCTTCTTGTAAAGTGATATGCTTTTCATGTCTTTCCAAACATCCTCTTATAAACTATGACAACACAAAACCAATATGTTCTAGAGCACAGAACAAACCCTTAACATCTTCCATGTTATTATGTTCTATGTCAGAAATAACAAGTACTGCATTCACCTGCCACAAAGTCTCAGCTCCTATAGAGAACAAACACACACAGAATATTCATCTTCACAGATCTAACACATTAGCAGTCCAGTCAGAGCTCCCATTCAGAATGTTTTATCAAACATAAACATGACACCATGAATATTAAAGTGAAATGCTAAATTATTTGCAAAAACTCAGAAATAAAAATTAACATTTGCTGGAAATAGGCTCACCCTCAGTTCATCCAAGATGTAGATGAGTTTGTTTCTTTATCAAAACAGACTTGGGGAAATTTAGCATTGCTGTACATCCTCTGCAGTGAATGGGTGCCGTGGATGTTTTAGCTGGAAGCAGCGGTTAGAAGATAAGAATGTTTATATTTTTGCTCAACAAGACATTAATTTATGGAATGGAGCTGTATGGATTATTTTGTTGTGCTTCATCAGCTGTTTGGAATCTCATTCTGATGGCACCCATTCACTGCAGAGGACCATTATTAGTATTATTATTACTTTTTATTTAGGCAAACTATTCCTTTAAAAGACTTACTTAACAAACCTTAAACACTGTGTTTATCATATTTCTGGTTAAGTGCTGACTGAATGAATCTCCAAATAGCATCGTGAACAGGAACATCCAGTCAGATTATTAAAATGTGTGTGAATTGGTTCATTTAAATCTGCTTTAGGTTTCTTTCAAAACAATTTTATGGCAATCTGTAACTATGTTTCATTTTGTCCACATCATACTAACAAGAATCTGTGCTTCTAAATACAATTTGAGAGCTATAGTTCCAACCACACAACCTTGCAATGTTGTTTGCGACCGTCATGGATGTCTTGAACTATATTGGAAAAATTGGCCATAGTTGGCTAATAATGCTTTTGAGAACTGCACCCCGGTTGGTTTCTTTAATTTTGATTTAATGTAAAATCATCTTTTCATGTTTGATGTCACCAATGGACAATGTTTATTCTTTAACAAAAAAGCATAATATGTTTGTGTGCCAGATAAAATGCAGCTATAATATATATTCAAAACAGATTATCCTCATAAAAGGTTATTTCACCCAGACGTGGAAGTTCTTTCATCATTTGCTCACCCTCATGTCATTCCACTATGACTTACTTTCTTCTGTGGAACATAAAAGATGTTAAGCAGAATGAAAGACAGCCTCAGTCACTGTCATTGTACGTATGAAGAAAGGGAAACAATGCAGAAAAAAAGTGAATGGATACTAAGGCTGTCATTCTGTCTAAAATCTCCTTTTGTGTTCCATAGAAGAAAGTCATTCAGGTTTGGAATTGGTAAATAATGAAATATACATTTTTGTACTGTTGCTTTACAGAGTATGTAATGTACTTTTATTAATATATTTATTTATTTTATGATATAACGTTACAAAAGGTTAAATGTTATTTCAAATAAATGTTGTTCTAGTTACCTTTATATACATAAAATATATTCCCTGAAGTTGTATTTCATATCACCTTTTTTTCTCTCTCTCTATTTTTGATCAAATAAATTCAGCTTTGTTGAGCAAAATATACTTCTTTAAGAAACATTAAAATCTTGCTGATACCAAACTTTTTAATGGCAGTGTACCTCGGCTAAACATTACTGCACCAGAAAGTATTCATTTAATTCAAGCTAACCTTAAATGACAAAGGAAAGCATATGGGACTAATGGAGTGAAAGCTGACTGCTGTTTATTATTTTTTTCAAGTTCAGCTGTAAATCACATTCATTTAAGACACACCAGAAACATTTCTCCCTCTCAGCTGCTGCTTCAAAAAGGAAGTTGGAATAAAACACTAAGACAGAACAGCTTTCCTGGCAGGCGTCAGCGCATTGAAAACCATGAGTGGAGGATGACCAAAATTCACCTTTAAAGACAATGTCTATTGTATTTGCTCGTTTCTTTTCTGTTTTGTTTTTTTAAGCTGATCTGCTGACAGTTGAAAATGTGTATGTGTTTATATCCTGTTTATTCACTGTTTGATTGTGTTACTGTATATTTAGTCTAGTGTTGTCTATACGACTATCTGTCTGATACAGTGATGCACCACAGAGACAATTCACATGGGAACTTGTTTCCTGTATACAGTGCATGGAAAAATCCATCTAGTTCCATGTCACACAGACATGCAATCTGAGAATGTATCACAGCTTTAATTTCAAATACTGTTGAAACAACAGACGGCTTTCGCTCTCTTGAATTCTGTCCAAGGCAAATTTCACCCAGCTAAGGGTGACAAAAGCAATTACTAGGTAAGGTCCACAGGACGAGGTGTTTCTCATGTACCGCTCATGTGCCATGTGTTACTCGCTAGTTGTCCCAATACAGTTTCCTGATTATACAAGTCTCTCTTGACTTCGTGTTCTTTAATAAAACAGTGTGATACCTGCAGCTCCGTCTGAGAGCTCTAGAATCCTCTTCAGTGATCTTCAGCATTCTCAAATCATTGCATGAGAGTCTTTGACCTTCACACTGTAAGCTGACTGATTTTGGTTAATGAAGACCAAGTTTCTCGCAGAGAAATAAAAATAGCACTTTAAATCTAGCAGCATTTTATAATGAAGATCATTAATAACAGTTTTAAATAAAAATATAATAATAAAAATTTTAAATATAATACATAATCAATCAGTTGAAATTGTTTATTCAAAATTAGATTTTTTTTGTAATATTTACATTATTTTTAATATATATACTGTATATAT
Organism: Carassius carassius; assembly: GCF_963082965.1. Taxonomy (NCBI): domain Eukaryota; kingdom Metazoa; phylum Chordata; class Actinopteri; order Cypriniformes; family Cyprinidae; genus Carassius; species Carassius carassius. The sequence goes on along the minus strand of NC_081781.1, from coordinate 22,117,347 downwards.
TTAAAAAATTTAATTTTTGTCGGTGTAAAGCTGATTTTTCAGTAGCCATTACTCCATTTTTTTTCTCTACAGTATGTTCTTAAATTATTATAATTTGCTGGCTTTGGAGATCAGGAAATATGTCTTGTTTTTTTGTCAGTGTTGAAAATAGTTCTGCTGATTAATACTTTTGCAGAAACCATCAATTTTGATCAATTTAAGAATTTTTTAGATTTGGGGCATTTTGGCTTTTCATGAAGTATATTCATGATGATGATGATGATGATGATAATTATTATTAGTATTAGTGTTAATGTTATTATTATTATAATTATTATTATATGGTTTGAACTAACAACTTATTTAACACTAATTGTGCAGAATGTATTAATGTCAATGTTGTAAATGTTGTTATTAACGTTTACTAATGTTAATTTCTATACTTTTTTTAATTTGGAGATGTATACATCAATATTATTTTATACCTCATTAAATTAAATGCATTAACTGAATAATAATATATTCTTAAATTTCATTAATGCCTGTTAAAGTGTTAATTAATGTTAACATAATATTATTGTAAAACGTTAATGAATCATTATGCAGCTAATTCAGAATTATCAATGTCAATAACTTGTTAATTAAGCTTTATTTACATATAATATGTTAAAGAAAACCAGACTTGAAAACGAAATCTATTACACGAGAGCAGTCTATCACAAGTGTTTGTTTTCAGATGTATTTCCATCTGTGTGTGAGAAAGCCGAACACATTGAGGATTTGACACCCAGACATCTGCAACAGACCCCAATAACCCAAACACCGCCACACATCAAACGCTTCACGCCAGTGATGTCATTCAAAATATCGCTTCTGATGCGTCACTGGCTGCGAATAATCACGCCTGCAGACCCAAAGTTCATAACCGAGCTGACTCAGCTACCTCTGCATGTGTGCGAGACCGAAACATGGAACGGCTCGCTCGCATGTGTTTTCTGTGAAAGCAATACCGCAAATGCTCATGTTTGTTTTTGATGAGCTTGTTGCATTCAGGAGGGTGTTGTCAGTTTAAGGGATGGGATTTTTTTTTTTTTTTTTTGCTTTTATTCGGGCCAACAGAGATTCTTGCGAGTGATACATCAGAAGTGCTGTTTCAAAGACACCACATTTGTTTCTAATTCTCTCCAAACCTCTGAAACTAAAAACTGGCAATGCTGCTGGTGGAAAAACCTTACCCTTCCCCAAAATGTACACTAATATTTTCTTTTATGGGGGAAGGAACAAGTTTGATAGTCCACCTTATTAAAGTTAGCAGTTTCTCAGATGTAGTCATGGTTGCCATGACTGGAGCGCAGGCCTTAAATGTGGGACACTCTACTCAGCACTTCTTGATTTTAGCATCAGAAGGTTCTGATTATCTCCAGGTTTTGGCTTTCAGCGGCTGGAATGGCTGCCTGATCAATATAGAACAGGCAGATATTTACATTCATTCCCCACCTGGTAATGTGTGAAATAAATTATCTCTCTCTTTCTCTGTAATGTTTCTGATAAATAAAATCTGGAAGCACTAAAGTCTTCCCTTTTCTTTGTTACTTTATCCATATAGTCTTGAGCAACCAGAATAATGGTATAACGTCTGGTACAAATTGGTTAATTCTGCTCGAGAATTACCTGATTTGCAAGTAAAGTGAACACAGACTTTATTCAGCTTTTACGTATTAGTTAGGGGCAGGTTTGTTTGCGATTTTTCTTTTTTTGGGGGGAGGTGGGTTTTCATGGTTAATAATAATAATAATAATAATAATAATAATAATAAATGCAATTCAGTTTTTATTATTATTTATATTATTATTATTATCTTTATTTGGCAACAATTTATTTCAAGGTGTCCTTGTTACGTTACATTTACTTTATTCTAATAACTATAAATTATACATAATTACATGCACAATTACAAGTAGCCCTAAGTCAAACCCTAATCCTAACCATGACCATACAGAAAGTGCATGTTCGTAGTAAACCCCTTTAAGCCCACTGTTGTAATATAACCTGTAAAGGTAACCTGTACTTGTTCTTTAGCCTTTAAGATCACATTAATATCACTAATAATTACACTGTAACAAGGACACTTTAAAATAAAGTGTAACCCTTTATTTTAAGGTAATTAAACAATTAATTAACAATGTAATTAAACAATTAATAACTGGGTAATAACAATATGGTCTTATTTTGCTATAGGGTTAAGATTAGGGTTTGATTTAATGTTTGATTTAATTAGGTTTATAGTTATGCATCATTTATACTTGTATTACTGTAGTAAGTAAATTTAATGTGTTACAAGGATACAATAACAAGTTTTATCTCTGTTAGTAAAAATCTTGTCTCAGTCTAAATATCTGTTGCCTGTAACCTTGCAAACTTTTTTCAACTTTCTTAGTTTGAGCTCAGTATTACAGTTAACTGACACCTTGTAAAAATGACCTTGTTTCCAGGCAGACTGATACAATCCCCGTTGAACTGACTGATTTAACCAGCTCTAATCATTAGGATTTTGACAACTGGCCGTATTCTAGTGGCGTGTCAGCGATATATTTAAAGTGAAAACGGGTGAGGCTGCATCCTTTCTATTGTTTACAAGGAACATCCTATTTATGAAATGAATAAACTGAGAAAATGTTAGGATTACCTCATGACAGTTTTTATAATGTATACCTCACATGGGAACTGACAAATGATCTTTTAACAATACTTCAATTACTTATATTTCCGTGTGTTACCGGCACTTGTATTTATGGTACTGTGTACTTGTGAATTATGTTATTATAAATCTTGTGTTTGCTGTCTATAGCCATAGTAAATTATAGTAATACAATATTTTATTAGCATATTTTATTTTTAAATATCATTAATATAAACCCTGATGTTATATGCTAAGATTGCTAAAGTGATTGTTTCGTTTATACTTCAGAGTTACACTAAATCAGAATATTGTGAGATAAAGTTTATAGAGTCTCATTGTGTATTAGCCTTGTGGCACAGTTTTGTTTCAGGTTAACAGTGTTCAAGTCCTAGCTTGCGGTCCTTTTCCATTCAGTTCCCTTCTCTCTGTCCCTTGCTTCCTCTCTGCTATATAATGTTCTAAATTAAGGTGAAAAAATGCAATAATAAAAAATAAAAAAACATGTGAGGAATATTGTCATGTAAAGGAGCAATAACAGTACAAGAAATCAAGTAATTATTTTAAGATTATAAGATATAGTTGTTATTAGAAGAAATAAAGTTGTGATTGTATTAATTGTGAGAAATAATTGATCTGAGAAATAGTCAAATTATAAGAAATCATGCATTTTTGAGAAACCGTCCCAGTTGTAAGATAATACATTTGTAAGATAATAAAGTTACAATTGTGAGATATAAACTTATAATTACAAGAAATAAAGTTGTGAATGAGATATAAACTCACAATTGCAAGTCACAATTACAAATAAGGTAGCAATTGCCAGAAATAAAATTTTAATTAAAGTCACAATTTTAAGAAACAGCCAAAGTTAAAAGATGTAGTTGCAAGTACAACAAAATAAAATAATGATTTAGAAATAAACTCATAATCACAAGAAATAAAGATGTGATTGTAAGATATAAACTCACAATTACAAGAAATAAAGTTGCAAATTAGTAATAAACTTAAAATTACAAGACCTAAAGTTGCAATTAGAAATACATTTGCAAATTAGATATAAATTCACAATTACAAGACATAAAGTAGTAATTAGAAATGTTGTAATGAAAAAGAAAATTTTTTTTTCAGAAAGTCACAGTTGTACGATGCAGTTGCAAGTACAATAAATCAAATCATGAATTGGAAATAAACTCATAATTGCAAGAAATAAAGTTGTGATTGAAAGATATAAACTCGCAATTACAAGAAATAAAGTTGCAAATACAAGACAAATGTCACAATTTTGAGAAAGCTGGAGTTGTAAGATATAGTAGCAAATATAAGATATAAAATAATGATTGAGAAATAAACTCATAATTACAATAAAGTATAGTTGCATTGTTGAAATATGATATAGTTGCAAGTACAAAAAAATAAAGTCACAATTGAGAAATAAACTCATAGTTACACAGTAAAAAACGTTGGGTTGTTTTTTTAACCTAACCATTGGGTTATACATATTGGGCCAATGTGTTGGGTTATCTTAAAATTTGTTGAGTAATTTTTTTTTCGTCGTTGGGTTATTTTAGTTATAACCCAACTGTTGGGTTAAATATATTTCCCGCTTCACTCCGTTAAAATTTTAAGGGTCCAGTCAGAGACTCAGCGCGGACATCAGCGGCAGCCTGCCTGATTATAAAGGGTAAGTAACTGTTAATATAATTGTATGTTGTATATAACTGTTATAACATTAAGTAATGTGTCTGATACGTTAATTATTATTTTTTTATACGTTAAAAAAAGTTTTTATTCCCTTTAGTCCGTTTGTTCCCCCCCAGAGAATCAGATCGATTGTAAATGAATGCTATTCCTGTTTGTTCGCCAGCATTAATACATTAAAAGATTAGCTGCAAAGCCTTTTAGACAGGTATTACTTAAAGTTAATAAAAATGTCTGGTGAAATGACGAAATCATTAGAATTAAGCTAGAAAATCTGCACGGGCCATTTATCGGATCGGACCAGTGAAAAAAGCTGCTCGAGCTAGCTGAGCTCACACATCAGCCTGCGACAGACAGCAGACTCCATGAGAATCGTTTGAATGAACCTGCAATTTTCTGTTATTAAAGTTCAAAACCCAGACGAAAAAAAAGTGTGCAGTCGTGAGGCAATCCGCTCTTTCAGTGAAAATTTATACCAGTGCCCCAAATTTACATAATGTTACTCCTACAACCAACCTTTAAGAGGGGAGTGTAAAACAGAAGCCATATTCGTCTTAGTGCACCAGCACTTATTTATTGTACAGTAAACGTGTTTTTATGGTTTATTCATATTGAATATTGTTATGCATCTATTAGAATACCCTATAATTACAGCAATTTTTCTTATGAAGCTAGATTGATTGACATGTTTCTTAAAAGTGTTTTACTAAATGTGTTTATACTTATGTTTTAGACAATGGACTTTTTTGTGAAGGAAAAATTGCAACAATAGAATTTCTGCCTGTTAATTGAAACATGTCAAGGTAAGTAACCTATTTAAATGAATGATAGATAAGTTTTACTTAGACCTATGACTTCCAAATATTATGAAAAAAGACGAATGAGGTGAAATAAGTGTATTGCCGTATTCCGTCCAACAAAGCTTCCTTTCATTTACAGTGTACTTTTGTTCCTCCCTACAAGTCCAAATCAGTCAAAGGGTAAAGGGTGGTAAAATTTACTCACATTAGCCGCAAATATTGCCACAAATTTTCTGTAAAAATGTAAACTGTAAGCCTAGTTTTTTGTTTTTTTTTTTACTTTTTGCTTCTCTGTACTTTTGTCATTTAAAGGCCTTCGTGCAGAAATTGTCTTTAAAACCCTTCCTGCCATCTGCACCATACCACACAAATGGAATAATGGTGTGCACAAGCGGTCCTTCATTTACATTCAACCTGTAAGTGAAAGCAAAACTTAAAATTAGTGCCCTGTGTAGTCAAGTCACCTTTATTTATTCTGTGTAAGACACACGTTGTACAATACAAATCGCTCCAAGAAGATATATAAAAAAAAATTCAAATTTAATTTTTGGGTGAATTATCACTTTAAACAATTTAAATTCGCTATAGCTTTTAACTTATTTAAATTCACTCATTTGTAAAGTGAATGTATCAATGAAATATCATCACAATGCATGTTAAGTTAACATTTTTTTTTTTTGTATTTGTATTCTTTTAACGTTGGCACTAATTAGTGCTGTACTTGAATCATGAGACAAGCCAGAATCCACATGTCCTGGTGCTTGGTGACAAGGAAAACTCCTCCCAAGTTTTTATTATTTTAAACGGGGAGGCGATGGAACAGAAGACGATACTACAAGCAGTCGATCTGTGTTTCAAACTTTCTTTGTATATGACATCTACTACTTAAAGCCCTCTGCTCCCATTTGAGAGTTTTTGGAACACACAGTCTTTAATAGTTTCTTCTGCACACTGTCTCCTCTTTAAAAACTTTGTTTTATTTTGTATTTAGTGTAATGAATTAAACCTTGCTAATCATCGGGAAGAAGGAGGCGGGAACCGGCGGACAATCAAACAACATTTTAATAAAGCAAAATAAACACAAAACAGCGCACCAGCCCCTCACGGACGACTGGTGCGCGCAAATAAAAACCAAAACACAACTAAAAGCCCAGGCCTGGTCCTCTCTCGTCCTTCACTGTCGTCGCTCCAGTTTTATATCCTTCCATCTCCTCCGTGGGCCTCGAGACTGGCGGCTCGAACAGGTGTAGCTCATCTCCAATCACTCCACCGGCCTCGCTCCCATGTCCCTCGGCCCCGCCCCACTTGTCACATTTAGTAATCAGTAAAAAAAATTATTTAATTTATGATCATCAGTAGGTCCAGCTGCTGGTATATTTTTTATTATTATTACTTGATTTTTTGTTTTATTATTATATGTTATGTTCATTTTATTTGAAATTCCTAATATCTGCCAAGTATGGTAACCCATATTCAGAATTGGTGCTCTGCATTTAACCCATCCAAGTGCACACACACAGCAGTGAGAAGTGAACACACACCCGGAGCAGTGGGCAGCTATATCCAGAACCTGGGGAGCAACTGGGGGTTCAGTGCCTTACTCAAGGGCACTTCAGTCATTATTAAGGGTGGGAGAGAGCACTGTTCATTCAGTCCCTCCACCTACAACTCCTGCCAGCACCGTGACTCAAACCTGCCACCTTCGGGTTACAGATCCAACTCTCTAACCATTAGGCCACAGCTGTGAACTATATTTGCACATTTGTGTGTTTTGATATGAATATGAACTGACACATTTGTACATCTTGAAAATTGTATTTTTACACATTCTTGTACATTTAAATAAAGTATTTTAAAATATATTCGTAAATGTGTTACTTGCATATTAAAATAAAATCTGTAATTTAAAACAAAGTAGTTAAAAAATATGGTTGTATTAAGTAATTTTTAATAAAAATACTGATGTTAATTAATATAAATAATTAACTCAACTGTTGGGTAACTTTTAACCCAACAGGATTTTAAACTATAGTCCACTGCTGAGTCACATTCAATAGTCAAGTGTGTCCTCATAAACCATGAGTAAACACACACAAGTGTTGTTAAACTATAGTCCACTGCTGAATCACAAAGTCTTGAGTGTAAGATATAAAAATAAAATTATGAATAAAAGTTGTGATTGTGAGATGCAGCTTACAGTTTCAAGAAAAAAAAAAGTAAGTTGTAATTATAAGAGAATAGCCCCAGCTGTAAGATACAGATGCAATTGCAAGAAATAAAGTAGCAATTAACATGAATAATGTCAAGTCCCAATAATGAGAAATAAAGTTGCAATAATTTCCCAATCATTATTTTACTCAGAAGCCCAAAAAGGTTGTCACACTGTCACAGTTTATATATATGTATATATATACAGTTTAGATATTAGGTTTTGTTGTTCATACCTTTTGGCAGTTAGAATACAGCACACAAAGCCTCAGAAACCTATGTTCTCAAATAACACCTCTAAATGCCGTACCTCATGTCTTAGACACAGCTCAGAAAAGTCTCTACAATTGCAAGCGCAATACCTCAGAAACCAGCAAAGCATAATATTGATTTGTCTTAACTTCAGGGCCGAGACATATTGCTTTCATACAGAGGATTTGACGAGTTAGGAATTACACAGCCTTCACACCTAGCAATGCTGGAATTTGACCCGCGTGGTAAAAGAGAACATTTAATTGGGTGCTGTTCTTTGTTCTCGCGTCACTCACACAGGATGGAGATGAGAAGTTAATTATTTCACTTTTAAATGCCAGAGCACTTTACCGCGGACCATGATGACCTAAAGGCTCTTGTGTTATAGCGAAAGTTTTGCGACTTTTTTGTGAATCTCATAAAAGTTAACTGTTTCACTTTTCTCATTAAGTACCAGTCAGCTTTGATTTCCCATCTGAACTGGGAATGGCAGGTCTGCCGACAAGGTCGAAATATAAATTACAGCTGAATGGAATTACACTGTTGGTGCTGGTCAGACATCTGTATTTTAACTGGCTAATGTCCATAATTCCTCCGGGCCTTAGCAACATGCAACCACAAAAACAGTAATTTATGGCTTTGTGTAGACGCACGTACACACCAAAGCAGACACGTGTTTTTCAAACACTAAGGGTGAATTTCAATTGAGATTTCTGCGCGGATGACGGGAGAAACAATATTTAGCAGATGAGGTAAGTCTGTCCGACCTTCTTTGAGGATCCACATGAGAAATGAGCTGAATATATATTCACAGAAAATTCCTGAAGCTAAAGCTACGCCTGTCTATTTGTTCTGTCTGATGGTGCTTGTTTTGCTAAAAGCGGCTTTGCCAGCATCAACTCATCATAAAAGGTTATAACTCAGGGAGGGAAAAAAAAAGTTGGAAATACTAGTCGTTTATTCTCTTTCATGTTATGAATAGTGCAGGTTGAACTAAGAGCAAGTCCTTTGTGAGAATGGGAAAATGGGGGGGGGGGGGGGATAAAAAATATAATTAAAACTATTTCTGTTTTTGCCACGAAGGTCAAAATTGTCAAAAACTATTAATATAAACTGACAACAAGGATTAACAATTAAATTAAATATCATATATATATATATTTTATATATTATTTTATTTTATTATTTTTCCTTAATGATAAACTACTTTTACATTGTTTAGTCCAGTTTGTAAATCTTAATTACTATAAATGTTAAATATAATAATTTGTATAATACATTATTAAATATTAATTATTAAATTAAATTAAATATTTATTATACATTTTCATAATAATGGTATATGTGTAACTTAGATAACTGCTGAAAATTCACATTTGCATCACATCTTAAAATAACCATGAATACAAATAAATTTCACAAATCAATACAGACTTGGGGTGCAACCCTAAAATTTTGAACGTCATTGTAAATATATGAAAAACTTATGAAATCATATAATTTGACAAAAAAATAGGTAGTGAATTAGTTGTGCTTAAACATGCAATATAGAAGCTTGCCCACTTAATTTGATATTTGATTTTAAATTTAATATAATCCATTTATCTGTCCATAAGGATTGAAGACCGAAAAAAAAAAAAAAACATTTGATGCTTCATTTCAACCATTGTCTTCAGCTCTTTTCCGACATCAGTTCATCCTTCATGTTCTGATCAAATATCGAAAGTTCCCAGTGTTTGCTTTCGCTCTGACATCTGGTATGGTGAAGCTCAGCCTGGTAGACTCAGTGTGAGATTCACATTTGGCAAAGATACTCTGGAAGTTGGTTAGGAGACTGCGAGCATCTCTTCACACGTGCAGCGAGAGACAGGCGAGATGGAAAGACAGCATAAATCATCTCAGACACGAAGATAACACAATATGGTGTCCCCGCAATCTGCTGTGGTCACACCGCCGGTTTCTGGATTGTTTCTTTAATTATGCAGACTGCCAATCGTGTCACACAATTAGAAATAAAGTATGCAAAGTGGAAACAGGAATAAAGAGGGAGGCGTCATTGCAGGCTTCACAGTAGCAATTGCAACATAAGAGATCTGGAAGTAGATGCATGGCTGAAACCATCATCAACTGTCTCGGTTAAGCATATACGTTAATTTGCAATAAAGACAAAGAAAAGCATCCCGCAATTGAAATATTGCTTTGAATGCTTTTGCTTGACTATGATGATGATGATGGTTGTTGCTGATATTATTATTATTATTATTATTATTATTATTAGATTTAGCTTTTACTGAAATTGTTTATAAAAAAAATAGATTGAGATAAAATCTTAACAAACAAGCATACACACGTACATATGCCATAACAGACTCCACAAATCATCGTACAGAATGGAAATATGTTTATATCCTATAAAAGTGTATAAATGATTTTAGACTGTGTATCTATATATCTATCTATCCATTTATTTATTTATTTATTTATATATAAGGGATATAAAACCAATGCCTATTTATATATCACAGTTCACAGTATTAATGTATCACAGTTTCCATTTCCATGGTAGGTTTGTGTGGATGTGTGGGTGTGTGTGTGTGTGTGTGTGTGTGTGTGTGTGTGTGTGTGTGTGTGTGTGTGTGTACAACAACAATAATAATATGTACTGGGGAAACTGTGATACACTGCAATCAGTTGATGTTCTTTCTTTAAGATAAAATTAAATAAAATAAAACTAATTTGAAAGATGCATTAAAATGAACAAAAGTGAAATTTAAACACATTTATAATGCTAGTTTTTTATTTTTTATTTTTATTTTTTTATGTTACTTCAAATACTGCTTCCTGAAAAAAAAAAAAAAAAAACAACATCAATAACTTTTTTTTCAGAAATGCTCATAATATCAGTTCAGTAACTCTAGAACATGAGCTTGTTTCCCGCTGAACTTAAAAAATAAAAATAAATAAAAAATAAAATATGCACACCTTAATTCCTACAAGTGTTATTGTTGTTGAACAAAATAATTGGAACTTGCATTTTTCAAAAGTGCTTTCCAATTCTTTGTAAAACACTGTATGTATCAGACAGTGAGAGAACAAACTGTGTGCGGTCCTCTGGCGTACTGGCTGAAACTCTGAGACTATAATAATGGAGACATTTTGCTTCACTTGGCTGAAAGCCTAAATTCCAGGACTGTCAGATTTGTGGACGGTGAATCCATACTAAATACATATGGATTGCACTGTTCTCTACTAATGGGCTAAATCTGTCTACAATGTCAACAATGGATCATTTATTTAACATTTGATATATCAGTAATCAGTATTTATCACAGATGTTTCCCATCTGTGTTTTTCTGATGGGGAATTGCTGTTGCTATGGCAATAATGTTTAATGATTTTATATTATTTGAAATGTACTGGCAGGTTTGCATTTATGATGACGTATATTTTGTCAAATAAAATAACCTTTTGTAAATGCATGTTTGGGATTTGTGACAATAGAAGGCAATCACATTTCTATTATAATTTTCTGAGAGTTCTGATTGCTGTTACAGACACTATAGTGATTGCGCTAAAAATGCCCCACTTTCATCTTCCCTTCATACGCAGTCAGTCAATGTAAACACAGAAATCAAATATGAACTCCACAAGCATATAACTTGACTATTTTGATCCAAATGTTTTACACTGTCATGAATATCACATGAAACCTTAAATCACAGAGGAATATGAACCACTGATTTTATCCTTGACATAATGATGCATTAGGTTTGATTCTTTATGCAGTCTTAATTCGGTATGAACACTGATACTCAAGTTTACTTGACAATGTGGAATCCCGTTATGACTCCCGCTGAGGCTTGTTTGATTCTGGGTCATCGATCCATATTTTGTGGATTTTCTAAAATCCTGAAAGTGAAATCTCACTGGTCTATATTAAATCTCAATTTGTTTTTGCTGTCTCTTTCTGTGTCCTACTTTATTTCACTCCGCTTCAAAATTATTTAATCAAATGGCAGTGTAAGCCAGAACCTGCATGTTGTTCCTGGTTGATTATTCTCTTCTAATGAATTGTAAAAAAAAAAGATTCAGGAATAGTCACAAAAAAAAACAGTCCTTTAACCTCCGGTGGTCGACGGTGGAGCAGACAATGCCTCTTGCAGATTTGAATGATAACAGCAAAAATAACTTAAAATGCTCAGTCTGTCAAGCTCTGGAAGGAAAAACCCAATCGCAGAATGACAAAGTACAAGGGTTTATTGACAAAAAACAGGGCACATAAGGGCACGTGCAGTGAAAGTCCAACAGGAGGGGATACTGGGGTAATGACGGGATAGCTGAGGGTGACCACTGGAACCAGTATAGGGAGGCAGCAGCTAGGACCGCTGCTGAGGAGTTGGCAAGACCAGACAGAATGTAGATGACCAGGCGAGACACAAAGGAGCAGAGAACTGCAGCTTGAAGATCACTTGCCCAGAACCAATACAGCTGCAAGGGTGAGGGAACCAGCGGTCAGGGAACCACAGACGGCCAGGCAGGGCTGGAGGGGGAGAACACAACAGACAAAGACACCACAAGACCGGACAAAACAACTAGCACACTAGACAAACAATACAGGGAACAAGAAACTCCTTCCCAAAAAAACAGGGAAAAAAGTAAATAAGTAAATAAATAAATAAATAAGAACCAAGAAAAAACTAAGGAAAAACACATATAAATAAAAGGTTAGGCCCTTACAGGTAAATGCTGAGAAAAAAAAAAAAACTAAACTAGACTAGGGACTTGAATCTAGCAAAAAACTAGAAGGATAACTCTTGGATAATAGGTGAAAATAAGCTTAAACTAAAAAGGAACTAAAAGAGAAGACCTAGGGAAAAAATAGCTCTTGGAGAAACAAGTAGCTGGGCTCAACAGGAAAGTCCAAAAGGCAAAAACTAGATTTGACTAGAAAAAAACTCGAAACTGCAAAACACACGTTAGGCAAACATACAGCCAAAATTAACCGGCCGCTACAAGAGGAAAGAGAGCACAATAAGAAGCATACAGCGACATGAGGAACAAGTGACAACACTGTTAATGAGGACTAAACAAGGGGGCGTGACCTGGGAAAACAAGGAGATGGGACAAGAGGAGCACGTGGCAGACACAAGAGACACAACCATGTGCTCAGGCACAAAATAAACAAAGACAAATTGAACAAAGACAGTACAAACAAGGCTGTCAGGGCAGGATCCTGACACTGTCATATTTGATCGTTCATATAAAAGCAATACATCATTTAAATCTTCAAAGGGTCTACTTTTAATTAATCGTGTACACACACAATATCAACAAAACTTTGTGCTTTTGTAAAATAAAGACAGTAAACAGGTTGTGCTTTTAGCTGTCTCATTCTCCGCGCTGTTTGAAACACATCACTAAATGAACTGAAACTCAGCAAATATTTGACACACATACATGAGATATATTTATAGAAATATTGACATTGTAATAATAATAATAATGATAATTTATCTCAATTTTCCCTGAAACATATAACATAATTTCTACTTCTAAAATCATGTTTTATATATTGTTTACATTTGTTAAACCTGTTTAAATTATTTAAATACAATTTGTCACTACATATAAAAAAAAGTTTCTGTAAGGTAACTGTTGTGTACTGTAAAAAGAAACATACTGATCTTAATTCTACTTTGTTTAGTTTGATTTTACTGTGCTATTAAAAATAATTCATTAGTCAACATGCCTCTAAATGCTGTAATTCAGTATACAGCCAACTGCAACAGCAATTTTCTTCAAAGGAAACAGATTCACTTTACCTGCAGACATTTCCAGAGGTGAAATGGCACGACATCCCTGCTAAACCCTGATATATGTATATATTATATGTATAATCAAGAGACCAGAAATATTGCTTTTGAAATACGGTTCTGCTGATTCATAAGGAAAAATGAAGAAGGTATCTCAAAACCAATGTCCTAGTCTTTATAAATGCTCATGCCAAACCAGTGTCCCTCCTATATTAATGTACTGTGAGCTCAGGAACATTTGCCAGCCAAATTGCTACCGGACCTTTCACATGCTAATGTAAATAAGGAAAGGATGGATTTACACTACAATTTCTCTCTTCCCAAAAGCACTCAGACACACGAAAGAGGAGGGATTTACAGCGGCCATCTGAAAGACTGCAGAGCTGCGGTAAAAATGCCCTGCCAGATATTGAGAAGGTAGGGCTGGTAACAATTTTTCCCCTAATATATACAGTATCCTCCACAGGAGACCGTTTCAAATGTTTATAGACTTGCAATGTGTAGTTCATTTTGTGAGTCTAATTTTGATTCAAGTATTTGTTTCGACAAATCTACTTGGGACTCAAGTACACTTCAATTTTTATCTGTATTTAATTATTGTTTGGACTATACAGCGATATTGTTGCTAGCTTCTAATTTTACATTGACCAAACCATATTGTGGATGGTATGTGGCTAACATGTACTATATAGCAAATAAATGCACAGATGTTCCAAATAAATAGCGGTTTGTATCTGATTTGAAATTTATACTCTAGGTAGGAGTGCTGTAAGGAATCTTTTTTAAAATATCAGCTTGGCTCTTTTATGGGGGCTTGTGTTTTGTGATTATTGGCAGGACTTTGATGCTCTGTGGTTCGACTCGCCCGCGTCATCCCTAGCAACCACACAACATCCGTGCCAATGATTACAATAACTGAACCCACCTTTGACTCAGCCTTTATTTTTCTTGTGATGGAATGGAGCTTTTGAGTCAGTGCTACAGGAGGTGGCCTTTAATTCTGACAAATCCATTGCTGTCTATATGTACAGGAAGCGGGAATGTATTCTATGACAAATATCATGGCTAAGCATCAACATCAGAGCTTTCCGTTTTCAAACATTCATTTATAAAACAGAATCAATGATTGTGTTATATACAGATGATTTAGTAAAACTAAAGGCACATGTAGTCTTCATTTAGAGGAATATTTTGACTTTAATGTATTTTTAAAAATGTGGCTGGTGTTTACGTAAGAGCAAACAGCTGTGCTGATTTGGACTGGAAAATCACAAATATTTTGCTGCTCCTGCTCACACTATGAAACACTATGGTGACAAAGGTTCAAGTCCCTCCTGTATAAAAAAAAAATTCTCAGCCTGGATAATGTATGCATTTTAACATTGCAACATATTAATTTAAACAAATCACTGAACATTCATTCATTCATTTGCTCAATCACTTGCTCATTCACTCACTCACTTATACACTTATTCTTTTATTCACTCACACTGATTCACTTACGCAACTCACTTTTTCATTCACTCTTACATTCACTACTCACTCACTCTCTCACTCACTCACTCACTCATTCAACTCACACACCCACTCACTCAACTTTCTGACTCAACTTACTCAACTTACTCACTCACTCACTCACTCACTCACCCTCTCACGCAAGCACACAAGCTTGCACACACACACTAACTGTTTTTATTCAATTCACTCACATTCATGCACTCACTTGCACACTCACTGGCTCACTTGGCCACTCACTCACTCATTCACTCATTCACTCACTCACTCACTCATATTGGTTTCTTTTTTCACCCTTTTTTGGGGGGGAGCTGGGGTATTCTTTAGGCATAATGTTTTTATACTGCACTTACTGTCTTAACCCTACCCCTCTTAAAGAAAACTTTTAGATTTTCAAACCACTTCATCCTTTATGATGCATATCCTTGTTTCCTCATGGGGACCTAAGAAATGTCTCCACAATGTCAAAATGTACTGGTAATACTATAATTGCTGGGTGTCTATAACATACCAGGCACACACACACGCACACACAAGCACACTCACTCACTCACTCACTCACTCACTCACTCATTCATTCATTCATTCATTCATTTTTTATTCATTCAAATGGACTAGTTTAATAAAATAAAATAGACGTCAAAACAATGTGACTTCAGGGATTTAAAATATGGTTATGTAGAATAAGACACTGATACATGCTTTATAAGTACTAATAAATTGTCTACATGCTAATAATATGCATGCTAGTAAGCAATTAGTTAATAGTTAGATTTGGTCCTTAAAATAAAGTGTTACAACTTTAGTTACTCTATTAATATATTCATGTTCCATTTATAAAACCATTTCCTTCTGGCATATTTAACACCGTATTTGTGAACAAGCAATGCTAACTAAGAGTTTGGCTAAAACAAAGTATCTTATGTGGTATGCTGTCTGGGTTTAGAGGTGTTTTTTAATTTTTTTTTATTTTATTTTTTTAGACAGGGGACAGGCAAATTATTCTTTTCCCCAACACCATCATCGTATGATCTCATACATGAGCAATGAGTCACAAAGGTATGTCTATATCAGGGCCTGTCTGCCACCAGCGGTGACTAAACATACCGCTATGGCTGCTGCATTTTGTGAATGTCTGTTCATGCACCACTGAAAAGCACCTCATGTTTCAATTCCAGGTAAAGACTGAAACATTACATCCTGTGTTTCAGGAACAGGAACCTTCCGAAACACAGATAGTATATCTACAGATAGTATATCTACAAACTATACACTTAGTGTATTTAAGTGTAACTTACGTTTCTAAAACAGGTAGTTAATTTGTAGAAAGTTGTAGATCTCTTAATTTATGGCCACAACATCTATTCTTTATTCTGTGTAATGCCAGGTTAGAACTAGCAACAACAGCTTTGACCATTTCTAAATAAGAAGGAAGCAGCATGAGTGTGTGATATTGTGTTTATGCAACAGTACAGTAAACAAAAAGTTAATATTGAGTAACTTACATTTTAGAGGCAATATTGATGTTTGTTTTTGCTTCACTAACAAAAATAGTCCCAAACAAAGCCACAGCAGAGTTGTTGTAGTACAGTAAGGGGCCACTGACACAGAATGCTTTTTCCCCTTCATTCCATTTTGCTGATGTTTAACAGTTTTTCCATGTAAAGATATGATGGAAGGACATAAATGACTGTTGTGTTCATGTCCCGCACCTTTTTTAGAGTGTCACACATGACACAGTGTTTTAAAAATGCAAAGCTCAAGTTAGAAAAAAGTTCAGCATGTCTTTAGAACTTGTATTTTTCCCCAGTTCCACTGCCATGTGTCCTGTTTTAACTGGCCCTAATGACTCATATCTAAAGACAGTCAGTTGTTTTGTTCCGGAATGAATCAGTGGTTATCAACACAAATTTTGAATGACTGATTCAACGACTCACTCATAATGCAGTCTCTTGTCACCACCTACAGGCATAGTGATATAACCTGCAGAAACAGTCACTGAAAGATCCCCACCATTAATATATAGACTGACAGTCTGTCTGGAACATATTTTCTACTCAATCAGGTTGGTAGAGATTTACTTAATTATTTGTTAATTTTAGCCAGTAACTTGTAGTTTAAGATACACCACTCAACCATGATTTAGGAACATACTTGATAGATGATGACCTATAAATTGCTATTGCTTTTAGACTTTATGGGATCATTTAACTCTGTTTCATTGTGCCAAACAATGCCCTTTAACCATGGCAAAGTCACAGTAATGCACAGTCTCAAGAGGCGTATTAATTTATCACATAGTAGTAGTAGTAGTAATGGTTGGACTTTGAGTCTTGACCTATTTTCCATCGGTTTGTTGCTACTAGTTGGAAAATACTGCACTAATCAGTGCTCCAAACTGCAAGTTTGTAAAGCGTTCATCGCTGATCTCTGGTGATTCACACCTGCTTCCTGATTGTCAGGGGAATTTCCCGGCAAATGTGAGCTAGACTGTTTGATGTACTGTAGTCAGTTCTGCCTTCATGGGAAAAATGAGCAAAATGGAACACGTCTTGGCAGTGAAATATTACACTGTTGTACATCTAACGTGGCCTTGAAGATTCATAACAAAGCGATGCATATTTTCATCTAAAGCAAATATGAATTTTATAGAAAGAGGCCCCTCTTTTAAATGATGGTGTTAGAGTGCATTTAGGTAACATGATAAAAGACAGAATTCAAGGTGAATTATGGACAGTCTGGGATTCTACTTTCAGTTACCCAATCCACGATTAATAAAGACTGCAATATGGTTGTTTTCTATTAAACGGAGCTACTAATAACTCATATTTGCGTGCCAAAGAGAAGATTTAACATGCCATACATTGTGTTCATTTGAAGTTAAGCTGGAATTCTTCATAGTGAAGTCTTCAAAGACACATTTTTCTTGCGCCCACACATTGTCCACCCCACAAAAGTGCTGTCGTATTCTTACATCAGCGCTCCAAAGTTCACATCTTGACCTTTTGAGTCAACAGCCAACAGTGTCTTCACTTCGTTCTCCCGAGACCATCTTTGTGAAAATGTGGATACATCACTGTTTGCTCCAGGGCCTCGGGCAGTGACTGATCCAGTATGATGGTATGTAGACGCACCAGGATGAAAAGTGTGACCTTTGGTATAATGACCTTAAACAAGACTCATTGTTTCCTAAAGCTCTTTGGAGAAAATATGATTATTGTAGCTATAAAGGCATGACCAGAGAAGAAGTGTGTGCATATTATATAGAGTATAAAAAAAACATATCTTTAATGAATTATTTTAATGTAATTCAAGAATTAATTTTAAAGTACATATGTTTTGCTTGACTCTTGCAAAAAACTGAACCTTAATTCAATTTGAAGTATTATTTTTCTTCAATATCTGAATCAGGAGGTAATGTGCAGTTGGAGTGCCGATGTTCTGATGGCCTGAGATTGCAGAAATACGATCTGGATCGGAGGCCACAGAGAACAGCTCCCCCGGTGCCTGAACTCAGCAGGTGTGAATGTAGCCACTGCAAAATGTTGTTAAACTCTGTAGATGATTTCAGCGGCGAAAGAGAAAAAAAGCTTCATTGTTTCAGGTTTAAACCAGTAAGTTTGACCCAGAACTGTAGTTAGATTTACAGATCGGCTCTGGGTTCCTATCAGCAGGAGGTCTGCAGGAAAGAACTGCCAGAGTTTATTACTTCCCCTCAACCCAGATGAAAGACCCATTGCCCTCACAAGCACACGAGAACATGCGTTTGTAACAGTTTATAAAATAAAATAAAAAAGTAATTTGCATGTTTTAATAGTGTATGCTTTTCAAGATTTTACCTATAAATAAACCAGTATTTCATGCAATTTACAGTTCCTTGAAAAATGTATGCATTTAATTAAACATAGACAAATAAACTATCCTCAAGACCAGCTTTTTAATAACAAACAATAATAACATAGAAGACTCCTCATATACAGTATTCGGTGCTCTTTTCATTTAGGTATAGCATGAAGATCAAAAACAGAAGAAATAAAAACACTCTATATTCAGTGTAAGCAGCTCCAGATTTTGGTATCTTTTCAGTCTTGAAAGAAACGCCGGGTGCAAATACAAGTTGAGCTGGAGTGTGTTGGCTAATTAACAGAAGTGAACTGAGTGTTTACTCTGTTCTGCAGCTCTGCCATATGAGCACATAAGACCCTTAATGAGTGTTAGCTAGAGATCATGAGATTAGTTATAATCCCCAGTTATTTAAGACAATGTTGACCATTTCTAAAGGGGTCAATGAACAGTATTCTACAAACTGTCTCCTTAATATTTATTTTCAATTGTTTCTAATTGTCCATTTAGCCTTGCATGCACATACCAGTTATTAGGTTAGTAAGTTTAAATTGCAGTGTGATTTAAGTTAGTATTACTTCTTCTTTTTTATTATCATTAATTTCAGTGGTTTTACTCTAAATATCTTATAACAATGAACCACATAGGAACTGTATTGAAAACTATGCCAAACTGAAATATCAAATAATACCATACATGTGCAATAAACCAAATACGCCATGTGTAAATGACATTTTTTTTTTGTCAAATTGTCCACACAGCTGACAAATTTGCTATACCGTGTGTTATAAGGTTGTGCTATAAAATGCATAAATAATGATTGCTTCCTGTGTAACATACATTTACATCTTGAAGTGTTACTTATTTATTCCAGTTATTTTAAACAATGCATATATAATGTTTATAGTTTTATTTTATTCTTTTATGTTCTGTTATGTTCTGTTATGTTATGTTATGTTATGTTATGTTATGTTATGTTGTTATGTACAGTAACATACATTTAAATCTTTTGTAAACACTGAGAAAAATAATAATAATAAGAAGAATACCATCAGTGTGTAAATACTATTTAAATTCATGACTACCCTTCTGCAGTACTTCCTGATAGATACATTTGCCGTACTGTATATGTTATAACAGTGTTATGAATATGTTGTAACTACCATCACACTGGCATTTACGATTCAGCAGTATGATCTGGATCGGCTCAGATCCCACCTCAGATCCCCACAATGAAGAACAGCTAGTCTCTGGATTTGCTATAGTTTGGACAGTTAATTGCGCTGAATGTTTGGAAATACTCAAGAGTTTTTCTTGAGGCATTTTGGATCAACTAAATGAGACTAATTCCATTCTTGTTGTCTTTGGATTGTTTAACGGGGACGGCGGCCATTATTTGCTGTCACCACTTTGTGTGTGTTGGATTATTGTTGTGAATTTAGATCTAACCTACCTCCGAACTTTACGTACAAATGTGGTGTCACATGGTGTTCAGATTCCTCCATCCTCTCTGATTAATAACTCAGACCATCCAGCATTGAATTAAAAAAAAAAAATAAATAGACAGGATCTGTACTTGCATCTGTCCGAGTGCATTCCCAAGATGGCCACCGAATAAACTGACTTAAAAGGGTCTTTGATTTTGTTTGTGTCTAGGAGTGCTTCCTACATGGCCTGGTGGGAAGCAGAGGAGATAAATGTCACCTTGCACAAATAAGATGATTCCTAAAGCAAGAGCATCCCAGTACATTAATTTAAAGCAGAGATGGAGCTGTTTAGGAAACACAGACCTGGATAATTTAGATGAACACACAAACAAGAGTTCAATGGACAGCTACATGCTTTTATCAGTAGCTCCTGTCGCTCAATCAAAAGTTCATTTTAATATGAACTGCAGAGACATAAAGGGATGAATGGAGAAAAAAAAAAGAAAAGAAAAAAAAAAGATTAGGAAGGGAAATTTGAATAACAAAGTAAAAAACACAAAGAGTAAAAATCAATGAGTTCAGTGGAAGAGTTGGTATTCCAGACAGGATCCCAGTGTCCTGCTGCACTCCAGGCATGACAATATAACTGAAGGGAACATTGATTGTGCCGGATACATTTATGGCATGAACACTGTGCTAACATGCCAAACTACAAGCTACTCATTATTTACTATTGCCACTTTTTGCAATCCGAGCAGAATTTCTAATGCAAAAGATCTATTATGATAAAAGATCTATTATTATCTATATAATCATTAATAGCCTACATGTTTTGTCATGTTACAATGCTAATCTTTTAAAAATACCTTATTATTAGAATATATATATATATATATATATATATATATATATATATATATATATATATATATATATATATATATATATATATATATATATATAAAGTCACAAATTACAAGAGATTAAATTATAATTAACTTTTAAATTATGAATATTACTTGTTTATTGTATTTATATATGGAGGCTATGTCAATTGTATTTATTTCTTTATTTAGAAAAAAAGAGAGAATTATGACATTTTCACTGTGGACTGTTGGTGGAAATGGTGGTTTTGGTAGTTTGCAAAGTAATATTGGTCCCACTTTATTTTAGGTGGCCTTAACTACTATGTGCTTACATCAAAAAATAAGTACAATGTACTTAATGTGTTCATATTGCAAAATGGTTTTGCTGCTGTTGAGGTTGGATACAGGTAGGCACAGGTTTGGTGGTATAGGTAGGTTTAAGGGTGGGTTAAGGTGTATGGGACGGGTCACAATGTAAATACAGGTTTAAATGTAAATACAGAATTTAATTAAAGATGGAATTACATATAGGCATTTAAACAAATATAAGTACACTGTAAAAACATGACAATAACTGCATTGTACCAAATTATTATTTTAAATGTAAGTGCATAGTAGTTAAGGCCACCTAATATAAAGTGGGACCGTAATATTTTACACTTTTGTGTAATTTAGTCCCATCAGTCTTGGTGTTGAGGATAGAAGCTTTCCTTTGACACTTTGCTTCAGACTCACTCTTTCCTCAAAGCTCTTCCCCCATCCATTTCTATTATGGTGTTCTACAAAAAAGCAAGCTGCCAGAGCATGGTCAGGCCTGTACATAGATGTGTGTGTGTGTCCTTGGCAGTGGTTGTATGGTGAAATGTGGAGCTGTTGTCTGGTTATTATTCAGGAAGGCTGCTGACTCTCTCTGCCCACTCCTGACTCAGTAGCAGCCAGACTCAGCCTCAGCATCGCTGCCTCTCACACATCTGCGGTAGTCTAAACAGAGTCCACTGCAACCTTTCACGTGCATATGAAGCCATTCCTCCACCCAAAGGGATGGATGTGGAATTAAAGATCAAGTGTGTGTCACCAAACAGAATTGTAAAATTGAAAATGATTCCAACCACAATATCACTATATATAGAGTAAACATAGTACACAGTCCTGCAATGTACTGTACACTATATGTACTGAAACATCTACATTTTGCTAAAAATGCTACTGTATCATATAGCACCCCCCACCCCCCACCAAAAAAAATCAATCAGTCTCACCCCGAACTTTCGAACAACAGTATTACACATGTACATCCATGGCACGAAGCTCCCGTTCCAC
The DNA here is from genome assembly GCF_963082965.1 of Carassius carassius. Taxonomy (NCBI): domain Eukaryota; kingdom Metazoa; phylum Chordata; class Actinopteri; order Cypriniformes; family Cyprinidae; genus Carassius; species Carassius carassius. The sequence goes on along the minus strand of NC_081781.1, from coordinate 22,094,946 downwards.
CACATCCCAAAGATGCTCTATTGGGTTGAGATCTGGTGACTGTGGGGGCCATTTCTGTACAGTGAACTCATTGTCATGTTCAAGAAACCAATTTGAAATTATTCGGGCTATGTGACATGGTGCATTATCCTGCTGGAAGTAGCCATCAGAGGATGGGTACATGGTGGTCATAAAGGGCTGGACATGGTCAGAAACAATGCTCAGGTAGGCAGTGGCATTTAAATGATGCCCAATTGGCACTAAGGGGCCTAAAGTGTGCCAAGAAAACATCCCCCACACCATTTCACCACCACCACCAGCCTGCACAGTGGTAATGTTCTCATTCTGTTTACGCCAAATTCTGACTCTACCATCTGAATGTTGTGGCTTCACAAATGCTTTGCTGCATGCCTCGGTTGTAACGAGTGGTTATTTCAGTCAAAGTTGCTCTTTTAGTCTGCCCATTCTCCTCTGACCTCTAATATCAACAAGGCATTTTCGCCCACAGGACTGCTGCATACTGGATGTTTTTCCCCAGACAGCAAGCAGTTTCGGCCCAGATCCGGCCCACATCTGGCCCATATGGATTTCACACGGGCCAGATGTGGGCTGGATCTGGGCCGAAACTGCTTGCTGTCTGGGTCCCTTTCACACCATTCTTTGTAAACCCTAGAAATGGTTGTGCGTGAAAATCCCAGTAACTGAGCAGACTGTGAAATACTCAGACCGGCCCGTCTGGCACCAACAACCATGCCACGCTCAAAATTGCTTAAATCACCTTTCTTTCCCATTCTGACATTCAGTTTGGAGTTCAGGAGATTTTCTTCAGAAGGACGACACCCCTAAATGCATTGAAACAACCACCATGTGATTGGTTGATTAGATAATTGCATTAATGAGAAATTGAACAGGTGTTTCTAATAATCCTTTAGGTGAGTTCACACACACACACACACACATATATATACACAACTCGTTGGCGCCGATACAGGATGGCTGCCTCCGTGACGTGCTCTGCAGTTGTTTTTGTGTTTTTGTTAGTTTGTCCTGTCTTTAGTTATATTCCTGCAATCAGTTTCACCAGGGACGAATTGCTGGTCATTCGGCAACATACATCTCCCGATATATCACCGGTTTTCGACTATTCTGATGTTTTGCTGGACATTCTTGTCGGCGGAGCGGCTGCGCTGAACATACGCTTCAAGAGGATGCGCAGACGGGGAAAAAAAGAGCTGGCGCGCTGGTGAGACTCAGAAAACGTGGATTTTGAACGCCGTTGCCTAGCATCCATCTGGCAAATCTCCGCTCTCTACCCAACAAAACGGACAAACTGCTTCTGCTCTCTCGGACAAATAAGGATTTCTCACACTCTGCTGCTCTGTGTTTCACGGAAACTTAGCTGAATGACGTCATACCGGACAGCGCGCTCCATCTGCCGGACTTTCAGCTATTCAGCTGAATAAACGGGGAAATCGCGCGGCGGCGGGCCATGCTTTTACATCAATGAACGGTGGTGTACAGATGTAACTGTGTTAAAAAAGATGTTAACTGCAAGCCGTTCTCTTCGCCGCGGGAGTTTCACTCGTTCATTCTTGTGAGTGTTTACATTCCTCTGCAAGCGCACGTGAGCCCAGCTTTACAGAAACTCGCTGATCAGATCACAGAGACAGAACAACAACACCCGGACTCCATTTTAATCATTCTTGGGGACTTTAATAAAGCCAATCTCTCCCGTGAACTGCCAAAATACAGACAGCATGTCACATGTCCCACAAGAGACAGTAATATATTGGATCACTGTTACACCACAATAAAGGATGCATATCACTCTGTTCCACGAGCAGCTTTGGGACGTTCGGATCACCTTCTGGTTCATCTTAAACCGACCTACAGGCAGAAACTAAAATCAGCTAAACTTGTATTAAGGACTGTAAAAGGACTGGATTAAGGACTGTATTAAGGACTGGAGTATTTTTGAAGCTGCTGCCACCGATCTGGATGAACTCACAGAGACCGCAACATCATATATAAGTTTCTGTGAGGATATATGCATTGCTACCAGGACTCAACTAAATTACAACAATGACAAACCGTGGTTCACTGCAAAACTCAGACAGCTCCGTCAGGCCAAAGAAGATGCTTACATGAAGGGGGACAATGTCTTGTATAAACAGGCTAAATTCACACTGGAAAAGGAGATCAAAGTGGCAAAGAGGAATTATTCTGGAAAAATAAGGACTCAGTTTACTTAGAACGACTCCGCATCAGTGTGGAAAAGTCTAAAGAAGATCACCAATTACAAGACACCACCCCCCAGCACTGTGGAAAATCAACGACTGGCAGACGATCTGAACGAGTTTTACTGCAGGTTTGAAAGAACACCCATCACCTGCCCTGAACGCCTCCCCACACAACCATTCACACCATTCACAACTCCTGCAACCCATCCTGTACACCTCTCCAAACAACCGTTCACACCATTAACAACTCCTGCAACCCGCCCTGAACACATCTCCAATCAAGCGATCTCACCATTCACAACTCCTGCATCCCCCCTATCCCCCACACCTGCAATTCAGATCAGCGAGGATTCAGTGCCCCAGGTCTTCCGGAAGCAGAAAAGGAAAAAAACACCAGGCCCAGATTGTGTTACACCAGCCTGTCTGAAATCCTGTGCTGACCAGCTGGCCCCCATCTTCACAAAGATCTTCAACAGATCGCTGGAGCTGTGCGAAGTCCCTTCATGCTTCAAACGCTCCACCATCATCCCCTTCCCAAAGAAATCCAAAATTACAGGACTAAATGACTACAGGCATGTGGCTCTTACGTTTGTGGTCATGAAGTCATTTGAAAAACTGGTGCTGGCCCACATGAAGGACATCACTGGACCTTTGCTGGATCCTCTTCAGTTTGCCTACAGAGCAAACAGGTCTGTGGACGATGCAGTAAACACTGGACTGCATTATGTTCTGCAACACCTAGACAGACCGGGGACTTATGTAAGGATCCTGTTTGTGGACTTCAGCTCGGCCTTTAACACGATCATCCCAAACCTCCTCCTGCCCAAACCTACTCAGCTCTCCGTGCCCACCTCAGTCTGTCAGAGGATCAACAGCTTCCTGACAGACAGGCAGCAGCTAGTGAGGCTGGGAAAATAACACATCCAGCACCCGTACAATCAGCACCGGAGCTCCCCAGGGCTGTGTTCTCTCCCCACTGCTCTTCTCCCTGTACACCAACGATTGCACATCTAAGGACCCCTCTGTCAAGCTCCTGAAGTTTGCAGACGACACCACACTCATCGGCCTCATTCTGGATGGTGAAGAGTCTGCTTACAGACAGGAGGTTAAAGAGCTGGCTGTCTGATGCAGTCTCAACAACCTGGAGCTTAACACACTCAAAACAGTGGAGATGATCGTGGACTTCAGGAGAAACCCCCCTGCACTCCCCCCACTCACCATCATGAAAAGCACTGTGACTGCAGTGGAGTCATTCAGGTTCCTGGGCACCACTATCTCTCAGGACCTGAAGTGGGACATTCACATTGACTCCATTGTGAAAAAGGCCCAGCAGAGGTTGTACTTCCTTCGCCAGCTGAGGAAGTTTAACCTGCCACAGGATCTGCTAAAACAGTTCTACTCCACCATCATCGAATCCATCCTCTGCACTTCAGTAACTGTCTGGTTCAGCTCAGCTTCTAAATCTGACCTCAGAAGACTACAGAGGGTAGTCCGGACTGCTGAGCGAATCATCGGTTCAGCCCTCCCATCTATTCAAGAACTGTACTTATCCAGAGTGAGCAAAAGGGCTGGCAAAATCATTCTGGACCCCTCACATCTAGCACACTTCCTCTTTGAACTGTTGCCATCTGGTCGACGCTACAGAGCTCTGAGCACCAGAACGACCAGACACCAGAGAAGAAAAGTTTCTTCCCTCAGGCAATCCATCTAATGAACAATTGATAAAAACTGTGGAACACACTACACTATTTATATTTATATATACATACACTTATTTATCTACCACACATACTTAGCGTACACTTAATTATTTTTGCACATAATATACCTATACATACATAATGCTCATTGTAATATACCTGCAATACATTGTCAATTTGTATATTTTCGTTCCTTACCTACCTATTTGTATTTTTTTTTTTGTTTATTCCATTTTGTGTTTTTTGTTCTGTCACTATCATTATGTTGCACTGCGGAGCTTCTGTCACGAAAACAAATTCCTCGTATGTGTAAACATACCTGGCAATAAAGCTCATTCTGATTCTGATATATATATATATATATATGTGTGTGTGTGTGTGTGTGTGTGTTATTATTATTATTTATTTTTGTTATACAAGTAAAATATTTCAGACTTGATTTTTCAGTGTTAACCACATTTTTGGGTGATTTTCAGCTTTGCCAAAAGTAACTTGGCGGCATATTGTGAAGGAGAAGAAAAATCGATCTTGTCTCTTCCATGAGGTCCTCCCATTCCTTTATTGCACTGACACTCAATCACAGTCAGTGTTTTCAGAAATATATTTCAATTTGTGTCCCTTGGAGCTGGAGTGAAAGTTCTCCATCTACTGACATGACGCCTTCTCTGTTTTCAACACTGTACATTCTCTCTCTCTTTTCTCTCCTTTACCGCCACCAAACCACATCAACTCTCCCATTCTCATGAGCACACATGAGGAATCATATGATCCTGCGGGAAATGGATTCAAATGTTGTTTTCTTTAACATAAGGCATAAAGCTAGCAGGGGGCTGGAGTGAATACAGGCAAAGAATAGAGAGGGTTGGATTACTAACTCCTCGCTCTAACAGATGGCTGAAACTCTCTGTAGTTTCGTTTCTACTGCACCTAAAAAGAGGCCACATCTGGTCAACACTCTCCCTTTCCTCCTCTGCCAAATCACAACCGCAGATGTGGTGGCATATATACCTGACAACCTCAACTGATGCAACTGTAGTGCAAGGCACCAAATGAAAACAATGATTGCCAGGTCTTCAATTAAAACTCTATCTCTCTAATAAGGAGTGCTGCTATTAGGCAGGGAAGATGTATACATTTTCAATAAAATCTTGAAGCAGAATCCAGTGGAAATTGTTATTGAAAAAGAGCCTCTGGTAACTTATTGATTACAGTATGTTCACAAAAGTACATTAAAAATACATGCTATTTGTGTTTGGTATTGGAACATGCAGCTGTGCAAAAATCATAAAATCCAAACTTTTTCAACACAGAAAGAGCACCCCTAGAGAGAGATACTCTTATCATTCAGTAATGATTGTTGCAATTTTAGGTAACTTATTAGGTTAATTTAATGTAAAAAAAAAAATGCATGTCAAGGCAATGACTCAAAAATATCATTTTAATTAAATTAATTGAGTGAAAATAAAACACTGGTCACTGAGTTAAATCCTGGTTTATTTTTATTTATTTATTTATTTATTTATTTATTTATTTATTTTAGCTAAAAAGACAGATTTATCTGATCATTATTATTTGGTTATGATTGTGTACAAATAAAATAAAATAAACATTAGTGAACATTCCACATTAGTTATTTTAGTGTGTACAAAATAAAGAAATTATTTAGGAATTATTTTATACATAAGTTTTAATCAATCAATTAATTAATTAACACACACACACACACACACACACATATATATATATATATATATATATATATATATATATATATGTGTGTGTGTGTGTGTGTGTGTGTGTGTGTGTGTGTGTGTTAATTAATTAATTGATTGATTAAAACTTATGTATAAAATAATGATCAGAGGATGCTTTATATAAGTTATATAATGGTTAAGGTGTTTTCTATTTTGAATTATAAACCTCTAAAATGGTAACACACAAAATACAGTATGCAATATTATAGTGAAATTTGCTTTTAAAATCATCTAGTACACGTCACTTCCTGTTTGTTGTTGGCGGCTGTACTGCGTTTGAGCTCCGTCACTATATTCTTTTCATTGACTATTTTTAACTCAAAAATCAATTTTATACATCATCGTTTCCGTTTATATAACGTGTGAATATATCCTCTATTGTATTCTACAACAAAAACAATCATAGCGCCTCGCTATCACTAGTTTTATTTTGATCTCCCGGGTCCGCTATTAGCTTTTAGCCCATTAGCATCAGCGGCGTGGTTGCAGCTAACTGCGCTAACATTGCTAATACTCTATTCACACACATTACCACTGCTGTACTCACTGTTACTTGCTTTAATGGCGGATGAATGTCTCCACTCTGTGCAGCTCGAGCTCGAGGCCGTGGGAAAGCAGATTCGCGACCTGGAGGTGAGGCAGGCCCAGCTGAGAGAGCGGAGAGCCGCGTTGGAATCATCCCGGGCTGACGCTCACAAGTCCGGGGTAAGTATACAGCGATCTGCTAACAGTCCCACCACGTCTACTCCGTGTGTTTCTCTGCACAGGCCCGGTGCACCCAGGACGCGATCTTCCCAGATGTCCTTCACTGCGACGCCGGGACACCACGGACCCTGGGTGCATCCACAGCGGAGGACGCGAGCCGGGTCCCGGGCGACGACTTCTCCCCCTCCTGCCTTCGACATCTCCATCCGGAACCGCTTCGCTCCCCTCCGCGAGACAGGACGCGACGCTGTGATCATCGGAGACTCCATCGTCCGACACGTAAGTGCTACGTTAGCCGAAGGTAAAGTGCACACTCATTGTTTGCCTGGTGCTCATGTTCTCGATGTTTCTGCGCAGATACCCGCGATCCTGAAGGTTGACGAGAGCCCCAGAGCGGTCGTGCTTCACGCCGGGGTTAACGACACCACGCTGCGGCAGACGGAGACGCTGAAGAGGGACTTCAGCAGCCTGATCGAGACGGTTCGCAGCATGACGCCCGCGGCGACGATCGTCGTGTCTGGACCACTGCCCACGTATCGACGAGGACACGAAAGGTTCAGTAGACTTTTTGCTTTAAATGAATGGTTGTTGTCATGGTGTAAAGAACAGAAACTGCTATTTGTTAATAACTGGAATCTTTTCTGGGAGCATCCTAGGCTGTTTCGCGCTGATGGATTACACCCCAGCAGAATCGGAGCGGAGCTGCTCTCTGACAACATCTCCAGGACACTTCGCTCCATGTGACTAGTAAGACAATTCTCTAATAACTATTATGATGACTTTTGTTCCACCCGCTTAAATGATAAAAGTACTTGTGCTGTAAAAACTATTAAGACTGTGTCTGTTCCCCGAATAGTGAGGTCAAAATATAATGTAGGATCTAGAAAAAATCTTATCGTAATTAAACCAGAAAACTGTAAAGTAAATGAACAAAAACAATTTTTAAAGTTTGGGCTCATAAATATTAGATCACTCACACCCAAAGCAGTTATTGTAAATGAAATGATCACAGAAAATAGTTTTGATGTACTCTGCTTGACTGAAACCTGGCTAAAACCAAATGATTATTTTGGTCTAAATGAGTCTACTCCACCAAACTACTGTTATAAGCATGAGCCCCGTCAGACTGGTCGTGGAGGAGGTGTTGCAACAATATATAGTGATATTCTCAATGTTACCCAGAAAACAGGATACAGGTTTAACTCTTTTGAAATACTTCTGCTAAATGTTACACTGTCAGACATGCAAAAGAAATCTAATGTATCTCTTGCTCTGGCTACTGTGTATAGACCACCAGGGCCGTATACAGAATTCCTAAAAGAATTTGCAGATTTCCTCTCAGACCTTCTAGTTACAGTTGATAAGGCTCTAATCATGGGAGATTTTAATATTCACGTTGATAATGCAAATGATACATTAGGACTTGCGTTTACTGACCTAATAAACTCCTTTGGAGTCAAGCAAAATGTCACCGGGCCCACTCATCGTTTTAATCATACACTAGATCTAATTATATCGCATGGAATCGATCTTACTGCTATAGATATTGTACCCCAATGTGATGATATTACAGACCATTTCCTTGTATCGTGCATGCTGCGTATAACTGATATTAACTATATGTCTCAGCGTTACCGTCTGGGCAGAACTATTGTTCCAGCCACCAAAGACAGATTCGCAAATAACCTGCCTGATCTATCTCAACTGCTATTTGTACCCAAAAATACACATGAATTAGACGAAATTACTGACAACATGGGCACTATTTTCTCTAATACATTAGAAGCTGTTGCCCCCATCAAATTGAAAAAGGTTAGAGAAAAATGTACTGTGCCATGGTATAACAGTAATACTCACTCTCTCAAGAAAGTAACTCGTAGTCTTGAACGCAAATGGAGAAAAACTAACTTGGAAGTTTTTAAAATTGCATGGAAAAACAGTATGTCCAGGTATAGACAGGCTCTAAAAACTGCTAGGGCAGAGCATATCCACAAACTCATTGAAAATAACCAAAACAATCCAAGGTTTTTATTTAGCACAGTGGCTAAATTAACAAATTACCAGACGCCACCTGATTCAAATATTCCACCAACGTTAAATAGTAATGACTTTATGAATTTCTTCACTGATAAAATAGATAACATTAGAAATACAATAGCGAATGTAGATTCTACAGCGTCTAACACTTCAGTTTCATCCATCGCACCCAAAGATAAACTGCAGTGCTTTACAAATATAGGACAGGAAGAGCTAAATAAACTTATCACTGTATCTAAACCAAAAACATGTTTATTAGATCCTGTACCCACTAAATTACTAAAAGAGCTGTTACCTGTAGCCGAAGAACCGCTTCTCAATATCATTAACTCGTCGTTATCTTTAGGTCAAGTCCCAAAACCATTCAAGCTGGCGGTTATCAAGCCTCTTATTAAGAAACCAAAACTAGATCCTAGTGTACTGGCAAATTATAGGCCTATTTCAAATCTTCCATTTATGTCTAAAATTTTAGAAAAAGTTGTGTCTGCTCAATTGAGCACCTTCCTGCATAAAAATGATCTGTATGAAGAATTTCAGTCAGGTTTTAGGCCCCACCATAGCACAGAAACTGCACTTGTTAAAATTACAAATGACCTGCTTCTTGCGTCAGATCAAGGCTGCATCTCATTTCTAGTCTTACTTGATCTTAGTGCTGCGTTCGACACCATAGATCATGACATACTCATAGATCGATTACAAAACTATACAGGTATTCAAGGGCAGGCTCTAAGATGGTTTAGATCCTACCTGTCCGATCGCTACCATTTTGTTTACTTAAATGGGGTGTCATCTCATTTATCATCAGTAAAATATGGAGTGCCACAAGGATCCGTCCTAGGTCCCCTTCTATTTTCAATATACATGTTGCCCCTTGGTAATATTATTAGAAAATACGGAATTAGCTTCCACTGTTATGCTGATGATACTCAGCTATATATCTCAACAAGACCAGATGAAACTTCCCAATTATCTAAGCTAACCGAGTGTGTTAAAAATGTAAAAGATTGGATGACAAATAATTTTTTCTCCAATTAAATTCGGATAAGACAGAGATATTAATTATTGGACCAAAAAACACCACACAGAATCTTGTAGATTACAATCTGCAACTAGACGGATGTACTGTCACTTCCTCTACAGTCAGAAATCTGGGTGTTATATTGGACAGCAATTTGTCTTTTGAAAATCATATTTCCAATGTTACAAAAACCGCATTCTTCCATCTTAGAAACATTGCCAAGCTACGAAACATGTTATCTGTTTCTGATGCAGAAAAGCTAGTTCATGCTTTCATGACCTCTAGACTGGACTATTGTAATGGACTTCTAGGTGGTTGTCCTGCTTCGTCAATAAACAAGCTACAGGTAGTCCAAAATGCAGCAGCTAGAGTCCTTACCAGGTCAAGAAAATATGATCATATTACCCCAATTTTACAGTCTCTGCACTGGCTACCTATTAAGTTCCGTATCAGTTACAAATTATCATTACTTACCTATAAGGCCCTAAATGGTTTAGCTCCTGCGTACCTAACTAGCCTTCTACCACGCTACAACCAATCACACACCCTAAGGTCACAAAACGCTGGACTTTTGGTAGTTCCTAGGATAGCAAAGTCCACTAAAGGAGGTAGAGCTTTTTCACATTTGGCTCCCAAACTCTGGAATAGCCTTCCTGATAATGTTCGGGGTTCAGACACACTCTCTCTGTTTAAATCTAGATTAAAAACGCATCTCTTTCGCCAAGCATTCGAATAATGTATCTCTTAAATTGTGAGTGTAGTTGCATCTGCATTTTTATTCTTTAGCTTGGGTTAAACTAATTTTACTTTGTTGGATCAGCAGCTATGCTAATGATGTCTCTATTTTGTTTCTATGTTTTGCCACGGGATTTACATCCCGTGGTAACTAGGATTTACACAAGCTCCAGTCTGGATCCAGAACACCTGAGAAGAGATGATGCTGACCCTCAGAGGACCCCAGATGATGCTAACCTTGAATCAACAAACAGAACTAACAATTATTGCTACATGTGTGACTGCATCATATAATTACTATTAATTAATAATATTGATAGTTCATCATCTAGCTGACTACGTCTTGTATTATTATTATTATTTTTATTTTTCTAAAATCCTGTCAAACGTGCACAAACTACTAGCTACTACTAAATATTGTAGAAACATAATTTTCTGTAAAGTTGCTTTGTAACGATTTGTATTGTAAAAAGCGCTATACAAATAAACTTGAATTGAATTTAATTGAATCTACAAATACCCTACTAAATCAAGTTTTCGTTCATTCATTCATTCATTCATTCATTCATTCATTCTTTCATCCATTCGTTCAAGTCGTAACATGTCACATTAAACTCAATCTGATTTTATCTGTAAAGCATGCTTTTTTTAACCTTGCCATTTTTTCATAATAGTTTAAGTATGCAAGTAATTTAGCCCCAGATGTTTGTTTTTCTGTAAGGACATTGAGAATCCTCTAGTAATATCAATACAAAAAGAAACATTTCAAGAACAGTAAATCAATCTTAATATCGAGTCTCTGCTGGGCCGATACCATCATGTTCTAAAGGGCTTAGAACTCAGTTTTACTTGCGTTTGTGAACAGTAAATGAGTAAAGGAAGGCCACGTTATCATTGAGGGCCATCTAACCGAAGGATCTGCGGATGTTTGGAGTGGTTAGACACGAGATTGCATTCAGCTGGCAGCCACCAATCAGTGTGCTCATTTGCATGAGCAGTGTGTCATTTCTGATGCCAGTTCACAGATGTTTTAACAGATTATGAGTGTAGAATTAAAAGGAATTTCACTGCGCCTTCCTGAGGTAGTGTACACAACATCTGTGTTTTTGAAGCAATATATTCTAATTAATAGCAGGGCAGATACATTTTCTGTTTGGGCTTTTGAATAGACATGTGAATTGACTTGATGAATGCTGCACATGTCTAGTTATGTTTGAAGAACATAACTGTAACACCTAGATTCCTCAGATTAAAAAAAAAAAATTACAACAGCAGGACCTTAAAGAATTTCTCTATTTTAAAGTTTATTATAATGAAGAGAGAAATATATATATATATATATATGTATATGTGTATATGTGTGTGTGTGTGTGTGTGTGTGTAATGCATCTTTTATTCAAAGTAATCCAAATATCCAAACAAATGATGAAAGACTTGACTTGGCATGTAAAGACTTGAACAGACTTGACTTGGTACAAACACACTTGACTAACTCACCAACAGCAGGTTACACGGATCAATACTCAAGAAAAAGCAAGGTTTCTGTGTTTGGTTGCGAGTATTTGCAGCATGTTTCTGTATTTTGTTGTGTTGTGAGTATTTGCAGCACATTTTTATATTTGGTTACGAGTATTTGCAGTGTTTTTTTTGTATTTGGTTCTGTTGAGAGAATTTGCAGCATGTTTCTATATTTGGTTGTGTTGCGAGTATTTTGCAGTGTGTTTTTGTATTTGGTTGTGCTGTGAGTATTTACAGCACAGATGCTATCAAACTGATGGAGATGTTTTCTGAATTTGCTTGTGCTTTTATCTATTTGCATGTGTTTTCTTAAGTTGCAGCGCATTAAGCTCTCTCAGAATCACGCCGGAAGTAATAGGTTATCTGAGTAGTTGTTACCTACTCTTTTATTACTACTGTGAATTCGGACATACTTTTCATTCATTCTTAATCCGAACTGACTGTCTGTTAATATCTAAATCATTTGCTATTGATTTGTTCAAAAACAATGAATTTTGTATGTATGAAAAGTATGAAAAGCCATTTGAATTGAACTGATGTTGAAATACTTGTCTTTTTAATGTATTTTTGCTGGCTTAATTCTTTTCTAAAATCCCACCACGGTAAACATGCCACTCTTACTCATACGAGGTGAGAAAACCTAATTACCCATTCCAAGGTTTACTGTCTAAACCTCAACTAATGTACAATATAGACAACGGCTGGTGCTCACACAGTCACGTAAACAACTAAAAGTAAATCTTTCCTTTTTCAAACCTAAAGCTTGACAACAGCAACATGATTTCACTTCTGAGCAGTTCCTGCACTGAAAATTAAGATTTAATATAAGAGATTTTCCCACACACTTCGCTGATCAGGACTAGATGTTCCTAGATGGTAAAGATCTGAACGCTTATGTTGTTCACTCTTAGCCCTGCCTGACACCATGACTCTGTTAATATTTCCTTTGGCGCAAAGGAACACTTCACACTCATTTTTAACATATAGTATATTTACTCAGTAAAATTAAAAGATTTCATCATCCAGACATCGTCTGTGGTGGAATTATTCTGAATAACTTGATGATTCAATAGTTTTGAATTTATTGGGAATGAATGTGGGAATTATGATGGAGTCTTAGGTGGTTAGGTGGTTCTAAAGAAGCGGTTGGCATATTTATGTGATTCAACAGTCTACAAATCTCCTTAATCTCATTCTCTCATTGGGAGTTTCAGCAGCATGGCAGTGCCCCTATAACCACAACCATGGGCTCATTATTGTACATCAAATCCAGAGATGATGACACACTTTCCAGCCCTGAACACTAGCCTCAGTACCAAAACGTGGAACAAGAATGCCGCCCAACAACAGTATGAGAAACCGTCACCTTGGAAACATGGGTATCAGTGCATTTGACTCTAAATCCTCAAATAGACTGAAGGTGTGTCATCTTTGGTTTTGTAGCCCCACTGAACATTAATGAGGTCACAATCAGCTCTAACGAGTGCAAGAAGTGATATCATACATGGCTTCAATTTCCACGGTTGCTAGTAAACAGAAAGAAAAATAAGGAGAGTTATATTAATGAGTTGCATGTTGGCAGTACATTTCAGACCCCTGGCTTTAGATTTTGTTGTTCATTCATTCATTCATTCATTCACCATGCCGTGGCAATATTATCAAAATATACCAAAGTCGCTTGGATCAGTTCTAGTTTGAATTTAATGTAGTTTGAGTTTACTTTGAATTAGTAATATTTCAAACCACATCCAAATATTTTGAAGGAATAAATTGAATTACTTTTTGTCATTGTGTTATGGTAAGTTTTTTTTTTTTTTTTACAAATTATTGAATATGATCATTGAATATGATAATGTCTTTTATAATCTCTATTTCACTACTATCTCTTTGTCATCTGCCTCATTTCACTGAATTTAAATTGATATTAATCTACAAACATTTTTAACAGATTTTTCATATTTCTGTTCTGTTGCATTCCCATACATCCATACATTAATAGGAAATCGTACCATTTTAATGAATGAAGATCATCTAACATGGCACTGTTTTTACAACTGAAATTGCAATGCAAAATCCTAAGCACATAAATAGATATTTGTTTAAAGTCGTGAATTTCCCATTGTTAAAACGTTACATTCATATTAATTACAGTAGCAAACATCCAATCAGTGAAAGGACGATACACCACAACTTATGTACAGATTTAGGCCTATGCATAGGCCTATACCTTAATTGTCATTGTACAGTTATTTACTGTTTATCTAATTATGTTTGTTGAATGTTGTTTTTATTCAAACGGTATGTTGCAGATGTTTCAACAATGATTTTGTTAACAGCATGCATTTTGAATTATAAAAAATTTGGTTAAATTAATAAGTAATGAACAAATGGACTTTGGCGTGCATATGATACGCACGTATTTGTCTTGCATATAATACACAGTTTTTGTGTGCACATGATGCAAAATTTGTTGGCATGCAAATGATACGAAGTTTTTGCGTACATGATTCGAATCTACCCCACAACCATAATCCGACCCATTGTGTAGCATATACACGCCAAAATAAATTCTTGCGTATCAATACCAATCAATCAATAGAGTTTTTCTTTGTTTTTATTTTAAGTACTATTTATTCTCACTTTCATGAGATCGGGTTTTATATTTACAATAAAACATACATTTTCATGTACGCTGAGGAACACAATAGGCTCTTTGTTGTACTATAGCCTACTATCATTATTACATATTTGTGTTTTTAGCAACCTGATACATATCCAGCACGGATGGATCTCTAACTGCTGCAATAGCAAAAACATCACTTGATATTTTAAGAACAATATGTCACGTTGTCTGGTCTCTGTTTCCCTTAGTCTCCACTAGTGGTCTCACTTCCCCATAGGCACCTCACCGTAGGCACTACAATTCCCACAAAGCCTTGTCCCTTCATCACAGTAATTGCACTCCTATTAATTGCACTCAGGTGTCTTCACTTGATAGTCATTACCCTGCCTATATTAAGCAGTCTTTTTCTGTTTGTCTTCATGGAGTCCTTTCATTCAGTCACCCAGTTTCCTCACCTTCCGAGTTTCTTCGTCTTCCGAGTTTCCTGTTCCAGTTCCTATTCCTGTCCCTGTTCCTTCCCTGTTTGTTTGTCGTTTGGATGGATTTATGATTTTGACCCCTGCTTGTTGGATTCTGATTTGGATTACCCATTTAAAACCACACTGCGTTTGGATCTCTCGTCTCCTGTGTTTCCCTGGGTTCCGATCGTAACAGAAGGACTCCATCCATGTCGAGATCCAGCGGTGTGGGACTTCATTCCCGTTCCCCAGCCAGTATGGTGGAGAGTAGGGCGAAATATATAAAATTAACCACCCTCCGCCAAGAGGGCAATGAGGTGGGTGCTATGGCACATGTGTTCTGGACCTTGGCGGATGGTATGGGACATAAAATTATGCGGCCCTTAAAGACATTTTCAACACCGGTCTGGATGACCTGGTACCTCGGATAGAAATGGATCAGTTGGACGCATTTGGTTTCTGGGAATTCATGTTCTACTTGCAGCATCGGCTTCCGTGGGATGCCCAAGCCACTCCCGTCTCTCCCGGTGGGATGGCTGATTCTGGACCGAGGTCTGCAAACAGGAGGACGGCCAGCCCAGCACCACTGCACAGTATGGTCGCCAGCCCAGCACCACAGCACAAGGTGGTCGCCAGTCCAGCGTCACGGCGCAAGATGGCTGCCAGCCCAGCGCCACTACCCAAGATGGCCGCCGGCCCAGTGCCACTGCCCAAGATGGCCGCCGGCCCAGCGCCACTGCCCAAGATGGCCGCCAGACCAGCGCCACTGCTCAAAATGACAGCCACAGTTGACCCTCCAGAGTCGAGTCAGGTTCCCATTTGACCCTCCAGAGTCGAGTCAGGATCCCGTTTACACTCCAGAGTTAGAATAAGTCACCGGTGACACTCCAGAGTCAGGACAAGTCACCGGTGATCTTCATGGGCAAAGGCAAGTCACCATTGATATTCATGGGCAAAGTCCAGTCACCAGTCTTCTTCATGAGCAAGGTCAAGTCACCAATGACATTCATGAGCAGAGTCAAGTCATCATTGATCTTCCTGAATCCAGTCTAAACACCACGGAATTACCAGAGTCTCTCCACGCCTCTGCGGAACTTCCAGAGCCTCGTCACGTCTCAGCCGAGCTCTATGAGCGCACGACTGATCCTGTCGTGGCCACGGAGGCCACCCTTAACTTGTTCATGTTCTCTGTTTCAGACTTGCCTAACCAGACTTGCTCTCCTGTGTCATCGATCCCACTGTGGTGGTCTTCTGCCTCGACCGCACTGATATGGTTGTCTTCTGCGCCGCCCTGGTGGGCTTCTGTCTCGACCGCACGGATGTGGTGGTCTTCTGCGCCGCCCTGGTGGGCTTCTGTCTCGACCGCATGGATGTGGTGGTCTTCTGCACCGCCCTGGTGGGCTTCTGTCTAGGCCGCATGGCTCCAATTCCACCTTGCTCCTCTCTGGATTCCTGCCCTGTCGGTTCGGCCCTGGGCCACTGAACGTTATGTTCCTTCCTGAACTTGTGTTTTGTTGTTGTTTTTGATTTTGGGTATTTTTGCTCTTCTGCTTCTCTCTGTTTCCTTCTATGTACCTGGCCCTCCGTCCCACCCCCTGATCCTCCTCCGGTCCACCTCCCTCCTGGGCTCCTTGTTTTTGTTTTTCTCTCTGTTTCCCTCTATGGACCTGGCCCTCCGTCCCTCCCCCTGATCCTCCGCCGGTCCACCTCCCTCCTGGGCTCCTTGTTTTTGTTTTTTTGCACTTCTTGTCTCTGTTTCCCCATTTTACCTTGCCCTCCGTCCCTCCCCCTGGTCCTCCGCCGCTCCACCTCCCTCCTGGTCTCTGTGTTCCTTGGCCTCTTCTTGGGTTCGGGTGGAGCATATGGTAGCTGCTCCGTGGAGGAGGGGGTAATGTCACGTTGTCTGGTCTCTGTTTCCCTTAGTCTCCACTAGTGGTCTCACTTCCCCATAGGCACCTCACCGTAGGCACTACAATTCCCACAAAGCCTTGTCCCTTCATCACAGTAATTGCACTCCTGTTAATTGCACTCAGGTGTCTTCACTTGATAGTCATTACCCTGCCTATATTAAGCGGTCTTTTTCTGTTTGTCTTCATGGAGTCCTTTCATTCCGTCGCCCAGTTTCCTCGCCTTTCGAGTTTCTTCGTCTTCCGAGTTTCCTGTTCCAGTTCCTATTCCCATTCCTGTTCCTTCCCTGTTTGTTTGTCGTTTGGATGGATTTATGGTTTTGAACCCTGCTTGTTGGATTCTGATTTGGATTACCCATTAAAAACCACACTGCGTTTGGATCTCTCGTCTCCTGTGTTTCCCTGGGTTCCGATCGTAACACAATTAGGCTACAGAAGAATAAAATAAAGCATATTTTGTTAAATTTTGAAACTTCGAAGTCTTCAATTTGAGCAGATGATTTTACAATCGCTGTCATCATCAGAGTGCACTTTCACAGTACATTCAGCATCTGGCTCATATTTGCAATCTCAAACATATTCTCAAAACAAAACATCATTTTCAGTGACTTCAAAATTCATAAAATTTTTATTTTAAACATCCACCATCAAATGACAGTGACATTTATATTTCATTGCATACAGTAATTGCTCTGCAGTAAAGCCATTCATACCAGTTCAGTTCTATCTATCTATTTCCCTTGTTTTATTGTTTAGAATTAATAGATGAGGAATACTGAATTGATTTCTAACTTTAAAAAATGTGCGAGAGGGTAGTGGATGATGTCCCAGGTCACTAAAAACTGAGGTATGCATTTTAGGGATAAGGGGGAATTCTGACGACTGTGCTGTTCAGTGCATTTGTCCTAAAATCTAAACCTTTCTGGCCCAAAATGACCACTGATTAGGCTAAAATACCATTCTATGACCTCTGTGTCACAGCTTGCTACTGTGAGGAGCACAGGTGACAGGTGACGAGGATAACTAATAAAGAGAGACACCTGGAACTAATGGAACTAAATGGGGACAGGAACAGGAAGAACCAAATAAGGACAAACAGGAACTTAACAGGAACAAACACATGACACTCTGCCCCTGAACTGAATCCAGCATTTAAGCCCTGGCAAAGACATTAGAGTTTAGATTGTCTCTTTCCTGAGAAACCCGAGTTTATAGGTTCTATTTATCAATGAAGCATGTTACAGACCAGGAAACCTGAGCTTGTTGAACTAAAAATCCATGAACAGATAGAAAAGCAGGTTTGGTTGGTGTTCTAGATGGGGTTGATCGGCCAGATGAAAGGCAACAACATTTTGTTCTCCCAGTGCCCTGTTGTGCCATGATTTGCCCTCCACTGTTTTGGAAATGGATCTGTGTTTTTCTACATCAGCATTGCCTCAGATATGACTAATTCTGTTTGCCCTCCTGTTGAGCAGTCGGACGAGCAAAGCCAGCTGGGCACCGGTGGCCTCCGTCTCCTCCTCTGACTGGCAGATGTTCACATTGCAGCAAAATGCAGACACTTCTTCTCATTATTCATTACACTTGCAGATAGATTGCATTTCCATGTGGTTGAAAGATATCACCGCTTGATCTAGCAATTTTATTTCTTGAAGCAACCTTGAACATATTAGATGTAATGCCTGTCCTTTTCTTGGAATATGTTTAAAATTAAGTATAACAATTATGTATGACAATTTTTTGTATTATTTTATTTTTATTTTTAATGTATCTAAGTGCAGCCAGCATAATTATTCTGTCTGCAGCTTTCACATTAAAGGAATAGTTTACCCAAATTAAAAATAATAATAATACTAATAATAATAATACTCATATTTCTTCATAAGACTAGGAGAAATGTATCATTACATCACTTGCTCACCAATGGATCCTCTGCAGTGAATGGGTGCCATCAGAATGAAGAAAAAACTAGAATAATCCACAAGTAAATCCACTCCACTCCAGTCTATAAATTAAAATCTTGTGAAGTGAAGTTGTGTGTTTGTAAGGAACAAATCTAACATTAAGGCATTTTAACTTTGAACCTTTGCTTATGGGCAAAATATGAGACCATAATCCATAGTAACCTTCAAAAGCCCACACACTGTTGAGCTCTCATATCATAACCCATCAACTTATTTGTTTAGAACAATTTTTACTTGTAAACAGTGTCTGTAAACTGTTATACAGTTTGTGCATATTTCTCTCCTGATTCAGACAACATTATTTTTCCTCTGGAGGAAACAATATTGCAGTATGATGCATAGAGGGCTTGTATTTTAGCTGGGAGGAGCAGTAAAAAAAAAAATGATGGATTGGATTATTAAAAACATGCCAATTTTCTTTTCAAAATACGTTAATTGATGTACTGGGGTTATGTGGTTTACTTGTGGATAATTGTGGTTTTTATTAGCTGTTTTCAGTTTATTCTGATGGCACCCATTCACTGCAGGTGATTTATTAATGTAGATTGGCGGCTGTACTGCGTTTGAGCTCCGTCACTATATTCTTTTCATTGACTATTTTTAACTCAAAAATCAATTTTATACATCATCGTTTCAGTTTATATAACGTGTGAATATATCCTCTATTGTATTCTACAACAAAAACAATCAGAGCGCCTCGCTATCACTAGTTTTATTTTGATCTCCCGGGTCCGCTATTAGCTTTTAGCCCGTTAGCATCAGCGGCGTGGTTGCAGCTAACTGCGCTTACATTGCTAATACTCTATTCACACACATTACCACTGCTGTACTCACTGTTACTTGCTTTAATGGCGGATGAATGTCTCCACTCTGTGCAGCTCGAGCTCGAGGCCGTGGGAAAGCAGATTCGCGACCTGGAGGTGAGGCAGGCCCAGCTGAGAGAGCGGAGAGCCGCGCTGGAATCATCCCGGGCTGACGCTCACAAGTCCGGGGTAAGTATACAGCGATCTGCTAACAGTCCCACCACGTCTACTCCGTGTGTTTCTCTGCACAGGCTCGGTGCACCCAGGACACGATCTTCCCAGATGTCCTTCACTGCGACGCCGGGACACCACGGACCCTGGGTGAATCCACAGCGGAGGACGCGAGCCGGGTCCCGGGCGACGACTTCTCCCCCTCCTGCCTTCGACATCTCCATCCGGAACAGCTTCGCTCCCCTCCGCGAGACAGGACGCGACGCTGTGATCATCGGAGACTCCATCGTCCGACACGTAAGTGCTACGTTAGCCGAAGGTAAAGTGCACACTCATTGTTTGCCTGGTGCTCATGTTCTCAATGTTTCTGCGCAGATACCCGCGATCCTGAAGGCCGACGAGAGCCCCAGAGCGGTCGTGCTTCACGCCGGGGTTAACGACACCACGCTGCGGCAGACGGAGACGCTGAAAAGGGACTTCAGCAGCCTGATCGAGACGGTTCGCAGCACGACGCCCGCGGCGACGATCGTCGTGTCAGGACCACTGCCCACGTATCGACGAGGACACGAAAGGTTCAGGAGACTTTTTGCTTTAAATGAATGGTTGTTGTCATGGTGTAAAGAACAGAAACTGCTATTTGCTAATAACTGGAATCTTTTCTGGGAGCGTCCTAGGCTGTTTCACGCTGATGGATTACACCCCAGCAGAATCGGAGCGGAGCTGCTCTCTGACAACATCTCCAGGACACTTCGCTCCATGTGACTAGTAAGACAATCAAATAACTATTATGATGAGTTTTGTTCCACCCGCTTAAATGATAAAAGTACTTGCGCTGTAAAAACTATTAAGACTGTGTCTGTTCCCCGAATAGTGAGGTCAAAATATAATGTAGGATCTAGAAAAAATCTTATTGTAATTAAACCAGAAAAATGTAAAGTAAATGAACAAAAACAAATTTTTAAGTTTGGGCTCATAAATATTAGATCACTCACACCCAAAGCAGTTATTGTAAATGAAATGATCACAGAAAATAGTTTTGATGTACTCTGCTTGACTGAAACCTGGCTAAAACCAAATGATTATTTTGGTCTAAATGAGTCTACTCCACCAAACTACTGTTATAAGCATGAGCCCCGTCAGACTGGTCGTGGAGGAGGTGTTGCAACAATATATAGTGATATTCTCAATGTTACCCAGAAAACAGGATACAGGTTTAACTCTTTTGAAATACTTCTGCTAAATGTTACACTGTCAGACATGCAAAAGAAGTCTAATGTATCTCTTGCTCTGGCTACTGTGTATAGACCACCAGGGCCGTATACAGAATTCCGAAAAGAATTTGCAGATTTCCTCTCAGACCTTCTAGTTACAGTTGATAAGGCGCTAATCATGGGAGATTTTAATATTCACGTTGATAATGCAAATGATACATTAGGACTTGCGTTTTACTGACCTAATAAACTCCTTTGGAGTCAAGCAAAATGTCACCGGGCCCACTCATCGTTTTAATCATACACTAGATCTAATTATATCGCATGGAATCGATCTTACTGCTATAGATATTGTACCCCAAAGTGATGATATTACAGACCATTTCCTTGTATCGTGCATGCTGCGTATAACTGATATTAACTATATGTCTCAGCGTTACCGTCTGGGCAGAACTATTGTTCCAGCCACCAAAGTCAGATTCGCAAATAACCTGCCTGATCTATCTCAACTGCTATTTGTACCCAAAAATACACATGAATTAGACGAAATTACTGACAACATGGGCACTATTTTCTCTAATACATTAGAAGCTTTTGCCCCCATCAAATTGAAAAAGGTTAGAGAAAAACGTACTGTGCCATGGTATAACAGTAATACTCACTCTCTCAAGAAAGTAACTCGTAGTATTGAACGCAAATGGAGAAAACTAACTTGGAAGTTTTTAGAATTGCACGGAAAAACAGTATGTCCAGCTATAGACAGGCTCTAAAAACTGCTAGGGCAGAGCATATCCACAAACTCATTGAAAATAACCAAAACAATCCAAGGTTTTTATTTAGCACAGTGGCTAAATTAACAAATTACCAGACGCCACCTGATTCAAATATTCCACCAACGTTAAATAGTAATGACTTTATGAATTTCTTCACTGATAAAATAGATAACATTAGAAATACAATAGTGAATGTAGATTCTACAGCGTCTAACACTTCAGTTTCATCCATCGCACCCAAAGATAAACTGCAGTGCTTTACAAATATAGGACAGGAAGAGCTAAATAAACTTATCACTGTATCTAAACCAACAACATGTTTATTAGATCCTGTACCCACTAAATTACTAAAAGAGCTGTTACCTGTAGCCGAAGAACCGCTTCTCAATATCATTAACTCGTCGTTATCTTTAGGTCACGTCCCAAAACCATTCAACCTGTCGGTTATCAAGACTCTTATTAAGAAACCAAAACTAGATCCTAGTGTACTGGCAAATTATAGGCCTATTTCAAATCTTCCATTTCCCACTGCGCAATGTGACGTCGTAGTGACGTCATTTTCATGTAATTTTTAGATGTCCAAATTTGGTCCATTGAAGGGGTTGTTTTGTAACTCCAGGCGACGTCTTTTTTCGACGTCATCCGCACGTCATTTTTCGACGTCCATCCACAAAAGTTTGTTTACAATAAATCGCGCTCAGTGCTCTCAAACAAAACAGGGGCTTATGTGTGTGCCTTGGTTTGCCTGGGACTCGAACTCATGATCATCTGCTCCAGGTGCCAACGCTCTACTGTTTGAGCTACAGCATCAGACTTGCATGGGATTCCAGTTATCAGTCTAAATGTTAAACAATGATTATTAAATCAAACAATCGATCGAGTGATTTGAGGGTGAGAGAGTGAGATAATTTCTGATTATCGCGTTTAGGCTAAAAATAGGTTCGGCGCTTGGAACATAAGATCACGAGCATCTTGCAGTACATTTAAAATATTTTAAATATAATATTTTAAATATTTCAAAAATATATTACATTTTAAATATAGCGATTTAGAAACGTGGATGGAGCAGTGAATAGGTTCATTACACAGCAAAATGACATGACAAACTCGCGTTTTGGAAAAGAGCTCTTCATTTGTAAATTAAAAAAATTATAATAATCATGTAAATTTCCTGCACCTGTCATAGACGTCCAAATGACGTCCAAAAAATTACCCAGTTCAGGTCCAATGTTGAACGTAAATATGACGTCCAAGTTAGGTCATGGTTGGACGTCCAAATAGTGGACCTAGTTTGGACGTCGAAAAAAATTACCCAGTTCAAAGGTCCAATGTTGAACGTCAATATGACATCCAAGTTGGGTCATGGTTGGACGTCCAAATAGTGGACCTAGTTTGGACGTCGAAAAAAATTACCCAGTTCAAAAGTCCAATGTTGAACGTCTATATGACGTCCAAGTTGAGTCATGGTTGGACGTCCAAATAGTGGACCTAGTTTGGACGTCGAAAAAAATTACCCAGTTCAAAAGTCCAATGTTGAACGTCTATATGACGTCCAAGTTGAGTCATGGTTGGACGTCCAAATAGTGGACCTAGTTTGGACGTCGAATAGATGTCCAGAATTGGTCATGGACCGACGGACCCAATATAGACATGATCTGCACGTCTATCCGACGTCCAATGTTTAGTGGGTTATGTCTAAAATTTTAGAAAAAGTTGTGTCTGCTCAATTGAGCACCTTCCTGCATAAAAATGATCTGTATGAAGAATTTCAGTCAGGTTTTAGGCCCCACCATAGCACAGAAACTGCACTTGTTAAAATTACAAATGACCTGCTTCTTGCGTCAGATCAAGGCTGCATCTCATTTCTAGTCTTACTTGATCTTAGTGCTGCGTTCGACACCATAGATCATGACATACTCATAGATCGATTACAAAACTATACAAGTATTCAAGGGCAGGCTCTAAGATGGTTTAGATCCTATCTGTCCGATCGCTACCATTTTGTTTACTTAAATGGGGTGTCATCTCATTTATCATCAGTAAAATATGGAGTGCCACAAGGATCCGTCCTAGGTCCCCTTCTATTTTCAATATACATGTTGCCCCTTGGTAATATTATTAGAAAATACGGAATTAGCTTCCACTGTTATGCTGATGATAGTCAGCTATATATCTCAACGAGACCAGATGAAACTTCCCAATTATCTAAGCTAACAGAGTGTGTTAAAAATGTAAAAGATTGGATGACAAATAATTTTCTCCAATTAAATTCGGATAAGACAGAGATATTAACTATTGGACCAAAAAAAACCACACAGAATCTTGTAGATTACAATCTGCAACTAGACGGATGTACTGTTACTTTCTCTACAGTCAGAAATCTGGGTGTTATATTGGACAGCAATTTGTCTTTTGAAAATCATATTTCCAATGTTACAAAAACCGCATTCTTCCATCTTAGAAACATTGCCAAGGTACGAAACATGTTATCTGTTTCTGATGCAGAAAAGCTAGTTCATGCATTCATGACCTCTAGACTGGACTATTGTAATGCACTTCTAGGTGGTTGTCCTGCTTCGTCAATAAACACGCTACAGGTAGTCAAAAATGAAGCAGCTAGAGTCCTTACCAGGTCAAGAAAATATGATCATATTACCCCAATTTAACAGTCTCTGCACTGGCTACCTATTAAGTTCCGTATCAGTTACAAATTATCATTACTTACCTATAAGGCCCTAAATGGTTTAGCTCCTGCGTACCTAACTAGCCTTCTACCACGCTACAACCCATCACGCACCCTAAGGTCACAAAACGCTGGACTTTTGGTAGTTCCTAGGATAGCAAAGTCCACTAAAGGAGGTAGAGCTTTTTCACATTTGGCTCCCAAACTCTGGAATAGCCTTCCTGATAATGTTCGGGGTTCAGACACACTCTCTCTGTTTAAATCTAGATTAAAAACGCATCTCTTTCGCCAAGCATTCAAATAATGTATCTCTTAAATTGTGAGTGTAGTTGCATCTGCATTTTTATTCTTTAGCTTGGGTTAAACTAATTTTACTTTGTTGGATCAGCAGCTATGCTAATGAAGTCTCTATTTTGTTTCTATGTTTTGCCACGGGATTTACATCCCGTGGTAACTAGGATTTACACAAGCTCCAGTCTGGATCCAGAACACCTGAGAAGAGATGATGCTGACCCTCAGAGGACCCCAGATGATGCTAACCTTGAATCAACAAACAGAACTAACAATTATTGCTACATGTGTGACTGCATCCTATAATTACTATTAATTAATAATATTGATAGTTCATCATCTAGCTGACTACGTCTTGTATTATTATTATTATTTTTATTTTTCTAAAATCCTGTCAAACGTGCACAAACTACTAGCTACTACTAAATATTGTAGAAACATAATTTTCTGTAAAGTTGCTTTGTAACGATTTGTATTGTAAAAAGCGCTATACAAATAAACTTGAATTGAATTGAATGTAGATGATGTAATGCTAAACATTTCCAAATCTTTTCAGATGAAGACACATCTACATTTTAGATGACCTGAAAGAGAGTACATTTCCATTATATTTATTTCAAAAAATGCTGTACAATACTGCTTACATAGCTCCTGTTCTGCAACATAACCTGCATGTTTGAATAGGCAAAAACTAACAATATTTGGGTTTTTTTAGGTAATAAAATGAATAACACTGATGTCGAGGAAGGTAAAAATGGCAGTGTAGTTAAATGCCAACACACCATTAGTTTCTATGATACTGTCTATGTATAATACAATAAATCAGAATAATTTGAAGATAGTAGACGTGATTGCAGCCGGGCAGTTCTTTAACACATCATTAACCTTTTTGAGCATATGGTGCTAGAGCACACCAGTGCTTAGCAACAGGAGAGAAAGATTGGATCGGATATTTCAAGTGCTGAGCTCTCCATGTGCACACAGCCTCTCTTTGGAGTTATAATCACTTCACAACAGTAAAACCAGAGTTCACACACACATGCTCACACACACACACCAGACGAGGTAAGATAAAAAAAAAAGGCTGGCAGTGACATTTCAAAGTCATTTGGAGAGGACTGGTTAAAGTATGAGAGTCACTACAGTCATTATATGAGTCACTTGGCAAGAGGAGCGATTGGATTAGTTCATGGCCCCAGGACATGATGAGAAACTGCTTTCTTTATTTATTTTTAGTGTCTTTTGAGCACCTCAGAACCTCATTAAAGTCCCCTGTTGTTTTTAAGTTTAAAAGAAAAGGCTTTGATGGATGATCCCCCCCTTTTTCAAGATCAGACAACTTTACTTTCTTTAGTTTCAGCCCAATGAGGGAGGACTAAAATGTTGGGAAGCTTTTTCTATCTCTTTCTTTTTTTTCTGGAAGATAAAACAAACTTGATCAGGGCTAGATAGAATTTCACCTTTTTAAATAAATGTTCTAATCACCTTTTTGTTATGTCTCTTTTTAAGGACTCCTTTGAACTCACATCCTCTAAGCACATTGCAGAGCAAAAATATATCCATACATAAAGGAAATAACAATTATGCTTAAATTCTTTATTCATAAATTTTCTTAAAAAAAAAAAAAAAAAAAAAAAAGGAATATTTCCATTTATAGAGATTTATTATTTCACTAAGGCCTGGAGGACATTAGAATAATAGTTTTGAGACTGAAGGCTGAAGTGGACTGTTGCATCATGGTTATCATCATTGAGCTGAATCTATGATGAATGAACATCAGGACTGAGAGACTTTTTATTTTATTTTAATTTTAAATTTTTCTTGTGGTGATTAATTTAGCTGTTTATATATTTGTAAAGATTCTGTGACTATATTTTTACACTTTCGCAATGAAAGACCCAAAGTCCCAGCGTTTTATCATTTGTATTATTACTGCAATAATAATTATTTAATTTAAACTGAAAGGTTTAACTATATATAGAGAGATAATCTCTTTGGATTCCTTGAGAAAAAATATTAAATGATGGCACAAGGGTAAAATATTATAAATACTCTTCCACTCCTTTCTGAGTCAAGAAAGTTTTTAGTAGCCAAAACTCTAATAGTGAATTTCACTATATATAATTTATATTACATTTTTTTTTTTTTTGATCAAATAATAGAGAGACATCATAGATTTCAATCAAAAATCTTACTAACCCTAAACTGAACATATATCACCTTGACACAAGATATAAGTTAGTTTATTGGTGGGAGTGATATTTAGGTTAAATTGAAAGTTAGAAATTAATTGCAGAGATATTTATCACTGTGCCATTACAGTAACTGTGTTGTATGAAGTCAGTTTATTTCTAAGTGAAGTGACATTCAGCCAAGCATGGTGACCCATACTCAGAATTCATGCTCTGCATTTAACCCATCTGAAGTGCACTCACACAGTGCAGCGAACACACACTGTGAACACACACCCAGAGCAGTGGGCAGCCATTTATGCTGCGGCGCCCGGGGAGCAGTTGGGGGTTCGATGCCTTGCTCAAGGGCACCTAAGTCGTGGTATTGAAGGTGGAGAGAGAACTGTACATGCACTCCCCCCACCCACAATTCCTGCTGGCCTGAGACTCGAACTCACAACCCTTCGATTGTGAGTCCGACTCTCTAACCATTAGGCCATGACTTCCCCCTTTTTTTTTTTTTTTTTTTTTTTTTTTTAAGTTTCCTTTTTCACAATTATACATCATATGAATGCATGAATGATAATACTGACTGCACTGACCTAATTTAACTCTACATCATGTCTGAAATCATGTGTATGCCATAAATAATTTTACTGGCACCGCTAAACTTAATGGTTTCAAGAGGTTGTATGGCACCTTTGCTCAACATTTTAGAAAAACCAGCACCAGCTTTCTCCAGGATTCCGCGCAAGCACTTTCCACAGACGAATAAATCAGCCATGTGCTTGTTTTATTACACATGAAGCTCTCTGTTCAATGGTGCTCTGTATTCATCACTCTTCAATGTGCTTTACACTGTTACACTCTGTTACAGTTTTAGTTAGGCTCCTTTATCCAGAATATATATAAACATACATATTTACTTATACTTATATATATATATATATATTATACTTATATATATATATATATATATATAAAGTGCAAGCTGGTTGAAAATGATAACATTATTAGTGTAAACTACAAAAACCCAAATGCAAATGCAAATGCAAAAAATAAATAAATGTGGAATTCAATTTCAAATTATAAACTCAGAATTCGATCCAGTGGTGCAAACAGGCTTATATAGAATTGTAAGATGTAAACTCGAATTGCAAGAAACAGTCCAAACTGTGAGATAAAACGTGCAATTACCATATTATTATTTTAATATGTTTGGTACAGAAACTGAGGAGAAATGTGCCAGTTTGAATGGGCACAAAGTGACATCTGTGTATGTGCATAGCATGTAGGCTGGGTATGTGCGTGTATATAGGTTGACACCTTCAAACCAAAGCCAGGAGTGCTGGGTTATAAACCTGTCACCTTTAAATCAAACCAAGGGAGCTGGTGACTCAACGTCTGACGGCCCAAGATTTATTGAACTCTGAGGTGCTTTATACCCTCAGAATATGAATATCTGCAACACATAGAATGAAAAGCCATATTTACTTAGCTGCACTGTTAATCCACTATTAAGGGCACTCTGCTGATGTCAGGCCACATGAACGCATCGCATGTGGACTTTAGTTTACTGTCCTGCAGAAATTAAACTTGTATGGGAACGTTCCGACATCTATGAGAGAAAGGATGGAAGAAATCATCACAGTAAGAGGGACTGGGACAGATCCAGAGGCTCTGAATATCTATAGCAGGCATCATTTCCAATGTTATGCCTATAATTCCAATAGGTTCTGAGTGTCAAATACTGACACAAAATATTGTGAAATCCTGCTAATGGTATTAACCACAATCATTTTTCACATACAAGCTTATATTTGTAAAAAATAAAATAAAATAAAATAAAACATTCAGCAATGAACAGCATTCAAAAGGAGGAGGATAATTACAGCTCAGTTACTTATCAGTCTAGCACGAACATGAGTGAGACAGTTGTGTCAGACACTATTAGCTTATGTCATACATTGTAATTAAGAATTCGTTTTTTTCAGTGGGATAGTTCACGCCCACAAATAAGTATAGAGCAAGAATAAAAGGCAGGGGCAACAGACACAAGAAAGGACAAGAAAAAAAAATAGAGCGGTAAAGGCTTATAGTGTATAAAATGGGGATAAAGAAGAGCAAAACAGAATCAGGAAAGGCACAAAACATGGTGTCAGCATCTCCACTGGAAAATGCGATCAGCCTGAATTATGGGGTCTTAGCATTTCTGCACCAATTTTCTGTCTGGGAATCAGACCTAATCAGCTCTATATCTGCTGGAAGGAGGGATGTGTGATAGAAAAGTATCCGATAGAATTATATCTGAGAAGTGTGTCAGTCTGCAAGATTTGTGTCTGATGGAGGTGTGCTATTAAAGTGCTGCTCGGTGGAGCGATGATAAAACGCTAAAGATGATTTTCACTGGCATTCATTTTTGCTGCTTACCAGTACAGTTCCCTTTCCTTGGCAATTATAAACTTTATTTGATGTCTTTATAAATCAGACATGTGAAGCACTCTGAGGCACAACATGACACGTGACACATCTTTTATGATAACAGATCACTCCCAAGAAAATGCTTACCGTACATATTCACCGGCGTGGAACTAAGCAGCCGTTTTAATGCATTCTCTATGGAAGCTGAGCGACAGGCTCGCACTGGGAATTGTGGGTTTGACGGAGAAACAGAATTTATGGTGGATCCATCAAAATGAGGAGATATTCAAAACTTCAGTGCAAGTCAGATGTGAAGGCATTTTATAAAATTATAATTTTTATTCTCAGAATTGTGAGTTTATAACAAACAGTTGAATATTAATAATTACGAGACAAACCTGCAATTGTAAGAAAATTGTCATCCTTGTTTTTTTTTCTCATAATCGGACCTTATAACTTGCAACTGCTAGTTTATATTGGGCAATTCTGACTTTATAACTCGCAATTGCGAGTTTATGTCATGCAGTTTTGAGCAAAAAAACATTAAAATTAGAATTTTGAGGCGTAAATTCACAATTCTGAGAAAAATGTCATAATTGTTATGTTAGCAATAACCTTTTAATTTTTTTTTTTTTTTTCGTGGTGGAAGGGGGCTTCCATAAAAAGTCTGTAGCTTTCTCAGCATGTTTCTTCTGCTTAGGGTTTCTTAGTTGATAAATTGCTTGTAGTTGATAAGAAGAAGCAGTTTTTTAAATGGACAGTTAAACCAAAAATTTTAAATCCATCATTAATTATTCACTCTCATTTTTCCAAGCCCGCAAGACTTTCGTTCATCTTTGGAACACAAATTAGGATATTTTTGATGAAATCCGAGAGCTTTCTGACCCTGCATAGGCAGCAATGCAACTAGCATGTTCAAGACCCAGAAACATAGTAAGGACATCATTAAAGTAGTCCATGTGACATCAGTGGTTTAATCTTAATTTTATGACGTTTCAAGAATATTTTGTGTGTGTGTGTGTGTGTGTGTGTGTGTGTGTGTGTGTGTGTGTGTGTGTGTGTGTGTGTGTGTGTGTGTGTGTGTGTGTGTGTGCAAAGAAAACAAAAATAATGACCTGTTCTATAAACAATTTGTTCTATCTATCTCTAATCTTTATCCATTTCTTTTTTTAGATATATTTGTTTATTTAATAAACCCTTTCCCCCCTTCTTTGTTTGGAGGTTTATAATAGCAGCATCCTGTGCATAATTACATAGATATTGTCACCCAAAAAAAATAATTGCCTAAAAGCTAAAATCACCCAGTTTCTGTAAACCATTGATTCAAATATACCACATATTTTAATTAAAGCGCTATAATGATCATAACAGTAATTATAATGCAAATGTACTTTAACCTTCATTCCACTTATGAGGCGGATTTACATACTGAGAGAGATGAAAGCAATCCAATCACTTTGCCGACTTAAGGAATGCAAGATTTTGCATGATTCCAGCTTACAGGCAATCGCAATTACTTCTGAATGTACTAGGTGTGTCTGTGCCTATGCACAAACTGAGATTACCCTGTGCTTTAGGATGACAGGAATCCTGGTAAATGTGTCCATGTGTGTGTACTGCCTGGCAGAGATAACTTTCTTTTCCCCTGTTTATATTAGCGGCTTTGCCAGCTCTTCTATCTCAGTAAGCACATGTGGAAAGATTCCTTGATTATGGTCTTACTTCACAGGTTTTGTAATGACATGTAAACGATGTTTCTTCCAGCTGGCTCTTAAGAAATCTCTTGTCAACTTGGAGCCTTTGTATTCTATCTCTCCATATGCTCTCCTGTCCCATCAGGAGACACACAGAGTGAACATAATTTCCCACGAGCCCTCGGAAATAAGGTGTCATTCATTATATTACAGGCAGTTTGTTCTCCAAATGAGCTATGAGGATGATTGCAGCTATTTAGCTGGGTTTAACATGTTTGCCACAAATCATTCCACTTTATTTTGAATCTTTTGTATATGAGCAGTATTTATAATACAAACCAGACAATGGCCAAGCTATAAATCTTCTTGAAGTTTGTTTTCTTGCCCTGCTCAGTGATCTCATCAAGTCAGTGGTAAACTTTGTTAAAATCGAACTGTGGACTTCCTGTGACTTTTAGAATTAGATTTTCCATTCACTCCTTCACTTTAACAATAGGATGAAATAAATTAGGGATGAGTCTAAATGGTGTTTAGTGAGGTTGACTTGTTTGATTAGTGAGGTTGAGTAGTTTATGTAGAAATATACTCAAAGTATATTGTTAAAAAATACACTATCATCTTTGCACAGAAAAAATGTATGAATGATGACAGAATTTTCAGTTCTGTCAAAACTCTTTGAATAAGAAGGTGTGTCCAAACTTTTGGTCTGTATATATATATATATATATATATATATATATATATATATATATATATATAATATATATACATATTATCCTGTTATGTTTGTGCAAGCCCGCTAATGTTCAGGGCTGGTAACCGGAACATTTGAGGTCAAACAAGATTAAGCTATGAGCAATTGCCATTGTGCCCTTAAGCAAGACACTTAACCTCATCTTAACCCAGGAGATTACCCTGGTAATAAGTGTACTGTATGTCTCTTCCGATAAAAGCACCTCTTAGAAGACTATTTATTTTTGTCTTCGTTGAGAATTCATCCACCTGCATTAGAGAATCTGATGCTGGCTAATGGAATCTGTTATTTTTGGATGTCTTGTGTCCAGGCAGAGAAAGTTGAAGTGTACCAATTAAACCACCATTTTGTTTTAAGAGTTGTCCGGCATATGTTGAAACAATGACAGCCATGACATGTTTTTCAATCCAACAAATCCCATGAGAATATTGTATGTTTGATAAACATTGCATAATGTAGCTATTTATTTACATATCAAATGCCTGTGTATACTTTTTTATTCTTATTATTGTATCCAGCAATTAAAATCACACATCAGTGGCATAATTATGTTGCCTTGAGAATGTTCTAACTCTTTAAAGTCAAGGGGATTCTGATTGGCTTTCAGAGATCTTATTCAACAAAGGAAAGATATTCTTCATAAAAATATATATATATATATATATATATATATAGATAGATAGATAGATAGATAGATAGATAGATAGATAGATAGATAGATAGATAGATAGATAGATAGATAGATAGATAGATAGATAGATAGATAGATCTAGATAGATAGATAAACTCTACAGGACAGTGGTCTGCAACAAACTGAGTTTGACACCCTTGCAATAGACCTTTCAAAAGATATATAATTTTTCAGCATTCATAGCATTCTTCTTCTTCTTCTTCTTCTTCTTCTTCTTCTTCTTCTTCTTCTTCTATCCTTCTGAGTCCAGAACCCTGTTTGTGGAAAGTGCACCATATGCTTAATTAACATACTGTCACTTCGGTGTAAATCTGGAAAGCTTGTTTAGTTTGAGTATGCAAATTCTGATTATAGACATTGGGAGCCATAGAAAAAAAATAGAGGCAGTGATAAATAATGTTTAGAATCTAAAGGTAGTGTTGCTGTCAGTAGTCCAGATTATTAATGGATTTATTGCTCCAGAAATATATCTTTGTAAGATTTACTACTGCGATGCAAATGTGCTCATGTGAATTCATGGACACAGTCTGCTGGTACATATACAACTGGGGAGTTAGATTTACAAACAGCCTGAGAGGCAGACAGAGGCTGATCAGGGGTTCCCCTGCATGGGAGAAACAAATTTTACCTGAGGCTGTGTTTCCTTCTCTTTAGATTTGTTCAAAATATGCTGGTGCATATGTTTAGCTGCCTTTCCACTCACACACACACACACACACACACACAAACACACACACACATACATGCCTACACACACACTCGTCACATTAGATGGCAAGATTAACAAGCGTTTTTGGAACGATAAAAAGTTAAAGTAAATAATGTGGTTTCTAATGTTTTTTTTTTTTTTTTTTAAAGTTATACATTTCAGCCTCTTTCTAATACATTTGCTGTAACAACATTTAGTTGTTATAATGACAAATAATTTCACGCTGACATCTAAAATAAATCTGTCTCTATGTGCTTGCTGACTTGAGTAAAACAATGTTACATAAGTCATTAAATCTGTCTGTTATAAATAATTAGATATTAGGATGCCTGTTAAGGGATATGATGGTGTGCCATATGGGATTGTGTGGGCTAGATTTGACTGAAATTTTTATTCAGAAAATGTAACTTTACTACTCTACTCTACTCTACTCTACTCTACTCTAATCTCTACTCTAATCTACTTTACTAAAAATGAATGCTGCATTTTTAGAATCCTTCTATGCTGCAAGATATGTCAGTGCAAGATATATCAGTCCCTCTGTAATGGTTCTCTATATAGATTTTTTTATGCATTGCACTGTATTTTAGGGGGCATTTTCAGAACACTGTTTTTAACCAAAAAATCAAAAACTTTGTTGTGTTTGGCCATTCATTTACACAATAACTGTGATATGGGGGCCTGAAAACGGGATTTTGAAAAAGATACCTATATATTTAGCATCTCCATGTAAATGGAGATGGCATTTTTTCTATAATCAGTATTGCCATGGGCACAAAAAATAATATGTGTGTAAAATAAAATTAGCAAAAGCACATAGGAAACGTTTTTCCACTTTTAGCACAATTGTAGTCACGTAACCATAAACTTAACTGTCAAGCAAATTATCAGTATCCTTTGTTTTCTTCCAAAATAGTGGTTACGTTGTAAAGTGTGCAAGTGGTTGCAGAGATAATAATGATAAATTAAATATTTGTAATTGTAAAAGTATTTTAATTACTAAAGAATTTTAAATAATAAATATTTTATGTTTTTTCAATAATATAATAATAATAAAATATGGGTTCTTGAAAATAAGACTATTTGCCTACTTAAAAAAAAAGTATGTTATCTGTTGAGCATACAGTATATATGCAGAACATATATATATATGCTGCTGCTATGGCAAAAGGTGTAGAAAAAGATAAGCATCAAACCTTTTTAGTAGAATATGTTTAAAACGTATATTTCCATTGCTTGAGAAGCAAAGCTTGATTGCAATTTAGTTTTTATTTTATTATTATTATTGTTTTTTTATGACTTTATTTGCATCTATTGGGAAGGATAAGCAGTCACTTCAGAGACATATGGTCTTTAAAGAAAAATATTTTTCTAAAGCATCTGTTTGTCTGAGAACGGATCTTGCTTCCACTGAACTCACTCTCACAAATCTCCAAATGCATTACTGAATTGTTATGCATGAGGATGGCGGTGGTAAACTGCAAGTCCCCTTTCTCACACACTGTCTATGTGGATGTGCTTGGCATCCTTCCATCACTCTGGCAGGATTTGATAAAAAGCTGATGGCTGCTTTAGTTGGCTGGCTTTGAGAAAAGCTCTGTGGGCTCTCCCGGGAGTGTATGTGTGTATAAACTGTAACATGTTTCTTTTATTAAAAGGTGTTTATTTTCCATGTTTTGTAGGTATTTATAGTCAGATTTACATACAAATACAGTCCTAGTCTATATACAGCTTCATTGTATTAACAATATGTGGCTGCAATAATTTTCATTAATTTTGTGGTAATTTTACATTGTAAATGTTGTAAATTGTGATTGTAAGTTAGTTTTGGGAGGCTCAGAGAAATACATCTTGTTTAAATTGCAAGAATCTTATTTAACGTACAAAAAAAAAAAAAAAAAAGTAAAAAAAAAAATAAAAAAAAATTGAAATGGCACCCATAACATTACAAACTACAAGTCCTTGAGCTTGCACTTATTACAATCAAAATATATGGACACACAATATATGTTTTTTTTTTTTGTTTGTTTTTTTACCATATTTGATGTGGTCTGTATGTGTCCTTTTTTAATTCAATTCAAGTTTATTTGTATAGTGCTTTTTACGATACAAATTATTGCAAAGCAACTCTATAGAAAATTAAGTTTCTACAATATTTAGTAGTAGCTTATAAGTGGTGGCTGTCAGTTTATGTGCATATGCCAGGAATTTTTTGAAGAATTTATACAAGACGTAGTCAACCAGACGATGAACACTATTAACAGCAATTAATTATTATGTGATTCCATAGTAAGTAGCAATATTTGTTAGTTCTGTATGTTGTCTCAGGGTTAGCATCATCTGAATCAGCGTTTGGAAAAATGAAGAAAAGCTCAAATTAAATCATATGGACTTATTTTAGAATATATTCCTTCCTTCCTTCCTTTTCCTTCCTTTTCTTTCCTTTTCCTTCCTTTTCTTTCCTTTTACTTCCTTTTCTTTCCTTTTCATTCCTTCCTTCATTTTCCTTCCTTTTCCTTCCTTTTCTTTCCTTTTCCTTCCTTCCTTTGCCTGCCTACCTGACTGCCTACCTGAATGCTTGACTGACTGACTGACTGACTGGACCATCAAAGTGTAACATGGACTTTCAATGAGGGGACAGAAATGTGTCGAGTTTTGACATGAGCAACCAGGAAGCAAAAAGGTGCATCGGTCAAGCTCACATGTTAGCTTCTGCGGAAGCGAGCGCCTGCAGGGATGAAGGGAGTATGGCAGGGAGACATAGTGTCTCGTTCCCTTCAGGGAACCATAGTTACATATGTAACCTTGAGATGTTCCCCTGCAGATCCGGATGAATGTGTGGGGAGAGGACCAGCCTGCTGCAACACAGACATCTTGAAGGGTCGCACACATAGATAAGGCCTTGGAGTCCCCTATGGGTGACTGGAGGCCAGTGTAATGGTCTCAACCACCTACCGACTAAGGGTTTTCTTGGTCGTTGGAGCCCCTTTCTTAGGTGGACCAAAGCAAACAAATAACTGATCTGTCTATGCCACATGGGCAGCACTGTGGACATAAGCATCCAGTACTCGCACTGGACAGTGCAGATTGAATCTCTCCTGGCCTGCTTCCTGTAAGGGAGGAGGACAAAAGGCTTGCATCACAATGGGACGACAGTGTCTACTGCATGCCAAAGAGGCAAGAAGGCAATAACGGGGCATCCAGCAGGAAAAAACTGTGAATTTGGATAGATTCAAATACAGGTGTCGCTACGTGGCCACGAGACCTGCCATGGGATGGCTAATGACTCTGGCCATTTCCTTGGTGGTGCAAAGTGACAGGTTTGGAGCTCGTGGGGTGGAGCTAGTCCAGTTTGCTTTTTGATGAGCATCCTGTTTCCGGGCTGGCCAGTTAATGTTGAGCTTGGCTACAGTGCGAGTCACAACCTCCACTTGCTCCTCATACGCAAGAGAATTCAGTGGTGAGTCCATAGTCTACTCTTTGTCGACGCTCAT
The DNA here is from genome assembly GCF_963082965.1 of Carassius carassius. Lineage (NCBI taxonomy): Eukaryota > Metazoa > Chordata > Actinopteri > Cypriniformes > Cyprinidae > Carassius > Carassius carassius. The sequence goes on along the minus strand of NC_081781.1, from coordinate 22,058,442 downwards.
CACATCAACCTGTTCGAAGGAAGATAGATAAAGCACTCTCCATGACTCTCTCCAGGGGGAAGAAAGCGCAGGGCATGCCTCCGATCCCTGAAAGGGAGCCGTGGATCTAGCAGGTGATCTTCCTGATTGGTCACGTCACCCAGCTCATGACATCTCGCTTTGCATTTTGCCTGATTTCACATATGCTTCAGAATGGGGTCTCACCAGAGCATTCCTAAAGCTTTCAACATGCTCGAGTTCCTGAAAGGCAACTATTCATGACAATATTTTTTTAGAGAATCCTCATTTTACAGCATTTTTACACAAGTGCACAAAACGTTTAACAGTACTGTAGCTTTGCAGGTAGGTTTCTTGAAGCATCTTGGAGACGTTGTCACAGATCTTCTTTTTTTTTATGTCAATCCAGACAGAGTGGATGATGATGCCATCAGATCTCTGTGGGGATCACTGGCTTTCAGACTCATTTTGCAAACAAAAATCCCACTGGATTATTACAACTAATGGCAACAAAAAATATTTTTGGAAATTTAAACTGATATTTCCTACTGACACACTACAGCAAAAAGATATACATAAATAAATAATTAACCATTTTTAGCTGGTGAAATTACTAGTGTTGTAATAATTTTGGCCACCACTGTAATTATGTATGTATGTATGTATGTATGTATGTATGTATGTATGTATATATTTGCAGTCAGGAATATTTCTGTTTGATAAAAAAATACAGTACAGTAAACAGTAATACTGTTGAATAATTATTAAAATGTAACTCTATAAATGTTTTCTATTTAATGGACATTCATTCTAATATACATTATGTTACTGGAAATCTTTCTAACATGTGGAGTGTGTGTGTGTGTGTGTGTGTGTGTGTGTGTGTGTGTGTGTGTGTGTGTGTGTGTGTGTGTGTGTGTGTGTGTGTGTGTTTGTGTGTGTGTGTGTGTGTGTGTGTATGTGTGTGTGTACGTGTATGTTACAAATGCTCTGTTGAAATGTTAACAAACTTTACTAGTATCATTATAGGATTTTACAAAAGCTGTCCGGGGGCACCTGTGACTGCTGCTGATGCTAATTGCTCATTTTATAAATCAATCTTGCAATCCAATTATTCTAATGCTTCCTGGCAATCATTAGTCAGTTATGAGTGAAAATCAGTGGATCGTTTCAGTCTGAATAAATGACTACTGTACGACTAGTTGCAGGCTTATCTGCTCCATTTGATTGTGTACAAGTCGATCATGTTGGGTTGACTGAAAATTATACTGTGTATCATTTGAAAATGACAAAGTCAGCTGATTATTTGATAAACTGTTTATTTTTTCAAAGTGTCAAAAATAAACCAGATTGTGTTATTGGTTATTGTTGTGTACTTTTTTTTTCTACACATCTGCAAAGCTCAGGTTTAATGTAGTGTTTTTCCTATTTTGTGTTTGTTTATTTTATTAGTTTTTATTTGTTTGTTTCTTCTTTTACATTTCTTTATTAAGTGCAGGATTGAAAAAAAAAAACATTCAAAGTTCTAAGACAACTTTGAATGTTTTTTTTTTTTTTTTCAATCCTGCACTTAATAAAGAAATTTCCACGAAGAAACAAACAAATAAAAACTCATATGTGGTCATATGTGATGTGATCTAGGAAAACCCAACACGTGGTGAATTTTTTTTTTTTTAGGTTTTCATTCCATATGAAAGCCTTTTCCAAAACTGTCTTCATTTTGTCCATAGCTTGAAAGTAATAAAAGCATAAGTGTAGTTTTTTTTTTTACGTTTAAAAATAAATATATTTATGTTTAAATATACAATTGTTTCTCTGATCTGTTTGTTTTTATGTGTGGTAACCCTCATTCACTGACCAATGAATTGGGATTCCCTACCTAAGCGTAAATGATGCTGTCCCTCCCAGTGCCCTGTGCAAACCACCTGCACCCCTTTGTAATGTAGGCCGGGGGTCGCAACAAGTTCGATTTACCATTGTCAAAGCACTACCCACTCGGTGAGATTGGATAACACCGGGAAAACGTACCCGTTCCTCTTGGAACAGGGATGGTGCGGAAGCTCCACCCTTTCTGAAGGAGGTCTCGGGAGAACGGAGGCTCTAAGGCTATACCTTGGACTTTACACATACAGGATCCACTTAGGTCTCTCATATGGAACCTGGCCTTCTACTGGTTCTCAAGGATTCAGCAAGTGAAGGCCTGGTGCCAGATGCTCCTCCACTTCTTGCTGCCGAAGGGACAGAGGCTAGTGCAAGCAGTAGCAGAGTTTTCAATGAAAAAAAAAAACTTTAGCTTGACTGAATGCAAAGGCTCAAATGGGATGGGCCGTAGTGTTGTAGTGATTTGAGCACTAGAGACAGATCCCAAGAGGGTATGTACCCTCTGACTTCCCTTCTACAGGGTCATGGTACGCAGCAACATGGATTTTTTGAGGGTGGAGAGAGACAGCCTTTGCTCCAGCCCTTGATGCAAAAAAGGAAAGCACAACCCTGATCGGGAGTTTCCAGGAGTCTTCTCGACAAGAAGAACAGCACCCGACAAACAGGTTCCACTTCAAGGTGTAAGCGTGTCTAGTAGATGGTGCTCTAACCTGAAGTGATGGTGTCCACTACCTCTTAGGGTAGGTCACCAAAAGCCTCCACGTCCTGTCCAGGAAGCATATGAAGTTTCCAGAGGTCTGGACACAGGTGCCACAGGGTGCCCTGTCTCTGAGTCAGTAGATCCTTTCTCAGAGGAATCTGCCAGGGAGGGGCTGTCGGAGCACTAGTTCGGGGAACCAGGTTGAGTGGGCCAATACAGCACCACAAGCAAGACCTGCTCCTCTTCCTCCCTGACCTTGCACAGCATCTGTGAGAGAAGGTTCACTGGGGGAAATGCATACCTGCGCAGGCCCTGCGGCCAGCTGTGTGTCAGTACGTCCATGCTAAGTGTTCCCTCGGTCAGGTAGTGGAACATCTGGCAGTGGAGGTCTCTGGAGAAGCAAACAGGTCTACCTGAGCTGCTCTAAAATGTCTTCAAATCAGTTGGACCATGTGGGGATGGAGTCGCCACTCTCCCGCGAGCATAGCTCGAGACCGACTGAAAGGGAACGTTTTCTTTCTGCTGTACTTTTCCCTGCGTTCAGTAGTAATGTACCTTAAGTCCTTCCCTTAAAGTATAAGTCATCTCTTTTCCAAATATTAGAATGGTTCAGGAGATTGTCTTTTCTTGAAAGGACTATGGTATTTTATCTTAACCTGTTAGCCAGCACCCCCCATTATGGGACTCACAGCTGAAAGTGCTCTAACTAACTTATAATTGTAATAGTTTCCTACTTCAGTGTGTTACAAACATAATTGTGGTATCTTTAGAAAGAAGACCCTTTGGGCTTCACTTTTTATCAACCAGATTTGATAATGCTCAAAAATATTAAAAGTTATAGACACTGAAGTGCCTTGAATTTTTTTACCACTCTTAAATATTTTTTTATTTGATATAAAAATACATGAAATGAGTCCTGGAGCAATCTAGAAAAGTAATGGGTTGAAAGCCACATGTCTCATGAGTTTCTATTTCAAATCTGAATAAAATATCATGAAAAATGAGACTCCTGCAAATATTTTTCTGAGATTTTTCTCACCCCCACCCCCCAAATATAAGAAAATATATTTCCCAATAGTATTGAAGGCTTCTACAAACAATTTAGTCAGTAAACATACCACTGCATAGTTTTTTTCAATTATAAAACACTAGACAGAAACTTAGATGCAAATAAGTGCTGATGTGCTGATGGCCACTTATACAGATGGTAATAACACAAATGTGCCAAAGTAAATAATCCACTCTCTCTATTCATATAGACGCGTTCACTTTGATAGTCGTGACCATTCAGTAATAGCGAGCTGATTTGGGCTGATTTGCACTCAAACAGATGGTAATCATGCAGATACATTCACATTCAACATAAAACACACTCTCACATATATAAAAACTGTCAAAAATTAAAAGAAAGACAGGAATTTGCGATCGCTGTAAGTTCCGCCTCCATCAGCTGACAGGTGCGTCAGAGCGCGTCACCAGCTCTGAGGAGAGCGCGCCAAATTCAAATAAACTATTTTCCGCCTATTTTTCATTCATTCTTTTTTCCGGTGGATCGCCTCATTCTGTTTGTGACACAGTACGCTGCAAACCCGTGCCGTGTTTTTACTACCAAGACGCAGTTTCCAACCGTGAGTTATTCCATAAGGGACGCAAACAATTTTGTCGCTGAAGAAATGAAATGTAAACAAAGGAATTATGATCCATATTACAACGTTATTGCTTCATTGGACTTAACGTGCTTCATGAGATGTCGTTCAGTGGACCCTTACCTTTCTAACTAAACCGGGATTTACAGCTGTGGATGTGTTTATGACCCCTTATTATGACGGATCTGGTATGTACAGCGTTTTCAATGTTTATTTTTTTATGTGAACTGCTTACACAAATGTAGCAAATACAGTCTTTATAAGCTTTCCATTGAAAAACAGCGATCTGTCGTCGATGCTTGAGGCTTAGATCTTTATAATGATACATAGTTTGTCAAGATTAAATTTGTCCTGTTTCATTTAATCTATTCATAATCACTGACATGTGCGTGTGGGGAGGCTTTGAGGACGAGGACGTTCTGGTGCAGGTTAACAGCTACAGTGAAAGAGTAATGGCATGCTTTTGCAGAAACTAGCTTTCAATGAGAAAAGAGAATGTAACACAGAATCGAAAGGCAATTTTTTTAGATTGCAAAGGGTCTAATGTTTTCTTAGATTTTTGTTTAAAGGCCCTTTGCTGAAACTAACCTAGAGACTTTAGTGTTGGATGCTGACATTTGAAGTGCACATAATGTTTGACGGACATGTCTGTTTGTCTGTTACATTTTTAAAGGAGCTGTAAAACAATGACAAAGACAAAAGCAACAGAAAATAAGGCACACAGGTTGAGCAAGATGAAAGAGTTGTAAGTGTTTAATGTTCGGTTACAGTGGTGTTTTGTGATATTTCTATTGTTGGTTAAGGATGGGTTTAGGTTGGGATTTAGTAAGATTTAATACATTTTCCATGTAACATGTAGAGATGGACTATAATATTTATTACAATAACTGTGATGCATATCTGACTGAAACAGATTATTGAAAAATGAAGGACAGGGACTTGGTACTATTTACCAGTTGTTGATTGTATGGAGACTCAATGGGTGCTTTTGGTTGATTGAAATAAAGAGGTGAAGTTTACAAGCTTTTTACAAGCTCACAAGTTACAAGCTCTTTTGAAAATTGAACATATGCTGGGATCACTTGTTCTTAGTGCGATCAGTATTTGCAATTTGTTTGGAAAATAGGTGAATTTCAATTTCATGATGACTGAAAAGTAAATACATTACATTTTTCTTTGCTCTGTCAAACAAGAATCAGTGCATATATTGTTGTTCCTTTTTTTTGTTTCATTGTTTTAAAATTAAAGTGGTGATGTTAATGTGTGCTATTGCTAGTAGTTAACAGCAATAAAAAAATCTGAAAGTTAAGAATTATTTGGAACTACTTATAAGATGTTTTGAAATACGTGTAAGAACAAAAATAAACTTAAAAATACTTGCCTTTTTGAGTAAAATAAAAACTAACCTAAGTTTCAGGCTCCCAAAACGCCAGATCCGTCTGGACGAAACATCAATATGGTGCTTTAAAAAAAAAAAAAAAAAAAAATTTTTTTTTTGTATACAGCTAAACGCGCTTCTCTGTGGATGGGCACTTATTTTGATTAAATGTGCAGCCCTAAACGAAAGTATGAAAAGTACATAAAACACCATTTCTTCTATAAAGGAAATGTATAATGATGTTTGTAGCAGAAAATGGGGTCTAAGTTGCATTTCAGAAACTTACAACTTGAAATCATGAGGATTTGTTAAAAGGCTGGTGGTATTTTTTTTTTTTGGAAACTCTGTCTCTGTACTATATTAGAAACAGCTTTTGTTTTTTATGTATCTGACCCAGACAGCAACACAAAAAGCCAGAACTGACCCCAAGATTAGTCAAATAGCTGTTGAACTCTGAATGTGAAATGTGACGTAAGGTCTATTCCGCTACCACATAACAACAAGCCAAAGCTTTGGAGATAAAATGATCAATGTCCTACACACATGAAGTGTTAGTTGTGTGCACAGCACTTCGATCCAGCCGTCCCAGCAGATCTGCTTGGGGTCTCACATCAAACACAAGGTGCCTCTTATTTTGGCACCATTTCAAGCAGTTGTATAATCCTTTCCTTTATTGAATGGAAAGTAATTTATAAAGATTATATGGATTTATAAATATCCTCTTTTTGACACTTATCACAGGCATTTCCTCTGAAACATTCAGATAAGGAAGTAATTGACAATCACAAAAATAAAACAAAACCAGTATCAAGAAATATGTTCACATTCCCAGATTTGTGTGAAATGATGTGGTGTATACAGGAGTTTACTGGTTTGTATACAAATTGTTTTTTGTTTTTTTTCAAGCAGTGACTGTGCTGTTAATGTTTGGGTACTGGGATTTGGTTCAAACTGTAGTCACATGTTAGTGTACAAGTGCTTCCATGCAGTATATAATTATTACACTGTAATAAAAAATATATATATAAAGAAATAAAAAATAAGAATATTAGAGTAGTTACAATAACATACTACTTCAGCCTTTCTATTTAAAATGTCTTGTGTTTTTCTTTGTAATTATTTGTGAAATTTACTTCTGATTCTTTTTTTTTTTTTCTTTTTTTTTAAGAAAGAGAGCCTATTATCTAACTGAAATAACATTATATTGTAAACCTTTGATTTATTAGGTTTATTTTATTTCATTTTTTTCTAACACCATATGTTGGTAAGTATTTTAAACCTCATCTTACACTTTGCCACTGCCCCCAACTACTTGACATAAACACTGGAAAATGTAACAATGTTATCTTAGCCATAAATCCACATTTTCACATTATTACCTCACAGAAAGACACATGGCACAATCACCTCACATCATGTGATGAGCAGGTGTTTCATTTATTTAATTCAATTTGTGTTGTTCTCAATTATTGTCCAATTCTGCTGTGTGACCCTGTGGCCCGTAAGGATGAAAATTAATCTGTTTTTTTTTTTTTTTTTCTGGTTAGAAGGGTTCTCTTCAGATTTTTCTTTCCCAATAAAATTGCTTTATCCAGACTAATTATGGTTGAGATGTTCATATTTGACATTCACGTGTTTGTGAAAACATTTGACATTTTTTTATGTGCTGGAGTAAAAGGAACGTCTTTCTGTAGCTATTTTTAAGACGCTCCATATAGAGCAGGGCAGAGAAAACTTTACTTCAGTTCTAGCATTTCACTCTTCATTATGATGTTTTTACAACATTCTGTGGTTCGAAAGTCTCAAGCAGCTACACAAATTCAGAGGTGAGGAAAATTATTTACTATAATTTGACAGTTTTATTAGACACATGCACACACTGTGGCAGGAGTTGGCTTTACGCTGAAATTTCATTTTCCCACAAGGAAAAGAGAAGGACAGTGAAGGCTAATCCACCCCTGGGAAAGAAATGATAATGCAGTACACACTGCCAAGGTCCTCTCTGTGCTTGTCTTACCAGGAATGATGAATGGAGGAACACAGCTAAAGCCTCATCAGTGACAAACTAACCTGAGCATGTAGAGATGTAGCCAGATATCCAGAACACAAGGACAAGGCCACTGTGTTGCACCATCACAGGCTGAAATGTGTTTACAATGCACAGCATTGAGCTGGATACTCAATGAGAACTGACAATGGCCATGTACAGTTCTTTGTAAAGGGAGAGAGAGTATGAGCCTGCATAACAAAAGGAATTGGCCGAACACTGAACTTTGGTTAATATTTGTATACAATTTTGATGAAAGTTCAAAAGAACAGCATTTATTTGAAGGTGATTTTTTTTGTTACAATGTAAAGGTTCACTTTTGATTATTGCATCACATATTCTGTCATATATATACTGTATATGGCTTTTCTGATGAAGCAAACTTGCTCAGTAGCACACCTGTACAGCATTACACTTGCGATGCAGAGCACCCAGGTGGGAGTGCTAATAAAAAGAGCTCAAAATCTTGTGGAAGTTAAAATGCCATGAAAATGTGATTTATTTTTATTTTTATTCTTTTTTTTCTCATGTTTTGCTTTGGTTAATATTAGTTTTAGTGTATATGTGGTACTTTATTTTCAAATGCTATAGCGCATTAACCTTTTGCCACCACTCACATGACATTTCATTTCTGAACTTTGGGGAAACACATGCAACAATTAACATAATAAAACATTGCCAGATTTGCATGAATCTATTTTAGATAAAACCAAACAAGCTTTTAGTACAATGTGCACTTAGAGTGTTGCAAAATGTGCAAGAAGCAACATAATATCTTAGGCATCCTTTTCCAATGCAAATAAATATATGATGGGTAAATAAAATAAAATGATTACTGGCAAGTCAAATGAATGAATAGCTGACCCAAGAAAAAAAAAAAAAGTGTGCTGAATATTCCTCAAGCCATCCGAGGTGAGTTGTTTCTTCATCTGAACAATTGCAACAGTATCAGTCATTTATTCTGTTGTTTGGGCTCTCATTCTGACGGCACCCATTCACTTTCAGTGAAGAAACAAACTCTACTCTTGGAACAAAACCTACTTTTTGGATGGCCTGAGGGTGAGTATCTTTTGAGCATTTTTTATTTTATTTTTTACATTTAATTTGATTTGGGTCCACTGATCATGTCAAATTCTCAGAAAATGAGCAAAAGGTGAGCTTCTGTGACTTTAAAAATAAAAATTGCCCCATTTGATTAATGCACCACCGTATAGCAGAACACCATTTCTGCTTTGTCTTTCCTTGCCAAATTATTCACAAGGGAGGGCTGGTGTTAAATCACAGCTGGGTGATTGCTAGATCATTAATTAATTAATTAAAAGTGACTACAAATAATAATTTATTAAACATGGAGTAACCACTCAACCATCTAGTCTAAAAAAGGCAAGATTCACATGCATACTGTTCATGATAATGAAGAATTCTTAGCTTAAGAATATTTATTTTGACTCTATTCCCACATATGCCTCTGATGGTGATTTTGTTTAGTTCTAACAGTGTATGTCACATTGGTCTAATAACATTGTTTACAACATCCAATCGGCCCTGATGTGATGTTTCTACCAAAATTGCTGTACAAGTGGAAGGGTATCAGTGGGGTGCATTTGTTTGCATTTTGCTATGTGATTTTACTAGAGCGGATAGCGAGCAAAGTGATTGATTTGATTCTGAGAGCTGTACAGAAGAGAACATATTGCCGCTGTTGCTTTCCACATTTGAAAACAACTGCTCCGATCACTCAGCATAACATTAAAAATAACTAACTCCAGCATCACATCACCACTTATTATAATACTCTAGGCAACTGAGAACTCCTGCTTATTAATAGAAGACACTTCCTCTTTGTCAAACACGTTCCTTACAGTGAGTTTTCATGAAGCGATGGAGAGAAAATTAGCATTGGCAAAAATCTGTCCTACAGGCCTGGATTGTAAATGATGCTTATGAGACAAATTGTTTTAAGTAAGGCACAAATAATTAAGTAAAAATAAAAGGCACAAACAAAATACAAGCATCTGCAAAATCTCAATAAAAAGTTCAATAAAATCAATAATCTTTATAAAGCAGGGCTAGAGAAACAATTATCTATAACTAAATTTTGTCCTTTTATTTTATTATACATTTTTTATAATTTTTTTTTTTTTTTTTTTTTAAAATCTTTATTGTGATGACCCATTTTCAAATTACAATATTTTTGAATGTTTTACCTTGTTTTTATTTGATTTTCAGTGATTGGTTTGCATTGTATTTGCATTGAAAATCACTGATGCTGCAAAAGACACTTTAGTTCAGATGAACATTAACGAGAACAGCAGGCAAGCAATTTTTGAGTTCCCTTTCAGTCGGTCACTCTCGACCCCACGTCGGTGACTGACGAATATGGGATATCGCTTCGATAGACCAATCTACTTCGAGTGTAAACTAAACGAGCCAATGCACATTGGCATGCAATTATTGCATCCAGTTGCCGCTGATCACTGCGTGAGTATAAGAGGGCAGCAGGTGCAATGCATACCAGCTTTTTTTTTTTTTTCATACCAGTCCTTCAGGTCAGCTGGGAAAAGAGCAAACTCTCGCCGGGGCAGAGGATCTCTTTTCTCGATATGGAGTTGGATTCGGTCGAACAGACGGCACGCCTCACAGAGGAACATGCGTGGTCGGTGCTAGCCTGCTTGAATATGTTCAAGAGCAGGACAGCGGTCCCACTGAAACTCTTTCTGAGGCTCCTGGGGCATATGGCGGCCGCGGCGACACTTACGCCGCTCAGCCTATTACATATGAGACCGCTCCAGCACTGGCTTTATGGCCGAGTCCCGAGGTGGGCGTGGAAGCCCACTCCGTGGTCAGATCTTGCATTTCTCTGGACAGGGGTGCCCCTACAGCAGATCTCCAGGCATGCTGTGGTTTACACGGATGCCTTCACCACCGGCTGGGGGGCCACGTACAACGGGCATGCAGTCTCAGGGGTTTGGACGGGCCCGCAGCTGGGACCTGCATGCTTTTTCGGTCTATGATTTGTGCCTAGAGTTCGGGCCGGCTGACTCCCAGGTAATCCTGAGGCCCCGGCCTGGCTACGTGCCCAAGGTTCCCACTACACCCTTCAAAGACCAAGTGGTGAACCTGCAAGTGCTGCCCCTGGAGGAGGCAGACCCAGCCCTGGCTTTGCTTTGTCCCGTCCGAGCATTAAGGTGCTACGTAGACCGGACACAAAGCTTCAAGACCTCAGACCAGCTCTTTGTCTGTTACGGAGGCCGGCAGAAGGGGTGCACCATCTCTAAGCAGAGGATGGCCCACTGGATTGGGGATGCCATAACCCTGGCTTATTAGGCTCAGGATGTGCCCTGCCCGTTCAGGTTGCGAGCTCACTCAACTAGAAGTGTTGCATCCTCCTGGGTGCTGGCTCATGGTGCCTCGCTGACAGATATTTGTAGAGCTGCCGGCTGGGCGACCCCTAACACGTTCGCTAGGTTCTATAGCCTTCGTGTAGAGCCGGTATCCTCCTGTGTTCTCACCTCAAACGGTTAGTGGCACTGAGAGGCCCCGGTTAGTGTCGGCTTGCTTAAACTGCTCCAGAGAGTCCGTACTGTAGACCCTGTTGAGATCCTCCATCACCCTAAGCAGCTGGACGCGGTGGAACGTCCGGCACCAGGCCTTCATGATGTATCCGTGAGAACCATGGAAGGGTGGGTTCCATATTGAGACCTAAGCGGTACTCATATGTGTATAGTCCACGGTATAGCCTTAGAGCCCGTGTTTCCCCGGCAGACTTCTGCCTTCCCAAGAGGGTTTTCAATCACCTCTCGGTTATGTATGGTAACCTTCGTTCCCTGAAGGAGGGAACGGAGGCGCCACGTCCCGTCGCCATGGTTGCTGTACCGTCGCTGAGCTGCTGGGTCCCCGGCTCGGCTCCTATGATCAGTGGCAGCTGGATGCAATAATTGCATGCCAATGTGCATTGGCTCGTTTAGTTTACACTCGAAGTAGATTGTTCTATAGAAGCGATATCCCATATTCGTCGGTCACCGACGTGGCGTCTCCGTTCCCTCCTTCAGGGAACGAGGGTTACCATACGTAACCGAGACATTTAATAATTTACATTTTGGTCCACATTGCAGTCCATGCCATTTCAATTCATTTAAATCCATATAAGTAGACTACAGTGTAAAAATGGTTTTATAATCTTTAACCAGATAATTTTCAAAACAGGAAATGGCATTTTACATTTTTGTGACCGCCAAAATAACGTCCACGAAAATGTCAAAACATCTTCCGTGGCTCCAAGGTCAATGCTGAGGTGCTCAGTTAACCGTTTGATTATTTAAAATATCTTTCTAAACAGAAATAATTACCACAATCCTAATGGCTTGCGTTACTGGTGCTCTAAAAGAAAACGCTCAGGTTGAGGTACAATCATCTGCATTTGTTCCAAGCTAATGAATCGAGTCAGATGTGATCCATTTAGCCTCCCTCTGTAACGTCCCCAGCCTTGATTACTGCATTGATTAGCATCTTAGAGACTGCTCCTCTCTTTGAGACAAACCCCTCAGCTGAAACATAATGAGTCAGCATATTTTTTAGAACATGGGCACTTTGGACACTGAAACAATGGACCAACTAACTAGCCAAGGAAAACAGAGAGATAAATAAACACTAACCTATTTTTTTTTTTTTTTTGATGAAAACAAGGAGGTCTATATACCTTCCATTAGCAATTCCATTAATCTCACTGGCAAATGGTGCCCTTTATTGATCCAAAATGCAACCTGCATAGTATAAACAGAAGAAGTGTTGAAAAACTGTACATTTTATATGCTTGTGGTTCGTGTTTTATCCTTTTTGGGGGGCTTATACATGGTTTACATGTTTTATTTTTTGATGAAAAGTAGTGCTTTGATCAAAAATACAATAAAACAGTGAAACTGTGAAATAATATTAAAATTTTTTATACCTATTATAGCAAAACTTTTTTTTTGTATTATTCTTCAGTCACATATTGCTTCAGAAACAATTCAAATATGCTGATTTTGTTCTGTGGGCATTATCAGTATTATTTCATCATGATTGTTAAATGAATAGAAAATTCCAAAGAACAACATTTCTTTGAAATTTAATTGGTAATTATAAATGTCTTTATGATACTTTTGTTCCATTTAATGTGTCCTTGGTGAACAAAAGTATTAAAAAAATAAAAAAATAAACCTATATATTTATAGCAAGTATATTTCTAAAGGTGCTTTTAACATGAAATTTTCAGCAGATGTCGGTAACAAGTAAGTCATCCATACATACAAGCAAAGCAAAACAAATAAGTTCAGAAATTAAGTTTTGTGTAATAAAGTACAATGACACAGGAACAAAGTATTGAACACATGAAAAAAGGGAATTGCAAAAAGGCATGGAAAGCCAAGACACCAGCTGAAATCTATCAGTAATAAGAAAGCAATCCTGTCCCTTGTCAGTGGAAATTAATATTAGCTGTTTAGTCCCAACTGATGACATATAAAAAGTTGTCACATGACCAATGTGTCATACAAGAAACATTTCAGGATTTGTAAATGCAAAGAGCTTTCTCAGGGTAACCATTTCTAACAAGAACACAATAACTGGAAGTGCTTCTTCCCTCCTTTTATAGCAATCAGTCTGCTCTTACAATCTAATTAGTATGATAGTGATTTGACCTGACTAGTACTTATTCACAGTTTCACATGTGCTGCTGATATGATTAGTTTATAATGTTAACTGGTAATTTTGTGTCAGGATTTTTTTTTTCTGTGAAAAGTTATTATTATTAGTTTATTTTTATTATTATTATTATTATCTTTTATTTTTTGGCCAAAAAAGCTTTTAGCAATTATTTAAAATTCATCTGATCAGACTAAACAATAATCTAGAAAGAATGTGATTGAACACCATGACAGCTTAAGCAGCAAACTTTGCAAAAAAAATAAAAATAAAATATGTACAGTATGTATTTACTTACTCACTTACTTACTTATTTTGTCTTTTGGAATTATGTCTCCTTATCAGAGCCACAAAATGAATTAAGTGTAGTTGGCATCTTAGCAAGTCACAGGTATAAAGGATGTGACATAAAAAAAATATCTATTGATGAATTGTAACATCGATTGTGTAAATAAGGACTTAATGCACTGCTTTGTGCAGCAATTATTCTTGGCATTAACCCATAAACTCAAATGGGCAGCATATCTCAACTAGATGTTTAGTCTATGTTTCATAATAGCATCATTAACAGACTGCAATTCTCTGATGGGGTTCAAGCTAATCTGATGTACAACATTGTCTTGTTCAGATCTGATTTTCGTATCCAATTAAAGTTTCACTTTCTGAAGCAGTGGAAGAGGAAGCAACTCTGATTGGAAAGTTGCTACACTGTAAAATATCTATTAAAGCTTAAATATCCTCATTTTATTTCCAGGCTTGGATCTGAGTCATGCGCATACTGTACCATCTGCACCCAGCACTGTAATCAAGAGCCTATGAATTTAAATGAGCCTTAGAAAGTTTTTAAATTAGGCTCAGGTGTTTGTTAAGATGATATTTAATGAAGAAAGCCAGATGCTGATTAAATGGGAGGATGCAATATGCTTTACGCAATGGTGCTTTAATTTTTTGTTTGATTATTAATTATTTATTTTCTAACAATGGCATTACTACTGCCACCACTGCTATTAATTGGAATAATAATGTGTGCTTCAGTTAAGCTAATAATTGGTATTACTCAACATTCTCACTTAACCACCTTCCCAGAATACAAGATAATGGATTATGGGCCATTAGTAGATAAGCAAGTTGCAAACTAACTTCTCCCCATTAGGGCTTCTGCATAGGTCCTCCATGACAAAGCATCAAGGCTGTGCATTTGTGAGACTGGTATGAACATTTTCTTTAATGGATGCCTTAACACCCCCATTCTCTCATCAGCATTGTGAAATCTACTCCACTGGAGTTACGGGGAGTAAGTGGAGCATGTGCCACATTGAGAAGATGAGTGCTCTTCTGAAATGGTGTCCTGGCACTCCCATCCCGGTCTCAGAGGGCCCTGTCCCGCCTTTCACGGCAGCTCACCGGTCCATCTTGGCCCAACTGCAGCTACCTCTGAGACTTCCAAGCCTGCTGCATCCTTCCCAGTGGCGGCCCAGATCTCTGCAGCTCCCTGGGAAGTAGCCTGGTATGGTGCAGCTTTCCCAGAGGTGGTCAACTCCACTTCGTCATCTCATTCTTGTAAGGGAAGGAGAAGAAGAGCTCCTATCACATGAGAACAATGGGTGTCCCCATGGTCCCAGAGGGCTCACCCTCACTGTCATGACCATGGAGGCCATCCCAGTTAGTCCTACCATGGCCAAGAAGGTTGTCCTCTCTCTTTATTCAATTAAATTCAGTTCAGTTCAGTTTATTTGTATAGCGCGTTTCACAA
Source organism: Carassius carassius (assembly GCF_963082965.1). Taxonomy (NCBI): domain Eukaryota; kingdom Metazoa; phylum Chordata; class Actinopteri; order Cypriniformes; family Cyprinidae; genus Carassius; species Carassius carassius. Next base: position 22,043,358 of record NC_081781.1, on the reverse strand, counting down.
TACAAATCGATGCAAAGCAGCTTTACAGAAAATTAAGTTTCTACAATATAATTAGTAGTAGCTTGTCAGTGGTGACTATTTCAAATTGATGTACATATGACAGATATGTATGTTAAAATTCAGGGCTGGATCCAGACTGAAGCTTGTGCAATTCCTAGTTACCACAGGATGTCAATCTGAAATAGAGAAACAAATAGAGACGTCTGTTCATCAGCTAGTCAGTGAGGAATTCACCAAGGATATTTTCGTAAAACAAAAACTGAAACTAAGACTTAAACTATTGGTCCATTTTTTTGTTTTTTTTTCGTAAACTGGAATAATAATAAATAAATAAAAATCACAATAAATGAAAAACTAAATGAAACTAACAACAGTTACATAAATTAAATATTAACAAAAATCAATAAATATTTTCGTAATTAATAAGCTATTTACTGTGGTGGAAAATCTGGCCTGTGACTGTTTAGGGAAATGCCTGTTCGCGCATGAAGTTGCTGAGGTGATTAACCGCTCAATGAAGGACCGTAACCTTGAACACATTGCTAACGCTGTTAGTCCTAAGCAGCTGATCATAAACGATGCGTCTGTGGCAGTGAAATGGAAAATAACACAGGTTATGAGACAGAAGTTGAACTTTAAACTTGAGTGCTGCATTTTTAGTTTCTTGTGCGAGACGCGGGTGCAACAGTAAAAAGTCCGTCAAGCACCAAAAAAAAAAAAACTTTATTGTAGCCTACTACTACTGAGCTGTCATATAAGGCAACACACACACACACACACACGCATACACAAACAGAGAGACACACACTATTTCCAGATCTTTAATATTAATTAGTTTGTCTGAATTTTTCTTAGTTTTTACTTGTATACTTTTAAGTTGCATTTATTATTTTTGTTCAATCTCAAACCATTATGTTATTTGTATTATTAAGATGTCTGCACAAGAGTTAACTAATCTGTGCAAAAAAATTTAACTTTGATTAAATTAAATGTCTTGCTTTGGTCTTCACTGGAAGTGTTCTGTTTGTAATTACTTCTAAAATAATATAATATAATTACTAAAACTGAAACTAAAACTAAATAAAATAAAGTAAAAACTATATACAAATGTGTTTGCAAAAAAAAAAAAAAAACTAAAACTAACAAAACGATTGATGAAACTAACTAAAACTAAACTGAAATTTAAAACAAAATTGAAAACAATATTACAATAAAAACTAATTTAAAAATGCAAAACTATCATAACCTTGTGAAAAATGTGAGGTTAACTGCAAGGTAGTTGGCTAGCACTCCAGCTTGTCACTATTGGAAGAGACAAAAATGTCCATGAATAGTAATTACACAGAATAAGGCTGTCTGTCAAAACAAAATAAAACCATTAAAATATCAAGTAAATAAGTATTGTGATACTTGGTGCCACAGTGACACTCTTGTCCCAAGAATTATTTCTTTACCACGATACTCAGTATGTTGTCCCACGACGAGTCATTTTTCCCTGTTGCATCTACACAAAATCTGAGGGTTCCCCCACCTGCCAAATCCCACTTTAACCACGCAAAACTTTTCAATATACAAAGGAAAAACTTTTCTGATTTTAATATGTCGTTGTTGTGTAAGCTGCCCTTATTCTATTAATGTTCTCTGGCCTGACTTGGTTTGATTTGTGTATGTCTAATTATCACTGAGTTTTGTTCCAGTGTTGTCCTACTACAGGTCATTTATATTCCAGCCAAGTCTATGTAAGAGTTTTGTTAAATGCCCAGAAAGAAGCAAATTAGGTTTAGCATGGTGTCACATAATCATATCAGTTTAAAATACCTCTCAAGCAATGATATATTTAGACATTTCTAAAAGGGAGTTGTGCCAATTAGTTATGTTCTTTTGCATGTTATTGAACTATACCGAAATAAAGAGAATTAGATGATTGCACGTGTTATTGCGTTTACTAGCAAATCATGTTACCACATTACTATGTAAAAACACCTGCTATAGATAATATGACCGCAGTCACACAGCAAGCAGCTCTACATTTTAATCATCAATAGATTAATTCCTGCCAGTGGCATTCATGAGTGAGTCTGACTGACCCCACACTGTGTGGCTGGCTGAAGACTACTATTTCAGCAATGTGTAATAACACAGACAGACAGAAGAAAGCAAATAATCAGATGATGACTGATGCCTCAAATCTTTATTTTTAAATAAATAAATACACTCAAATGAAATCAATTTTATTTGTAGAGGAACTGCAACAATAATGTTTTATTCATTATTATACCAAATACCATAATAATAATAATAATAATAATAATCTATTCTTAAAAATAAACTATATATGGGGTTAAGATTTTGTATCTGAATTTGTGAGATTCTATCAAAATTCTGACTTTATATATAAATGAAAGAAGAGGGGGGGGGGTATTTGGTTGTTAGCATGTTGTGCTTCTATTGGATTGTGATTCTTTTTCATGGAGGATCTGATTCTGAACAAGGCCTTTCTCGCTGTAAGTGTCAAGGTCCATAAGAGGAATCAGCATTGTGTTTTTCGCCAAAGCCTTTCTAATTCTGTGCAGATGGAAAAAGGAAGTTGGCTTTGTGCTGTTGCTTGGAGACGTGTGTTTCCCTGATTCATATGAGATGAGCTTCAATGCTTTATGTCCTCACAGCAGAATTCTCCAGGTCCAGATTAAGAGCTTAAGACCCTATTTCCCCCGTAGGATTTAAGAGAAAAAAATCTGCATAATCGCTCTGGGAATCATATGCACTCTTTTGACTCTTTTCACTGTGCTTATGGGAATCATGAAACTAGGGGTGTGTCCTGTTCAAATAAGCCCAACACATACTCAAATGATTTCAAGTTGAACGAAATGCAAAAGAGACAATGAACGATTACAGCAACATCATCATGCATGAAGAAAATGTTTTAATGTTTTTTTATTTTTATTATTTTTATTTTATTTTTTTATGATATGCACTGCCAATTATTTTGGCAGTGTCACTCAAGCAGTAATCTTGCAATAGCCTTTACAATCTTTACAATTATTTAACTTTGTTGTATAATATTTCAATGTAGCATTATCTTTCATTTAAAAATTGTATTTATTTATTTAAAATGATTATGAATTGTTATTTGTTAGTCCTAAATAATTGCAGTCTTGGAGCCAAAACTGCTCACTTTTCGAAAAACCTGCTCCATGATCCAAGCAAACTGTGGAACTTGGCTCTCCGCTTCTACACCACACTGCTCACATAGTGTGTTTCAATAATGGCTTTCGTAAGCACCCTCATGACCACCTTAAATCACCAGAGTTTTGTAACTTCTCTGATATATATATATATCAAAAATCCTGCTTTGTACTCAACACACACAAAAAGTACAAGAAAATGCCCTCCAATCAAACCCTATGAAAAGATCCCACTGTCTGCTGTTGTCAGAGCCTCAAAAAAGCACATATTTAATCCAGAAATGGGAAGCAAAGTATAAATTTAGAGTGTTGTTGTTTCTTCAGTACTACTTATGCTAGAATGGTTTTCTCTGTTTCTCTGGTGAGAAAGCATCTATAAAAAACATGAATGTAAATGTAACGGCTTCTCATTACAAAACAGCTCTGTGCTCACCGAATCCATCATGAGATGTGCAGGTTTGCTTATCTCGTTCTCAGATGAAATACCTCTTTCTGGATGTGGGCTGGAATAGAAACATCCCTCATGAAATGAGATGTTTCTTTTCTTCTTAGTTGGAAATTGATGTGGGTTTTATTGCTGTGCTGATGGCATTCCTGTTGCTTAAGGTTGTACATTCTCTAAAGCATCTCATTCAACTTGACGTTTTTTTTTTAGCGAGAGAGAGTCTCGTCGTGTGTGAATATCTGTGTGCAAGTACTACAGCCGAGCCCACATCAGACATAAGATTACAATAATAGCAGCACGTATCATTATTGGGGGGAACATAGAAGGCTTCTTGAGGGAAAGTAGATGATTGAGGTTGAGGTGAGTGTCTGCGTGTGATTGAGAGAAAGAAATGGGGAGGAAAAGGAACAAACCAGCAATCAGAACAGCTGATGTGAGAAGGTCAGTGGTGCCACTGAAGTTATTGTCTTTATTTACTGGTCTGAGACCATTCAATATAAACAACTCAAATTCTGGACAGCAAACTGAAAGAAAGCCAGACCTGAACGGAGGGAATGATTGACATGAACTCATCTGAACATGTAATGAAGATAGGAGACAATTTCAGTACATAGCTCTAAAGACTTAAAATAATCAAAGATGTCTACAGCATTTGAGATGCCAAACATCGCAGATTATCGTTTTAACGTGAGATCTTTCTTTTTTTCTTAACTAATTTTGCAGTGATTTCATTAGTAATTGTTGCGTATTCTTTTAAAAAGACAATCAAACATCCAGTAATGTACTGGCAGCATCTAAAACTCAAGCATTTTAGGTATGAGCAACTTTGAGAAATAAAGGTTTTATTATTATTATTATTATTATTTAAAGAAATCTATACATTAATCTATAAAATATACAAAAATGAATTCTAAAATACACAGCTTGTTCAATGGAAACTTTAATGTAACAGAAACTCTTACAAATGTCAAACATAATTGAACATTAAACAATAATAGATGCTTCCCTTCACTCAAAAACATAAAATAGCATTTAATTTCAAAATTTACTCTCCATATCCAGCCGTATGCAAAGCATACTGGGAACTAACAATCACCACTAAAGTAAAACTGCAAAATTTAGCTAATTCTCTTAAAATAAATAGGTAGCCTTCTTTCCTTAATTATTTTAGTTTAATCAGTTCCCCAATTCAAGCACCAAAACTACTTAAGTCTCCTGAAATAAAATGAGGAAAAAAGTCCTCAATATTTTCTATACAACACTGAATCACATTTTCTTTAATGAAATCCACACATTATTTTTAATTATCTTATTTTTTTAATGAAAATTACAAGACCCGTGATTAATTGTTTTGACAGTGTAGTGGGTGCAGGACACTAGTTCATTTATATAAGTGAGCACAGCAAAATAAAGTTAGCTGTGACATATTACACTCAAAAATCCTTCATACAGCGGACTGAAAAAAAAAAAAAAAAAAGGAATTAAATAAAAAAATAAATAATAATAATTAAAAATAAATAAATAAAGATACATAAAAATAATGACACTAGCTACATTTAATAATAATAATAACACACACACACATATGTAATTTATAGTTATTCCTGTGATGCAAAGCTGAATTTTCAGCATCATTTCTCCAGCCTTCAGTGTCACATGTAACATCCAGTCTATCACATGATCATTTAGAAATCATTCTAATATTCTGATTTATTATGAGTGTTGGAAACAGTTCTGCTGTCTAATATATTTGATGAATAAAAGGTTAAAAAGAACTTAAATTCATTCAAAAAAAAAAAAAAAAATCTAATAATATATATTCTAATAATATATTTTCTTCACTATCACTTTTTATCAATTTAACACATCCTTGCTGAATAAAAGTATTGATTTTATTTATAAAAAAAAAGAAAGAAAAAAAAAAAGACTGACCCGAAATTACTGACAAGTAGTGTATATTGTTATTACAAAATATGTATATTTTAAAAACATAGCTTCCTTTTTTTTCATCAAAGTATCCTAAAAAAGTATCACATGTTCTGAAAAAATATTAGGCAGCAGTACTGTTTCCAACTTTGATAATGATTCATCATATTAGAATGATTTCTAAAGGATCATGTGATAATGATCCTAAAAATTCAGCTTTGCATCACAGAAATAAATGATAATTTAAAGTATAATAAATTTAAAAACAATTATTTTAAATTGTAATAATATGTCACAATATTAGATTTTTTTTCCTGTAATTTTGATCAAATAAATGCAGGCTTGATGAGCAGAAGAAACTTCTTTCAAAAACATTAAAAATAGTAATGTTTCCAAACTTTTGGTCTGTACTAATATATATATATATAATGTTGAAAGTCAGACAACAAAATATGTAGCTAAAATATATTGATTACAACCACTTACCTTAAATATGTAGTAAATTCTGTGATTTATTTATTTTTTTATTTTTTTATTGTTATTATTATTATGATTGCACCAGTAAAACTAATAAAAAAAAAAAAAAACATAATAATAAAAAAATTGGACCAAAAACTATTGACCTGACCATGCTTTGCTTAAGTTTTTTTTTTTTTTTTTTATTGCTAATGCAAACTTTTTACACCACAGACTGAACTGCATCACTTGATAATTAGTTGACCTAAATTGATATTATCTTACTGTGTACATAATTTAACAGCTGACAGCTATTCAACCTAATTCATCATTACTTACCTTTCTATTAAAGCTATCTGACATTATCATGAATTTATTCTGACACAGTTTTTTTAAGTTATTTAAATATTTTATGACATTTTCAAAACTATATTGAATAAACTGTGATAATGTGCAAAATGTTGAAGACGTCTGAATACATTTTGGTTTGACTATATATTATTGCTTAAAACACTGCTTTCACAAAGACTTCTCTGAAGATTCAGTAAGTGCCTTATATGTGCCTTATAAGTGAAAATACGTCCCCCCTAGTTTCAAACAGTTATTCCAGAGAGATCTGTAAATCACAGAACTTTCTGAAATCACTGACATTCCCTGATAATTAGCAAACACTCTGTGTTTGGAGTAAAGAAAAAAGGAGGAAAAAAAATCCCAGGGGAAATAATGAGGCAAACACTCTTTATTATAATGTGCATAAACTGTTCTGTCACCTGAGAATCATTGCTGATGATGGCAGGGCTCCCTACCCACTGTATAATTGGGTCACCTTAGAGCAGAAACTCTCCTTTGATCTCATGTTTAGCTTCAAATGAGTCCCTGAGAGCAGGAAGAAAGAGCACAACACACATGGAAGTATTATCACCAAACTCTCATGAGATATGAGTGCTTTGTTTCTGTGCTTACTGGGCAGGGTCGTGAAATATTAAAAGTCACTGTTAAAGGGTGCTAGAAAATGTGTTAATGTTTGCAAAAACACACCGATTTTTGTTATTTGTTTAATTGTATTGTATTTTTGCTAGTAGTAATACTTGAAGATGAAAGTCTGATTATAGTGGTCAAATCTTTGTAGAGATAAATTCTTAAGGGTCAGTGTTGCTCTGTAACATATTGGCTTTCATTGTTTCAGAATATGTTTCTTTTGTGGTCCCTTTAGTTGAAACAAAGTCTTTCGTGTTTGGTACGACATGAGTAAATGATGGTAGAATTTTCATTTCTGGTTGAACTATATATCAAGGCAGCTTTTAAAAACCTTTTTTTTTTCCTGTGGGAATTAAAGGAGCATTAAGTGTTGTTTGAAAAAAAAAAAAAACACTTTTGACCACAACATCAGCCAGAGTCCCAAAACACACTTTTAGCCAATCAGCAGTAAGGGGGCATGTCTTGAAATGATAGTGAGAGTTCTCAGATTGAGTGTACAGAAGTATATTAATAGATCGGCTATAGATAGCGACGGCAGATAAAAAGGAGCAAAATATCAGAGAAGCAAAATATTAAAAATAAGTGTTACAATCAGCAAGAGGTAGGGCCCACGTAAATATCAGAGCAGGAGAACTCAAGGAGCGGGAAGGCCTGGAATTGGATTCCAAGGTTGTGATGTTTTTTCTTCTTGATTGATGAGTAAAGTTAATTTTGCTGTGTTTGACACAACTTATCATTACTGAATATGCTTCTGTGTCATCTTCACTTGTTTCTGCAATCACCATGGTTGTGTTCAAATACTTGTGGGGCGGAGATATCAAAAGAGGGACGAGGTGTTGTCAGGGTATAGGCGTGTTTGTTTTGGTGCTATCAAATACAAACATCATTTGGCAAAAATCACTTAGTGCACCTTTAAGCAATAACATAGGGTTAAAGCGCCGTGTTTTTAACCCCTGTGAGGCTGATGTCTTTTAATTCGTCTTTTTTTTTTTTTCTGCACAGGTATGGGCAATAGCTGAAAATTTTCATCTTCAGTCGTCTTTTCCTTTTCTGCTCTCTCTCTCTCTTTCTCTGTGTGTTAGGCATGCATTGGCAACACGGCAAAAACCAACTTAGCCATGCGTTAAATTGTGTCTTTGAGGAAATGAATAAATAAAATTGAGAAACTAATTCTTTGACGGCGCACATCTGTTATGCGTGAGCATCATATAGACTGTTCTGCCAATGGACCTCCTTCAACCAGGTCAGTGACTGACCAGCAGATCTCACAGACTTGCATTTACTATTCTTTGTTGGTGTTCTTGCGTTAACGTTGAACTGTGTGATTTCTGCACCTCTAGGGACACTGAATGGAGTAACTAAATGGAACAGGTTTACCAAAAAGCACTTCTGCTTGCCTTAAGGGTACTCTAAATAAAACCCAGGAAAACAAACTTAAAATATTTGTGAAACATTAAAACTTTGGCCTTGTGTGAGATATCATTATTTATCCCTATGTATATTCCGCAGTTTCTTTAGTTTTGATTTACACTAACAGTACCTGAATCACTTTGCTCCATCAACAGTCCAGTGCAGTTTCTTTAAGATAAGAATCACATCACAATTCCACACATCGCAATTTTGTGAGTGTGTGTGTAATGTGATTTGAATTTCTAGTAAAATGTGCATACCAAATGCTGTGCTGCTTAAAAATAGACACCAGATGTTAATTTCTCATTTCTTTAATTGCTTATTAATTTTGAACAATACAGGTGCATCTCAATAAATTAGGATGTTGTGTAAAAGTTCATTTATTTCAGTAATTCAACACAAATTGTGAAACTTGTGTATTAAATAAATTCAACACAGAATGAAATAACTTTTGGTTCTTTTAATTGTGATGATTTTGGCACACATTTAACAAAAACGCACCAATTTACAATCTCAAAAAAATGACAATATGGTGACATATTTTATGGTTTATGGTTCCTGAGCCTTCAAAATGGTCTCTCAGTTTGGTTCACTAGGCTACACAATCATGGGGAAGACTGCTGATCTCCACTCCTGAACCACAGACAACATCAGAGGTGTCTTACCTGGGCTAAGGAGAAGAAGAACTGGACTGTTGCCCAGTGGTCCAACAACTTCTTTTCAGATGAGAGCAGGTTTTGGATTTAATTTGGGAAACCAAGGTCCTAGAGTCTGGAGGAAGGGTGGAGAAGCTCATAGCCCAAGTTGCTTGAAGTCCAGTGTTAAGGTTCTACAGTCTGTGATGATTCGGGGTGCAATGTCATCTGCTGGTGTTGGTCCATTGTGTTTTCTGACAACCAAAGTCACTACACCCATTTTACCAAGATGTTTTGGAGCACTTCATGCTTCCTTCTGCTGACGAGCTTTTTGAAGATGCTGATTTCATTTTCCAGCAGGATTTGGCACCTCCCCACACTGCCAAAAGCACCAAAAGTTGGTCAAATGACCATGCTGTTGGTGTGCTTGACTGGCAAGTAAACTCACCAGACCTGAACCCCAGAGAGAATCTATGGGCTATTGTCAAGAGAAAAATGAGAAACAAGAGACCAAAAACTGCAGATGAGCTGAAGGCCACTGTCAAAGAGACCTGGGCTTCCATACCACTTCAGCAGTGCCACAAACTGATCACCTCCATGCCACACTGAATTGAGGCAGTAATTAAAGCAAATGGAGCCTACCACCCTACCAAGTATTGAGTACATGTACAGTAATTGAACAAACATTCCAGAAGGCTAACAACTCACTAAAAGTGTGTGTGTGTGTGTGTGTGTGTGTGTGTTTAATTGGTCTTCTGAAGTATTTTAATTTATTGAGATTTGAAGTGGTGAGAGTGAATTGGTGGGGTTTTGTTTAATTTGAGCCAAAATCATCACAATTAAAAGAACCAAAGACTTAAACTACTTCATTCTGTGTGCATTGCATTTATTTAATACATGAGTCTCACAATTTGAATTGAATTACTGAAATGAATTAACTTTTCCACAACATTCAAATTTATTGAGTTGCACCTGTAAATTCAATACTCTCAATAAAGTCAATATTCTTCCAAATAAACACAAATTCACAGGTAAAAAGAAGACACACATTTTATGCAAACCTGCGCTGATTACCATGTTAAATAATACAAATACATATATATATATATATATATATATATATATATATATATATATATATATATATATGTGTGTAATGTCCTGCTGAACTTCGATATTTTACCGTGGATTTGTTTACATACAAATCACAATTCAACATGGGGTTTTCAAAATGATTGAAACTAAAAGATGGTACTGTGCTAACTATATTAAAACTGACTGAGATGTCGCAACACAAGTGTGAGTAATTCTTTCCATTGCATAGTCACTGCTGCTTTGTCGTTTTTATACAGATAGTTTGATGTGTTTTGAGTAATTTATGACTTTTTTTTTTCCTAAATCGCAGCAGCGTCCATCTATGAGGAATGTACACTGTGACAAACATACACAACTGTTAGCCAATCATAGCAGTGGGCTGATATTAAGTATAAAAATACAAGACTGTGTAGCGTGAATTGGTGTTTTGAAATAGCATGAATGACTAAATGTAAGAAAATTAAGCTCAACTTCATGTAAATTAATACAGTTATGTTATTGTTTTGTAGCTAACCAACAATACAATGGCATCTATAATATGTTTAAAATGAAGTTCCATATATAGCACTTCAAAGGTTATTTTACCAATTAAAAGTGCTCCCTTTGAAGGTGGAAAGAGTTTCTGGAGGTCATAATGGTGTGGCCAGCGATATTGAGCAGCCTGTGTTATTATGCTAGTAAATGGAGCTCCTTCTGTTTAAAGCAATCATTTCCATTCATTCCTATCATCCCCCTGTTTTGAAATGCTCAGCTCCACCACGTACTGATGGAGTCAACTAAAAACACCATTAATCAAGATGCTGCTCTGTTTGAAGTTCTGCGCTCCTGTATTTCGACTTAACTCATACTGGTATGGATCAGTTCTTTATTTACCTCAAGCATGACTCAGGATCCCTTTGTGCTTTTCTGCGGCACTCACACGGATAGGCAGTCGTTTTCAGGATCTGATGGACTTTAAATGTGCAGTAGAGTCTTTTCGTAATCATACACAGTCAGTGGTCTCACAATGGTGTCATAAAAAATAGTCTATAGAATTCACATAAAGTAATTTGTATTTTGCCTATAAGCGGATTATCGTCTGTATCCAGGTTTTGCTGATATTTAGGATTAAGGCCAACATGTTGGATGGTAAGTTGCAAACACAACGTTCTTACCATTGAGGAACAGGCTGAGTCTGAAAAGAGTGTCTTCACTTTACCAAAAAAGCGCAAATTCTGTCATCATCATGTTATTTTAAACTTCTATTAGTCTCTTTTTTTCTGTGGAACACTAAATGGAGACGTGTTTTTATTTAGTTCAATTGCAATTAATGAGGGCTGGAGCATTCTAGATGTTAAACGTGTTGGATTTGTGTTTGTCCTGTTTTAAATGAAAAATGTTCACTCTGAACTTTTCAGATCTGTGTTCTCTTGAAGTACAAACCGCTGTTCCTGATCATGTGTAACAGAGACATTTCATCCTGATGCATTTTGATGGTTGCAGGAAGCAGGAAGACTCTTTCTTATCTGTAATACCAGGCGGAGAGAGATTTTTTTTTGCCATCATCTCCTTTTGGTGTTGAGACTGAATGATTTGAAGTGATGTGCAGATTTTGTCAGTTCAGAAAATATACAACCCGAATTCCGGAAAAGTTGGGACGTTTTTTAAATTTTAATAAAATGAAAACTAAAAGACTTTCAAATCACATGAGCCAATATTTTATTCACAATAGAACATAGATAACATAGCAAATGTTTAAACTGAGAAAGTTTACAATTTTATGCACAAAATGAGCTCATTTCAATTTTTTTATTTCTGCTACAGGTCTCAAAATAGTTGGGACGGGGCATGTTTACCATGGTGTAGCATCTCCTTTTCTTTTCAAAACAGTTTGAAGACGTCTGGGCATTGAGGCTATGAGTTGCTGGAGTTTTGCTGTTGGAATTTGGTCCCATTCTTGCCTTATATAGATTTCCAGCTGCTGAAGAGTTCGTGGTCGTCTTTGACGTATTTTTCGTTTAATGATGCGCCAAATGTTCTCTATAGGTGAAAGATCTGGACTGCAGGCAGGCCAGGTTAGCACCCGGACTCTTCTACGATGAAGCCATGCTGTTGTTATAGCTGCAGTATGTGGTTTTGCATTGTCCTGCTGAAATAAACACGGCCTTCCCTGAAATAGACGTTGTTTGGAGGGAAGCATATGTTGCTCTAAAACCTTTATATACCTTTCAGCATTCACAGAGCCTTCCAAAACATGCAAGCTGCCCATACCGTATGCACTTATGCACCCCCATACCATCAGAGATGCTGGCTTTTGAACTGAACGCTGATAACATGCTGGAAGGTCTCCCTCCTCTTTAGCCCGGAGGACACGGCGTCCGTGATTTCCAACAAGAATGTCAAATTTGGACTCGTCTGACTATAAAACACTATTCCACTTTGAAATAGTCCATTTTAAATGAGCCTTGGCCCACAGGACACGACGGCGCTTCTGGACCATGTTCACATATGGCTTCCTTTTTGCATGATAGAGCTTTAGTTGGCATCTGCTGATGGCACGGCGGATTGTGTTTACCGACAGTGGTTTCTGAAAGTATTCCTGGGCCCATTTAGTAATGTCATTGACACAATCATGCCGATGAGTGATGCAGTGTCGTCTGAGAGCCCGAAGACCACGGGCATCCAATAAAGGTCTCCGGCCTTGTCCCTTACGCACAGAGATTTCTCCAGTTTCTCTGAATCTTTTGATGATGTTATGCACTGTAGATGATGATATTTGCAAAGCCTTTGCAATTTGACGTTGAGGAACATTGTTTTTAAAGTTTTCCACAATTTTGTTACGCAGTCTTTCACAGATTGGAGAGCCTCTGCCCATCTTTACTTCTGAGAGACTCTGCTTCTCTAAGACAAAGCTTTTATAGCTAATCATGTTACAGACCTGATATCAATTAACTTAATTAATCACTAGATGTTCTCCCAGCTGAATCTTTTCAAAACTGCTTGCTTTTTTAGCCATTTGTTGCCCCCGTGCCAACTTTTTTGAGACCTGTAGCAGGCATTAAATTTTAAATGAGCTAATTAAGTGGATAAAAGTGTAAAATTTCTCAGTTTAAACATTTGCTACGTTATCTATGTTCTATTGTGAATAAAATATTGGCTCATGTGATTTGAAATTCCTTTAGTTTTCATTTTATTAAAATTTAAAAAACGTCCTAACTTTTCCGTAATTCTGGTTGTAGTTTACAGGATTTGGGGATGTCTGTATTATACTATGTAAGCCCTGATGTTGGACAAAAATGTATGTCAGTCTTTGCAGCACAAAACTAGATTATTTGTGTCTTAGTTTGTTCAGTTGTTTTGATTAATATGTAGAAAGTAGATTAATGAACCCTTGTGAAAAACAATTATAAACTTATGTGTACTTTATAAATGCTTGTCAGTACATGCGACTGAAAAACTATGCAAACTTGAACTATATTTCAAACACAATGTATATAAATACATACAATAAAGACTACTAAGTAGGTCAAGATGAATTTTAAATTCAACTAATTGTGTTTAATATCAGTTTTAATGCATTTTCATTGCATTTGAATTAACATTCAAATAAGGATCAAAATATTACATTCAATTTACACTTACATGTACAGTAAGTATAGTTTAAGTGTATTTTTTTAACAAGTACCCTTTTGCAATTAATAATTTTGATGAAGGTAATAATATATATATATATATATATATATAAACTTGCAATTGTGAGAAAAAAAGAAACTTACCTTTTTTATTTATTTATTTATTTATTTTATATCATGCATAAACAAGCTTCCATAGCTTCCAAATTAAACACAAGCACTAGATTATGTAAAAACAACAACAACAAACAACAAAATGTTGCAAATACAGCATTTCCAAAAGTGACAGTTTTGATGGGGCAAGTAAGTCATTGTCAGTCATCTGCTTGTAGTTGCTAGGGTTGTTCCAACACTTTTTAGTGAATTATTGTACTTTTGGCACAAAAAATAATAATAATAATAATAATTACCCATGGGCACATTTACCCATGTGGAATAATTTAGTCTTTCTAAAGAGCTGCTCAAGTATCAAATGACCATTTGCCGATGCCATTAAAAAGTCCACCTTATGCAAATACCTAAATTAGACAACACAGCATGCATGTTAATGCAAAATGCCTACAGTTTAGCATTTGAATTGTCGACATGACTTTGTCCAAACAAATAATGCTTTTGACCTCAGAACAGAAGAATAGATGACACTTTCACAAATTATTTTCCAGCACTGAATTATTAATAATTTATCAAGATTCAATGGATTAAGCTAGCACTTCCTGTATGAATTGAACACATTATTTGTGTGCATCCATAAATATATATTTTTATATTAATAAACAAAAATAAAAACAATAAACCTATAATAAAACAAAAAAAGCACACTATTTTAATTTAATTTAAAATAGTTTATTGTTTAAATGAATTGCAAATGTAGTGTGTCTGTGCCACGCTTTCATGTCCCATACAAGCCTGCATAATTTCACATGCCATTTTTCAAACCCAGTCAAACAAATCTTGGAGGTCACTCTGTCATTACAGTGCAGCATAGTCATTATTTTTCCCCCTGCTGGGGTTTTGCTTTGAGCGCTGTAATTGAACAGTAACATTGTGCGATGCTCTTTATTACAGATGACCAACGTGCTGAGTGCAGTTAGAAATGTTTGAGTCTCTTTTTAGTCCACAGGTAGTCCATACTAATGATTAAAAAAACATTGTTGAGACTTTTTTTTTTAATTAATTATTTTTTATTATTATTTTGTATTATTTTTTTAAGTAGTATTAAAAAAAGTCATTGAGCCATGAAAGTTTATTAGAAAAGCTAATATATTACTCTTTTTGTCATTATTTAGCTTATTATTATTTTATGTTTTTTTGTTTGTTTGTTTGTTTGTTTATTTTTTACATTTACATATACACATATACATATATACACTTAATCAATCATAATTATTTTAATTAATCTGTAACTAAAATAAAACAATACAAATGTCTCTTTATTTAGTTTGGCCATCAGTTCCATTCATTTTCACCATTCTCATGTGCGTCTACCAGTTTAAGGGCCTCACCAGTCCAGTAAATCAAGATTCAAATGGCCTTTCCATTACCGAACCCCTCATGTCACATCCCAAACCTCAGAGACTCATTATTTACATTCAGCATAAGTCTTGTTAATGTAACGTCTAAGAAAATGAAGAGATGTTAGCGAGCTCCACATGGAATAATTTTGTTCCTGCCAAATTTCGCACTGTATTTCATCGCAGGCTGTGGAAAACGTCGCACAGTTAACATCTCAGTAAAGATAAATCCAGATCTCACCAGGATTCCTGTACGGGTAATTAATGCACATAACTTTACACGTTTACAATTATTTATAGACAGTTATATTAAGATTACATCACCTTTACATGTGACGTGCTACATCAGACCCAACATCATTATACGCCCTCAAACTGGCAGAGTTGAATTCGATCGCGCTTGGTGAAATCAATGTCTGTACGTCATGAATAAAACATGTAAGCGGCACGGCTGATCTGCATAGGGCATGGTGGGAAGGTTACAGCACATGTCATATTTATGGGCTTTGGTTAATGGAGGGGAATAGAAAGCAGATAAAATATCTGCCTCGGCCTGCACGTGTCTCACCAGCTCCACTCGCAGAAGCACGATATCGCACCGAACATCTGAACTTGAAAACAATCATCCTGTCGCTTGAAAGGAAAATCCATTCCTGTGGTTGGTGATCTGCGTTAAATACCAAAGAGCAGGAGGGGAAGATCATTATTTCCCTGAACACACACAGAGCAATTGTCTTCAGTGCTGAAATAGAACTATAATATAGAAAGAAACAGATCCCAAAGCACACAGGGTGGCAATCCTGCTCATGCAAAGCCTTACATGTCTACAGAGTGTAAAATCAAAGGTATTTGCTGTCGACTACACGTGGATATCGTGTATTGCTTCCTGAGTTGGGCTGCACGGCGTGAAGTGCTCCGGCAGGATCTTGGGAAATCAGCATGTTGTCTTCTCGGCTCACGGGGTTGTGCTTACCTCCTCTAGAGTCATCTGCTGTTCATTTTAGCTCTTTGATTGTGCGGCGAGGAAATGTTCCTCCTGGAGAGGGAATCTTCCACACAGCTGCCAATCTCTCTGTGAGAAAAGCTCTTTCACTTTGTCTTTCTTAAGAGTTAATTCCCAGCCTTGCAAAACAGAACATATTGGTGATAATGGGGAAATAACCCTTGTGATTTCTAATGTTGAAAACATGGTCATGCTTGTTTGTTTTAACTGATGAACATTTCATTGGTTATTTCAGTTCATTTATTTGACACTAAATGCAGAATTTACAGAATAAATGCTGTTTAACTGTTTTAATGACAATATTGTGCTAAAAATAGTGATAACTA
The DNA here is from genome assembly GCF_963082965.1 of Carassius carassius. Lineage (NCBI taxonomy): Eukaryota > Metazoa > Chordata > Actinopteri > Cypriniformes > Cyprinidae > Carassius > Carassius carassius. The sequence continues at coordinate 22,026,777 of NC_081781.1, read as the reverse complement.
TGATATAATGTTAAATGATTAGTATTAAATATTCTGTTTAAGTAGTAAATTTTCAACAAACTGTTGAACCCAAAAAATAAATGTTCACCCTTGGGATATCTGAGGAGTAGATGAGTTTGTTTATTTATCAGAACAGGTTTGGAGAAATTTGGCATTACTGTACATCACCAATGTATCCTCTGCATCTGTTCTGATTAAGAAACAAACTGTGTTTTGTTCTTCCCGTGTCTGATCTTGGATTGTTTATTTTGACTCTGATTCTCTGCTGCCTGCCCCTATCTCCGCTTGTTCCTGTTGTTTTACTTGACTGTTGGGTGTTAGTGGTGACTTGACCTGACTCTGGATGGTCAACGGTGACCTGACTAGGCTCTGGGAAATGAATAGGGACCTGGTCAACGGTGACCTGACTAGGCTCTGGGAAATCAACAGGGACCTGGTCAACGGTGACCTGACTAGACTCTGGGAAATCAATAGGGACCTGATCAATGGTGACCTGACTAGGTTCTGGGAAATCGACAGGGACCTGATCAACAGGGACCTGACTTGACTCTGGGAAGTCAAGAGGGAACGGACTTGACTCATGAAGTTTAACTGTTGTTTTATTTGACTGTTGGGTGTTAGTGGTGACTTGACCTAACTCTGGGAAATCAACAGTGACTTGACCTAACTCTGGGAAATCAACAGTGACTTGACCTAACTCTGGGAAATCAACAGTGACTTGACCGAACTCTGTGAAATCAACAGTGACTTAGTGGTGACTTGACCTAACTCTGGAAAGTCAACGGTGACTTGACCTAACTCTGGGAAATCAACAGTGACTTGACCTAACTCTGAGAAATCAACAGGGACCTGGTCGACGGGGACCTGACTGGACTCTGGAAGGTCGACGGGGACCTGACTTTGCTCATGAAGGTCGACGGGGACCTGACTTTGCTCATGAAGGTCGACGGCGACTTGACCGAGCACTGGACGGTCAGCGGTGACTTGAACAAAACACAGGAGAAAATGCTAGACAGGCTAAACAAGACTCCGCAATCTGGTGGAGTGAGTGTGCTGCTTATATGTGTGTGTGTCTATTAGCTGAAATGAAGTGCAGGTGTGATTGCAGATGCAGATGTGTGTGTGCAATCAGTACCAGGAATGAGGCAGGATGGGAAATGGAGTTCTGAATGAGTCCTGAGTAGAGTGCCCTCTACTGAAGATCATGGTCACTCCAACTAATGATCGTGACAGTTTTATTTTGTTTTATTTGGGTATATCTTGTGAGACCCCATAAAACAATTAATGTATTGTACTGCATCAGGTCTTTTTGATAATAAAATATTTAAAAGCTAACAACTCAGATCGGCTTTTTACATAAGTATTGTTATTTTCCTACACTAAGTGAAAATTGTTCTCATATGCAGTCTGATACTGTTTATCTACAATCTCCATTTCTTCTTGTTGTTCAAAATCATACAAGTACATTTATTCATTTAATTACAGTATGTAAATGTTTGACAGCTGATGACATTTCTGATTTTATTACAACCCGAATTCCGGAAAAGTTGGGACGTTTTTTAAATTTTAATAAAATGAAAACTAAAGGAATTTCAAATCACATGAGCCAATATTTTATTCACAATAGAACATAGATAACGTAGCAAATGTTTAAACTGAGAAATTTTACACTTTTATCCACTTAATTAGCTCATTTAAAATTTAATGCCTGCTACAGGTCTCAAAAAAGTTGGCACGGGGGCAACAAATGGCTAAAAAAGCAAGCAGTTTTGAAAAGATTCAGCTGGGAGAACATCTAGTGATTAATTAAGTTAATTGATATCAGGTCTGTAACATGATTAGCTATAAAAGCTTTGTCTTAGAGAAGCAGAGTCTCTCAGAAGTAAAGATGGGCAGAGGCTCTCCAATCTGTGAAAGACTGCGTAAAACAATTGTGGAAAACTTTAAAAACAATGTTCCTCAACGTCAAATTGCAAAGGCTTTGCAAATCTCATCATCTACAGTGCATAACATCATCAAAAGATTCAGAGAAACTGGAGAAATCTCTGTGCGTAAGGGACAAGGCCGGAGAGCTTTATTGGATGCCCGTGGTCTTCGGGCTCTCAGACGACACTACATCACTCATCGGCATGATTGTGTCAATGACATTACTAAATGGGCCCAGGAATACTTTCAGAAACCACTGTCGGTAAACACAATCCGCCGTGCCATCAGCAGATGCCAACTAAAGCTCTATCATGCAAAAAGGAAGCCATATGTGAACATGGTCCAGAAGCGCCGTCGTGTCCTGTGGGCCAAGGCTCATTTAAAATGGACTATTTCAAAGTGGAATAGTGTTTTATGGTCAGACGAGTCCAAATTTGACATTCTTGTTGGAAATCACGGACGCCGTGTCCTCCGGGCTAAAGAGGAGGGAGACCTTCCAGCATGTTATCAGCGTTCAGTTCAAAAGCCAGCATCTCTGATGGTATGGGAGTGCATAAGTGCATACGGTATGGGCAGCTTGCATGTTTTGGAAGGCTCTGTGAATGCTGAAAGGTATATAAAGGTTTTAGAGCAACATATGCTTCCCTCCAAACAACGTCTATTTCAGGGAAGGCCTTGTTTATTTCAGCAGGACAATGCAAAACCACATACTGCAGCTATAACAACAGCATGGCTTCGTCGTAGAAGGGTCCGGGTGCTAACCTGGCCTGCCTGCAGTCCAGATCTTTCACCTATAGAGAACATTTGGCGCATCATTAAACGAAAAATACGTCAAAGACGACCACGAACTCTTCAGCAGATGGAAATCTATATAAAGCAAGAATGGGACCAAATTCCAACAGCAAAACTCCAGCAACTCATAGCCTCAATGCCCAGACGTCTTCAAACTGTTTTGAAAAGAAAAGGAGATGCTACACCATGGTAAACATGCCCCGTCCCAACTATTTTGAGACCTGTAGCAGAAATCAAAATTGAAATGAGCTCATTTTGTGCATAAAAATGTAAACTTTCTCAGTTTAAACATTTGCTATGTTATCTATGTTCTATTGTGAATAAAATATTGGCTCATGTGATTTGAAAGTATTTTAGTTTTCATTTTATTAAAATTTAAAAAACGTCCCAACTTTTCCAGAATTTGGGTTGTACCAGAAAGTGTGTGAATGGAGTACCAGCACCCCAATGATGCTTACTAATCTGGCTGCATATGCACACACACACATCAAACATTAGAAAATAGCCTTTGGTCAGCTGAATAATGGATTGATGGCTAACATATTATTTTCCCTATGAGCAAAGCTGAAGATTACTGGATCTAGCCTGTGAATTTGAATATTGAATTTGAGCTGTTTAAAGGTTCAGATCTGGGTTAGGAAGCAAAGGAGCAGAAACATATCCTACTTAAACATAACTCAAGTTAATTTCCTTTGATTTTTTTGCTGCCAACTTGCTCTTATTACAGACACAGCCATTTGTGTGTGTGTGTGTGTGCTCTTGGGCCTCCAATCATGTAATTATTTCAGGCTTAGTCTTCATAATGCCTAATAGACTTGTGACCTTAACTCATTTTGGTGGAAATATGAACTTGTTGCTGGCATGAAAAAAAAAAGCCCATCTCAATAATTTACAGCACCATCTTAAATGTCAACTGCAGTTGCGCTCATCTAAAGAATTTACATTTTTACATTAATTACATATATATATATATATATATATATACAGTTAGATAGTTATGAGGTGTGTATTAGGTAAAAAAAAATACTCCAAAATATCATTAAAGCATTTGAAAGATATTGAAACCAGAAAACTGCTCTTTCACATTGATTGGATTTATTGCTCTCCAAGATACTGAACCTGCCATTTTACAAACCCGATTCCTCCAAAAGTTGGGACACTATACAAATTGTGAATAAAAACAGAATGCAATGAAGAATGAAGTTTAAAATTTCAATATTTTATTCAGAATACAACTTAGATGACATATCAAATGTTTAAACTGTATAATTTTAAGGGAAAAATAAGTTGATTTTAAATTGCATGGCTTCAACACATCTCAAAAAAGTTGGGACAAGACCATGTTTACCACTGTGTGGCATCCCCTCTTCTTTTTATAACAGTCTGCAAATGTTTGGGGTCCGAGGAGACAAGTTGCTCAAGTTTAGGAATAGGAATATTGTCCCATTCTTGTCTAATACAGGCTTGTAGTTGCTCAACTGTCTCAGGTCTTCTTTGTCGCATCTTCCTCTTTATGATGCGCCAGATGTTTCTATATTCTATTGTGAATAAAATATGAGTTTATGAGATTTGTAAATGATTCCATTCCTTTTTTACTCACAATTTGTACAGTGTCCCAACTTTTTTGGAATCGGTTTGTATATCATGAATATTATGACTCTTTGATGAATTGCTTTTGTTCCTCTTTTGTAAGTTGTGTTGGGGAAAGGTGTCTGCTAATGGCATAAATGTAAATGTAAAGATAGTAAATAACACGCTGCAGTAAAAGGTGTATTATTTTACATACAATTAATTATACATATAAATAATATATATATATATATATATATATATATATATATATATATATATAGCATTAGTTAATTATTAGCATAATTAAAGTTAACAGTTAAAGTTAGTCACAAAATTGTAAGTGCACTCCTGCATTTGTAGCGATGGCTGTTTTCCTTTTAATTTTTTAAAACACAGTATTGCATGCTGGTTGGGGAGTATTTAAAGACAGTGATTTAGAGGACGAGGCTTTGTAATAATATAATTCAATAACTACTTCTATTGTCTTTGAAAAATTATTAAAGTGTACTGCAAAATGTAGATTTTGTAGATAAATGTAGAATCATTTTGTTTGGATCTTCCATATCATATATATTCAGCTATATTTGTAATTACATATTAATGATGACATTGCAGTTTAGGGTAAAATTTTATTTTAAGGTGTCCTTGCAATAAGCTATGCATAGTTACATGCAAGTAACCCTAAACCTAACCCTAATCCTAACCTAACCATATAGTAAGTGCATGTAGTTAAATAATATTACACAGTACCTAAATGCATAATAACACTGTAACAAGGACATCTTAAAATAAAGTGTAACCCAGTACATTCAAAATATATTAACTTTAGATGTAATTTTAAAAACACACTACTGTATAATCAGTTAATTTACATGTGCTTCATTATATCAGTCCACATGTCAAAAATTGGTGTACTTCTTTTTTAAAGCACTTTACAAGGTAACTGAATTTTCCATGTAATCTTTCAGCAGTTAAATTCAGGTTGGCCTATATTAGATTTTGAAAAGCAGTAACTCCTAATTACCTACAAATAACCCATTCACAAGAGGCAAAGGCAGGATTTCTTTCAATCCTCAGTTTCCCTTCAATGAAACACTTGGAATTTTTGCCAATGAAAACCGATCCAAATTTATAGTGAACTGAGAGAAAAGGGCTTCACTAGGTGTATTTGAAAGTTTGAGAAGTCATAAAATGCACCATTGCATCATAAACCATCTCCATGAGGTTAATGAATTAATTATATGCCTTTTCTTTATCTTTTGCAGAACTGTGTTTGATCTTTATGTTGAAATCTCTTGTAATCTGTTAATTCCCCTCATTGCGGTCTTTTCAGGCCCATTCAACTTTAGAAAGTAGATGAATATTTGCAGATGAGGAATTGCATGGAACCAGAGTGAAAGAAATATAGGCTATAGATGATGGACATCATATACATGCCAGTAATGTTTCTACCATTAGTACTTCAAATAGTTGTGAAAACATACACTTTCATTGTGTGGAATGAAAAAATTTATCAGAGACCACCAGTGATCACGTGTCCAATGGGCATTTTCTGTAAATCTCATCAAGGTTTGCTAAAGGACTTAAAGGGATAGTCCACTCAGAAAAAAAAGTTCTGCCATCATTTGCTCACCCTTATGTCCAAACCTGCATTTATCGCTTTATTTTCTGGAATACAATTAATCAATTATTGAAACTTAATAGGGTCCAATATTGTTTTGGTATCGATGCAATGACTTTCTTTATGTCCATGTGTGTTTATTAATTAGCAACCTTTTGTTGTCTCACGTTTTATATATCTGCTATTTCTGATATAAGTAATATTAATACAACAAAAATAACTTATGATCTGTAATTTTAACTAAACTTTGATCTACAGAACCATTGTGTTTTATGTTTTTAAGGCTTATTCAAACTCCATACTTATGAAGAGTTGAAGTGGGGCTTGTTGTTTAGGTTTGGTTCATGAAGAGATCACATTTATGGAGATATAAAAGTGGAAAGGTGCGTGTCGATATTTTGGTCTTGTTTCAAATATAAAACATTTGGATCTTAGTGTATTATGGGCTTGTTGGTGTTAACAATGTTTCTAGAAAGATCTGGCAACACAAATGAGTCAGAACTCATACCACTTTCCCTGTGGTTTTCGTGCAACACACACATATGGGCACATCTCTGATATACGCATTTAAATGTATCATTACCAACTAGTCGTTAAGTTCGGGTTCGTACACACCACATAGAATTTGTATAAATGCAATTGTCACTACCTGCATTTTTTAATGCTGCTACGGTGTAGGAACGAGGAGAGGAAGGAGCCAGGAACCATCTGAGAACATAGAAAACAGGATTTATTAACTTACAGAAAGTACCGGAACCAACGGACGTTTATTGTGATTGGTTCTAAGTGTAATGTAAATGCAGTGAAACTTATCTTAGATTTGTAAAAATGTCCCACGACTGAAATTGCTTTTCAAATGAAAACCCACCACTTCAGGTTGACTTTGCACTTGCCCATTCTCTGCAGACTTATTTAAATATTGAGCAGGAAAAACAGATCCGATTGGTTGTCCAGATAGAAAAGTCAGCTGATGTTGCAGAGCTTAAACGTGCCTTGTTCTGCTTGATCAGATCATGGTGATCACAGGTTAATATCAAGTGTAAACGCAGCCTGGGACTCACTATAAATACACAGGACTTTACGAGGGGATGACAAAACATACCTGGAACTTATGGAAGACAATAATCATGAACGGGAATCACCGAATAAGGGCAAGGAAGGCACGTTGGGAGCAAAACACACACAAAACAAGGAACAGAGTCTGACAACATTCAGTTGAATTGTTTTAATATATCACCTTCCATAATAAGTACTCTTTTTTTTAAGTATACTAATGTGTACTTCCTTTTCAAAAGGTTCATCAAATTAGCTTAGTTGCTAATTTATCACAAAATTGTAATAATAATAATACAAACATTAAATAAAAATTATTTTAAATTAAAATTAAAAGATCAAGTGTCTCCTTATGTGGATGTACTCTCTCTTACATAGTTTAACATTTATCCATACTTTGTTTGACACATACATCTTAGCATATTGCAAGCTTATTAAGATCTCATTATATCTCCTCGTGCAAGTGCTTTTTCATGTTCTGATAGCCACAAAAAAAAATCTAAATAATTTAAACACATTTCAAGAACCCCAGCGCTATTAGTTCTGGCCTGTTCACTACTGATGACATCGGATGATCACCTTACAGACAAAAAAAAAAAAAAGCAATCTGTTCAAGAGTAATGTTGGTACTTTACACCATGTCATGCTGTCAGAAAGTGAGAAGGCACTCGAGCAGCTGGTGTGCTAGCTATTACAGTTCTCAGGGCACGTTAGGAGAGCGTAGGCTCTTGATCAAAGCATGTGCCAGAGTTGATATCACCCCGGCACAGCATCACACTGTGAGGCCATGACTGGCTAGACAGAGCCTAAAATGAATTTAAGAAAGATGTTAATGCACAGAGACTCTGGCCAGTGAGGCATTGAAATGCAGCTGTTGTGAGGTTTGAACCTTTCTCAACATAATCAGTAGCTTTTGGTCCCTGGAGCCTCCATTATCTATTCAGAGGTGATGTAGGTGATGTGAGTGTGAGGTGAATATAGATTTTATCACAGCAGATGACCGAGGTATGTGCAGATCTATAGGAATTGAGCAGTTAAGTAATAACCTGGACTTGGATCATCTTGGAAACTGCATTTCAATCAGAGAACTATTGATTTTTTGTTTTGCAAGGGGGAGGAGATCCTTCAAGATGTCAGAAAAGAGATACGAGACTCATTAGTTGTGTATCTTTACATGACTTGTATCATTCTTCTGGCTTATTAATATGCACCTATAAAAGTGTGTGCGTTGAGTATAATTTCAACACTTTGTCCAAGTAATCATCACTTTTTACTTAGATGTCAGTTATGTTAAAAGTTGTTGAATTTTAATATAAGCAAGTATTTTTATTCCCCATGGGGGGTGAGTAAAAAATGTAAATTTTTTTATACCATCTGTCAGCAAGGTCAGTAGGTTTTAGTCCAGTGCAATAAAATGAACTAGCATTTTTGGGAAAATAAAATCCTCTTCTGGTCAAAATGACCAGAACACAACATGAGGGTTAAGAAAGTTTTTGCACTGAAAAACAAGACAAAAACACTAAAGAAGGAAACAATTTTTGCGGTGCATGCAGACACAGTAGTGGTAGTGCACTGGCTTTTAGAACAAATTTATATATATATATATTTTTTTTTTTACATACTACTTGTGACAGGGTTCTTTGGTGGGAAGAAGGAGGCGGGAACCGGCGGACAATCAAATGACTTTAATAATCAAGATAAACACAAAACAGCACAAACAAACTCAAAACACAAAATAAAGCCAGGCCTGTTCCTCTCTCGTCCTTCACTGTTGTCGCTCCTATTTTATATCCTTCCAATCTCCTCCGTGGTACTCGAGACCGGTGAGTAACGCAGGTGTCGCTGATTTCCAATCTCTCCACTAGCCTCGCCCCGTTCCCACGGCTCTCGGCCCCACCCCACTCGCCACATAACCCCATCATCCTTCGCAGGCCGGGGGGCACCCACGAGACTGCGCTCTACTCCCCACCTCCCTCCGGGGGGGACTACTCAGGGTGACCTGCGGGAACCTGGGGGTACGACAGACGAGGCGTGAACTTCCACCAACTGGGTGAACTCCTCCGCGGTGCCTGTCGGTGGCACTGGACGGCCCCCAGTGGACGGCACGACACTCCTCCACCACTCGGTGGATGTCGACGGTTCCTCCGGTTTTGGGCAGCCGGCAGGAGTCCCCCGTTCCCTGCTACTCCTGATTCCATCAAGGATGGCAGCAGGCTCCGGCCCCCTGGCGAACGGCGGCGACTCCTCCGCTCCCTCACAGATGGCAGCCGCCCCTCCACATCACGGGCGGCCGGCAGCGAGCTCGTCCGTCCCCGGCAACTCACTCCAGCCCACCGCCTCGAGCATCCACGGCGCCCGACTGCTACGCCCGCTCGATGGCACCGTGGGTTCACCCCAGCGGCGAGGGATCTTTGGCAGCGCGTCCCTCCTTTCTCCCGGGCTTCGGCACCAATGTAACAGGGTTATTTCGTGGGAAGAAGGAGGCGGGAACCGGCAGACAATCAAATGACTTTAATAATCAAAATAAACACAAAACAGCATGGCAGCCCCTCACGGACGACTGCCGCGCACAAACAAAATCAAAACACAAAATAAATCCAGGCCTGGTCCTCTCTCGTCCTTCACTGTCGTTGCTCCTATTTTATATCCTTCCAATCTCCTCCGTGGCACTCGAAACTGGTGAGTGTCGCAGGTGTCGCTGATTTCCAATCACTCCACCGACCTCGCTCCGTTCCCACGGCTCTCGGCCCCGCCCCACTCCCCACACTACTTAAATTATTATTATTATTTTTTTCTGCCATCTACAGGATGCTCTTTCTAGAGTATCTTAGTAGAACTGAACACATAAAAAATTTAAATAAGTATTTATTACTTGTTTTAGTAATAGATACCCATATGACTATTAGCATCTAAATTTGCCTACCCCTGACCGGATATCTATAACTAAACAATGTCTAAACCTCGTACAAATGGGGGTGGTCTTGCAGTCATTTATCGTGACTCCATAGAACTTGTCGAACTGGATTTTCATAATACTACGACATTTGAGTTAATGGTTATGAAGGTTGGTTTAAAACGTCCCCATATAGTTATATTGATTTACAGACCAACTCTGTACACCCAAGCAACAAACTGACTTCTTCTCAGAACTCAGTCAATTACTAACATTAGCTCCATATGCAAGTCAGTAACTAAGCTTTTTTTTTTTTCTAAAGGTTTAATGGTCCCACCTAGTGATCAACTGTAAAACATAACAAATTTTACTTCTTCCCAACAGGGAAAACCACCAACAATCAAGAATCTCACACACACAAACACTATTTTTTTTCCTTTTTTTTAGCACAAGCCTATCTAAAGGTTTAATGTCCCACCTATTGATCAACTGTAAAAATAACAAATTTTACCTCCTCCCAACAGGGAAAACAACCAACCATCAAGAATGCATGATTTTATGGTATCATGGCTTTGCAATCAAACAATGTCATTATAAATACAGCCACAAACAATAAATGAGGAAGAAAAAAATAAAATCTAATGCTGCACAAAAACAAAAAATGCTTCAAAGCCAATTTTGTTACTAATCTTTGACATGCCCCAAAAAATATCCAGCCACAATTATTTTTATATTGAAATTAAGTCATTTTGTTTACCCCCCCCCCAAATCAGTGACATCATTTATGAACTTGGCAATTAAAGAGTTAAAATCTTGGATTTTTTTTTTAAACATTTGGTAGTTTTGATCAGGACTGAGGTTGATTAATAGATTTCTGCAAAAAAATAAAAAAATAAAAATAAAAATCTGATTACATTTACAGCAGTTTAATTTAGTTTTCATCTCAAACATAACGAAAGGGTAGTGAATTTGAACAACGCACAGGGGTTAACATCCATGTTGACTGTACTGGACTGTTTCAATCTTATTCAGAACATTAACTTTCTGTAACGCCACGCCAGCAGAGGGAGCCCTCACCGGAGTATTGACTGTTCACCACTCCCACTGCTTCTACAGTCATTTCCTGTTTGGGACTATTTAACATGTGTCAGCATGTCACTTCACTGTGAAGTATTGCCAGTTAACCTGCCTTACCAAGCGTTTTCCTTGTGAGTATTCTGACTGCCTGTTTGTTCACGATTCTGCCTGTTACTTCGTTCACATCTCTTGGATTGCCCCTTTGGATTTACTGTTTGATTGGACTGATGTTTGTGTTTGACCTGTTCGCCTGCCTACTCGTCTCTGCCTATTGGATAAGCCCTGTGCCCTTACGGTATTGACACTTTGCCTGGTTATACGACTCTGATTGTAAGATCTTCCTTTAATAAACTCCTGCAAATGGATTCACATTCTGCCTCAGCCTCTATGTTACACTTTCCAACTCGCACTCATGGTCATACACTTGATCTGGTCTGTACATCTGGTTTAAATAATATATCCGTCAGTGGTCTGGCTATTCATATCTCTGATCACAAGCTTATTATTTTTGATTTTACATTGATTTGCACTGATAACAAAACTATTTCATATCATCATGTAAATGCTGTTGATAACAGTACATTTTCAGCTTCTGTTGCATCCTCTGCTGTTCCTGAAGTGTTAAAATGTACCTGTCCATCTATGATTTATGATATGTACCATTCTCTTATTTCTAACATCCTGGATAAGTATGCTCCAATTAGGACCAGGTCTGTTCCCATGTCCCACCCCTCTTCTTGGTTTAATGCAGAGCTTCGTGTTATGAAAGCAAAAAGCAGACAACTTGAACGTCTTTTTATGAAAATGGGTTAAACTGACCATTATCTTGTTTATTCTGATTACATCAAGAACTACAAAACTGCTCTTCTTATATCTCCAGCATCATTAAAGCTAATAATAGGCCTTAAGCATTATTTAGCATGGTAAGAAAACTAATTTTCAGTCTGGCTGTGTTTCTGAGATAAAGGAATGGATGAGTACAAATTTTTTGTGTCTGAATAGCGGTAAAACTGAAGTTATGCTTATTGGTTCCCGTCATCAAATTTCAAAAGCTGGTTCCTTATCTTTGACTATGGATGGCTCTGTCTTGGCTACTCAAGCTAAAGTGAGGAATCTTGGAGTTATTTTTGATACCAGGCTTTCATTTGATTCTTTTGTTCAGAGTACAGTTAAATCATCCTTTTTTCACCTCAGAAATATAGCTAGATTACGTCCTATGATAAATTTCTCAGTAGCTGAAAAGCTGATGAATTCCTTTGTCATCTCTAGGATAGATTACTGTAACCCCCTTCTAGCCGGAGTCTCTAAATCCACACTTAACAAGCTACAATATGTACAAAACTCTATGGGTGACGGGGCTTTTTCTACATATGCTCCTGTCCTTTGGAATTCTCTGCCTCCTGATCTTAGGGAAGCACAGGGCTACGACATTTTTAAAGGTAGACTTAAGACTTATTTTTTTAAATTAACATTTGATTGTTGATGTTACTTTTATTGTTTGAGCTTTGTATTGCTTGTTTGTGTACAGCACTTTGAGAAGTTGCCTTTAAAGGCGCTTTATAAAATAAAGTTTATTATTATAAATCCAGGCACAAAATCATAGTATCAGCCAACATGAATCTGAAGATTTGTGTTGTACTTTTGTGCACCACTTGGAAAGTTGGATGTTTTATGTGGGACTTTTGATGAGGAACCAACTATTTCTAATTGTGAGCAAACTCAGTCTACCCAATCATTGACTACATTTGCCTTAACTAATCCAATTCCTCTTCAAGCCGACTAGACCCTGCACCTAATTTTTCTCCTGAAGCAGTGCATCCCTGTTATTTCTGCCCCTATCTCACACCTCATCAACATGTCTTTCATTTCTTCCACTGTTCCTATCTCACTCAAGACTGCTGCTGTTACTCTTATTCTCAAAAAAAAAAAAAAAAAAAAAAAAATCTGGATCCTGTAAATCTATCCAACCATCCCTTCTCTAACCTGCCATTTGTGTCTAAAATCATGGAAAAGACTGTTGCCTCTCAGCTGCAGACCTTTCTAGCTCACAACAATCTCTTGGATTTTATTTTATTATTTTTCAGTCTGGTTTTCCCACACGGCACAGTTCAGACACTGTGCTAGTAAAGGTTGTCAATGATCTATTACTTTCCGGCGATTCAGGCAGTTTATCAATTATTTTATTACTTGACCTTAGCTCAGCTTTTTATACTATTTGTCATAAGATATTACTCTCTCGCCTTGCAGAAGTTGGCATCTCAGGTTCTGCATTATCCTGGTTCTCCTCATATGTCACAGATAGGCAATACTTCATCTAACTGCACAATTCCAAATATCCTACTGTCTTGCTCAAACAAGGAGTTCCCCAGGGCTCAGTTCTCAGACCATTATTATTCATCCTCTATATACAAACTCTTGGCCAAATAATTTGTCGTCATGGTTTTAACTACCACTGTTATGCTGATGACATCCAGATATATACTGCTTGTCAACCAGATTCTACCCAGTCGATGGCATCCTTATCTTCATGTGTCAGTGAGTTAAAGGATTGGCTACATTCTAATTTTCTTAGTCTGAACTTCAGTAAAACAGAAATTTCAATAATTTGTCCCCCAACTCTAATAAAAAATAAAATTGATGTTTCTAGTTTTGACCTTGACGCTATTTCTATTTTTTTCATTGGCTATTGTTAGAAACTTAAATATCATTCTAGACCCATCACTAACCTTGGATGACCACATTAGCAAACTCTTCAAAGCTGATTTTTTTTTTTCAACTATGTTGAATTGCACAACTTCGTCCTTTTCCCAGTAGAAAAGATGCGAAATCATTAGTGCATGCATTTATTACCACTCGCCTTGACTATTCTAACGCTCTTTTTCTCTGGCTTACCAGCTCACTCCATCGTTCGTCTGCAGTAAAACTTTACTACATAATCTGTGTTATAAGCAACTGCATTATTTGCAACTAAATTGGGCAAATGTCCAATGAAACAGTTTCTTTGTTCTCAATATTTGTTGCTTTGGTGTACCATGTTCAGCATCTTGAGCTTGGGAAAGGCACTACATAAATTAAACATATTATTATTATTATTAAAGGGATCATATGATGTTGCAAAAAATAACATTATTTGGTGTATTTGGTGTAATAATACGTGTTCATGTGGTTTAAGGTTAAAAAAACACTATTTTCCACATACATTACATAATAGTGTCTCCTCTATGCCTTGCCTTTCTGAAATGCGTAGATTTTTACAAAGCTCATTGGTCTGAAAAGCAAGGAATGCTGTGATTGGCCAGCCATCCCGTGCATTGTGATTGGCCGAATATCTCAAGCATGGGATGGAAATGTTATGCCCCTCACTATACTGTTATGCTGTGTTTCGGCCGGAGCAACATTAAAAAATAATTCAAACCAATTATAAACGAGGCATTTGTTGCATACAGTGGGGACATACAGTCTTTTTACACGCTGCGTTGCATCATGACACATAAACATAAAACCATGCCTTCATTTGTGATCGGAGAAATTACAAACAACAAGCGCTACTATATGCTGCTCAAAACTCGTGTTTGAATCATCAATGGCAAATTCTTTACAGTCTGTGAGTCAGAACAGCCGGCATTGTAGTCTACTCTTCCAGGATCAGGATACAGTACTCCATAAAATGCATTGCACACATCTGGATATTTGGTTTAAACTGTTCTAAAACAGTGTTGTAATACAATTTAACCACTGATGTCCTCTTTTGGAAGAACAAACAAAGCAGTTTCACTTTCACAATGAAACACACAGCATATCCACAACATGGCAGCTCGACAACAACAAAACTACAGTGAGAATAAAAGTAACGCCTTCTTTCTTTGCATGGACATTTGGGCGGCGATATGCAAATCTTCCCACATCGTGACATAGACATGTGGTTGACTCTTAACTTTATAAAGAATATCTCTTTGGATTTGACACTTTAGTCTTTGCAACTTTACTGATCTTCTTTATGCACCAAGAGCTAACACACCTAAGAGAAAGGAAAAATTTAAATCGCATCATATGATCCCTTTAAAGAAATGGTTGAGTGATTCGATGACTCATTTGCACACAATTAAGGCACAACATAATGGCAAAACTCACTTTCTAGTAAAATTATATAATTTGAGATTTCTAGTACAATGATAACAACACAGAAAGTGATCAAGAACGAATGTCACAGCCTATATATAATTTTTATTTTACATAGAATGTGTAATAAAATGCAACAAATACATTGCATATTTAAAACTATAAATGCAAAATAGTTGGAGTACATATACAATACGTGTTTCATTCAGTTTTGATACAGAAACATACATGCCTATTATGTACTGCCTTAAGCATATAAAATAAGTTGAACCTTTAATACATTTTATCAGATGATTTCAGCAGAATTGTTACAGTTATCTGTTCATCACCTCATCTCTTTGTCATTTACTAGTGGCATCATGTAAATGTAAGCTTTGATTAGTGTGAATGCTGGAAATCCACGGTGTCCATCTATATTCTTTTAATTTTTTAATATTTTTATTTCTAATCTTTTATGCAGATGATTTAATATGTCAGGCCTGAATGGTAAAGGCAGAAATAAAGGGAATTAAAGCTGCAAAGGTGATGAGTAATTACTGGGGTTGAGTTCAGCGGGTAATGAAGTCCAAGATTCAGTTAAAATATTCTGCTGTACCTTTTGATTTAACTTGTTCAAAGGGCCTGTTATAATATTTCTAATTCAAAATTGCATACCTCCTTTTAAATGGATCGAAATAATTAAAGAAATGTATATTATGACCAAGCAGGGCATATGCAAAAATACCTGAAACTTTTTTTTAGGATTTTTACTGACAAAAAAAAAAAAACATTGGTCAAAACTAATAATAATATTCCTTGTATAAAAAAGTATCCATTCATTCATTCATTCATTCATTCATCCATTCACTTATACATGAATTATAAGTAGTTGCAATGCTGTGTGCTCACTATTTAATTCCACTAGCAATGGCCAATAGCTTTTATGTCATGGGGCAGTCATTCATTCATCCATACAAAATTAGTCCAAGGTCGTGTAAGTTTATTTCTTTTTTATTTTTATTTTTTTACACCATCAAAATATAAACACACACATAACACCCACAGTCACAAGAGCAAAAAAAAAGACCTCACATCTCTAATGTCTCTGGAAGTTTGTATTTTGTTTCATGTGTATTTTTTGTGAAATCTCTCTTTCTTGACTTTGTTCAGAATAGCAAATCACTTATTTACTGATCATAATTAAGATTTAACACACACACACACACACACACGCACAGAAATAAGAATTCAAAATATACAATTTTATAGCATGATGAATATAAAAATAAATTAATTTTGTCATATAAAGACTTTTGTGGACTGAAAAGGTGTTATCTTCAGAGAGCAAAATAGTTTTGGGTGAAGTTTACTTCTAGATCTTCTAGAGGCCAAGATGTCGGTTGAAAAGCTTGACTTAATATGTACTTTAACCCTCTGGAGTCTAAGGGTATTTTTGGGGCCTGGAGAAGTTTTGTCATGCCCTGACATTTGTGCTTTTTTCAGTTTCTTATAAATATCTAAATGGGTTCACCTGCTCAATCACAAGATGTCAGTACCATTAGTAACACACTACTAGGAGCACCAATTGAGGCTGTAGCTGTATGACAGTTAAGAGTTGCCATGCCCCCAGTGTTTGAGAGCAGAGGATACCGGCTTTTTTTCTTTTTTTTTTTTTTTTTTTTAAGATTTTGATCACTTATTTTATTTGCTTGGCAGATTTTTCACCATTCAAATTTAGCTCAGTGGTTAATATATATATTTTTTTTTTCTGTTGGTGTGACAAACTCAGATAACATATTAAATATTGCCTTTACCGGGACTTTAAGCTTCAAAATGACAAGAAAGTGTTATAAAAGTGATCACTATGAATTGTGCACTTGATAACATAATTTTCACACTGTTCTCTATAGTTATGCTCTGGCAAACTATTCAAACACAAGCTTTAAATAAAGAGTATATACATTTTTAAATAAAAATGAATAAATAAACTAAAACTTAAATGAAGTTTCAAAAAAAATTAATTCGTAATTTACAGTAACTATCAGAATTTTTGTATATTTTTGCGATTTTAAAATGCCCTTTTTTAAGTGAGATGAATTTGCTGTCCTTAATCACCCTGCATTAAAAATGGACCGAGAGAGAGTATAGAAAAAAAAGATTCAAGATGGCACAGATGTGTGTGGCTCACTATTGGTCTGGGATGTTATGTGTTTGAGCATGTATGCTGTTATGTTGGCTTAACTCGACAAGTGGCTTCACTCTTGAGTTACGATCGGTATTAGCCATTATTCATTAAATCAACTGCGGATGAGACGCTAGCAACTGACTACATGGGGTCATTAGGACTGCCTATGCATAGGGCCCGGGAGCTTGTGCAGTGCCCTTGGATCTAACCAATCTTTTCTGAAGCAGTACGAAGGATCATTCCACCACGTTGTTGGAGGAGAGACGTGGATCATACGAACCTCCGCTATTTGCACCGTGATCAGCCTCATATCAAGGAATCAACACCAATTCAACTTATGTAGATAAACCCCCATTCGCTGGTAAACAAAACTTTCATCCTGAATGATTTTATGACGAATAACTGGACTTCCTCTTCATAGCAGAAACCTGGCTTAAGTTAGGAGATTGTTTGCCGATCTCTGAACTTTTGCCCAAGGACTACTAATGTATTAACTGTCCTTGTCCAATTTTTTTGTGAAATGTCCATGAAGTATGATCACTTTTTGCTTTTGGGTGATTTTGATGTGCATATTTGCTGTGCAAAATATCCCTATTTACAACAATGGCCATATCTTGGACCTGGTTCTAACCCATAATCTGCAAATTGATGATATAAAGGTTTGTGTGTCATATTTATATGTATTTATATATCATATTTAACACTTCTAATACCATCCCACCTGTATATTTAGAAAACTCCTTGGGTTGGTCAGGGCAATTACATGCTACTTCAAACGAAGAGTTTACTGTGCTATTCAAAACCAAGTGAAGT
This sequence comes from Carassius carassius, assembly GCF_963082965.1. Lineage (NCBI taxonomy): Eukaryota > Metazoa > Chordata > Actinopteri > Cypriniformes > Cyprinidae > Carassius > Carassius carassius. The sequence continues at coordinate 22,008,747 of NC_081781.1, read as the reverse complement.
CTCTTAAAGGGGTCATATGATGCAATTTAAAATTTTACTTTCTTTTTGAAGTGTTACAAGCTCTTGGTGCATAAAGAAGATATGTCACGTTGCAAAGACTAAAGTGTCAAATCCAAAGAGATATTCTTTAGAAAAGTTAAGCGTCAACCACTTTGTTTGGTGAAGAAGAAAAAGACGAAAACGAGAAATATTTGTTAATATTTTTTCTGTGACAAAGACAAGCTTAAACTAATATTTGATGATAAAAACTATGACAAAATATATGCCACGTCTTTGTTGACAAGAAGAGACGCGACTATAATGTTATTTGAGGACTACCGAACATTCAAAATACATCCTATAGGCCAGGGCCGGCTCTAGCCCTTTGGTTGCCCTAGGCGAGACTGAGTTTTGCGCCCCCATGCTGAGTATCCCTGGTCTCAGTGGTCTGTGTTTCACTAGGACCTGGAATGCTAGATGTGGCCCCTTTACCTGCAACAGCAAGATCAGTGGTGTTAAATTAAATTGTAACCATGTAGGTTTTCAGTGAAGTTATGTTTGCTAGTAATACGTACAGTGCTTAATTTGTAAATTGCGAGGTCCTGGAACAAAGCGGGGCAACGGACCCGGCACGCAATTACAGAAGGGAGGGGTAACGGAGCACTCGCGCAATCACATTGGTGGACCAGTTTAAGTGATTAAGAGCGTGCATCGGTTGCTTTTATAGGGTCTGTAAAGTAATGAATAACATGGAAATGCCATGCGATTTTAAAACAACAATTTCCAGGCCTAAAAACTTTTCTGAGGGGGATTATGTGTCGCATGGTTTTAATAAATCTCGCAGCTTTCAAGTTTAGAATGAGGGAAATTCCTGTATTTATTCAACATAGCTTGTAGGTTTGAATAATAAAATAAATCCACACAAAGTCTAAGATTAAAACAGTCATTTGAGTCCATGAACTCTCTCAGAGCGTGCTTCATCAGCCCATCAGTGACCTGCACGCTGCGATACAAGACTCACTCGCATTTCAGGACAGCTGACAGAACTGTCACTTAATCGGGTCATTGTTGCATTGTCATAAAAATGTATAATAATTTGCACACCTTTTAAGAATTTTAAGCCATTGTGGAACTCACGCGCTCCAAAGGCTGTATTATGCGCCCTCACAGTCACATCCAAAGCTCGTGTGTATAAAGCTGACTCGCGAGTATTACCGTATATAAGAGTTATTTTCCGTAGTTTGTTGTTTAAGCAACCAAATACCAACAATATGATATCTGATGGGTGTTGACAAATAAAACAGTTTCATGACACACTCTACTAAAATACAGGGGGAAAATGAAAGAATAGGGGGAACAAATCAATAATTAAAAAACACTGCGTCGTCAGTGTTTGTGTTGTATCACACATGTGCAATTAACATCAGGCTATATGAAAAACAAGCTCAAATGGAGTTAACAAGGTCTTTGGCCGGCGAATGAGGAGATCTGTGTTTTGTCCGCATCTGAAGCAAGTGTAGCGCATTATATGCCATTATCACCTTTTACAGGTTAGGATATAACGATAACGTAATTTTTTTTTTTTTTTTTTTCTGTTTAATACACTTGACCCAAATCTCATGATATAAACGATTAAGCACTTATGCACAGGATATTTTAAACGTACAAAAGTATTTTGGCTAGATGGCAAAAAAACTACTTCTCCATTCCTTAAACACACAAAAACAATAGCCTTTACAGACATAGTGTTTGAGTAAAGAAATGCTGTACTATTCAAAGTTATTTGTTTACCCTTGCTTTGCGGATATGCGGAGATCTTTCACCTTCAGGCTGTGAAAAAAAAGTGCTTCCCTGTCATTGGATTGCAATCAGATAAGGGGCATTTGCATATCTGTATGTCTCAGTATGGCACCTGCATTGGATGGATAGACTACCAAAATTCAAACTAGTGATCTGAAACAATGGCCTTATTACCCGAAATGGTAGAGATGAGGTCGCGTTTTTCCCTGGAGCACAATTCATTTCTCCAAGAGGGTCTGGCTGCAGGCTTGCACTTGCACTCTCAGACTTGCATTTTCAGACTTGCACTCGCAGACACTTGCACTTCTGCTAGTGACATCACTTGCAGTCTTTATTTTTTATTTTGTTGAATTTTTTTTTTTACTTTTTGTTTGAATTTCCCAACATTTTATAACAGTAGCCAGGTGGCGAAGACAAGAAAAAAGAAAGTAAATTACAATGTCACTTGCAATCGCTACTTGCGCTCTCCACTACCTGTGACGTCACTTCCAATCAACACAAATCGTGCATGTTGCCAATGGAGACAAGACGCTGTGGTGGTGATTAAACGATTAAAACTAATTTAGTACTATAACGTACAGGGTCCTGCAAGAAAAAGACAAGACTGGCAAATCCGTGGCCAGAACACCAGAATATGAACGTTTTCGCAAAGTCTCTCGCTAAGCGTAGAAAAAAACACTTAACATGGCTTAATATATTAAGATGCTATTAAAATATCAAATTAAATATACAGTTCATTAATATAATGAATATGTATATAGTATTTTCCTCACATACCGCAAAATCTGGCATAATGGACTAAGATGATAAAGACCAAACTCAATATGCTTCTCTACATTATTAAAATACATAACTAATACAACAATTAGTCTACAAGTCTACAACTCGTTTATATCACTGTCTTTGTCCATTAACCTACATTATGTGTTTTATTTATAATGATTTTCTATTTCCTCTAAGGAGGAAAACGTTTAATGTAAAATTTAACGCACTGCGTTCTGTACTCGTCTGCTTGCCTGGACGGAGTTGATCCTTTTAAAATCACTAAATGCATTTCATAATGCACGTTCATATTTGCTGGTCTGTATATACGTTGAGTCAACAACAAGACATATAGACTAGACCTACTGAATTGTCTTTATCATCTTAGTCTGTTATTAGGACACATTGAGCATTTTGTTGTATGGGAGGACAAAGTTTGCGCATTGTTTTCGTAGCCATCTGCTTACCTTCACTGTAAAAATTTTTCCTGTAAAATAACAGTAAAGAGCTGGCAGCAGAGACGCCAGCAGTATACCGTTATTTTTATGGTATTCATACGTAAAATGACTTTACGGTAGTAGTCTGTTAACCAGAAATACGGTATATTTCTGTAGTCACACTGTTAAATGATTTCACAGTCTAATACAGTAAAAAAAATGCAGCATATCTCTGTGATTTATTTGGAAACTAAAATAATATTGTTTAGGTTGTTACTTTAACTTCTAACATCTACTGTGCCTGTCTACAGTAAACTGTGAGAAGTTAAAACCTAAACAATATTATTTTAGTTTCCAAATAAATCAAAGAGATTGTTTTATACTGTATTAGAAATAACATAAATTTAGCAGTTTCCAAAAATATCCGTCTTCATTGATATTTGAATACATTAAATACATTGATAATCAAATACCTTTATTTCAAACAGCAATTCCAATGTCAACATGAATACACAAAAAAAAAAATGGAAAGAAAAATAAAATAAACCCTGTTGGACGATGCTGAGAAGAGCTTTCTAGTAGCAAACAGAAACAGTAGTGTCTGCTTAAGACTATGGCAATAAACTTACATTCTTAAATTACTTGTCAGAGACTGCCCCTGATCCTTACCATATGTGAAGGCCATAACCTATAGTTGACTTTTTTTTTAGAGAAGTTTGAACACTTAGCAAATTCTTGTCATAAGTGCTTTATCTTACCTAGTAATTTAAGCTTTACCTTGAATAACACAATAGGTCTAAGAAAAGGACCAAGGCAACAAATACAAATCATTGTTACCTTGTGTAAACATTTGTAAACTCAAGATGAATGGCTGATATGACATACAATGTGTTTATCAATGAATATAAATTAAATGTATATTACCAGGCAGTATCAGGCGAGGACTTGAGGAAGACTGAGAGTTGTCTCAACGTCAGCTGCAGTGGCAGACCCCAGAAGGGAACAAATACATTATCCTTACCATAATAAGATTTTCAAGAAGAATATTTATATAAAAAACAATAATTAGTAAACACTAGAGGAGAGTAACCTAGAGACAAATTAAGTAGGCTTCTGAAGTACCTACAATCAAACTGCTAAATAAATTTGGCATTAAAAATTTAAAGGGTAACAATTTTATTTTTACAGGTCTTGGGGAGTTCTACTGCTGATGTCTAATACGTAGTTCCCTTTCATAGGTCACTTCGATGCTGCGGTGACGTCACCGTATGGGAACACCCCTCGGTGTGACGAATGTCTGAAGCCCTATACCATCCCGCCAATCCTATTGGCCAAATAGCGATTGGCACCACCCCTACGCATGTGCATGCATCGTATACCTGGGTGCCGGATTTTGAGGACAGCGCAGCGCTGGAATTTTCTCCAAGTCGCTCGCTCTCCCCTTCCTTGGTGCAGGAAAAGAGCTTTATTGAACCAGTCGTCTTCTCTAACGAGGATTTTCAGCCCACACCGGAGGCATGCGACGCCATCTCCTCCAGATGTGGACGTTACGACGACGACATTTTATCCACCACGGCCTCGGGGTCTGAGGACTTTGCGGCCGACGCTAGCTCTCTCCCTCCTAGTGGACTGGAGAAGCGTGTTTCCCACTTCTACATCGAGCTGTTGGATATGGTTTCTCGCGCGGTGGGTAAACTGGGACTGGATTGAGAGTTGACGATGTCGATGGCGGTTCAAGGGTCTGGCAAAGACGACCAGCTTATGGCGGCTCATACAGCCGCCGTTTTGTCGCTAGCGGCAGAGCCCGATGTTCATCTTGTTGGATTAATTCCTGCCGTGGACACGTTTCAGGATTATACACAACGAGACGCAAGGACTTTTACGCATGCACTTCCCCTGTTCACGAACGCCATGAGCTTTTCGTGCCCGGACATTTTAACGCGTATGAAAGCGTTGCAGGAAGCAGAGATCTTGAGATTTCGACTGGTTTGTCTCGATCGATCTGAAAGATGCATACTTTCATATTCAGATCATCAAGAGACACAGGAAGTTCCTCAGATTCGCTTTAGAGGGCAATGCGTATCAGTACCGTGTCCTTCCCTTTGGCTTAGGTCTGGCTCCCCGTACTTTTTCAAAATGCATGGACGCAGCTCTGGCCACGTTGCGGCTCCAAGGCGTTCGCGTTTTGAACTACTTAGACGATTAGCTAGTGATAGCACAATCGCAGACTCAAGCACACTCTCATCGGGATCTTGTGCTGAATCATTTAAACAGCCTGGGCTTACGCACGAATTTCCAGAAGAGTGTTTTAATTCCCTCTCAACGGATAACCTTTCTGGGAATAGACTTGGACTCTCGTGCGATGACAGCAAAGCTATCTCTCCCGCACGCTCAGATGATCATGTCATGCGTGCGTCGCTTCAAAGCGGGTCGCACGGTGACGGTGAGCTTGTGCCTAAGACTTTTAGGTCTAATGGCAGCGGCATCCCCCGTAATCCGTCTGGGATTACTTCACATGCACCCTTTTCAGTAGTAGAGGAAAAGACGGAACATTTCACCCCGTTGTCTTCCGCATTGGACGATTTCGGTGACACGGAGGTGTGTTATGTCGATAAAACTGTGGATGTCGACCGAATTTCTTCTAGCCGGAGTTCGGCAGGGGATTTGTGCTTCCAGAGAGAACGGACGGATGCGTCTTTGACCGGTTGGGGAGCTGTTTGTCAAGGGCGCCCAGCCCACGGAGTGTGGACACCGACACAACGCAGTTGGCCCATAAACAGGTTAGAATTACTGGCAGTTTTTCTAGCTCTCCAGTATTTCTCGAATCTGCTGATCGGTCGTCATGTACTGCTCAGGTCAGACAACACAGCGTTTGTGTCGTATCTGAATCATCAGGGAGGATTACGCTCTCGCCCCCTGTGCAGGCTGGCGAGACATATTCTTCTTTGGTCTCAGAACAAATTCCTGTCGATCCGAGCGGTTCATGTCCCAGGACGTTTGAACTTCGGAGCAGATTTGTTATCCAGACAGACTCTGGAGCAGGGGGAATGGAGATTGCATCCCAAAATGGTGAACCTCTTATGGCAGATTTTTGGAGAAGCAAGAGTGGACCTATTCGCGTCGAACATGACTACGCATTGCCCACTATGGTTCTCCCTATGCCCTCCATCGCCCCTGGGCTTGGATGCGTTAGCTCACAATTGGCCCAAAACCAGCTTGTATGCTTTTCCCCCGATTCGTTTAATTCCAGCGGTATTATCCATTGATTTGTGTTGATTGCAAGTGACGTCACAGGTAGCGGAGAGTGCAAGTAGTGATTGCAAGTGACATTGTAATTTAGTTTCTTTTTTCTTGTCTTCGCCACCTGGCTACTGTTGTAAAAAGAGAGATTCTAACAAAAAGTAATAAAAAAATTCAACAAAATAAAAAATAAAGACTGCAAGTGACGTCGCTAGCGGAGGTGCAAATGTCTGAGAGTGCAAGTCTGAGAATGCAAGTCTGAGAGTGCAAGTGCAAGTCTGCAGCCAGACCCTTCTCCAATTCATTGTCAATTAACTTAAAGTTGGTTAAGGCGGGATAGGTGGAAACGTGCTAATAGAAGTGCTCTTTTCACTACTGTTAAAGGAGCATTTCACCCGTGGGAACATTGATCTTCATTGAAAGTGGGTCATATATGTAGTCGAAATCTATTAAAATTATCGAATTTGGTGCCTTTTTGACCGAGTTATTACAGAAAGTAACTTTAGGGCTCATTTGTATGTAAAACCCCAACTCCCACAATGCAACACATTTGCACAGCTCCACAAGCCACTCCCACTAATCCAGAACACCGCCTATGCGAAACCCGCCTATCAGAAAAAGCACTAGGCTAGCTAACGTTACCGCTTGAGTTTGAAATTCATTGGCGATCTCATTTTTGAAATATTCCTTGTTACTATTTATTTGGAAATGGTGAACTATTGCATGGTACCGGGATGTTCAGCCAAATCAAGGAAAGGGCAAAAAGTAAGCTTTCATGCCCTACCGAGAGATGTGGAGCAATGCAAACAGTGGCTAAGAGCGATGTCTTTGCAAGACACACGGATGGAAAACCTAAAAAACAAGAGGATTTGCAGTTTACATTTTAAGAAGGAAGACTACGAACTAAATGTACTTGGAGTGAAGAGAGTCGTTCTTTTGGATACTGCAATTCCGTCCGTGTTTACCCTTCCAGACGACGATGAAGAGCCTGGAACATCTGGAACTAGCAGCAGCGCTAAACGCATTCGTTTGGAGGTAAGAGACTCCTATTTCTGTTAACACACATACACTCGTCTGTAGTAAAGTAGGACATCAAATATAATTTGGCTGTTTACAAAGTAAATCTGCCGTCTTCCGCATGTTTTCCTTGCTAGTGGTTGTAGTTTTTGTGACTAAAACTCCACTCGTCAACAATGAAGAAGTTCAGAAGCAAATTAGCTGCTAGCAATGTAATGTTAGAAAGATGTTCCTTTCAACGTGAACCTGCAACAATGTTCTTTGTAAAGTTGTTGGTATTGATGTAAATTAATATTGTTTGACTTAAGATTTTATTTCATTAAAGTTTAACGTAAATTGAAGTTTAATTTGCAATTTCAGACGCAAACTGCTGCTGCTTTGTTGTCGTCGTCGTCGGATGATGAACAGTGTCTTCTTACCTCAACACCAGTCAAGAAACCTACCCTTGTACAAGCAGTAGAGTTGGTAAGTTTGTACATCAGATTGTCTACAATGGAATTCTAAAACTAATGTAATGTTGATATTAGTTGAATTTAAAACTAAAAAGAAATCTCTTTTTGGATTTTACAGTCAACATGCCCAAATACACCTGGAGGCCTCAATACAAGTGCCAGCAGCATTGAAGTTTTGCAAACCGACGAAAGCTATCAGCCTGAGTCAACCATCCCCCCAACATCATCGTCATCTTCAGAAGAAGAAGGTGTAAAGGACTGGCGTGAAAAAAAGATTATTGTAAATGAATCCAGCCTCATGTCACTTTTCAAATTCTGCCAAATGTGTGGGAAGCCAATTTCTTCGAAGGTCATCATTGACACTGGGGCACAGAGGAAGGTGAATTGGATTTGTCTTGGGGGCCATTCGGGGACTTGGACATCTTCACCAGATGTAAGAGGAATGCCTGAGGTGAATCTCCTTTCTGCGGCGGCTGTTCTCTTCAAGGGTGGAACATTCACAGAACTATCAGACTGGTGCTCAACCATTGGTGTCCAAATGATGGGACAAACTACTTTTTATGCCATTCAGAGCACATATTTGCACCCTGCTATCGGGCAGTTGTATGAAGACAGAAGAAAAGAAATCTTGGCAAGGGTTTATTTGGACCAGGAGGATGGGAAGCGCCCACACTTAGCGGGCGATGGCCGATGTGACTCACCAGGTTTTAATGCAAAGTACTGTCACTAAACATTCATGTTAGATGATACCAAGGAGATAGTACACACAGAACTGGTGCAGGTAAGATATATTTAAATGGATGCATAATAACAATTTAAAAAAATGCTATGTTGAAAACTTTGATAGCATCAAACTTATCAAACTTGATTCTTTAGTCTACAGAGGCCACCAGCTCTGGAGCCATGGAGCCACTTGGTTTTAGAAGGGGACTTACAGAGCTTTTGGACTTGGGCCTTGACGTGGAGGTGATGACCACGGACCGCTCTGCGTCAATACGAAAGACGATGAGGGAACAATATCCTGATATCATGCATGAATTTGATATCTGGCACACAGCCAAAGGTATGTTGTTTTTCCAATTGTTGCAAACACACGCACACAATTCACCTTACTTCTCAGTATACATAATTGAGTCACTCCTGACCCCTGGCCAGATCTGTGCAGCCTTGCTGAACTCAGCCATTGTATGTGTTGAATGTGCACAATGCATAAATAAATGTAAAATGTTGGTTTTTGATTAAAATTTTGCTGCATTTACGACCACAGGCTTCCGGAATAAAATGCTGACGAAGGGGGAAAAAAAAGAAAATGCAATCCTTCTCGCATGGTCCAGGTCAGTGTTGGTTTGAAATATTGCAGATGTTCCATTGGTTTAAAAGGTTTGAAATTACTAATTTAAATGTCTTTCACAGGTCTGTCGTAAACCACATGTGGTATTCATGTGCCACGAGTAAGGGGATCATAGAGGTAAGGTATTAAAAGCTACAATACAATATATATATAAATTGTTTATTTTAGTGTAAGTATTATTTAAAATCTTTTCTTTCACACAGGCACTGAAAAACAGGTGGAAACAAATTACACACCATGTTAGCAACGAACACGAGTGGAGAGATGATGATGGAAAACGGCAACGGTGTGACCATCCTCCTCTTACCGCCCAGGACCAGTGGATGCGGATGTGGATTGAAAAAGACTCATCGGCATTTCAGGCCCTGTCGTCGCTGGTCCTAAACCAAAGGCTCTTGAAAGACCTCGACCATATGGCACTGTTCAAACACACTGGTGAGAATCAATGCGCTTTCACTCTTGAATGTTATTCTATATCCTAATCAACATGTCTTACCTATCCATCCTCTGTCCTATTTGTAATTGCACACAGGGCACCTAGAAACTTTCACAGTGCTATGTTGAAATACCTCCCCAAGCGTCAGGCATTTTAATACCAAGGAATGAGGGAGAGGTCCTACCTTGCCATCCTTGACCACAACGAAAACATTATAAAAAGGAAACAAGCCACCACAGTAACAGGTTTGTGACCATGTACGCTCTTCAAATAGTATAATAAATTTTTTTTAATGTTAACAGCATTGAATTGTCATGTTGTTTTTTAAAAACAATATAAAAGTGTGTGTATATATATATATATATATATATATATATATATATATATATATATATATATATATATATATATATATATATGTATATAAAATTCTATTCATTGTGGAGAGAACTCTACTGCAATCAAATCTTTATTCAGAATTTGTTTTTTTCATCTGGTTTTATTATATTCCTTGTCATTTATAGGAGAACTACGGTTCAATCAAGTCTACTGCAAGAAATCCAAGCAATGGATACTGAAAAAATATTCACGGCACACACAACACATTTTGTTGGAGATCTCATCGAGAGAGTATTTTAAAATAGACGCAATATGAACATCAAGTACAAAACCCTAACCTCCTCACTTGCCCTGCCACAACCGGATTTGCCACCCAACATTGCCCCTTTACCAAAACCACCGAAAGAGACTGCCAGAGCTTTATTCAAAAGCCGCTTTTGAGACCTCTTCACATTGCACCCAATTCAAATTCCATCTCTATCACTACTGTCTTGGGACAGTAGTCTTTTTATATAGTCTTAGTCTTTTTATATAGTCTTTTTATATTCTGTAAATAATTGATGTATATAGAAATTGTTGGCTTTAGCTAATTTTATCTTGTTTAGTTAATCTTGTTTAAATTTCTTGTCTACTCATGACAAAATTCTCACATTTGTGAATAAAAAAATACTTATTCAATTCTTTATGTCTACACTAAAGTTCGTCGTTATAAACTTGGGAGTAAATTGATTTAGGAATAAACTTTGCCATTTAGACTTGCACAATACGACAGCAAAATAATGGTTATGCCTACATTATTTTTCAATATATTGTTATTAGAGCTGAAACAACGAATCGATTTAATCGATTAAAATCGATTATTAAAATAATTGTCAACTAATTTAGTCATCGATTCGTTGCTAAATAACTTTTATTTGCCGTAAGCGGCTCATTTCGTGCATATTTAAAATCTGCGGTGACCAAAGAGCGGCAGTAATGAGCCACTGGAGGTTTTACTCAGCCAGTACAACAGGAGAAGTAGCGAATAGCCAATAGCTGGCCTTGTTTTATGTCACGTGCTTCCCGAACAGCGTCTCTGCAGCCATAGACATCATATGATGTCTATGTCTGCAGCATTCAGCGTGATGTGGGAGTACTTTACATTGAGCCTTTAAAAAAGAAGAGTAACCTGTAAACTCTGCACTACTGCACTGTTTAAGGGGACGTTCACATATCGCGTCTTTTGCGCGCTCAAGTTCGTTATTTCCAACACCGCACCGCATCGAGTTAAAAACATTTCAACTTTTCAGAATGCAGCAACCGCACCGCGGGTCATGTGACAAGAACTAACCAATCAGCTTCATCCTTTCCCGTAACAACGTTAAAAGCTCAGTCAAGATGAAAGGAACAGCTGATCATAGTTGTATATGGATTTCCATTTTGAAATAAATTTAGTAGCAGAGCTACTGCAAGCGATTTTTTGAGCTGCAAATCCATTTATCCTTTGCTGAAATTTCCGCATCTTCAAGGAGAGAGCACGTCATGGTTGCTTAGCAAAGGCAGACGCCGCAGGGGCGCTTCTGCGCGAGCGCTTTGGAAAGAAGGAGAAAGCGGTGCGCCTAGCGTTTTCCACGCGTTTTTAGGCGCGATTTGTGAACGGCCCCTAAGACTTTCATTTGTGCAGATTCTCCAGTACAATGTTGTTTGCAAATGTTTAGTCATAAAAGCTGATAACATTGCTTTTTAACAGTTAACATTTAAAGCTTTACAAACATGTTCTGTGATCAGTTTGTCGTTTAGTGAAGTGAAGTGACGTGACATTCAGCCAAGTATGGTGACCCATACTCAGAATTTGTGCTCTGCATTTAACCCATCCGAAATGCACACACACAGAGCAGTGAACACACACACACACACACTGTGAGCACACACCCGGAGCAGTGGGCAGCCATTTATGCTGCGGCGCCCGGGGAGCAGTTGGGGGTTTGATGCCTTGCTCAAGGGCACCTAAGTCGTGGTATTGAAGGTGGAGAGAGAACTGTACATGCACTCCCCCCACCCACAATTCCTGCCAGCCCGGGACTCGAACTCACAACCTTTCGATTGGGAGTCCGACTCTCTAACCATTAGGCCACGACTTCCCTAAACCAGTACCAGTTCAAAATTCAGTCGTGCAGCCTAATTATGACTGAATGAGAGAGGTAAATGTAGATATTTGAAATGCACTTTTTTTCTAAGTATTATTCACTGCTCTTTTTCACACAGCAGGTTTTTTGTGTGTGTCCTATTTTTTTTTCTGGACAACCTTCTGATGGATTTTACTTTAAATTGTGAGTTCCATTCAGGTTTCATGCCATTGGCACTTTTTTTGAAGGATTGTTTACAATTTCACAGCAAAAGCTATAAAGCTGAGGTGAGGATATGACAGTGCAAAATGGTTAAAATCTATTAAATCTATGCTGAATGATAAAGACCATTTATTAATAATTTACTTGGGGAAAAAATGGAAAAAACTAAAATATAAGTACATAAACCGATTAATCGATTAATCGTAAAAATAATCGACAGATTAATCGATTATCAAAATAATCGTTAGTTGCAGCCCTAATTGTTATAAGGCAACTGGTGGTTACTTGTTCCAGTGTTCCACTTATTAAATGTTGATCATTTAATAGCCCAAATTATTATCAAACATAAATTTGGAGAAACACTATTCGGACAACAGAAACGTGAATGTAAAAAATTTATTGAAATATTTATAACAACAAAAAATATAAATATGAACAAAAGTTATAATTCCTCCTGAGCGTCCTCAATTTCTTGGTGCCCGCAGTCAGACATGGGGACTTGTGACTTGGTGACTTGGACTCGAGTCGACTCGAGTCGCTTTTTTTATGACTTGTGACTTGACTTGACAAAAAATAAAATACTTGAGACTTGACTCGGACTTGGAAGTTAAAGACTCAGGACTTGACTTGACTTGAGACAGGATGACTTGAATGACTTGAGTGTTAATCACATTATGTTTTCAGTTTGAATATAAAATATAGAAATTATTTTTATTTAAATAAAATTGATTACTCAGCTGGAGCGCAGGCTGAGAAAAGCGTTGTCATGACTGGACCAGGACACTATCATCAGTCATGCCCTCTCTACCTTACGCACACCACGCCCACTTAGATCAGATATCACATCACATCAACATCTCAGCTTGAGGGGTACCGAGGGTCATCGCTTTTGTCGTCAATAATTCGCGCCTAAAAACGCGTGGAAATCGCTAGTTGCGCCGCTTTCTCCTTGTTTCCAAAGCGCTCGGGCAGTTGCGCCCCTGAGGCGTCGAGCGTGTCGCACCGCGTGCGCGTCGCGACCGCGTTGCTTCCATTATGAGCACGCATACCGGTGGCGCATACATGGTGGGATAGGCCACATCGTGCTCGGCTTGCAGACAAGACTCTCGAATCTTATATTTTGCAAGTGCAATACCTTGTAATAGAGGTAATGACTTACGGATGTACTCTGAGAGAGAGATTGTGTGTGTGACAGAGAGAGAGAGAGAGAGAGAGAGAGAGAGAGAGAGAGAGAGAGAGAAACACACTCGTGCTTCACCTGATGAAGGAAACCCAAACTGAGTCTGACTCCAATCACAACCCCAACATTCAGAAACTAATTGACAAAAATCTGAAGTATAATTATGATGAAAAATGAAAAAATGAATTTGAGCTCCAAACCAAACTCCAGTGTTATTCGGCCCTAAACAGAACCACAAAACTGGCAAATTACTTATCACTCAAGCAATTAAAAGAAAGACAAATCCTTTCAAAATATCGACTCAGTGATCATGATTTGGAAATAGAGATTGGTAGACATAAAAGATCCTGGCTACCGAGAGAAGAGAGGCAAACACTGTGAGCTGAATCAAACAGAGGATGAGAAACACTTCCTTCTTGTCTGTCCCAAATACAGCACTACAAGAGAAACATTCTTCTCACAGTTTGAAGCTTTGAATCGTTCATTCTTGTCTCTAAATGACTCAGAGAAACTACTCTATATACTTGGAGAGAATGAGACGGCAGTCACAATAGCTGCTAAATATTTATACACCATACACACCATATGAAAGGGATAATTTATTATATTCAACTGTTTTATTTGATATTCTTAATTGTATATAATTACTATTATTAATATTAGAAATATTATCTGCTGCTGCTATTTTTATTGTATTGTATTTTATTGTAATCATATTTTATTCTGTATCTAAATGCTAAATTTGGCAATACTGTAACTCAAATGTCATGCCAATAAAGCAACTTGAACTTGAGAGAGAGAGAGAGAGAGAGAGAGGAGAAATGTAAGAAAGTTTAATGTTGTATGTAAACTGTGTTTGAGGGGAAGTCGTGGCCTAATGGTTAGATAGTCGGACTTGCAATCGAAGGGTTGAGAGTTCGAGTCTCGGGCCGGCAGGAATTGTGGGTGTGTGCATGTAAAGTTCTCTCTCCACCTTCAATACCATGACTTAGGTGCCCTTGAGCAAGGCATCGAACCCCCAACTGCTCCCCGGGCGCCGCAGCATAAATGGCTGCCCACTGCTCCGGGTGTGTGTTCACAGTGTGTGTGTGTGTGTGTGTGTGTGTGTTCACTGCTCTGTGTGTGTTCACTGCTCTGTGTGTGTGCACTGCTCTGTGTGTGTGCACTTCGGATGGGTTAAATGCAGAGCACGAATTCTGAGTATGGGTCACCATACTTGGCCGAATGTCATGTAACGTCACGTCGTTCGAGAGAGAGAGAGAGAGAGAGGAGGGTGTTCAGAGAGGAGTCTGTTGGATGTTTAGCTGTTATTTGTTTTATGGACTCAATGTTGAAAATGTAAAACATTTCTGTTGGCAGAAGTGAAAAATAAATAATTTTATGAATTTACAATTTTGTTTGATTCCATGATGTTTTTCTACTGAACATGAGTATTTACAATGCAAATCAAAATTATTTTAATTTACTGTTACTTATATCTTGTCTTTTAACTTTATTAAGATCAGATTCTGCAGGTAAAATTACAATAAAAAGGTGACTTGACTTGGACTTGACTTGACTTACTACAGGACTTGACTTGACTTGACTTGACATAACTTGTGACTTGACTTGACTTGACTTGACTTGCCCAAGAAAAAAATACTTGGGACTTACTTGAGACTTGAAGGTTAAGACTTGAGACTTACTTGAGACTTGCACATGTGTGACTTGGTCCCATCTCTGCCCGCAGTACTGGCCATCTGGAGCTGGATATTTTAATCGAATTGCCTGCACGACACAAGCGGGTAGAACGACACGACGTCCTCTACCCAATCTCTCGCCTTGCAGGACCCATTCGAGGAAGTGTCGGTAGGCTGTTAGGCGATATTGTCTACAAGTCATTGAGGACACAGTTAGCGATGTATGGTATTTACGTGCCACAGTAGTAAACAATGCCACAGTAAGCTTTTTGTGCATTAAAAAAAGGTACTGCACAAACAGTTTACAGTTGACGTCATGTAACTTATTAACCGGTAATCATTTCGTGATAATAATGCTTGAAGAAATTGTGTACATTTCACGAAATGAATAATAAATAAAATTTAAACACTTACTTTACTGTTAGACGTCCATTTGTCCCTGCAGGCTTCGGCTGGCGTTTCCAGTTTACCTTCGGAATTCTGAAATATGTCTCCAGGACGCCTCTGTCCATATGCGGGGCGAAACTAGGATGGTGCACGACGCAAACATCCGTGTCCTTGTCTGCCTCAGACATTTCTTTGAGGAGAAATTGGCATCTTTGAAATTCTTGGCAGCAGACGGACTCTAGCTCTGTGTCCGTAGGCGCACAACGAGAGCACAGGCACCACCAGTCCGCACCAGCTCGAGCACGCCCGGGCTCCTCGGACGCGACAGGCAGGTCTCCCGCCTCGGCTGCAGCCGCCGCCTCCTGTTCCTCCATCAGCCTCAGCTGCTCTGCGCTATATTGTGGCTCGTATAGATAGCCACGAACATCTGTTTCGAGCCCTGTTTCGACTTTGAAAATCCTCTTCTTCCATATCATGAGTTGTTCCTCCAGCCATTCTCGTAAATCTGATTTCATAAGCGCTTGTTAGCTTAGCTACATAGCTTCCAAACAAGATGGCGGATTTTCATTTTCGCTTCTGTAAGTTTAGTCCCACCCACTGATCTGTAATAGGCCTGTAGGGTGAGTGGGTCCCACCCCCTGGAATAATAATAAGCTAGTGTCTGTAGTCTCTACACTTTTCAATGAATTTTGACTTCCTGCTTATTATGACGCAAAATGACGATTTTTACGTCATAATAAGCAGGAAGTAAAACACTTAAATCCTTATTTCTCCCATCTCAGGGAAAAATAAAAGAAAAATCCATGATCATTATAATATATGACTGGGTTTCTAACAATACAAAGCTAAATGCAAATGGGTGAAGTGTCCCTTTAAAGGCATAGTTCACCCAAAAATGAAAATTGTAATAATTTATTCAAGTTTTTCCAAATTCAATCCTTGATTCAAATTTATCTTAAAATAATTATAAAAAAATTGGTTTTAACATTAACAGTAATTTT
Source organism: Carassius carassius (assembly GCF_963082965.1). Classification (NCBI taxonomy): domain Eukaryota; kingdom Metazoa; phylum Chordata; class Actinopteri; order Cypriniformes; family Cyprinidae; genus Carassius; species Carassius carassius. Next base: position 21,992,360 of record NC_081781.1, on the reverse strand, counting down.
TGGCTTTAACATTAACAGTGCTAATACTAATAACCCGAAATTCATGTTTCCATCATACACTCTGTAATTAATACACTGAATAGTATATAATCAACAGTCCCCATTGATTTCCTGTGTGGAGTTTTTATATTTCTTCAGTCAAAAGATCACCGATCAACTTTCCCAGATTCCATCAGGGGTATGGGAGTTTCAGCCTGTTTCAACATTACAAGACATTGTGAAAGAAAATGAAACCCACCTTTTTTGTAAACAACGTGATGCCTACTCATTTGTTAAATCAGGTGTTTGACTGTGCATCTTTGAGTTTAGTACATTTGATTAACAAAAGTTTGCTTGGGGGCTCATGCTTAAAATATTTTAAACATGCTGTGGTGATTCCTAGGTTGATATGGCTAAATCTGGCCCCTGATGATATGAAGAATTGTAGACATTTCACAACTGCTTTTTGTCTAGAAAATTGTAGAAAAAAAATAGTTCCCTGTCAAGGGAACTTCGAACTGCGTCCTCTGAGGGGACACTATGGGGAACACCTCGTCGTGACCCGTGTCTGAAGCATACTTTGAAAAACGCCAACGTGTTGGCCGGCGACAGCCTCTGACGTCACTACCAGCGCGACTATAAATACGCGCCTGTAGGACCCGTCACTTTATCTTCTTCGTCTTCATTGACTGTTTTGTTTGAAGCGTGCATCTGAGAAATGACCAAAACAGTAAGAGCGATCTATTATTGTTATCATCATGGCTTCCACTAGCAAGGCGTTTAGACAGTGTGTGCATCCGTGTCAGCGTTATCTGACACCCGATGACACACACACTCTTTGCGTCTCTTGCTTGGGCGAAGAGCACGCGCGCGATGTCCTTGAGGGGGCGATCTGCGTGCACTGCGAGCGTTTTTCTGTGAGAAAGCTCCGCTCTCGTTTGTCTCTCTTTTCGAGGAAAGAGGGACAGCCATCTGGATCCCGCGGCTCAGGACCCGCCGTTGCCGAGGCACGGAGGAGAATGAGCTCGTGGGGATCATAGGTGGATCTCGCTGAAAGGGAAAGTGTAGAGAGGGACTTTCCCTTTCACACTCTCCGGCGGCGAATGAGAGTGAACTTCGGGAGGAAGATGCGTTATCATTAACCCATTCTGACACTGAAGTTAGTGCTTTGCTGGGTTCTACCCAGAAAGAGCAGGAGATGTCTGAGAGTGGCGAAGAAGCTGAGGCTGAGCCTTCTCAATCCTCCTGCCCTGCATATGAGGAGCTGTTAGAGGTTATGGATCACGCCACGGCAAAATTAGACTTGCCATGGAAGCGTGCCAGAAAGGTAACGTCACGAGGTCGCCTCGATGAGCGTTATTTGTCTGACCATAGCCCTCCAGCCCAGGTGAGCCTTCCATTCTTGCCTGACTTGCATGCAGAAGTCGAAAAGGAATGGAAGAGGCCATTTTCCTCTCGCATCCACCGGTTTCAGCATACGAGCTATGCTAATATCGAGGGCATGCACGAAAACGTCTATGAGAGGATGCCCCCTGTAGAAGAGACGCTGGCTAGCTATCTCTCTGTGGGGGAAAACGTCCTCTCTTAAATCTCCCTCTTTACCATCTAAGCCCCTCCAGGATACATCCCGCTTAAATGGCAGGTCATACGCGGCAGCAGGTCAGGCTGTGGCTTCGTTGCACACGATGGTGGTGCTTCAGGCCTACCAGGCTGACCTGCTGAAGGACCTGGATACAGGCGAGGGCCTTTCACCTGACCAGGTAGCCAAGCTGCGCCGCACCACAGACCTCTCTCTCCGGGCTACCAAGCAGGCCGCCTCCGCCATGGGCAGGTCTATGGCGGCCATGGTGGTAACGGAGAGACATCTGTGGGTGAACCTGGCAGACATTGGGAGGGAAGAAAGGGGGTTTCTTCTCGATGCTCCGGTCTCGCCTTCTGAGCTTTTCGGTACCTCCGTCGAGATGGTGGTCGAAAAGTTCAGGGAGGTAAGGGCGCACTCAGCTGCTTTTAAATCCTTCATTCAACGAAGTTCCAGGTCCGAGCCCAAACAACAAAGGGGTCCTGGCCCATCTCGATCTGAGGATCGTAGACGGGCGCAGAAGGCTAGTGTCGCGGCTCGCACTCCTCCTGAGGGGCCGCCTGGCCGCTTGGCGCATCCGGGAAGGTGGTGGTTACGGAGTCCTCTGTATGTACTGCCTCAGGTGATGCTCCCCTCGCTTGAGGGTTGGAGCTCACCTCTCCCGTGCGATCCAGCGCCTCTGCGATGCTTGGGAACCTTTCTGTACACACGCTAAGCCTGTGTACTTTTTCAAAACCACATGGTGGTCAGTGTGCACGTGAACACTTTGCACACTGTCTGAAATCCACGTAAGTGGTAAGTGTGCGAGCAAGACTTTGCGCACTTTCTAAAATCCTGTACGGTAGGGGTTACGCGCTCCACTTCGTTCCCTTTCTTGAGATGATTAGCCCTGGGTTCCATGGGCTTCATTCAGCCGGTGTGTATTTGTTATACACCTCAAGCATCGCTTCCCTCAACATGAGGGGCTGGGTGGACTCCCACATATTGTGGTTATCAGGTAGTAGGCTTCATCAGGCCTCTCTGATGGTGAGCTCCCACATACTGTGGTTGCCAGGTAGTAGGCCTCACCAGGCCTCCCTGGAGATTTAGCTCCCACATACTGTGCGTTTCCACTAAATAGCATATTGTGGTTTTCAGATAGTAGGCTTCACCAGGTCTCTCTGAAGGCGAGCTCCCACATACTGTGGTTGCCAGGTAGTAGGCCTCACCAGGCCTCCCTGGAGATTTAGCTCCCACATACTGCGTTTCCACTAAAAAGCGAGCTCCCACGGTTTGTGGTTGTCAGGTAGTTGGCCTCATCAGGCCTCCCTGGAGTCGAGTTCCATATTACTTTCAGTTTCCACCTGAGGTGGTTATCTGGTAACAGGTAGTATGCCTCTCTAGGCCTCTCTGTAGGTGAACTCCCACATATTGTGGTTATCAGGTAGCAGGCTTCACAGGTCTCTCTGAATGTGAGCTCCCACATACTGTGGTTGTCAGGTAACCTTTCAGTACACACGCTAAGCCTGTGTACTTTCTCAAAACCACATGGTGGTCAGTGTGCACGTTAACGCTTTGCGCACTGTCTGAAATCCACGTAAAGTGGTAAGTGTGCACGCAAGACTCTGCGCACTTTCTGAAATCCACGTAAAGTGGTAAGTGTGCACGCAAGATTCTGCGCACTTTCTAAAATCCTGTACGCTAAGGGTTACGCGCTCCGCTTCGTTTCCTTTCTTGAGATGATTAGCCCCGGTGTTCCTTGGGCTTCATCCAACCTGTGTGTACTTATTGTACACCTTATGCCCCCTCAACATGGGGGGCTGTGTGGGCAATTCTCGCGGTAGTTTAGCAGGGCTCCCCTTTTCTGAAAGGGTCACCTATGAGCATGCTGCTCGGAGCTCGGAGCCCTCCTCTCTTGGGAGGCTGATTCTCGGTTCTGTCAGAGCGCTCCAGTACTACATACTGTTTTGAGACGCACTGTGAGAGCAGACATCCTGCTGAGGCAGGGGCTGAGGCTCGGGGAATGGCGCCTTCGCACCAAGGTGTTGAAGCAGAGTTGGAGAAGTTGGCCAGACTTGGGTGGATCGGTTTTTGCGGCTCGAGAGAGGATCGCACTATCCCCTCTGGCTTCCTCTGACTCATCCAGCTCCATTAGGGGCTGGACGCCATGGTACAGGAGCGGCCAAGTCTTCATCTGTACGTTCCGTCCTCAAATTGCTCTGCTCCCGGGCCATTCCGTCTACGAGCTGCTCTATGAGAGTTCCCCGAGAGCCCCTCCTTAGAACAGGATTTTGTAATCCATGTTATGGTAAGTGTTCACGTGAAGTCTTTGCACACTTTCTGAAATCCACACTGTGGTAAGTTCGCACGCTAATACTCTGCGTTCTTTCTAAAATCCTATATGGTAAGGGCTTCGCGTGGCTGCTTCGTGCCCTTTCTTGAGTCGGTTAAAGCCCCGTTCATCCTAGGCACCACTCCACGTAGGTATCCTCTGATACCTATCTAGAACAGGGCGCCGCTACTAGAGTACTGTTGGGACAGCTCTTTCGGCAAGTTTTTGCGAAAGCTAGCAGTAGCCCCTGTGTGACAGGCAAAGACTTGGTAGAGGAAAGTGCCAGGCTCTTAGCCGTATCCCTTTAAATAATCTTTTGTGATTCCAAGCCTTCAGCTCTACCCCGGGCCAGGGCCCTACAGGTAAGTTGGGTATGTAGCTTAGGCCTTTGGCCGTAAGGGATAATGTCATAGAAAGCCGTCGAACCGTCCCAGGGACGACTCCTGGTGAAGCAGTAGAGTTGGTACTTAGTGTTTGCCATGATTCTGGTCTGCACTCCCCTCAGCATGGCGGCGTGGGTATACTGTTCCCCATAGTGTCCCCTCAGAGGACATAGTTCGAAGTTCCCTTGACAGGGAACGTCTCAGGTTACGAATGTAACCATGGTTCCCTGAGAGGGAACGAGACACTGCATCCTCTAGCTCCCTGCCATGCTTCGGACACAAGCTTCACGAAGAAGATAAAGTGACGGGTCCTACAGGCGCGTATTTATAGTCGTGCTGGTAGTGACGTCAGAGGCTGTCGCCGGCCAACACGTTGGCGTTTTTCAAAGTATGCTTCAGGCACGGGTCACGACGAGGTGTTCCCAATAGTGTCCCCTCAGAGGACGCAGTGTCTCGTTCCCTCTCAGGGAACCATGGTTACATTTGTAACCTGAGACGTTTTCTAAAAATAACTACCATTCATGAATGGAAACTCAATAGAAGAAACGTTTCAATCTGGATTTAAAAGAGCCCATAGATGTTATCTTTTGTGGGGTGTGCCACAAGGGTCTATTTTATCTCCCACATTTTTTTCTTTGTATTTGCTCCCACTGGGTAGCTTTTTCAGAATGTGTACTTACGATGGGGAATTGGTTAATTTGGACTTCTCTGTGCATGCTCTTTGAGGTGGTGACCATAGACCTGCATTATGTGAGTCACATAACAAGAACGGTTTGACCTAAAAATATCAAAATGGAAACTACTGCGGGAACAAAGACACCTACATCTTGGATGCCCTTGAGGTAAGTTAAAACATAACATAATTTGAAAGTGAACTATCCCTTTAAGTCCTACCTCTCAGATAGATCCTTCAGGGTGTCTTGGAGGGTTGAAGTTTCTAAGTCACAACTTCTTGCTACTGGGGTCCCTCAAGACTCTTCTCTTCTCCATCTACATGACGTCATTAGGGTCTGTCTATCAGAAGCATGGCTTTTCCTATCACTGCTATGCTGATGACACTTAACTCTACTTAGCATTCCAACCAGATGATTCGTCGGTACCTGCTCGCACTGCAGCCTGTCTGAGTGACATTTCTAGCTGGATGAATGACCATCACCTTAAGCTCAACCTTACTAAGACAGAACTGCTGGTGGTTCCAGCTAACCCATCATGTCATCACAACTACTCTATACAGCTGGGTTCATCAACCATAACTCCCATAGGAGTTGTGATCGATCATCAGTTAAGCTTCACAGGCCATATTGCTACAACGACCTGGTCCTTCAGATCTGCCTTATACAACATTAGGAAGATTAGACCCTTCCTGTCAGAGCAAGCCACACAACTTCTTGTCCAAGCTCTTGTTCTCTCCAGACTGGACTATTGTAATGCTCTCCTGGCTGGGCTTCCTACATGTACTATCAAGCTTCTGCAACTGATCCAGAATGCAGCGAGGGTTGTCTTCAATGAGCCAAAAAAAGCTCACGTTACTCCTCTCCTCATCAGGTTACACTGGCTACCAGTAGCCACTTGCATATAATTCAAGGTACCGATGCTTGCCTATAAGATGACCACTGGTGCGACACCAATATACCTAAACTCACTAGTTCAAATTTATGCGCCCTCCAGAAGCTTGTGTTCTGTAAATGAACGATGCTTTGTGGTGCCATCCCAAAGAGGTTTAAAATCACTCTCACTGACGTTTTCCTGGACTGTGCCAAAATCACTCTCACTGACGTTTTCCTGGACTGTGCCCCAGCTGGTGGAATGACCCCCCAATCTCAATTTGAACAGTTGAGTATTTACTCATTTAAAAAAAAAAAAAAAACATCTTAAGACTCATCTTTTTCCCCAGCACCTGACCAACTGATATTAGCACTTACTTTTTCTTGCCTATCCTTTTCTTGAAAAAAAAAAAACATAGCTACGGGATCTGCTCTAGACTAACCGAGACTTGTCATGACAATTGTATACTGTTGTTGTTCTCTCGTTGGTCTGATTGCTTCTATTGTTCTCATTTTTAAGTCGCTTTGGATAAAAGCGCCTGCTAAATGATTAAATGTAAAATGATTAAATGTAGATCTGCTACCTCCTATTAATCTTTAGAAACCTACCGAAAGTTCACTTAGTTCTGGCAGCCTACAACAGCCAAAATGGTGTGGGGTAAATTTGGTGCCTATGATGTTTGATTTGTTAATACATGTATCTTTTAAGTTTCTAGTATCTCAGTAAGTTTATCTTTAATTGTCTCCCTTGGGATAAATTTGTCTTAGGCAACCGGGAGAGCAGATCAAATGCTTGCTTGCGGTTGTCCATCGAATCCGATGATGACGTCCACTTCTGTCTTTTAACGGTGAGCTTTCTGATGGCTGATTAATCCGATCCTGGATCCACAGTTTCTATTGCAGATGAAGCATATATACTGTACATGCTATTGGTGTTACTGGTATTTAAGGGTGTGTTTCTCCTGAGCATTCTTTGTTGTCTCCTAACTGTCCTTTCCTCCTCCAGTGCTTGGGTCCCATCTAGACACAGCTGCCGCCAGGTGTTACGGTCAGCAGCCATGTTCTCCAAGTCCCCAGGTTTTATTTTGCACCTCTTAAGCACTCTTTTCATTTGGTCTTTAAAGCGTTTCTTCTGGCCTCCAGCAGAGCGCTGGCCTAGTTGTAGCTGGCCATATAGCACTCTGTGGGGCAGACGGTTGTAGGGCATTCTTATGACATGCCCCAGCCAGCACAGTTGGTGCTGGGTGATTGTGGCCTCAATACTCTTGCAGCCTGTTCTCCTCAGGATCTCAGTGTGAGGCACTCTGTCACACCAAGTGATTCCCAGAATGTGCTGGAGACAGCAGATGTGGAAGTGTTCCAGGGACTTAATGTGGCGGCTGTAAGTAACCCATGCTTCACAGCTGTAGAGGAGGGTGGTGATGCAGACTGCTTGGGAGACGCATATTTTTGCAGCTGATGCTTGTTTGATTATTTTCTGGACCTCATTGTCAATGCTATTGTCTTCAGAGATAATAATCCCCAGGTATTTGAATGATGGCACAATTGATAGTTTTTCATTTGCAACATAGAAGATGGGTGGTGCAGGTGGGATGTTGGCACTCCACTGGCAGTTTACCACTGTTTTTACGGTATTGATGGTCAGCCCCATCCTGCTATATGCCCTCACTGTTGCATCTAGGACAGACTGGAGGTCTTGTGGAGAGTGAGATACGAGAGCGCAGTTATCTGCATACTGCAGCTCAAGTATCCTCACCCTGTGCAGTTTGGAGGTTGACTGCAGTCTCCTAATATTAAAGAGATTACCATCCAGCCTGTACGCTACTATCACTCCACTGTTGTCTTGAATTTCCTTGTGGAGAAGCTGGGTGACACAAATGAGGAAGATGTTAAAAAGCACTGGTGCCAGTACACACTCCTGCCTTACCCCTGTGTGCACAGGGAAAGGTCTAGACTGTTGACCTCCTATTGTCACCCTTGCAGTCATTCCATCATGCAACTGATGGAGGATGTTGACAAACTTAGTGGGGCATCCAAACCGGAGGAGGACCTCCCAAAAGAGATCTCTCTGCATAGTGTCTAAGGCTTTGGAGAGGTTGACAAAATCCATAAACAGGTCTTTATGTTGCTCCCTGCACTTTTCCTGAAGTTGCCGGGTTGTAAAGACCATGTCGACTGTGCTCCTGTTCTTTCTAAACCCACACTGTGACTCGGGTAGCAAAGACTCTGTGATGTTATTGATCAGTCTTTGTAACATCACCTTGGCCAGGACCTTGCCTGCCACAGCAAGAAGTGATATGTCCACATGGTTGTCACAAATGGCCCTATCCCCTTTGCTCTTATATATGGTGACAATACTAGCATCTCTCCATTGCTGTGCGATGCTTTCATCAGCCCAGTCCTTGGTGATGTAGTGTTCTTGTGCAGAGATACCCTCCCTGTTTTAGCAGTTCTGCAGGAATATTATCAGAGCCAGGAGACTTGTTGTACTTCAGGGAGCGGACAGCTGACAGGACCTACAGGAAGGTTGGAGGTTGGCTAAGGTTGTCAATAGGGGGGAATTCAGGCAATTCATTCAGGATGGTATAGTCTGTATCAGAGTCCTGATTTAGTAAGGTGTTAAAATGTTCAGCCCACCTCTCCGGGATGCTATTCTGGTCTTTCAGGACTTTGAGCCCATCTGCTGTTTTCAGGGGAGTGATGCGGTGACTTATTGGGCCGTAAATGGATTTGACTGCATTATTAAAGTTGTGCATGTCATTTGTCAGCGAATGACTGAATTTCATGAGCCTTCTCCATCCACCACTTGTTCTGTAAGGTCCGCAGAGTTCTCTGGACTTCCCGACGAGCTTTTTGCCAATGCTTTTTGGCGGTACTGGATAAGGATTTTCTTAGGGTTTCCTGATGTGTTTTGTGCATGTTGCTTAGTAGGTTATGGATGGACTCTGAGTTGTTGTCAAACCAGCCTTGATGGTTTCTGCTCTTATAGCCGATTGTTTGGGCTGATGCTTCATGAAGGGCTGTAGTAATAGAGGTCCACTGCTGTTCTGTGGCATTACCATCCCTCAGGAGGAGTTATATCTCCTCTAGTTTCTCAGCCAGGGAGCGACGAAACTCATTCTTTGTAGTGGTAACTTCCAGCGGACACAGTCTAGTCGCCCTCCTACTGGATCCACGTTTTCGCATGGGGGGGGCACACTTTCATGAGGACCTTGGTCATGATCATGCGATGATCTGTCCAGCATTCCGCACCTCTCATGGCCCGGGTTATGAGAACGTCTCTGAGGTCACAACGTCTCACGATGACATAATCAATCAGGTGCCAATGTTTGGAATGTGGGTGCATGCATGATGTTTTGTATTTGGTTCTTTGCTGGAAGATGGTGTTGGTTATGGTCAGGTTGTGCTCAGAGCAGAGGGTAAGTAACCTATTGCGCACTGCCAGCACATTGCTTTTCTGTTGGGGTGTGCTCCCTTAGCCTTGCCTTGAGAGGCTAACCCACAAGGCAGCGGGGCTATTTACCCATAGCTGGGGCAGTGGTTGACGGGCGTCAGGGCATGTCCACCGTGTGGTGGGCCTGCATACCACATCTCTGGGGACCACTGCTGCTCTGAGATCCCCTGCAGTTCAGCCTGGGACTGCGAGGTACCCAGTTACCATGTGTGGCCACGAGGAGGCACTGTCTCAACACCAAAAGTCTTGGTGTTGGAGAGGCTGTGTACTGGCGGAGGAGACTTACACACTTGGGTCCTCTTTTCACCCCTTTCAGGAGGCTAGCCAGCGGCGGTAGCTAAAAAGCAGAAGGTTGCAAGCAGCATGCAGCATACAGCATGCACTAACTACAAACACAGCCATACTCCACACTACTGCACTAGACACTTCACACACACCCTGTGCCAGGAAAGCACACACACACAAATACACACACACACACACACACACACACAATTTAATAAATAAATAAAAATTACACCATTTCAAAACATATATAATTCCTACACAATCCTAATAAAACACCTACAATATTACCCATCACATTACCCTCACCCTATTGTCTGTTTGCTGCTTTTTCTACTGATACTATGTAAAGCACTTTGGTCCAACCTTGGTTGTTTTCAGAAGTTGCCATATCGAAGGGTCATTCCAAACCAAAGTACTCAAAACTGACCACTTCAAAGGGCCCTTCAGAATGAAGGATTTTGAAGGGTATAACTGACACTTTGGGCCCCCATGATCCTTTGCACAGGGAAGTTGTTTGGCGTCACACCCTGTGTTCCATTCAGAAGGGGTCATCCCTATACCCTAATCCGTTCGAAGGGTTAACCCTTCAGAGTGAGCGCTTTAAAGGGATTACGACATAGGACATTTTTTGTCACCATGCCATCTCCATTTTAAACAGCTAGCATATGAATCATTACCTGTGTTCGGTAATTCATTTCTGTAAGTCATTCTACATTTTAAATTATTGCCTTCTCAAGTTTGTATGTAAATACATATACATTGCTAAGTCTTACTAATTTTACGATAAGTAAAACATTCTGCTCTCATGTCAGATGTGTATGTATGCATGCATGTATGTATGTATGTACCAAGAGCACCTTAAAAAAAATCCTTGTGTGTTTACGCACACATGGTGAATAAATCAAATTCTGATTCTGACTCTGATAAACATAACAGGACACAAAAACGAAATGTGATTGGATGTTTTACCTTTCAGTTATACGGCTTCTTGGGTGAGCCTTGACCATTCAAAGCGGCCAAGAATCCCAGACTTTCTGCCAGCAGTCTAAATGTCTGGCTACATCAGATTACACTAGGTAAATAACTAGATGGTTTATAAAATGTATGGTTTATGAAATGTATACACATGAGAGGAGACAAGATCACAAGAAAAGCTTTAATTCATAATGTTTCCCCTTCTAAACGGGTATAACATTTCACACCTGAAGCTATACAGTAGCTTTGAGTGATGTATGCATTCATGAGAGATCAGTGCAGTAGTGATGTTGGATCATTTCTTTAAACAGGTGCACCACAAACCTGGTCAGAATGATTTATTTACTAATCTGATTCTTAAACTCAATGATTTAACATTTCACTGGATGAAAAGATTATCAATGAGTATCAATTGAAATTTTTAAGTGTTTGTCAAAGCTTTCATTTTAATATGATTTTATTTATGTATTTACTTATTTATTTTTTGGACATGTATAGTGGTTGTGCTTTTTTAAGCTTGGATTTCTCCTTGTGTGTTCTACGGAAGAAGAAAAAAATGAAAAAAAAAAAAACCCCAGAATAAGTAAATAATGACAATTGTATTTTTTAGGTTCAAGCACAACCACAGAGAGCAAGCTGTGACAGAAGCCATGTTGCTGTGTAGCTCTGACTCTGATATATGCAGGACAGAGGGCAGTGATAAGCAGAAGTGATCATCCTGTCATTTACTCTGGATCCCTTGGTGAGTGTAATGTGAGTCTTTAGAGCCGTTCATCCTTCAGGATAAAGTCACAGAGATCTAACAAAGCCACACACTGAAGCCCAGAGCTCAGAGGTTTACTGACCAGGCTCAGAAATTATGGGTTTATTTACTGATGTGATTAGTGTTGTGTGGATGGGAATGATGCACTGTTGGTTGGTCGCTTTACTTGTTGATCAAACAGTCTCTTTCTGTTGTGGTTACAAAAGGTTTGTTAAGTGAAATTAAAATGTATGTTATTAATTGTAATGCCTCTTTGCCAATTAACTGAAATTAAAATGACACTTAAGTTGAAGTACAAAAATTTTAAAAACTAAAACTGAAATAAAAATAAAGCTGAAAGTTAAATATAAGTATTTATAATACCAATGAAAATGATAATAACACAACAATAAATAAAGTAAGTCTCTCAGGACAGACGCGGGATAGTGGACCTCTGGAGCAGTACCCATTTGGGGTGGTGGAGCAGGGGACTCAGCCTCTGCGGCTGGAGCCTTACTATCGCCAAAACCCCTACAAAAAATAAAAATACTTGGGGAAATTTACAGGGCTGTACTCGGGGCCTGGAGCCCTGTCTGGGCTTAACGTGGAACCATGAGCGTGGAACCAGGAACGTGGAAAAAGGAGCCCTCCGCTTTGGAAGGCCCTTATGAGGAGCGGGAACTTGATGGTGCTTTCAAGGAACAGATACTGGATTGAGCTTTGGGGCTGACAGGCTTGCCACATTAATGTTTGTTGGGCTTGCTATAGTAATGTCCTTTTGGGTTGCCACATTAATGGGTGGCGTGCTTGGGTGAGCTGCGGATGGCGGCATGATTGGGGGAGCTGTGGATGGCGGTGGGCTTTGGTAAGCTGTGGACTGCAGCTTGACTTGGGTGTATTTACCAAGATAAGGTGAGTAGTATATGACTGGTCATGTGATAAATAATAATTTATAAAGCATAAAATAGCTTATTATATGCCACTCATGTGACTGGACCATTCATCTCATGTGTATGCAATTAAAAAATATTTTATATAAAAGTACTACTCATTTCTTTAGTGTTTGAAAGTACTATTCATTTCTTTTTAAGCATATTATATTCTATTATATTTTCAACCTTACATAAATGCTACATTTTATCTATAAATTATAATAAAAGTATAGTTTGTCAAAGCCCTGCTGTGTTTGAGCTGGAGTTCTTCATTCAATGTCCTGCAAATGTCAGTGGTCCTGCTGCTCTCGATGCAAAGGCACTCAGCCAGCACAAATGCCATATTTAGAACACATTATAAAAAGCTCTCACAGAACTCCGATCAGGTTTTGGAGAGTTTAAAAGAGACAACATTAAATACCAGGTTAGAGGAAGGTCTTTGTGTAGTGAAATCTCAGCTTTTTCGAAACCAAATTGATCAGCAGAGGCAGCCCAGTTTACATTGCGTTTCTACACCTATACTGAGGATATAAATGCCATCGGTATAAAGGTTGGGTTTGGATGCTTTATGGTGTCATCAGTCAGTTGAAGTGCCTAAAGAAGTTGTGTCACTTCAATCATTTAGTAGCTTTAATGATTGCGTAACACCAAAAACACTGCATGGAATGTGATCATTTAAATCATTTAGTCATAGAAGATATATATATATATATATATATATATATATATATATATATATTATATATATATATATATATATATATATATATATATATATATATATATATATATATTACATTTACATTTACAAGGAAGTCATAAGTGAGGTACCTTTCTATTCTGCTCTGTTATTAATCGCATACTTCTAGGCAGGATTCAACAATGCTGCATTATTGCTACTAAATTATTTATGTGAAATGACTTCTAAATTTGTATCTGTTAAATATGTATTAGCATCTGATGGGATTCTGCCAGTACAGGAGCTGAAAATAAATAAATAAATAAATAAATATTGTTATAACAATATATATTGTTCATAAATCTCTGGTCAAATTAAATATTATATAATTTGCTATTCATTTTTTTTATGTTGTATATTTGTTTAATTTATGCAAGTAGGTACAGTACAGTAGGTGCAAATAACATTCCCTGCACTGGTGATTTAAGATTACAAATAGTGTGCATTTACTTTGATTATGTACAGTACATCACTAAACAACAGATTCTCACATCTCTAAACAGCTGCTATTTCAGATGGTTGTTTGTCATTAGCCATAAAATACTTTGAGGATTGTTTGTGTTTAGTTTCTCCTGGTAAAGTTCAAAGAAAGGATATGTTCTTATAAAAGCAGCTAATTACAGTGATCTGGAATCCCACTGGGCCTATAATTGCATTTATTTTCTCTGCGCTTCTCTTCCCTCATTTCCTGTGCAAAGAGCTTTATCTGCAGACAAGCTCATTTCTTTGTTTGCTGTGTTACCCTGTTTCACAGTTTGCTGAAGGTGTGCCTTATGACAGCATTCCTGCATCTTTTAGCCGATTAAGAACTATAATTAATTTGCTCTTCCTCAGGTTCAAGCTAGCATATGACTTCAGAAGACTTAGAATAATGCCGCGTTTCCAACGAAATTACCCGTAACATTTGTACCAGGAACTTTTTTTCCTAGGAACTTTTTTCCCCCCAGACCTGTTGCTTTCTGCGTTTCCACCGCGGTGTAAAGTACCGGTAAGATTAGGCAAATAGACTGGTGACGTAGGTCTGCACGTGTTTCTCAATACAAAGTGCGCTGATTTTGGACGTGCATCCTCGGTAGTTCAGACTTTGTGCGTTCGACTTGGGAGTGTGATGTCCGCGAATCCGGTAAATCTGCAAACAGCAGCGTACTTGATAACTTCAGTCAGCTGACCATGGCTACTGCAATTTTCCTCTCTTTATATTTACAATAAAACGAAATAGGATATCAAATACCACTGCCCAGCGCCGGCGCTATGGTGGGGCATTCGAGGGCCGTGCCCCCCCCTAGCGGTTATTGATGCCCCTCCTACAGGCCATGGCGTGGCAAAAAAAAAAAAATCCCTTTTAGTTATTATTTTAATATTAAATGTTCAAACTGTAACTTAAATTAAATTAAATAAAAATAATGGGAAAATGAATTATTTTGGTTGTTCATGGCACTTTGGTGAATGCTTATTGGTCGACTGTCTGGCCGAGTAAACTTGTTACATTTGATTTGCAGCGTGCGCGCAAAATCCATTTCAAGTTGAACAACAGTTTGTCCGTCTATATTATAGACAGTTGTTAGCCTCTAATTAAAACAAAATTTAAAAAAAAAAATATTTTTACATTTATTTATGGATTTACAAAAATGGATTAGACCTCCGCAGCCTCGTCAATCAGCAGACTTGGATACTCCGGCCACGACCACCAGTACCACGGTCTGAGAGCCGAGCTGGCCCTTCTTTTGCGAATTCTAGCAAATCCACAAGCGAATGGAAGGACAGAGTACCCTACTTAGACGGTTCAGTAGCAACACTCGTCGCCTGCAACTCTTCTGAGGGTAACTCATTTGTTCAATTCACTTATTGAAGCCAGCCCTGGCTTTCATAAGGCCTACTAAGCAGGTGAATTGTTGATGAATGTTTGTGGGTTCTAACCAGGTCCGGCGCAAGCTCAAATGCGCTCTAGGCAGAGCACGATCATGCTGCCCCCACCTCACATTCACAATTAGGGATCCTTAAGATGCATGTAAATAATTTTTTTTTTAAATCTATGAAATTACACTAAAATAAAAACGTGCAAGCATGTTTTCAGAGGTTTTTTTTTTCCTTCTGCAAAAACGTGAAAAGGGTACACAATGCAACAGCTGGATATAATTTCTGTTTTATAGGCTAATAGATAGTGTACAATAAAACTAAACACAACTTTTTAGCTCACAAAACTGGAGATTTTGATTTTTTCTTGACTGATACACACATTCACACACCTACATTTCAGAAGCGTGCTACAAAAACATTTGGAAAAATTGATTCCATCCCTTTTTCACAGATGAATTTAAGCACATCCAGTGGTTTAGATCCAGCAACCAGGCGTCTGCCCAAAGCAGTCAGCTCTTCAAACAATTCATGCCCATCAACATCCCGCGAGTCTCCATGAGTCAGGGCCTTTTCCAGTCATAAGCAATCCTATGAAGAACTATTCTCTCTCTCTCTCTCTCTCTAAAAATCAGTTAAAAATGTTGTGACATCCTTATTCTCTGCAGGCGAATTTTAGTATTCTGATTTAACTGGTCCATACGCAGACATTTGTGTGATGATGTCCAACTCGTTTTATGAAGAAAAAAGCCTTAAGTTTTCAGAAACATCTATACGAAAAAACGTCTCGGTTACGTCTGTAACCTCGGTTCCCCGAGAAGGGAACGAGACGATGCGTCGATAATGCTTTGGGAACGCATTCTGCGTGAGTGCGTCTGAAGCATCCATGTCAACTAGTCCAATGGCGAGAGTGAGCGTCAGGAGTGACGTCACGACCAGGAATTGATAAAAACCCCAACCGGAGCAACCGGTGTTAGCTTCGACAGTGCCGAAGCAAGTCGATCACAGGAACGAAGGAAGTATGGCAGGGAGACGCATCGTCTCGTTCCCTTCTCGGGGGAACCGAGGTTACAGACGTAACCGAGACGTTCCCCATCGAGGGAGAGACGATGCGTCGATAACGCCTTGGGAACGAGAATACCCAAACCGCCATATAACAAGTGCCTGAGTGTCAGCCAGAAAAAACCAACGGCTCAAGAATTAAAAACCTGAGACCCGGGAGTAGCGTCCAGGTCTAGGCTATAAAACCTGACGAATGTGAGTGGCGAGGACCAGCCTGCCGCATCGCAAACATCCTGAAGAGAGGCCCCACATAATAAGGCTCTAGAGGCCGCCATACTCCTAGTAGAATGAGCTCTGACCCCCAAAGGGCACGGTAGGTCAGAAGACTCATAGGCAAGAAGGATAGCCCCAACTATCCACTTACTAAGTGTCTGTTTAGTGGCAGGAAGACCTATCTTAGGTGACCCGAAACAAACAAACAGCTGATCGGATTTCCGAAAAGAAGAAGTCCGATGAACATAAGTGTCCAATGCTCGCACCGGGCACAAGAGGTTAGACTTTTCCTGGTCCGATGATGCAAACGGGGGAGGACAGAAAGCCTGCAGAACAATAGGTCTCGGAACAATGGTCGGTACCTAAGGGACTTATCCCTGCTTAGGGTAGAGAAATGCTTTGACCATCCCAGGTGCAAATTCAAGGCAGGTGGGAGAAACCGAGAGAGCCTGAAGGTCTCCGACTCTTTTTAGGGACGAAATAGCAAGGAGAAAGGTAGTCTTAAATGAAAGAAACTTCTCAACTTCTCGCAAACCAGATTCGGCTCGGCCAGTGTGGAGCTACGAGAAGTAGACTTACTCCGTCCTGGCGGACTCTCTCCAGAACTCCTGGGAGCAGAGCAACAGGGGGAAAGGCGTACAGACGTAGCCTCGGCCACGTCTGTACCATAGCGTCCAACCCCAGGGGGGCTGGATGAGTAAGGGAGAACCATAGTGGACAGTGCGTCGTGTACTGAGACACAAACAGATCCACTTCTGCTTGGCCATAAGATTCCCATATGAGCTCCACCACCTCGGGGTGAAGCCTCCATTCCCCTGACCTCAGCACCTGCCTCGACAGGGTGTCTGCTCCAATATTCTGAGTCCCTGGTATATACATTGCCCTCAGAGAGCGTAATTTCCCCAGGGACCACAGGAGGATCTGGTGCGCTAATTTGCAGAGTGGGCGCGAGCGCAGACCCCCCTGACGGTTGATGTAAGAGACCACCGATGTATTGTCTGTGCGGACCAGCACATGATGGTCCCTCAGGTCTGGCAGGAAGTGCCTCAAAGCTTTGAAGACCAGGCAGTTGATGTGCCAAGAGTGATGATGGCTCTCCCACAGACCCTGAGCTGAGCGGCCTTCCATTACCGCTCCCCAGCCGGTAAGGGAAGCATCTGTCGAGATGGCAACCCGATGACAAAGAGCTCCCAATACCGGACCCTGGGAGAGGAACCAGTGTTCTCTCCATATGACCAAGGCGCGGAGACACCGCCGCGTGATCTTGATCGTACGAAGTGGGTTTCCCCTCGGGGAGAACCCTCTGGTCCTGAGCCACCACTGTAAAGGTCTCATGCCCAGCAGGCCAAAGGGGATCACATTGGACGCTGCTGCCATGAGACCCAACAATCTCTCAAACTGTTTTACAGTGCGTGACTGGCCTAGCTTTAGCTCTGATGTGGCTGTGAGGATGTTGGCTACATGAGCGGACGAACGAGCGGCTCGCATCGTGACCGAATCCCATACCACCCCAAGAAAAGTGGTCCTCTGTAATGGAGATAGCACACTCTTCTTGGTATTGAGCCTCAAACCCAACTTCTGCATATGAGCGAGGACGACATCTCGATGCCGAACCGCCAACTGTTCTGATTCCGCTAAAATCAACCAGTCGTCCAAGTAATTCAGAATACGTATGCCCTGCAGCCTGAGCGGGGCCAGAGCTGCAACTACGCATTTCGTGAATGTGCGGGGTGAGAGAGCTAGACTGAAGGGAAGTACCCGATACTGGTATTCTTTGCCCCCGAAAGAAAACCTTAGGAACTTCCTGTGCTGAGGGAGGATGGAGATATGGAAGTACGCATCTTTTAGGTCTATCGTGACGAACCAGTCCTCGGATCTGATTTGAGACACGATCTGTTTGAGTGTCAGCATCTTTAATTTTAATTTCTGAACTGTACGATTCAACAGACGAAGATCTAAAATGGGACGCAGCCCTCCATCCTTTTTTGGAACAATGAAATAACGGCTGTAAAAACCCGATGCCCTGTCGGGAGGATACACCTGCTCTATAGCATTTTTTGCTAAAAGAGATTTCACTTCTTGCTCCATGACCAGAGCCTGCTCGGGATGCACTACTGTGAGCAACACCCCATTGTAGCGAGGGGGACGAGAACCGAACTGGATTCTGTAACCCTTCTCTACTATCTGCAGGACCCATTGAGATATATTCGGCAGACTTTTCCATTCTGTCAGACATTCTACTAAGGGAACCAGCCTCTCGAGGCTGGCCTCTGGTGTAATTTGAACAGCTAGTGCGGGGACCTGAAGCCGAAACGCAGGAACCACCGGAGCTAACTGCTCTTGAACCCCCCTCAGAGGGAGCGAGCCCGACGCAGCGTCTGAGAGACACAGCGCCAGAGACCCGCTGGAGACCGCTGCGCCCCGAGGCACCAAGGGTGGCGGGGTTGGCAGGACGGCCCCGTGAGAGCACCGAGACCGGACGGGCACCGTATACTGAGGTGTACACCGCACCGTCTCGGTTGGGGCTGCCCTCACAGGTCTGACCCATTTGGCGTCAGGACCTTTTCTTCTGAGCCGAAGCTTTCTTAGCGAGAAGAACGGTCCTCAGATCCGGCTTCTGCTTAGATTGCTTTGGCTGTGAGTGCTGGCTCGGTCCCCGTGATTTTTGAGGAGGAGCGCGAGACACAACACTCTCTTTTTGAAAAACACGATATGAGGAGCATGAAGGCTGGGGCTGCCTTGCACGCCCAGCAGCATCAGGATTAGATCGGCGAGGGAGAAAACTTTTAAAAGCTTCAGATTGCTTTTTACTTTCTTGAAATCTTTCAACCACTTCATTCACAGCATCACCAAACAGACCTTCATGAGAAATGGAGCGTCTAAAAGAAAAGATCTATCTTTATCTTTAATATCTGAAAGATTAAAAGATTGAAACCAAAGCAGCCATAGATCTACCAATAGCACGTGCTGTTTCTTTAGTCGCCCTGAGAGATAAATCCGTAGCCCGACGAAGTTCGCGAATTTCGTCACGGCTGACTCCCTCACTGTTATCTAACTCCCCCAGCAGCTCAGCCTGATAAGCCTGAAGCAAAGCCATCGAGTGAAGGCAAGCTCCAGCCTGACCTGCTGCTGTGTAAGCTTTACCCACTAAATTAGATGTGATCTTTAAAGGCTTCGTGGGCAAAGTCGGGTTCTTAATAGATGGCGCTGAACCAGGGGAAAGATAGCTCGCGAGCGTCTGTTCCGCCCGGGGCATTGCTTCATAACCATTTTCTTTCAGCCCTCTTATATCAGAATAAATGCGCACTTGAGGGCTGAAAAGACGTGATGAATATGGCTTATTCCACGATCTAGACAGCTCACTGTGAAGATCAGGAAAAAAAGGGAGACCCCGTGATGTAGGAGATGTTTTAGAAGACAGAAAACGCTCGTCTAATTTGCTTTTAGGACGAGCGCTCTGTTTATCAGATGGCCAAGATATATGTAACTTATCTACAGCTCGTGTTAATACATCAACCAACTCCTCATATGCTGGGGAAAGAGATGGCGAATCCTCTTCCCCCCTGATTGTGTCACCTTCACTGCCCGTTACATTTAACTCCTCGGAGCTAGAGCAACGAAGCAATGAGCTCTCCCCCCGGGCGGAAGAAGCCGCGGGGCGGGCTTCCGACACCGGAGTTTGAGCTATGGATCTCCCAGGTAAGGGAGGAGAAAGAGCCCTCGGACCCGTCTCCAACCCCGCTGAGAGATCCATTTGCGAACCCCAGGAATGCATTCTCCGTTCTGCCTCGGCAGAAGCGGGTCCTGCACCCTGAGGAGCGCGAGGCTCGCCGCTCTTCTCATCAAAGATTGACAAGCGGGAGCGGAGTATGCGAAGCGAAAGCTTCTCACAATGCGGGCAATCAGTCTCCTCGAAGGCTGATAACGCATGCTCCACTCCCAAACAAACTACACAAAGCTTGTGTGTATCCCCACCCGTTGAATAACGCGGGCAGGGAGAAACACACTGTTTGAATAGTTGTTTCGCCATGATATATAAACTTTGAACAAGACAACAGTAAATATGACAGACAGGTTTGACTCAGATCGCTTGCTGAGGCACAGAAAGCTAACACCGGTTGCTCCGGTTGGGGTTTTTTATCAATTCCTGGTCGTGACGTCACTCCTGACGCTCACTCTCGCCATTGGACTAGTTGACATGGATGCTTCAGACGCACTCATGCAGAATGCGTTCCCAAAGCGTTATCGACGCATCGTCTCTCCCTCGATGGGGAACTTTGTCTGATGGGGACATTTTTTTTGACGTTTTTTCTAAGCTTCAAACTGATTCAGTGTTTTATTTTTGTCGTCGTAATTTGTTAATTAAGTATAAAAAATATATACCTATTTATTGTAGGCCTATTTTATGTTTTTTTTTTTTAGCCTATATTATATTTATATTATTATTTTTTGTCCTGTTCTGTTGTTTAGGCTATCTGTTCTAGGCCTGGTTTTCGGATAACGATGTAGCCTAGCCTATCTTAGCTCATAAAAGCGCTCTCTACGTGCAAGGTTATGAACGTTAGTCGCAATTCCTCGCGCGTTTCCCAAAAATTTACATTTTCACAAAAATGTAGGGCAGGCTACTGAACTCGTAGAACGCTATACGTGCTACTTGAGTCACTGTCCATTCGCAAAGTGCTGAACTAGGCTATACTTACCTTATATGGAATCGTATTCTAAACGTTTAGCCTAACAATCGTCATCTGTTGTGTATTAGGAATCAAGACAGGTAAAAATAAAATAAAAAATATATAATGACATTCTATATAGATAGATCATTGGAGCTAACATTCTATGGTAGAATGTCATTCTATAGGCTATAGATGGAGCTAACTGACTCTTGCCCTATCCGGTCGGCAAAACAGCAAATTTCAGCGCTGTCTTCTGTTCCTCTTAAATAAAAAACCCAAGTCCAAATCGTTCATTGTCATTCTATATGATCTTTCAGATTTAGGTCTGGATTTCCATGCTACTATGATGTTGCCAATGCGTCAAAAAATAAAATATTTATCAAACGACAGTGCCCCCCCGTCGATAATCCAATGTTCCTCCAGTAGATCTGCTCTGACGCCGACTCTGCCACTGCCTCCTTTCGTTTTCATTTAAACATAATAACAGCTGCAGAAATGTACTTAGTTCAGGGATATGTATATAAATATATATATATATATATATATATATATATATATATACACAGCCATTACAATGAAACGAAATATTATATAAATTTGCCCAAATTTAGAAATGTAAAAACTCCCGCTGATCGCATGCAGCTGACCGTCTCTGAGATCGGCAAAACACATTTTTAAATAGGCGCTGTCTTTATAAATAAACCACAGATTTTAGTTTTAAACAACTACATTCTCGCCTGAAATACTTTTAAAAATACATTTCATGACACAATAACAGTAATATTTTGAAAATGATCTGAATAAATGGTGGTTGAACCCAAACAATGCTGCGTGAACTCAACCAATCAGGATGTTTAGCGCCCAAGTTCCGCCCCCAAAAGTTCCGGAACTTTAAAAAAGTACTACCTCGCCAGCAGGGACTTTCTGAGGGACATTTTTTTTTACCCGGAACTTTATTTAGTTCCTGGTTCCTGCGGTGGAAATACACAGAGTACCAGGCCAAAGTCCCTAGTTCCTGGGTAAAGTTCCTGCGGTGGAAACGCGGCATAAGATGGTTCTTTAAAGGCTCTTACAGTCTTGAAAACGTACTCTGTTACTAACGTAACCTTGGTTCTCTCTAGAAGAGGGAACGAGTACTGCGTCTTAGCTAAGACGCTACGGGAAAAGTCTCTTTTCACGAAATACTGAAGCAAAAAATTATCCTTAATTTTGAATTAGGCTGGAGGCGGTGCGTAATTTTGAATGCTTCGCGCCCTTCACGCCACTTCCCGCCGACTTACCGACATCAGCCTTGCTTGCAAGGCGGGAACCTCCAGGTTATAGAACCTGATAAATGTAGACGGCGAGGGCCAACCTGCCGCCACACATATATCCTGCAAGGAGATTCCAGTAGACCACGCCCACGACGAGGCGACGCCCCTCGTGGAGTGTGCTCTGACGCCCAGTGGGCACTGAAGGCCCCTGGAAGCGTAAGCTAATGCTATGGCGTCAACTATCCATCTGGATAGAGTCTGTCTCGAAACAGCCATTCCCTTGGAACGTCCACTGAACGAGACAAACAGCTGCTCAGTCTGTTGAAAGACAGCGGAGCGAGACACATAAGCTCTTAAAACCCTAACAGGGCAAAGAAGACTCGAGTCTCCATCCTCTCCTAACACCGACAGGGCAGACAGGGCAATAACCTGAGCCCGAAACGGCGTGTTGAGGGACTTTGGCACATAACCGTGCCTAGGTTTGAGTATGACCCTTGAGTCATTAGGCCCAAACTCCAAGCACGACTGGCTCACCGAGAGCGCGTGCAGGTCACCCACACGCTTCACTGAAGCGAGAGCCAACAAGAATACCGTCTTGAACGACAGATGCTGGAGGCTAATCGATTGCATAGGCTCAAAAGGGGGACCCTTCATGGCCTCCAAAACCGCCGCAAGGTCCCATATAGGGACTGACGGAGGTCTGGGAGGATTCAGCCTCCTAGCTCCTCTAAGGAAGCGGATGACCAAATCGTTCCTTCCTATTGACTGACCGAGCGCTGTTTCAGAAAACGCTGCGATGGCCGCCACATAAACTTTGAGCGTGGATGGGGCTCTGCCCTTATCCAACAGCTCCTGTAGGAAGGAGAGAACCTCCGTCACCTCACAACTAAAGGGTGAACATCCCCGAGCTGTGCACCAGCTGGAGAATACCGACCACTTCGAGGCATACAGCCGTCGTGTCGACGGAGCTCTAGCCTGAGTGATGGTATTTAGCACTCCCACTGAGAGATCAGCGGGTAACCGTTGAGCGCCAACAAATCGAGCCCCTGGCCTGCGAGAGGAGGTCCCTCCTCAACGGCACTGGTCATGTCTGCTAACTGCATCAAATCTGGGAACCATGGTTGGTTCTTCAAAAAAGGTGCTACAAGCAGTATTGAACATCTCGCTTCTCTCACCCGTTCTATCACCTGCGGAAGGAGGGAGACGGGAGGGAAAGCATAAAGCGGGCAGCACGGCCATCTCCGTGACAGCGCGCTTTCGTTCTTGGAAAAGAACGCGGGGCAGTGAGCGTTTTCGTGGGAGCGAAGAGGTCCACCTCCACCCTGCTAAATCTCTCCCACAACAGCCGGACTGTTTGCGGGCGTAGAGATCATTCGCCCGTGGAAATGTTGTTTCTGGACAGCCTGTCTGGACCCAGATTCTGTAGCCCAGGCACATGAACTGCCCTCAGCGAGCCCAAGTTGCGCTGAACCCAAACCAGGAGGCGTTCCGTCAGCCTGTACAGGTTTCGGGACCCGAGACCGCCCTGGCGATTTATGTAGGACACCACAGACATGTCCGAACGGACTAAGACTTGGCGGCCCTTGATTCGGGGACAAAAGCGCGTCAGCACGTTCTCCACTGCCAGCATTTCCAGACAGTTGATATGTTGGAGCTTTTCCCGTTCTGACCACAGGCCAAAGGACGGTCTGCCCTCGAGCAGCGCTCCCCATCCCGAAGTGGAGGCGTCCGTCGACACCATCTTCACTTTCGAGGAAGGCCCCAGACTTACACCTGATTGGTACCAGTCGTTTGCTGTCCAGGGTTACAGCCCTGATTGACCTTGAGACGCAGTCGACCAGATACCCACGCTCCGCGCGGTACCCGCGCTTTCAGCCAGAACTGCAGGGGGCGCATGCAGAGCAGGCCCAACTGCAGAACCGGAGATGCTGAGGCCATGAGACCCAGCATCCTCTGACATTCCCTGAGCGAAACAGTCACGCCGCAGTGGAGAGAACTCGCCGTGCGCTGAATGCACAACGCGCGCTGTGGTGACAGCCGCGCCGTCATGGAACGTGAGTCCAGAGCTAAACCCAAAAACAGTATCGTCTGACTGGGGTTCAGCGAACTCTTCGTCCAGTTGACACTGAGACCGAGTTTCTCGAGGTGATCGAGTAAAACAGCCCTGTGCTCCACGAGCTCCGCTCGTGATTGAGCCAGAATCAGCCAGTCATCCAAATAGTTCAGCACTCGCATGCCTCTGAGTCTGATAGGAGCGAGCGCTGCGTCCATGCACCTCGTAAACGTACGAGGAGCTACGGACAAGCCGAACGGCAGGACTGTAAACTGGTATGCCTGGCCCTCGAAGGCGAATCTCAAATATCGCCTGTGACTTGACGCTATCTGTATTTGAAAATACGCGTCCTTCAGATCTATTGACATGAACCAGTCTCCTCTGCGAATATGCGCGAGGAGCTTCCTGGTCGTAAGCATTCTGAAACTGCGTTTCACCAATTCCTTGTTCAGCTGTCTTAGATCCAGTATGGGCCTGAGACCCCCGTCTCTCTTGGGCACTAGAAAGTATCTGCTGCACAGCCCCCCCTCGCTTTGAGCTTGAGACACAGGCTCTACAGCCCCTTTGCTCAACAGTTTTGATATTTCGGCCCGAAGAATGTGTGCTACTTCTGTTTTGACCGTGGTTTCGACGTGTGCTAAAAAGCGCGGAGGGCGTCGAAAAAACTGTAGCGAGTAGCCTCTCTTTATAATGCCTAGCACCCAATCCGAAACGCCTGGAAGCGCTGACCATGCATCTGCATGAATGGCTAAGGGCTGGATGCGAAGCGCGCTCTGTTGACTGGGCAACGGCGGCGCTTGGGTGCGCTGCACCATGGGCTTTACGCCTGTGGCATTTGAGGCGGGGAGCGCGCTGATCACAGCGGGCAGATCGCTCCTCCTCGACCCCGTCCCGGCGCTTAACCGATTGAGGGAGGGCTGAGCGGGTCCCGTGGGACTCGTGATGTCTGCGAGTAACTGTGGGCTGTAAGTGTGCACATTTACTGCTTTCGACTCGCTGTCTGTCTGGGCAGAGCGTACGTGCACGGGTTTCGTTTTAACAGAAACCACGCGCCGTGTGTGACATAGTGTTTGTGGGCACTGAGGAGTGGGCACGTTTACTATGTGGTGCGCGTGACCGATCTGAGTCGATCTTATAGGCGTGAGCCCTGTGTGCAGGGCTGTGCTTACATGTGAAGATGGGCACTGAGGAGTGGGCATCGTCACTACATCTATAGCACCATCGGCCGTGGCCGGAACACCAGAAATAACACTCTTTTCGGGAAATATCTGGGTAGCCGTGATAACGGCTTTTGTGTGCAGGCAAGCGGGCACTCGTGCAGGCTTGCGCGTTGCAGAAGACGCTGAGACAGTCACAATTCTTGGAACTGCAAAAGCGGCACGCTTGGGTGAGAGCTCGGCCGCAGCGGAACTCGTACACCGGCATTTTCCTAGCAGTGCTAGGATGACTTCGGGGCTTCCGGCTTCACCATAATCCTCTGCCGCGGCTCCCGCGGCGCGGGGCGACGTCTGGAAGAGCGAGAACGGGGTCCCGAGCTGCGTTGCTGACGCTGTCGCGATGACGCAGCTGGAGGCGGTGCGTGTGACTGAGAGCTTTGTGGGGCCGGTCTAGCGCGGCTCGCTGCAGAACCGGAGCGCTTTGGCAGGAAGTGCTTGAACGCCTGTGACGCTTTCTGGTCCTCGACGAATCTCTCGACAAACTCGTTGACAGACGATCCGAAGAGACCAGCAGGAGTCAGCGGCGCGTCGAGGAATGCAGCGCGCTCAGACTCCGCGATGTCGGAAAGCGTTAGCCAAAAATGCCTCTCAGCCACCGTAGCGGAAGCCATAACCCATCCCATGGCCTGTGCAGCGGACTTAGTAGCACGGAGGGAGAGATCCGAAGCACTCCTCAGATCCGCGAGACAGATCGCTTCAGGTCCCATCTCATCCAGCTTGCGGAGGAGATCGCCCTGGAAAATCTGCAGCGTGGCCATGGTGTGTAGCGCAGATGCAGCCTGCCCAGCAGCAGAGAAGATCCGTGCAAGCAGCGATGACGTCATGCGGCAGGCTTTCGATGGCAACGCCGCCTTCGTCCGCCGTCCAGCAGAGGGCGGGCAAAGGTGCGCTGCTATAGCCTATTCCACCGGCGGAAGTGACAGGTAGCCTCTGTTTTTAGCAGAGGTGGAAAGTAACGAATTACATTTACTCGCGTTACTGTAATTGAGTAGCTTTTTTGTGTACTAATACTTTTTAAAGTAATTTTTTAAATCTGTAATTTTACTTTTACTTAAGTATATTTTGTTTGAAGTATTGTACTTCGCTACATTTTAAAACACATTAATTACTGAGTAAAAAAATAAAAATAAAAAAATAAATCGCTCCCTGGAAACTACGTCAGTAAATGGGCAGGAGGGCAAACTGGCGCTAAAATCACAAGAAAGATGCAGACGGAAAAATAGGCGTTAGTGGTGCAGACACCGCTGAAAGCGAAACCCCGTCATATTCTGAAGTTGAACTCGAAGGAAATGAAGTGAACCCCTGGCCATATGTATGCTCTATTATGCAGTGTAAGCTGTACTTGCCTAGGAAGACCAAACTAGCAGCTTATAAAATCTCGACAAGACATCAACCCTTTGCAAGAATGTAGAGGTAAGCTAAATAGTTGCATTGGAGGTTAAAATGAAGCTTTGACATTTTAGCAAGAGTTTTTGCACAAATTAGCCAAAAAGACAGTGGTGAGGAGTGTGCTATTTTTGTTTTAATGATGTGCGCGCGCATTTATAGTGCGTTCTTTCACTGTGTGATTCAGTCTCCTAAAATGGATTTAGAATGATCACAAAATTGAAGATATAGGGGCAGAAAATTCACATATTTATATAATTTCATATAATAAATCAAAATCACACAAAGAATGCCATCTTTTCCTCCAAAAATCATCATGAATATATTCATACATATATATAACAGTTCAGTAAACAAGTTAATTAAGAGACTTGCGTTTTAGACACCATATTGCCTTTTTTAGCTCTATTTCTACAACAGAAAATAATTCCAAACACAGCCACCAAAGCACAGTTTTGCGTCTCTGAGCAACGTGACAGTGTTTCGTTCCTGAATGAATCAACCGTTTAAATGATTCGGTTCAATCGCAATGACTCACTTATTAACAGTGACTTGCTGACACATACTGGCCATTTTTATTTCACATTTAAAGTATCTTTTGATTTTTTTAAATATTTAATTTCTTATCATTTCAAATGAGTATTCAACATTTTATCTCTTGTATATCAAAACATTATTCATGCATTTGTAACTGCAGGTTAAATGCATTCTTGTCCAGCACTAAACAGTGTAATACATCTAAATGCCACTTCCAATGAATCTTCTGCATTTCCTCTGCATTAAAAGATGAGTTTGTTGATACTGATTTGCCTGGTAACAGCCCAAATGTTTTATTATTCTAAATAACTGATTCCTTTAATTAAAAACAACTAGTTTGAGATTAATAGACCTATCCCAGGGGTGTCAAACTCAGTTCGTAGCCCTGCAGAGTTTAGTTCTAACCCTGCTCCAGCACACACATCATGTAGTTTTCAAATAAACCTAAATGATTAGATTAGCTGGATCAGGTGTGTTTAATTAGGGTTATATCTAAACTGTGCAGGACTGTGGCCCTCCAGGAACTGAGTTTGACACCCTTGGCCTGTCCCATTTTGACTCCCTCCCACTGTTAAAATGTAACTAAGTAATTTTTACTCTGAGTAAATTTTAAATGAGCTACTTTTTACTTTTACTTGAGTAGATTTTTAGACTGGTACTTTTACTTGTACTTAAGTAAAATTTCATTAATGTAATGGTACTTTTACTTGAGTAGAATATTTTTGTACTCTTTCCACCTCTGGTTTTTAGCATCGTCCAGTGTGGAGAATGCTGGTGAAACAGATGAACGAATTCTCCCCTAAAAATGGAGCTCGTCTGCTGGGCCTCGGTAGAGCTGGAGGCGGTTCCGGTAAACGCTGAGAGCGGCGCTTTTTACGGCGCTGCGGCGCAGCGGAGGAATCAGGCTTGGAGAAGAACGCCAGGCGAGTCCTCAGAGTCACCATAGGCATTAGCTCGCAGTGAGGGCAGCCGCCGTCAGCGAGCACGAGCGCTACATGGTCCTTACCCAGGCAGGAGACACAGATGCCGTGACGGTCTCCTTCGCTGAGCGGGGCTCTGCACGAGCCGCACGAGGGCATCTTTAAAAAGAAGCAGCTCTTTTACGAGTGTGCGTCGCAGGGCGAACACACACAAGGATATATAAAAGGATATAGGCGCCGGAGAGCGCAGCAGGAACGGCAGTGGAAGCGCCCTTATTGGTCTGATATTGCATCAGCCTGCGCTCGATAGGCTGTGCACTTGCCGCAGAGCAGCCAATGAGCGAGCGAGCTGTCTCGCCTATGGCTGTGTACTGCTGCAAATGCGCTTTACAAAAATTCAAAATTAAGGATACTTTTTTGCTTCAGTATTTCGTGAAAAGAGACTTTTCCCTTAGCGTCTTAGCTAAGACGCAGTACAAGAGAACACTCGGAAGAGAACAATAAATTATGTTGCTATTTGTGGTTCCTCAAATAACCTTTCAGTCAACAGTTCTTTTTTTTTTCTTAGTGTGAAGAAATTAAAAAAAAATCTAAAGGACCATTAAAAGCTCCATGAATGTTAAGGTTATTATTATATATATATATTTTTTTTTAATGCAAATGTCGATAAAGAACCCTTTGTGCAAATGGAAAGATTACAAGGCTAAGGTTCTTCTTGGAACCATCATTGCCAACAAAGTATCTTTATATTTAAGAGTATATTTAACACCATAAAAGGGTTCTGCTATTGAAGAAGAACCCAAATCTGGTACTGTATAAAACAAGTTCCCTTTCGACGGAACTTTGAACTGCGTCCTCTAGGGGCCGCTTTGGGGAACACCTTGTCGTGACCCGTGTCTGAAGCATACATTGAAAAAACACTAAGTGGTTGGCCGGCGACAGCCTCCGACGTCACTACCGGCGCGACTATAAATAAGCACCGGGAGAGCACGTCATTATCTTCTTCATCTTCACTGACTGTTTTGTTTGAAGTGTGCATTTGAAAGAACCGGTAAGGGCGATCTTTCTCTGTTTATCATGGCGACAACTAGCAAGCATTTAGACAATGTGTGCATCCGTGTCGGCGTTATTTGACACCTGATGACACACGCGATCTTTGCGTCATTTGTTTGGGTGAAGAGCACGCACGCAATGTCTTTGAGGAGGCAATCTGCGTGCATTGTGAGCGTTTTTTCATTAGAAAAACTCCGGCCTCGTGCGTCTCTCTTCTTGAAAATAAGGGGGAAAAAAGGCAGCCATCTGCTTCCCGCGATTCAGGATCTGTCCGCGCTGAGGCGTGGAAGAGAATGAGCTTGTGAGAATACAGGTGGATCTGTCTGAATGGTTTAAAGAGTGACTTTCCCTTTCGTGCTCGTAAAAAAATAAAATAAAAAAGAAAGAAGGGCGAAGGACAAGAGAGAAAGCCTCGGGAGGATGATGTTATATCTTTAACACTTTCTGATTCTGAGGTTAGTGCTCTGCTGGGTTTTTACCCAGGAAAAGCAGGAGGTATTTGAGGATAGTGAAAAAGCTGAGGTTGAGCCTTCTCAATTCTCCTGCCCTGCGTATGTAGAGCTGTTGGAGTTTATTGAGCGAAAATTACCTTTTGACCATAACCCTCCAGCTCAGGTGAGCCCTTTATTTCTGCATGATCTCCATACAGAGATTAAAAAGAAATTAAAGATGCCGTTTTCTTCTCGCATCCATCGGTTTCGGCATGAAAGTAATCTGGCGACATCGAGGTAATGCGCGAAAGCGGCTATGAGGGAATGCCCCCTGTAGAAAGAGCAAAAAATTTTTTAATAATTTATACATTTTTATCTGTGAACATTTTTTATTTCTGCAGGGGAAACATCCTCTCTTAATCTCCCTCCTTGCCATTTAAGCCCCTTCAGAAAATCATCTCGCTTAAATGGCAAGTCATACGCAGTAGCAGGTCAGGCTGTGGCTTTATTACACACAATGCTGGTGCTTCAAGCATATCAGACTGATCTGCTAAGAGACCTGGATAGAGGAAGGGGCCTTTTTCTGATCAGGTAGCTGAGCTGCTCCGCACCACGGATCTCTCTCTGTGCTACCAAGCAGGCCGCCTCCACCATGGGTAGGACTATGGCGGCCATGGTGGCAGCGGAGAGACATCTGTGGATGAACCTGGCAGACATCGGGAGGAAAGAAAATGCTTTCTTCTCGATGCTCAGGTTTTGCCTTCTGAGCTTTTCGGTATTTCCGTTGAGACGGCGATTTGAGAAGTTCAGGGAGACGAAGGCGCACTCTGCTGCTTTCAGATCCTTTGTTCCATGAAGGTCCAGGTCTGAGCCCAAACAACATAGGGGTCCTGGCCTGTCTCAATCTGAGGATCAAAGACGGGCACAGAAGGCTAGTGTCGCAACTCGCGCTCCTCCCCCACCTGCGGGCAGGGGTTAGAGGAATTGTGGGTCACGAGGAGGTAAGCAGAACCTGAGGGGTATGATCTAGACGAGGCAAGGTTCTCGTCCGAATCGGAGTGATACCGAGGTATCTACTTGTTCCCTTTGGGGATTTTTAACCCTCTGGAGTCTAAGAGGTTATCAGGAAAAAATAGCCTCATAACGTGTGTATGCGTTAATCGACTTCACAGGGTTAACTTCTGCTTTTATCCTCCTCTTCCTAATTCCCCTGTAACCACCAGCTCTCCACCTGATCGAGGTTAGGTGGAAACCTCTCGCATAACAGTCTCCTATGCTGGACCTATAATGTTTTTATGGTTCTATGTTCATAGCAACCACCTGACTGATGGTCCAGACTAAAAGGAGGCGCCCCTTGAGCTGGGCTCCAGCGCAGGAGGGTGGGTGAGTAAATGTAACCCTCTCGTTATATACTTATGTGTATTTAATTGCTGGTGGTTAAGTGTCTACTAATAAACTCTGTGAGTTTCCTTTTGCAGTGCTCAGTTACAGTGTTTACTAAATACTCACCAGCACCAGCCATCCGGCTTCATGTTCCGGTATTAGGCGGCTGAGATCACAGGTTTCTGAGGGAGCCTCCTTGATCATCAGGCCTGGCACAGCACTGCAGGGAATTTCATGGATGTCCGGCCAGGTCACCCCGAGGGGTCTCCTGGCCGCTTAGGGGTGTGGTCGCATCTAGCGGGAAGTAGAGGGGGCAGTTACAGAAGTCTTCTTGTATATGCTGCCTCAGGTGATGCTCCCCTCGCCCGAGGTTTGTAAAATTCGGCTTGCCTCTCCCGTGAGATTCAGCGCCTCTGCGATGCTTTGGAACCTTTAAGTACACACGCTAAGCTTTGAGTACTTTCTCAAAACCACATGGTGGTCAGTGTGCACGTGAACACTTTGCGCACTTTCTAAAAATCCACAAGTGGTAAGTTTGCACGCAAGACTCTGCAAACTCTCTGAAATCTTGTACGATAAGGGTTACGCACTTCACTTCGTTCCCTTTCTTGAGATGATTAGACCTTGGTTACTTGGGCTCCATTCAGCCAGTGTGTATTTGTTTATACAACTCAAGCATCGCTTCCCTCAACATGAGGGGCTATTTGGGTGATTCTCGTGGTAACTTAGCAGCGCTCCGCTTTTTCCAAAAAAAGGGTCACCTATGAGCACGCTACTCTGTGCTCAGAGTTCTCCTCTCATATGAGACTGAGTTCTCTGTTTTTTTCCCCAGAGCGCTCCAGTATTATTTCCATAGATCGAGTTGATGACTCTCAATCATACTGTTTTGAGATGCAACATTCCATCTATGAGCTGCTCTATCAGAGTGCCACGAGAGCCCCTCCTTAGAACAGTATTTAAAAATCCATGCTATGTTATGTGTGCACGTGAAGTCTTTGCACACTTTCTGAAATCCACACTGTGGTAAGTTCACACTCTAGTATTTTGCGTTCTTTCTAAAATCCTATTTGGTGAGAGCTTTGCGCGGTTGCTTCGTGCCCTTTCTTGAGTTGGTAAAAGCCCCGTTCATCTTGGGCGCCACTCCACCTATGTATCCTCAGATACCTATCTAAACAGGGTGTTGCTACAAGAGAATTGTCGAGACAGCTCTTTCAGGAAGCTTATGCGTAAGCTAGCGGTAGCCCCTGTGTGAGAGGCAAGACTTGGTAGAAATGCTAGGTTCTTAGCCGTATCCCTTTAAAGGAATCTTTCCTGATTCCAAGCCTTCAGCTCTACCCTGGGCCGAGGCCCTAACAATTAAGTTGGGTATGTAGCTTAGGCCTTTTAGCCATAAGGGGTACTGTCACAGACAGCCGTCTAACGTCCCAGGGGCAACTCCCATGGAAATGGTAGAGTTGGTACTTAGTGCTCGCCATGATTCTGGCCTGCACTCCCCTCAGCATGGCAGCGTGGGTATACTGTTCCCCAAAGCGGCCCCTATAGGACGCAGTTCAAAGTTCCCTCAAAAGGGAACTGTCTCAGTTTACGTATGTAACCATAGTTCCCTGAGTAGGGAACGAGACACTGCGTCCTCTAGCTCCCTGCCATGCTTCTGATGCAAGCTTCAGACGAAGAAGATAATGAAGTGCTCTCTTGATGCTTATTTATAGTCGCGCCGGTAGTGACATCGGAGGCTGTCGCCGGCCAACAAGTTGGTGTTGCTTCAGACACGGGTCACGACGAGGTGTTCCCCAAAGCGGCCCCTAGACGACGCAGTGTCTCGTTCCCTACTCAGGGAACTATGGTTACATACGTAACCTGAGACAGTTTTCCATGCTTTTCACAAAATATTTTATATGAACTAGGAATCAAAACTGATTTGTTCTCATCTGCTGCTTCAGGCAGTATTAAACTGTCTAACAACACAGCTGTGCGGCAATAATAATAAAAAAGATAGATGCAACTTGTCAAATTAAACATTTTGCTGGTAGCTATCTCTCTTTTGAGATGTTAGAGCATCTTGAAACTGTTGAAAATAGAAGTTAATGATGGATTTATCTCGCTTTGTGGATATTCCCGGAGAGATAAACAGCTTGATATTATGTTACATATAAAACACAATTGCTTCAGGATTTTAATGGGCTTCAGAACACAATTTATTTTCTAATTGGAGGCGCCACATTTAACCTTTAAATGGAAATGTCTGATGCCATAAATTGCTTTAAGTAAACTAATAAATGAAATAAATTGCATGATGGAGTTGGTTCAAATTAATAAGGCAGAAACATTGAATTGTTTGCTTTTAAATTTCATTTAATCAGCTCGCTGTTTTACATCTCAATCATTCAATTAATTCAATCCCAATACTCTGGTATAATTCAGATAAGCACTATAATGTCACTGCCAGCAATCAGAAACTTCTGTGTTCAGATATACAAATTAAATGTATGTAATCATGACGATTCATCAGTTAAATTAAATTATCTTCTTTCTTTGCACATTTTGATACAGTATGTTTCATTTTTGATTGATCAGCATAATTATGTAAATAATTAAATTAAGATTTTTTGGACGGACCGAATTCTATTTTTTTTATAAATTAAATTAAATTAAATTAAATTAAATTAAATTAAATTAATAATAATAAATTAATTAAAAGCTATATATTTGTGTCTTAAAAAAAATATTTGGATTAAAAAAATAAAATAAAATCTGGCTCCATCTCCACAGATCATTTAAAACATCAAACAGGAATATGTTGGGTTTTGCTTCCCTGGGAGCCCCTTTGGACCGGCACTGCATTGTTTGCTTTGATGTCTTTGAGATATGAATTATGAATCTCTCCCTAAAACGTGATTAAATGTGAACAAAACCAATTGAACTGCTGTGCCGGTCAGCCTCTTTCACATCCCACCTTTCCTCTAAACCAGCTGGCTAATAATCTCTGATTGCACTTTGAAGTGGAAATGGGTTGTTTCCAGAGTAGCAGATCATCTGCACACCCAGAGAGACTCTAGTGATTCGTTTGACATGTTTAATTTATGGCCCGTGTCAGAAGCACATAATGGCAGAAAGAGGATAATTTCTTTAAATGACTTATTGATGGAGGATTGAGGTGATACAACTAGCTTTCATGAAAAATGAGTGAAGTTAATAGGGTTCACTGTCTCTAGAACAATCGAACAGAAAAATAGTGACATTTAAAATGAAACTTTGATGAGCTTATCTCAAGGGAAGGCCATGCCTTGTCTTGACAGAGTGCAGATGGTGACATCTCATTGTCTGAGAGCTGCACCTGTCAAACATCACCATCCAGTATCATGAGTGCTAAAATAAAACCATTCTGCATATTCCCCAAAAGAGATCTGTACACTTGTCTTTTTTATATATTTTATCCTAGTTTAATATTCAGATGCATTTATAAGTGAGCTTTAAAGTCAATTTATTTGTTTTTTTCTAAATTCATGATGAAATTTACTAACTGAAATCACATGCAAACAAAAATTCCAAAATGCCTGTGGCATTAGAAGTTAAATATTCTGTAAATTATACATTTTGTAATGGAAATGGAAATATTATGGAGCCTCTAAGGTGATAGAGATGAAAAAAATGCATAAGGAAATTAAGTTCCACCAAGAAACTTTTGCAAGAGAACATAAATGTTCTAAAAAAAGCTACTCTCGATGCTGGGTATCAAAATCTAATAAAAAACATTCTTTGTTCAACCAGTTGCGAAGCACGTGTGTCAAAAATGCCAAGAATTGGCTTAAATAACCTCAATGAGTTACGCTATTGATAACGTGCACCTGCAGGTTATAAATAGACGTGAAACGGACATACCTTCAGGTTTCTTTGGCTGCATCCGAAAACTGAAAAATGCTGCCTTACTGCTTTATTAAAATACTGCCTTACTAAAATACTGACAAGCTACACAATAAGCTTTGCCTTTGATAATGAACGCAATATTGAGTAGCTTGTCAGTGTTCTATGGCTCTGTCTATTAAATGCTGCTTTGAAAGCAGATGAGGGTGACTTAGCGGTAATCACGGAACCAGATTTACTGACTAGATGCACATGATCATATCGTTAGATATATTGCCCAGCCCTAGTAGCAAGTCAGCCGCCTACATTTTTGGTGGCAGCCTTTGTTTTTGAGATCACGTTGTGTGTGTGTGTTGTCTCCTTAGTGTTGTTGAAAAAGAAAAGAGAAAAAAATATGCTTGCCACCGTGTGCACAAGTTATCCCAGATGATGATCCACATGATTATTGATTGGAGTGCCTCTGGGAAGAGCATGCTATTGCTGCTTTTGAGGACGCTGAGTGTGAGCACTGTTAGTTATTTCCTATTGGAGTGCACCACTCGAGGCTTGCTTTCTTTCGAGAAGTGCGAGCCTCTGCGTTCTCATTAATATTGTGTGGCTCGCCCGTCGAGTTGGCTGAGAGACGAAGAGAGTGCAAGTCTCCTCTCTCACTCGCACTCTCCCCCGATCACGGAGTCCCCGCCCTTGCTGCTGAAGCATGCACATATGCTTCTCCAGAGCGAGACGAGGATGCAGGTTCTCTTGCCTCCGGCGATATGGAGACAGAGAGCGCCGCCTCAGAGCGTTCCACTTGCAATGACAAAGCATTTGGGGAGTTACTCTAGGTAGTGACTAACACAGGAGCAAGATAACCCCAGGCACTCCAAATTAGATGACTGGTTTTTATCAGGTGATCAGGGGGAGAGATCCCAACATTGATCTTTCCCCTTTTTCCCAGACCTCCATGAGGAGTTATCTGGTTCATGGATTAAGCCTTACTCCTAGCCTATCCGAGCCATGGATCTGTCTCTTCATGTGACCAAGCAGACGGCTCATGCCATTGGCCATTCTATGGCTTTGTTGGTTGCCACGGAGAGACACATGTGACTCAACCTCATGGGCATCAAGGATAGGGACAAAGTGTTCCTTCAACTGGCCTATTTGGCAACTTGGAAATTGGTTCGGGAAGACCAAGAGACACGCAGAAGCTTTTGAAAAGTATATTCCCCGCCGTTCTCAAGTGTCTGGGCTGTCAGCCACCCAGCCCCGACCCAATCCGGTCTCTTTAGCAAGAGTCACATAAGCAGTGTGTGGTGATCCGTGTGCCCCCAAATAGGGACTGGGAAGAGGCTCGCCAATATCAGCAGCCAAGCAAGAAGCCGTATCTGAGGACGATTATTTTGTCCAAGAAGAAGTCCTGAGGGTCAAGCGCCGGGACCATGGGGGTGTACCCCCTGGGATGGGCGCAAATAGTTCCAACAGAAAGTAGAGGCTCCTTCTTGGCACCCTCAGGGGGCAACTGTGCAATCTCCGCCGCAACTGGTGTTTCGAGGAACAGCGGTCTCCAGCAAAATATTAGGTGTTCGGTTGCCTCCTGCCATGTTTCAGGACAGAGACATCTAATATCCCCCCATCAAAACAAAGTGTCAAAACCAGTGCCCCTTTCAGAGAAGCTGTCAGCATGGAAGCTACTGCCAAATATCTCTCCATGGGTAGAAAGGACTGTAGAGAAAGGCTACAGGATTCAGTTTGCATATCAGCCTCTGTGTTTAAAGGCATAGTATCCAATTTTACAAAACCAGAACGAGAGCATTTGTTGACACAATAATTGCAATCTCTGCTGGACAAAGGGCCAAAAGAACGTGTTCCCCTGTCAGAGAGAGAGAGTCAGGTTACCCAGTTTCAGTGCTGGAGTTCTGGAGGGTTAGAAGCCTTCTACCCTCTGCCATTCACGACAACGGAGCAGGAAAGACTTCACTTACTGTGTCCAGTATGTGCTCTTCAGATATACGTCCACCGCACCAGCCAGTGGCATAAGTCAGAGCAGATGTTATGCTGCAGGTTGGTCCTCTCCGCACACATTTGTCAGATACTATAGAATGGATGTCCATGCTACTCCGGGCTCGCATGTCCTTGAGTCAACATCCCTTAGGCATGTATGAGACCTTTTTGGGCACACACACTACACAACTTTGGGGGTCCAGACACTTCCGGTGCAGTGGCATTGGTATTCTCGGTCCCATTAGCGCTTGATACGAAGCATCGATAGTAACTTTTGATAGGGAACGTCTTGGGTTACTTGACTGTAACCCTGTACCTGAAAAAGCAGAAACAAGATTCTGCACCTCAATGCCATACTGTAGACATGCCTGGGCATCTCTTCAGACAAAGCTTAACCTAAAGGTATGTCTGTTTCACATCTATTTATAACCTGCAGGTGCACGTAGTCAATGACGTAACTCACTGAGGTTATTTAAACCAATTCTTGGCATGTTTGACATGCGTGTTTGACACACATGCTTCGCAACCGGTTGAACAACGAATGTTCTCATTAGTATTTGATTCGCAGCATCTCATTCCCGCTATTTCAGGGAACAGGGTTACAGTCAAGAAACCCGAGACATTCTCTGACGAAACATTTACACTCTCTGGAAAAGTAATGTGTTCCACTGAGAAATTGTGCATTCTCTCACAAAAGTATTGTGTTCCACCAAGAAAGTTTCTCAGAGAAATTCATTACTTTTGCTAGAGAGTGAAAAAAAGTTTTGTGAGAGAACGCAAAGTATTCCATTTACCGGTGAAATTAAAAACGTATTGTGGGTAACACTTTATTTTTAGGTTTCCTTGTTACACATTACATGTATTACTATTATAATAAAAATACATTTTACAAAATTACTTGCATTTAACCATTAACCAAACCCCTAATCATAACCCTAACCATATAACTAAGTGCATGTAGTTAATTAATAATTACATTGCAACAAGGACACCTTAAAATAAAGTGTAATCATATTGTGTTCCCTAATAAACATTACTCTCATTTGCAAGACATTTGCATCCTCTCGCAGAAGTATTGTTACTTGTTATAGCACTGAAATATTTGTTTCATCCAATCTTATATTATTTTGCGAGCGAACACGAAGTTTCTCAGGGCAGTGCAAAAGTTTTGCAAAAGCATCTGAATATATTTTTTCGTCCTGTCTCATTTCATTTACCATCACCATGTTCAGTAAAATAACTATCCATCAGTGCATTATTTATGTGTAAAAATAAATTAATTAATTAAAAAGTACCTGTCAATGTACAGTATGTATTATCTGATGGAATATTTGTGCACTCATAAATATGCAAATTGCACAAAAATATTAGTCGGTGAGGTCCATTAATTAATCATCCCGATCAGCTCAACACAATAACTTTGTTTCAACCAGTGGTGTCAGTTTGGGGGCAGTGCTTGGGCAACCTGTTTGAAAAGGCTGAAATAATTATTTTTGCAATTCTATTCAGTAGTGTGTATGTTCTCAGCTAATTGCTGTCAAGGGAACCATGTATGGAAGTAAAAAATTATTTAAATTCAAAGAAATTCATGTTAAATTTAGTAACAAGTAAAGTGCAGTTTATCAAGACAAACTTTCAATGTTGACTTAAATTTTTGATAACAAAGTTTAAAGATTTAGTTCCAATAATACCTGTGGTGAATTTCTTTAAATTGCTATTTGTTTTATTACTGCTGTTTGTGTTCAGCCTAGTACGAGTTATTTGCTCATCTTACTTCATTTCATTACTAAAAATGCCCTCATCTCTTGGCTTTGACCCATGAGCGTCCGGTCATACGGCAGAACCTTGGCTTGCTTTGATTCAGTAATCTAACTGGAATTAATTCAGAGTGATTTACTATGACTTGTGAAATCTCATTTCCTCCTAAAGACAGCAACGCATCCTCCCTTTGTCATATATATTAAATGCTGGCATTCGTACCGCTGAAGCCAAGGCTCATTTTAACGACTTGCTTTTTGTCATTAGCTCTGCGCTGATTGAAGCATTTCCATTTGGTAAACTCTTGAGTCATCAGGCGGGAAGTCATTTTCAGAAGGGCATCCACAAAGCTTTTAAAACTCTGAAAGAACATAATAAATAACTGATCGATTTTCTCCTACGGACTCTTCCTAGCAGGAAGCCCGAAATGTAATTGGCCCTATAAGCAACATTTGTCTTGATTACAGTCCATTTGAATCCACTAAGATGAGCTTGCTGCTGTCTGGTTCACCTTTCAGAGGCTGTAGAAATAAATCTGAAGTGCTTCACTCCAGCTAGTGTCATCACATCGTCTGGGACTGTCTGCTGTAAATTGGGCCAGAATTATTCAGTGGTGGATTTTTGATAAGCAAAAACATTAATAAAGTTATACAGTTGTTGCTCTAAAGGTCATCTGGAAAAGAAACTTGACTAAACAATCCATTGTAGGTTTTCTGTTGACGCAAAACAATAAGGAACTCATATTCACTATTAATTAACAGTTTTCCCTCAATAAACTCCTAATTTGTAGTTTATTAATAGTTATAGTAAGGTAGTGAGTTAAGTTTAGGTTTGGGGAAGGTTTAAGGGATCTAATATATGGTCATTAAAATAGGGCGTTAATCTGTGCTTTATTCATTATTACTAATAAATAGCAATTATGCTAGTAATAGGCATGCTAACAAGCAACTAGATAATAGTGAGCACTGGTCCTTAAAAAAAGTATTGAAAATGATTGATCAGTCAGATTTGTTTACTTAAGGTCCCGTTCTTCGTGATCCCATGTTTCAAACTTTAGTTAGTGTGTAATGTTGTTGTTAGAGTATAAATAATATCTGTAAAATTCTAAAGCTCAAAGTTCAATGCCAAGCGAGATATTTTATTTAACAGAATCCGCCTACAACGAACGACCCATTTGGACTACATCCCTCTACTTCCTGCAGTAATGACCTCACTAAAACAGTTTTTTGACTAACCTCCGCCCACAGGAAAACACAAAAAGGGGGCGTGGTCTTGTTGCGCTCCGAGGAAGAGTTGCGTTTTTGTTTGTCGCCATGTCGTCGAAACGCTGTTATTTTCAATCACCTTTGTTTGGCCTTCCCAGGGATGCTGTACTCAGAGATCAATGGTTATAATATATGTTTAACTCGGTTCCCGAAAATTATAATCCACATGTAAAACTATGTGCAGCACATTTTGCTGAGGACAGCTTCCTCAATCTCAATCAGTTTAATGCCGGATTCGCACAAAGATTATTCAAGATGGAGCAGTTCCCTCTTTGTCTGGAGAAGGCGTTGTTTATGGACCACAACCGGTAAGTGTATTTTATTATTTAAGTTGGTGCGTTTAACAGTTTATGTAACTTATTACACAAAGGGGCAATGCTGTTTAGCTTTGTTAACTAGATGGTAAGGCTCTGCAAAAAAATCGAATGCGATTTTCACACACATCTCGTCAGTAAAGGCGTTCTGTAATTAGAAGTACATCTCCAGCCTGTGCGTTCAGATCAGGATTGCCAGGTTTTCAAAACAAATCCTGCCCAATTGCTTCTCAAAACTAGTCCAAACCTAGCCCAATCGCGTTTCCAGGAGGGCAGCTAAGCTGCTGTCGAATCACAACACAGGAACCGCTGGCACAATCAGAACTCGTTACGTATTTCTGAAGGAGGGACTTTATAGAACAAGGAAGTCATCAGCACGTTTTTATGACAGTGAAAACAGCGGTATACAGATAAGTGAATTGTCTGAAAAATACTGTTTTTTTTTTTTTTTCACGCGAAACATGAACATGTTATATTTTACACCGAAGACACAATCAAAGCTTAAAAATAAAAACACACGAAAACCGTGACCTTTAACATATATACTGATTTTGTGAATGACATAACTTATATGTATATATATATATATATATATATATATATATATATATTTTTTTTTTTTTTTTTTTCTTTTATGTGAACATTTAGTTCAAAAATCCAGCATTGTTACTCCAATTTATGGGCTCAATTGAAATACCTGCAAATTAGAGTATGATCTCAGAAGAACAAGAAGAAGAAGAAGAAAAAAAAGCCTCTACAAATGGTATTGTATTGTTTTGTTTTGTCCTTTATTTCACCCTAAAGGATGTATATTAGTACCTTGTATGTACACATCAGTTCTTTAAAAGAACATATTAAATTCAATTCAATTCAATTCACCTTTGCACCTTTTTTTCTAAGGGTGTGGCACTAAAAGTATGTATCTTAAACAGGTAAATCTGTGAATCAAGCATTTATGTTGTTTGTTGTACGTTTCGCATCAGTTAGTAAATTAAATTCTCAATTGCTTTTGAAAAGAACGTATCCCAATAGTTGTAGAAAAAAAATAATTAAAAAAAGTAAATGTGAGATAAATAAATAAACATATTTGCTAAAGCAACCATGACATTTTAACACTTACACATGTACAAGAGATTCTGCATACTTTTTCAATCACAAATGCTCCAGTTCCACTTTACTGTCTCTAAGTCGAACAAATTGACATGTTCATTCACATATTCACAGCATTTTCATTTTTGGGTGGACTATCACTTTTAAAACTTTCTTTGTCCTTGCCTAGTCTAATTAGAGACTAATAGGAAATGCTTTATGGTCCCATATGAATGTAAACAATTGTTTTCAGATCCTACTAACCTGTTACCACCTGTTGAAAATCTCTCACAGATAATAAGAGCAAGCTATTAAAATTTCATAGGAGTCCCAGTTGTGTTGGCTTGATCATTTGAAATGTTACTTTAATATCAAACGATAGTTTTGTTATTATTCTACCCATGGGCAGCTGTATTACAACCTTCATTAATTTTCACTGATACTAATTTGCTTCAAGCTGTGTTTTAATTGTGCAAAATTTCCAAATTATAATGCATCTTTTTATTTATTTTTTAATTTTTTAAGGCTTTCTCTCAAATACAGTTTCAAAATCAAACACATTTCTTCTTCTTCATCGTTTCGCTTTTGGTATTTCTTGTACCGCTACAGACATTTTGTGGCAGTTTTATAGATTGTTGTTGGTCTCGTGCTGTGACCATATGATGCCCATTTTCACCTCCATTGGCCATCTGTGCCTCTGCCTACTGGCAACTCGCACTGTGCCCACAGAATCCATTTAGTTTCAATTAACTCTGCTACCATCCACCCCAGGGATACAGTATTTGTGTGATGACAGCAATATGTATGGTGGCAAACTGCTTCTGCATACACAGAGTTCAAATGTCCCCCTTCTAACCTAGTTTGTCTTTCCTAAAATAGTTGGTCCTTTTTGGCTTTATGGGAACTTGAAATCTATTAGTGGAGTTGAATACACAATTATTTTTGTGGAAACTTGGCTGCTTCTCTAGAATCAGAGACATTATGGCATACACTTACATATATATCGACTAGTGGTCAAAGGTTTGGAATAATTAAAAGGGAGAAAAAGTTAAAAGAAGTCTTCAATGGTTGCTAAGGCTGCATTTACTTGGAAAAAAAACAGTAAAAACAGTACTGCTATTTAAAATGGCTGTTCTTTATTCAAATATATTATAATGTAATTTATTCATT
The DNA here is from genome assembly GCF_963082965.1 of Carassius carassius. NCBI lineage: Eukaryota > Metazoa > Chordata > Actinopteri > Cypriniformes > Cyprinidae > Carassius > Carassius carassius. The sequence continues at coordinate 21,949,962 of NC_081781.1, read as the reverse complement.
TGATGCAAACGGTCAGTTTTCAGCCTCATTACTGCTGTCTTTTGTGTCACATGATGTTTCAAAAATCATTCTTATATGCTGATTTGTGCTAAAAAAAAAAAACATTTCTTACTATTGGCAAAAAAAAAAAAAAAAAAATATATATATATATATATATATATACATTTTGATACAATCTCATTTCAAAAGTATGGGGTAAGATTATAAATGAATGAATGAAAGAATGAATGAACAAATTAATGAATTAATACTTTCATAAAAATACAATTATTCAAAGCATTAAATCGATTAAAATTAACACTAAAGATATACAGTATATAATGTCACCAAAATATTTATATAGAAATATATTTATATATAAAACAGTTATTTTAAATTGTAATAATATTTCACAATATTACAGTACTTACTGTATTTTAAATCAAATAAATCCAGCCTTGTTGAGCACAAGAAATAATAATAAAAAAAATAAAAAAAACCTTGAAAGATTTATAATTATTTCAAACTTCTTACTGGTTATATATGAATGAAAGAAATCTATTTTGGGGTAAAGGAATAGCTATAAACATTGAACATCTAATTACATAACTTAAACATGCTATTACATAATCGGAAATCGCTATAACAATATATCTGCCAAGTGAATTGAATAGTCGCAAAAAACTTAACCTTCATTAAAATGCCCATACAGTTACAAGAAATTAGAGTGAGATGCTTTGAAAATGCAATAACAGTTTTGTAGGATATTCGCAATAAGGGAAAACAAAGTCTTCCTCTATCTTCCTGAATTTGATTGTTGCTTCAGAGCAGCTCTTATCTCATTTATTCACTTTCATCTTTTCTCCACCATTTATTATCTTCTCTCAGTTCTTCATTATGAGGCTCTTGAAGCACGTCTATGGCATGGATGTGTTTCTTTCTGCCTGATCAGACATGTACGACTCACTGTGAGAGCACGTCAGGATATAAATAATACTGAATGATAGCAGCTGCGGTTTCCCATTCGCATTCTCCACATCTCGTCAGGCAGTATATCGACTCCACCCTCATTAGAGATCTCATCCACATGCGCTGATGATAACAGGCTTCGGAATTTGAGACGAGAGATCTGAACTAGTTTCCAAAAGTTTGAGTCCTTTTGAAGCCTGATCATGCTGTGAGTGTACTTATGTTTCAAATGAGAGTTACAAAATCAAAATATATCCTGCGATGCTAAATGACAGTGCGGACTTCTGATGCATGTAAGTGTAACGGAGATTTCACACTGCTTTGATATGCTTCAGGAGACTGAGGGAAGATTGTTTGGTTGTTTTCTCAGCTGAATGAAGGTACATTTGGCTGCTCGAGATGGCTTGTGTTACTAAATTTCCATTACAGATGGATCTATCTCAATGGCTTAATCAGACTTTAACCATCAGACAGGTGTGTAAACATGAGGGCTTCTCTTAGAGATAAAAATCCAGTTGGTGTTTAATAGTTTAGAAGCAGGGCTATTTGTATATTCTTTGATTTTACTATCCACCAAGCTGTGTTTGTCATCTTTATCAAATCTATTAGTTTTAAAGAGGTTAAGTGGAGTTGTTACAAATGTTCAAGAGGAGCATGTACATTTTAACCCTGTCAATTTCATTGTAAGGGTATTTAAATTGGCTGATTACTGCACTCTTACAATTCTTCACACATCCCTCATCCACCTCTACTTTCTAAATACAAAGAAATTAATATGGAGTTTGTCAATCCTTCGTAGTGATAACAGCATCCACTCTTATAAGAAAGCTTTCCAGAAAATATGGGAGTGTTTTTATGTGGGATTTTGTGCCCCATTCATCCAGTAGGGCAGGGGTATCAAACTCATTTAAAGTTGAAGGCCGGATAGGATAAAATGTCCCCTTGTGCTGGCCAAATTACCTTTTGTTAAACTCTAGTTTGCTCACAATTGCAATAATATTAACCATACAAACTACAATATAATTTACAAAAAAATATTGGAAAACTTTCTGTGTTGCCTGTCATGAACAAATAAATATGATACTAAGTAGGTGGCAGCAAGTCTCTGTCTTTATTAGTGATCCACTGACTCATTCAAAACGGCTGATTCGTTTAGAAATGAAGCTAATCAGTGTCTTTATGAATGAACTAAACTAAATCACTGACTCAAATGATTTGTTCAAAAACAAAGATTCATTTAGTAACAAAATACTCAGTGCTGCTCGGAGATGCACAATAAGTCTTACTTTGGCTGAGTTAAAAACTTATTATTGCCGAAACGGAGATAGACAGCATTGTGACTGATAGGCTATAACAGACTTAATACTACCATATTTTTTGTTGAGATATTGTATAAAATCAATTCATTTGCGATTGCACTGACATTCGGGAAAGCAACATTCTTGTTATAGTTAGACATTACTTAACTATCATGACATAAATATTCTAAACAATAATTCTTCATATGCCTCATATCTTGAATTATATTGTAATCTGATAGCCTTTTTCCGACACTGAAAAACTCTCATGATGTGTTTGTTTATATTTTTGCAAAGTTACAAAATGTCAGTTCATACATCATTAAAACAACAATTAGGATATTAGTACACAATAAATATTGCACACTCCTTGCTCATTTACTTTCTCTATAAAAAGCATCCCAGTGCATCACAATGTCATTTAATATTAGACACGAGTTGTGATTGAACATAGCCTACCTGTCGGCGTTGAGGTTACAAAACTATTTTTCCATTTCTCCTTAAATAGCCTGTCCGCCCTTCCAGGTCAAATCTCTTCTTTTGGACATGTTTAAAATCACCAGACAATTTCCACACAAGCTTCAGTTTTCAACACAGCTATCATCATATCACCATGCTGCTCGAGATTCTGACGCCACTTTAAAAGTGCATGCTAGGTGTCCCGACTCCTGAGTCAAAGTCAAAGTCACCTTTATTTATATAGCGCTTTAAACAAAATACATTGCGTCAAAGCAACTGAACAACATTCATTAGGAAAACAGTGTCAATAATGCAAAAATGATAGTTAAAGGCAGTTCATCATTGGATTCAGTTATGTCATCTCTGTTCAGTTAAATAGTGTCTGTGCATTTATTTGCAATCAAGTCAACGATATCGCTGTAGATGAAGTGTCCCCAACTAAGCAAGCCAGAGGCGACAGCGGCAAGGAACCGAAACTCCATCGGTGACAGAATGGAGAAAAAAACCTTGGGAGAAACCAGGCTCATTTGGGGGGCCAGTTCTCCTCTGACCAGACGAAACCAGTAGTTCAATTCCAGGCTGCAGCAAAGTCAGATTGTGCAGAAGAATCATCTGTTTCCTGTGGTCTTGTCCTGGTGCTCCTCTGAGACAAGGTCTTTACAGGGGATCTGTATCTGGGGCTCTAGTTGTCCTGGTCTCCGCTGTCTTTCAGGGATGTAGAGGTCTTTTCTAGGTGCTGATCCAGCATCTGGTCTGGATAAGTACTGGATCCGGGTGACTGCAGTGACCCTCTGATCTGGACACAGACTGGATCTGGTGGCCACAGTGACCTCGGAACAAGAGAGAAACAGACAAATATTAGCGTAGATGCCATTCTTCTAATGATGTAGCAAGTACATAGGGTGTTATGGGAAGTGTTTCCGGTTCCGGTTTACCTAATTAATGCAGCCTAAAAATCCTTTAAAGGATTTGGATAATAAAAGCATATTAGTATGTTATGTGTATGCCAGGTTAAAGAGATGGGTCTTTAATCTAGATTTAAACTGCAAGAGTGTGTCTGCAACCCGAACAATGTTAGGTAGGTTATTCCAGAGTTTAGGCGCCAAATAGGAAAAGGATCTGCCGCCCGCAGTTGATTTTGATATTCTAGGTATTATCAAATTGCCTGAGTTTTGAGAACGTAGCGGATGTAGAGGATTATAATGTAAAAGGAGCTCATTCAAATACTGAGGTGCTAAACCATTCAGGGCTTTATAAGTAATAAGCAATATTTTAAAATCTATATGATGCTTGAAAGGGAGCCAGTGCAGTGTTGACAGGACCGGGCTAATATGGTCATAGTTCCTGGTTCTAGTAAGAACTCTTGCTGCTGCATTTTGGACTAGCTGTAGTTTGTTTACTAAGCATGCAGAACAACCACCCAATAAAGCATTACAATAAACTAACCTTGAGGTCATAAATGCATGGATTAACATTTCTGCATTTGACATTGAGAGCATAGGCCGTAATTTAGATATATTTTTGAGATGGAAAAATGCAGTTTTACAAATGCTAGAAACGTGGCTTTCTAAGGAAAGATTGCGATCAAATAGCACACCAAAGGTGTTCGATTGGGTTAAGGTCAGGCTCTGTATGGGCCAGTCAAATTCCTCCAAACCAAATTTTAAGGACCTTGCTTTGTGCTTTGGGTATGTAAGTAGCAATGCATTGTCCAAAGTTTTTGTTATGCTGAAGCGTTAATGTTTCCCTTCACTGAAAGTAAAGCCCATTCCCTAAAGAACAGCCCCACAATACAATTATCCCTCCTCCACCAAACTTTACAGTTGCACACTGCAGTCAAGCAGGTTACGTTTCCCTGGCATCTTCCAAACCCAGGCTCACCCATCAGACTGTCAAAAGGTTAGCATGATTCTGCAATCCACTAAACAAGTTTCCACTGCTCCAGAATCTAGTATTTGTGTTTTTACCACTTCATCTGACACTTGGCATTATATTTTGTGATGTGAGGGTTGCATGCACCTGCTCGGCCATGGAGACCCATTCCACTGCAAACTTTTTGTGCTGATATTAATGCCAGTGGAAGTTGGGAGCTCTTTAGCTCTGGAATCAGCAGAATATTGCCAACTTTTACACACCATTGACCAGATTTACTAAACAAGTTAAATTAGCATTAGAGTGCAATTCACAAAAAAAAAAAAAACACAGATGAGAGGGGAACATTTTGCGTGTGATTTACTGACAATGTGAACATTAAAGAATACAGAAACAGCCAGATCATTTCCATAATGACCAGCACAATCTATGTACCAAGAGCAGACCAAATTACCCCCTGCTTTAAGACAGATACCAGTAACTTGTCAAGTTCAAACATTAGTAAATTGTGTTGCGTGATTCATTTTAATACTCTCTTTCCATAATTTTTTGCATATGAAAGGGACGCTTTCTAAAATGCATATTCAATAAGGTCAGGTGCAAAAATAATCCATGCCTTTTCAGTGCTAATTATTCACTGTGCATTTTAAGTAAATCTAGACAGTACTATTTTAATGGCAAAAGACAGTTTGTGCTTGTGCTGGTGCAATCTGTTAGTAAATATGGCCCATGTGCCTCAATGACCCCACTTTGTGACTTTGTGTGGTCTTCTGCTTTGTTACTGAGATGCAGCTGTTTCTAACTTTTTCCACTTTCCAATAATACCACTTGTTGACCGTGGAATATCTAAAAGGGATGAGAATTTCACAAACTGACTTATTGCAAAAGTGGTTCCTCATCACGGTACCCTGCTTAAATTCAGTGAACTATTTTGTATTTTTATTTTTCTCATAAAATGTTAAAGTGCCCCTATTGTGGATTTTTGAAAATGACCTTTCATGCAGTGTCTTACACAGTTCTAAGTGAATGAAAACATCCTGCAAAGTGGTAAAAGTCATTGTTTACCACTAGGTGCAATTTTTGGAGCGGTACAAATAGCAATTTCCCCAGTAACACTGTACACAAAGCAGCACTGCGCTCACAACGCTGCTTTACCATTACATGCTTTATGTAAGGAAAATGAGACCAATAGGAACAAACACTGCCGATTAGCCTCATGCAAAGCAGGGGTTTGGAAAAATGAATTGTTGAGTGAATTATCGAGCAAGTAAGGTAAAAAATAAATGCATATTATAATTTATTTAATTTAAAGCCATAATTTATTTATTTATTTAATATAATTTTTTTTTTTTTTTTTACCTCGCATTAATGTCAACCTGTTGTTGGGGACTCCCAAAACCAAAATATGGACCTTTCATTATCCATAATAGGGGCCATTTAATACAGACTGCATGGCTGGGTGCTTGATTTTGCACACCTGTGGCAATTCAATAATTAAGTTGTGTCCTATTTTTGACCATATGTTTAAAACACAATCAATCAATTAATCAATCAATCAATCAATCAATTTGTCATCTTCCACTAACTCTCATATCATTGCAAACCTATATAATCTTCATCTTCTGCAGAACACAAAATAAGTATAAAGAAAATAACTATACTCAGGCTATAAGTATTATAGTTATTTTGGTCACATATGTATAAATGAGCTAATATGTTGCAGCAATCTCATTAGCCTAACATTATCCTCTGGCTATTTACATGCTATTTATGTAATCCGAAAACCCATTTCTGTTATATATTGTCCTGCTTCTTTTTAAATATGTCCTGTTGTCATTTAAATAAGTCCTGAATCCAACCCCATATTCAACGATAAAGTGTCGTATCCGTTAAATCTGAAATGAAAAGCAAATATCAATAAGTAGGTAGAAAAAAAAATACTGGTGAATAATACAAAATTATTTATCACATTATGCACTGTGTACTACAAAATATCTGGGGACTTTGCATGGTATATTGATTTATATGCCCCTAAAGCAAGACCTGCACATTGAGTGAATAATGCCTGAGGCAGTGAAGAGGAGAGCCTAATAAAGCTCAGGATGGCATGCAGATATCCAGAAGCCTGTTTCTCAGTCAATTCACGTTGTTTGGTTAATAAGTTAATCGTTATATAAGTTATTTTGCCTGTAAGGTACAAAAGTACATACTTTAAACTTCTGTGCTGCTGTTCAATCTCTCTCTTCGCTGATGAACAGTAACTTATGAGACAAAAAAAAAGACAAAAAAAAAAAACATTTTAGGGAGGCAAAAAGAAATGTACATACACACACACACACACACACACACACACAATACCGTGACTTTAATATGCCTTCTAATAAGCATGCTGATTCTTTGCTCTATTGTGGACATTTTCATTGACCCAGAAGCCAAACCAACAAAGCAAATGTACTTTGTTTATATTTTGTCACAGAATTATGTTTGATTGTAAATGTTGGACTTTCAGTACTAAACTTTCAACAATCTAAATTAACTAATCATTAGCTCAGTTAGTAGAGAGGTAAATATATGCCTATTTTTATATTTTTGTGCATGCCCACATGACTACAGCTAGGAGATTTTCCATGAAGTACTGTAGATATCTAATTGGCTTCACATCATTTTATTAAACTCTAGAGCTTCAAGCCTCAGCAAGAGATTGTGACACATCTAACACAAAGATGACTCTAACGCAAATCATAATATCAACTCTGCTTAACTAGTGTCTAAACACGTGTCACTGAAAAATTGAAAACATTTCTTCTACTCATGCCTATGAAGAGCGGTGAAAGAGAAAAACATACCATGACGTAAAAGCATAAGGAAATGTCACTACAGCTGAAAAAAGGCAACATTACCGGTATGCACCTACAAAAAAGGGTTACTTGTCATGTGGACTTGACTCAAAGTGAAATATTTTGAGGCTTGCATTATGTTTGATAGTCTTGAATAGCTCTTTTTTCTTTGTGTGTGTGTGTGTGTGTGTGTGTGCGTGCATGCGTGTGTGTGTGTGTGTGTGTGTCTGTGTAATCTGTTCTATTATAGGAAATATCAGCCTGTGTATTTGGAGGGCTGTTATAGCTAATCTCTGTTTGAACGTTCATGTGTGCTGTGGATGTTAGATTGACTAAGAGAAATTAATGTCAATGACCTAATCACACCCCTAAAATCCTAAATTATAGATCGCTCTACCGATCACTCTATAAAACATTTCCAAATATATGCAGCCCAGATATAGTTTTACTTTAGAGACCATGATTCCTTTCCTATACAAATGATCTGACTACAAGCTCACTTAAAAACCTAAATATGCCAGTTTCTGCATGTGTGACAGTTATTAAAAAGCAAAATGCTGCTTAAAAATAGCTTCAGATGGAGTATAGTATGTCACACTGCAAGTTATTTAAGTCACCATGTTCCGGTCAAAAATAACCGAAATTATACTGTATTTGCAAAACCGATTCCAAAAAAAGTTGGGACACTGTACAAATTGGGAATAAAAATAGAATGCAATGATGTGGAAGTTTCACATTTGAATGTTTAATTCAGAATACAACATAGATGACATATCAAATGTTTCAACTGAGAAAATGTATAATTTTAAGGGAAAAATACGTTGATTTTAAATTTCATGGCATCAACACATATCAAAAAAGTTGGGACAAGGCCATGTTTACCACTGTGTGGCATCCCTTCTTCTTTTTATAACAGTCTGCAAATGTCTAGGGATTGATGGACAAGTTGCTCAAGTTTAGGAATAGGAATGTTGTCCCATTCTTTTCTGATATAGGCTTCTATTTTCTCTACTGTCTTAGGTCTTTGTTGCATCTTCCTCTTTATGATGCGCTAAATGTTTTCTATGGGTGAAAGATCTGGACTGAAGGCTGGCCATTTCAGTACCCGGATCCTTCTTCTACGCAGCCATGATGTTGTAATTGATGCAGTATGTGTTCTGGCATTGTCATATTGGAAAATGCAAGGTCTTCCCTGAAAGAGACGGCGTATGGATGGGAGCATATGTTGTTCTAGAACTTGGATATACATTTCAGCATTGATGGTGCCTTTCCAGATGTGTAAGCTGTCCATGCCACACGCACTCATGCAACCCCATACCATCAGAGAGGCAGGCTTCTGAACTGAGCACTGATAACAACTTGGGTTGTCCTTCTTCTCTTTAGTCCGGATGACATGGCGTCCCAGTTTTCCAAAAAGAACTTACATTTTTGATTCGTCTAACCACAGAACAGTTTTCCACTTTGCCACAGTCCATTTTAAATGAGCCTTGGCCCAGAGAAAACTCCTGCACTTCTGGATCATGTTTATGGCTTCTTTTTTGACCTATAGAGTTTTAGCCAGCAATGGCGAATGGCACAGTGATTTGTGTTCATCAACAATGTTTTCTGGAAGTTTTCCTGAGCCCATGTTGTGAGTATGTGATGCAGTGCCATCTAAGGGCCCAAAGATCACAGGCATCCAGTATGGTTTTCTGGCCTTGACCCTTACGCACAGAGATTGGTCCAGATTCTCTGAATCTTTGGATGATATTATGCACTGTAGATGATGATAACTTCAAACTCTTTGCAATTTTTCTCTGAGAAACTCCTTTCTGATATTGCTCCACTATTTTTTATCGCAGCATTGGGGGAATTGATGATCCTCTGCCCATCTTGACTTCTAAGAGACAATGCCACTCTGAGAGGCTCTTTTAATACTCAATCATACTTAATCATGTTGCCAATTGACCTAATAAGTTGCAAATTGGTCCTCCAGCTGTTCCTTATATGTACATTTAACTTTTCCGGCCTCTTTATTTCTACCTGTCCCAACTTTTTTGGAATATGTAGCTCTCATGAAATCCAAAATGAGCCAGTATTTTGCATCACATTTAAAAATGTCTCACTTTCAACATTTGATATGTTATCTATATTCTATTGTGAATAAAATATAAGTTTATGAGATTTGTAAATTATTCCATTCCTTTTTTACTCACAATTTGTACAGTGTCCCAATTTTTTTGAAATCGGGTTTGTATTTTGATTGATAAAGTTTATTTTATTTATTTTTTATTTATTTTTTAGAGAATTGTGTATTACTAATTTATATATATCTGGTAGTTATAATTCACTTATTACCATTTAGCCACTTTTTAAGCATAGACCTGAAAATGAGATTTCCAACTTAAAATGTTGTAAATTCTAAATGCTTGGAATCACAGACTTAAGTGAAAACAAGTTATAGAAGTTTAGGTTATACTTCTAAACAAGTTGTGTTCCAAATTTGAGGTTGAGAATCCTCAACCTCAGCGAAACTTGGCAAGCTGTGCCATTGTGTACATCTTAAACACACAATCCTTCGTGGACTGCTGTTATGTGTGCTAGCAAATTCAAGGCAGTTTCTAAATGTACCAAACTGTAAATTAGTAATTGAGAATGAAAGCACATGCCCTCAATTGTACACAATTTCGAATCCTATTTTTAAGACTTCAGTGACACCCTAATGTAAAATACACAAGATCAAAAAGACCAATATGTTCATTTAAAAATGTTGAAAAGAATAAAATTGTTGTTGTGGTTGTTGCTGTTGGTGTTGGTGTTTTTTTTTTTTTTTTTTTTTTTTTTTTTTTTGCACAAACCTGCTTTTTGAGTCATGCTAAGTTCTAGATAAGTCGTTAAATATTATGCAACATTACTTCTCAGGTAAATTGTATCTGTTAGTCTGACTGCTGATGCAACATGGGTATCGTCATCTGAAATATGAAAACACAACAACATTAAATTCAGCAGCGCCAGACAGGTTCTACTTTAGATTCTGATAAAGAAGCTCTGAAAGGTTTCTTAAGGAATGACAATGTCAGTAATGTAGCAACCAGGTGTGCAGAGGTTTTGTCTCTGATCATTTCTAACTTTATCACAATGTAATTATTGTCTTTGGATAGATGATAAGCCGGGGACACCCATACACCCACTAAGCACCTGTGATGCTGTTCAGGACTTTGCCGGTTATACAAATAATAATTTCATTCCTATCATACTACACAAGGACAAGAGGCAATTTCAGCCTAAATGCTGATATAATGTTCTATGTAATAAGGGACTTTTGGAGAAAAAGGATGAGGGTGCAAGAATAAAGAGAGATGTGGTTTAACCAGACAAGCAGCAAAGCTTTTTGTCTTGTTTTTCCCCCCTAGTTTGCCACGCTTGTAAACACCACAGGCCTCAGCAGTAGTTCTGTGGTCTGAAAATGCTTTGCCATAGGGCATGTTAGTCTGTTCTTTCTCTTCCACTTCTTCAACATCACCCCCAACCATTAAAGTACTATTCAGTTCAGTACAAATTAAGCTCAGCCGACAGCATTTGTGGCATAATGGTGCATTTCCACTTGTACCTCATTTTCTTTAAAACAAGCACATATCTGGGTTGCAGTCTCTGTAAAATACTCACTGTTTCAGTTGTACAGCTGGAGCATGTGAGCGATATGTCTGTTAGCATGGTTTTAGGAGGAAAATTGCTTTCTAACCTTTGTGTGTGTGTGTGTGTGTGTGTGTGTGTGTGTGTGAATTCATATACTTTTTTACCATTTTATTGCAAAGTTAGCACATCGCCATAAACCCAATTGAAAACAACCTTACAGCTCAAATAATATGCACATGTGAACAAATTAAGCAATGATCAGCGTTCTTTTAGAAAATTAAAATATTACAAATTTTCTACGAAAATCTTTAAAAGTTGCATTTACATTTATTGCAATCCCCAATTTTTTATTTAAATGGCAACCATTAAAGAGGTTAATTCATTCATTCACTTACTTTACTTTACTTTATATTGAACCTGGATAGTTCTTTTAATGCTCCTTTATGTTGGATATCAGTGTGTCCTTTTTGGATTCAGCTGGTGGAATCAAGTCAATAAAGTTAATCAAGTAAATCCAAAGACCTCTTTCTAGAAATTATCAATGACCCTCCTGAAAAGCACAATCCTGTTTAGACAGCAAACAAACTCCCACTGCAATTCATAACCATTTAATTTTTTTGTTAGCTAAGACACACTCTTAGTTTGATGAAGCTGTTTCAGAAGCACCAATCTAGCTGTAAAGACCTGCTGCTGAACCACTAAATCATCTGTGCCTGAGGTCAAGGGATGTCACCCTGAGCCTTAGCTAAATTTAACGGCATGCCCATAAAAACTAGAGATACTGTCAGTTTAATTTTTTTTTTTTTTTTTCAGATTCAGATTGTGGCTGGTAAATCTGTAGTACTACACTGTAGGTACGTAGCACTAACATTTATCAAACCCTTATGGGTCTTATGAAATACTTTTATTTTTTTATTCAGTAATGATCAATAACCGTATCTAAGTTTGGCAGCACTTTCTTGATATCTTCACTTTGTAGAGAAAAACCGTAAGAAATATTGACCTTAGTTCAGCATATTTGGACTTGAAAGCACCTATATCTTGGTACTTAAGATTAACTAATTCTTTATAGCACATGCTGGTTTTGGAAACTATACAACATCATTTTATCAAATTACCTTAAAAGTAAAAATTTGCAATGTTATCTGTGTAATGCTTTTGCAGTTGCTTTGGCCTTTGTTAATTTTCAAGGAACAAACTAAGTTTAGATCCCACAGTAATCGATGTAATGAACTCTTGCTCTTCTCCAGGCATCTTTAGTCGAAATAGCCTGTGTTTGTGTATGGAGAGGACAAAGAGTAAGAAAGGGGAACATAGCATTGGTTAAAAGTAATAGCATAGATTTATTTTGTGTTCCCTCTTCTCTTTTCTGTAAATTGCATTTTTTAAAAACCAGCAATCTTTCAGAGATTATTTCCCCTGTTCGAGTAGGTATATGACTGAGTGGTGTCATCAGGATCTTTCAGCTCGTTCAGTACATTGCAGAAGCTAATTATTTTCCTCTTCATATGGATTCTTTAATTCCTCAGTTGCCCCTGTTGTCCATTGCAAACCGTCCGACACAAATGTTCTTTCCTATTTTCTTTTACAAATGCTGTTTCCAGTTTTTCTTTTTCTTTTTTTCTTCTGCATGACATATTTTCCCCATTACATTGAATTTATGATTTAAACCAATAAGTAATGTACATTACATGTAGAGAAGCATTATATTTGAAATTCTTACTAAGGAAGTATATGATCGTATGAGAAGACATAAGTATTTTATGATGTGCTGATTATGTGAGTTTGTAAATGTAATTTGTATAAAACAATAAATAATAATAAACTTTATTATTTTATTATTATTTTATTAAATATTAAGTAGGAGTAAATATTTAGGTAACATTTCACAATAATCATATAATAATTCATATAATAATTAGGGATGTCCCGATCAGGTTTTTTTGTCCTCGAGTCCGAGTCATTTGATTTTGAGTATCTGCCGATACCGAGTCCCGATCCGATACTTCTATAATACATAAAAAAAGAATAAAGAAGAGCAAAAAAACAGATCCAGGATCTTCAATAAATTACATTTTGAAATATTTTCAAATAGTAAACAGCTATTTTAAATAGGCTAGTAAAAATATTTCAAAATCTTACTGTTTTGCTGTACTTTGGATCAAATAAATGCAGGCTTGGTGAATAAAAGGGACTTCTTAAAAAAAAAAAAAAAAACCTTAACAAGCTTACTGTTCAAAAACTTCTGACTGGTAGTATAGGCAACTTTATTTTTTCTCTAATTTCTAGCTTTTAATTGGCTTAGAAATCTATAAATGCTGGACAATAACAAATAATAATGATTTGTTTATATACTACAAACACTGTTTATCACATAATAATGCAGAATAGTTTCTATACTGTAATAAATACTATGTCAATCAGCACTGCATTGTTCATACTTTATTTATCACCTGCTGGAGATGACTTGAAGAACAATTTATTGTCGTGATCGTATATTAATGTCTTCGTGTTTGCATAAGTTTCTGTTTTCCTGTGAGCACCACAGCATAGCTGGACGCTTTTGTCCATATTAGGAATATCCTGATATCAGCGCGAGAGCGTGCTCCGGCTTCGAGTATGAATGAAACACACACTGCATGAGAGTTTAGCGCTCTGTGATGTTCATCTCGCTGTATCCGGAGTCCGAATGAAATATCAGGTCATGCGCAAACTATCATGTCTCTTTGAGTTTGAATCTATATTTATTCACACCAGCTCTTGAAAACAAAGTGATGTCATGCCGCACGCGTTGCTGTTTCTGTGTGGAGTCAAAAGGGTCTAACTCTGTGCCACCGCATAACAAAAGATGTGTTAAAAATTAATGAGAATATATATATATATATATATATATATATATATATATATATATATATATATATATATATATATATCCGAGTCCTGATCGGGAGGTAACGTCCGATTCCGATCGAGTGTGAAAACACGCGATCGGGCCCGATTTCCGATCACGTGATCGGATCTGGACATCCCTAATAATAATTGAATAAACTTATAATTATAATTATAATAGTTTACTAACCTAATAATTGCTTAATAATCCATTTTTACAACAAAATCTAATGATGAATGCAAAACAGCTTTACAGCTCAAAATAATACACACATTTAATGCATTTTTATTGTGTTTTCTATCAAATTGAATTCTCAAGATTTTTGATAATCCTCAAAAAATTTGACATTGTCATAATAATTGCCATAACAGTTATTTTTTAGTAATGTTTAAGCTCGTAGAGTTTTGGATTGCTGTATTATTCAGTATTTCCCAATAGTTATAGACCCAAGTTTTTTTTTTCTTTTTCAAGTTTGACTTATTTCAGTGTCTTTACAAACTTTAGATTGAAGCGTCTTCTGCTGCTTGTTATCCAGAGCAGCCTGATAAAATCCATCTTCCCCTCGCGATGACTAACATGCAGTCGTAATGTTCCTCATCAGCTGTCAGCTACATTTAAAATGGTCACGATTCTCTCAGAAAAGCGCTGTGCTTACAATCTCATTTGTGGGGAAGGGCAGATTGAAGGGGGCGTCTGAGAATTTCGAATGAAGGCTGGAACGTCAAGATGTATCTGTCCACTTCTCAACAATAGCGGCGCTGTCATTCATCGTGAGTGACACTGGCACACAATTCCCCAGCCGCCTCATAATGCTGCCAGTCCTTGCCTTTCTATGGGTTCAATAAAATCTCCCACGAGTCTAGAGATTCTGCACTTAGATGGCGGTCAACAGCAGCATCATGGCTCCAAATGCAGGTTGTAGAACTGTAGCTGGTGATGTGTCAATCAGATGGACAAGCTCCAACAGAGGTGACAGGAATACCCAGTGAGCCTTGAGGAGCAATTCTTCTTCCTGACAACAAAAATCTGTCGGATTTAAAGTAAAACCATGTGATGAATTACAGAGTAAAGGTGAGGTCGGAGTAGAGTTTATGCTTCATTCACTTCCATATGTTTTTATGTGAATGTGTACATGAGAAGGAGTTTGTCTTCTGCTCTGTACCAAAGTTCAAGTTTATTAAACCCTGACTTGGCAATAGATGAGGCATAACTAAAAAAATCGATCTGAATGGTTTTACGCACTACTAACTGACTCTTGACTCAATACAAAAACAGAATTCACATTGTTGTGGAACTGAAAAAATAAAAAGGCTTAGGAAGAGTTTTTATTCAGAAATTGTACATTTTTACAGGTACATACAAAGAAATGGCAAGTATGAATTACACATAAGACTGAAATTGCATTTACTTGTAAAACAAATACTGACAAAAAAAAAGTAAAATTTACTTTATTTTCTTATTAAATAAGTTAAGTAAAATTAGCAAAGGAATTAAGTATGTTTAACGGGGCCAATTATAGTATGATGAGCAATTTTTATTTAATTATTAAGGACATTTCACTCAGTCATGGTTTTACTCTAACAAAGCACTGACTAAAAAAAAATTAATTAAAAATAAACCATTTCATGAAAGCATGTGGTTACTTTACAAACATGAAATATTTTAAGACAACATGTCTAATCTATGTGGTTATTACCCAAATGAAAAGAGACATCAATACTTGGTACACAATACACAATGATGGTAACAATCTGTGGATCGTGTTTGAGTATGAATGTCATTTTGAGTAGAAAATAAACTCCAGATGTCATAAAATATCAAGTTACTTTTGCTACAACTTGAAAACAGTGTAAAATGCTACTTTATTAATTATTCAATAAAAATCAATACATCACAATGCAGGTCATACATACACATGAATGAAGAGTTGATAATTTTTATACAACATCCTCAATGTGGTAGAAACTCACTCACACACACACACACACACACACACAAAGGCACAAACCCATACACAAAGCATTGCATGAGCCTACAACAGCGGGTTTTATTTTTATTATTTCATTTTAAAATATTGATATATTTCTTACAAAAATGCATCGATTCACTACAGGAGGCCTTTACTGACCTACCAGAGCCATGTGAAGCACATTTTATTATGGATGGATGTGCTTTATGTGTCTACTTTTGGATTGTTGAACAAAAACACCTGCATAGTCCCATTCTAACACTAGAGCAAGGAACATGTTTTATGTAACTTTCTTTAAATTATTATTGTATATATAAGAAGAAAGTCATTGCACCTAGGATGCTTTGATGGCTAGTAAACCATAGGCTAATTTTCATAACCTTTTTAAGAAGTCTCAAAAGATGTTTTCTGAAATCACACAGATGAGGTTTTTTAACATGTTGACAGATGAGGTTTTTTAACATGTTGAACAAATAATATTTGAGGGTTTAAATGCATGAGGTGTTTCATTCGTGTTTATTTCCAGGCACCAGTAGTAGGGTTTGCACACACTGAACAGACTCTAGGTGGAAACTCATTTTGTACTTGATTATTATGGCCACAGTATTTGATCTGTTAAAAAAAAAAAAAAAAAATTGTCTATTCATAACACGGAATGCGTCTGAGAGAAGATTTACACAAAGCTTAAAACTCAGGCAGTATACAGCTTGGTTGCACATTACAATCGGGTGTTTTAGATGTAACTGCAGCTTGTTATTTTTTAAATGAATGAACCTTGAGAATTCATATTTTACCATACAAATGTAGCACATTTTTATTTATGAACATGCATTTCTCTGAGCCAAACAAATAAATAAATAAAAAACAACGAGGCACAAAATTCTCATTTTGTCAGTCTTTCATTGGGCAAGTGCCGTTGAGTCGACATTGTTAGCATGCTGAGATGTAATCACACTTTACATATTGTTCATGATTATGCACGCTGTGCATAGTTGCTGAAAGCAGAGGGCTGTACAAAGAAACCTGCTTTCTGTCAGCACTGAAGCACGGCAACAACCGGTGAATCCAGGTGCTCACCATTATAAACCCATTACAAAGAAAATTATACATAAACAGAGTTTTTAAAAAGCATGCACTTAAAACAGAATATGAAGTTATACATTTATTTTAAAATATAATTCTAAACTTAAACAAATATATAAAAAATAAACTTTTTACCAGAAATAGTAAATAAAACGTGCATAGTTTTACTCATCATTTGTATTTAGAGTATGCTGGTTTAGCAACAAGCTAACATTAAACTATTCCATGAAGAGAAAACATTGCTACCTTGTTTATCGTCTCGTTTGACATGAAAGTTCATATCTCAGCGTGTAGGGTTCATTGGCAAGCAGCACCTGTTTCAAACTGCTTTAGTTATGCCAAGAAGGTTGGCTACAAATCCCACAGATAAGTAGAGATAATTTGCTAATGAAGCAGCTGTATACATGATGTACATTTATATGAACAGCATGCAAACAAGCTTAAGGGCATTTAAACCAGAAAATGCTAATCCAGGGCCTTGTTTAATCCAAGGTTAATAATAACATCGATTAGATAAGCGCAGCATTCACATAGCATGTGACCTGTTTTAATGATCGCTTGTCTGTATGGGGGAATGTTGTCATGTATATCTGCTTCTGAAATACACTGTAAAAATAATACAGTATATTCATCAGATCAGCACAGTTTATGATGCTAACATTTACCTGAATCAATCTGTAAACGTGTTTTGAAGAAGATAAAAGTTGCACTGTGGAAGATGTTCAGCACAGTTTAATCCAACCCGATCTCACTGCAATTCGTACATATTTTACAAGGTGGATTATTCGTACGAATTCGTACGACCACACTCACACAAATTCATACGTTTTTGCCAAATCGTACATATTTTACAAGTTGCACAATTCGTATGAATTGTAAATGAATTAATGAATTAAATGAATTAAACCTTAATAATCATCGGGAAGAAGGAGGCGGGAACCGGCGGACAATCAAATGAAGCTTTAATAACAAAATAAACACAAAACAGCGCACCAGCCCCTCACGTACGACTGATGCGCACAAAATAAAACCAAAACACAACTAAAAGCCCAGGCCTGGTCCTCTCTCGTCCTTCACTGTCGTCGATCCAGTTTTATATCCTTCCATCTCCTACGTGGGACTCGAGACCGGCGGTGGGCCGCAGGTGCCACTGATTTGCCCAATCATTGCCGGCCTCACTCCTTGTTCCCACGTCCCTCGGCCCCGCCCCACTCGCCACACTAACCATCACTGGGGTTTAGACAAATCGTATAAAATCGTACGAGAGAGGTCGTACAAATTCGTACGAATAAGCCACCTCGTAAAATACAAATGAATTGGCCGTGAGATAGCGTTGGTTTAATCACATCAACAATAGCTACTAAAAATATGGACATCATTGCAAATCAGGCATCGTTCATCTTATAAAATCTCATATTAATTCAATAAGAATGAATTGCATGCCGTGTAAGCATTGTTTGTATGTAGTATTTGTTATTTGAGTAAATTATTTGCTATATAATTTATAACTGCCCAGTTGTGCCCACATAATTTGCATAAGTTTTGCTTTTTGCAGGCCATACATGAGTGCTGGGTTGTGAAGAATGAAGGAAACCAAAATTTTGTGTCCCTATTTTCAGGCCCATGCTCATCTACCTCTTTAAATTCTTGAGCATGTGACAGCAGGATTGATTACAATTGGCTGTCAATATTTTTATCGTTCATCAGCTGGAGAAAAAAAAAATTCTAAAATTGATTCCAATGATATCGTTTCTCTGTACCTTTATCGTTATAGTTGTGGTGTGGACTCTGCTATTCTTTGATATTGAGAACGATTCTTAAATTTATACCTTTATCGTTATTTTTGTAGTTATCATTCCTGGTGTTAACGGGCCATTTGTCCATTCATTATTTCTAAAGAAACACTAAAATGTATAAAAGGCCCCATTACCTTGTATATTACGTTGTGGCCCTGTAGAAGCAGTTTTAGTAAAAAAAAAATAGGCTAACGATTGCATCATAACCTGCAACTCTCTGTCGCACAGTAGAGAAATTACCGTATGGACAGGAGGAGAAGGTCGCAGGCAATCTTTTACTGTCTATGAGGCAATCGGGGGGACGTGGAGGCATGACGTCAAGGGTGAAGCCCATAGAGAGTCCATAAAAGCAACGGGACAAAATTATTCAACAATGTCTGCAAGATTCGGTGGGTGAATCAGATTTCTCTTGGCACAGCGATTAGAAGACTTACAGGTTGCTCACATGACATCTACGTCATCTAGCTCAGTTTGAGTCTGCGAAGTACGCTCAACCCCCAGGAAGTGCTTGCTTCTAATTGACTTCACTTGTCTCCGTTGAATCCAATGGGGTCGCTGTGTCCATTTCTTTTACTGTCTATTGTAATACCCGTGCGATCGGAGTCATCGGACTCGGAGAACACCTGGCTGTGATCATACATTGCTTGTGTTTTTTATAACTTAAATAACTTGTAAAATTAGGAAAAGAAAAGTGTGAGCCAAAAAAAATTATAATTTTTTTATTATCTCTCTCTCTCTCTCTGCCGTTAGAAGCAGAGCGCGCAGACTCAGAGTTAATGCAAGTGCACACACGGTAATAATGCTTGCAGACTTGACACACTCATATTTAATATATTTCAAATCAGCAACAAGATCTGAGGTGAACAGTGACATGAATGTTTTCTATGACACTCAAATTGCCTTAAAGCATATGTTAGGTTGATCCAGCTAGCACGCAAGTGCAGTCTCAAGCGTGTGTCATGTTTCTATGGCAACCAGTGAGGGACACAAGACAGCCAAACCGCGCTTAAAATTTTCTCCCATTTTTATAATAATATAAATGAACCATTAAATCTAAAATTTTAGTGGTCAGATTCAGACTCGACGCAGAGCAGAGAGCACAGAGATGATAGCAAATAAATAACGTCAGCGGCCATGGCACTGAACGAGCGATTGTTATTATAGTTCAAAAGGGCAAACAGTCGAAGTTATTATGCGAGTTAACTCGAGTCAGAATGTACATGTGCACAGTTGTATTTGTAATCCATCACCGTGACATCAAGTGGACTTTTGAAGCTGAAATAATGAGTGGATTAAGCTTGGACTTGGACTAACGAGAGGAATAACATGGATAACTTTCTTGTCGGAGGATTGTAATCCATCACAGACAGACAGGTACAAGGAAGAGAAACTACGGCTACTTAAATTAGGTAAGACAAAAAGTTATATTTTTCGCAAAAGTTTTATTGACTTGTAATAGCAATTTAAGGTGGAATAAGTAACAATCAGGTCCAGTCGGGTCTGTGTCTTCCCGACGGGTTCGGGTCCAGCTTTCAAATAATAGATGGGTCCGGGTCGGGTCCGGGAAGGCATTTCTCGGATCTACACAGGTCAGGGTCCAGCTTTTGAAATAATAGACGGGTCCGGGTCGGTTCGGTGTTGTACATTACAGGTCTCTTTCGGGTTCGGGCACACATTTTTGGACCAGTGAAGACCTCTAATCCACACTACCCCAGACCATCAGTAACCATCTTGTGAAGTGAAACTCTGTGTGTTTGTAAGAAACAAATCTATAATTATAGATGTTTTTAAATATCAGACCATTGCCTCTGGTTAAAATACGGGTCCAGTATTTATTTTTTTTTTTCTCAAATGAAAAAAAGTTGTGTACTCTGTATCAAGAAAGAAATATCAAGCACAGCTTACAAGCAAAAAAAAAATACACATTATAAAATAGTTTTATGTGAGATGACAACAGGGGATGGACTTTTATATTATGCTATGCTATTATGGACTGGTATTTTAAACCAGAAGTGATGGATATAAGTTAAATGCCTTGATGGATTTATTTGTGCAGCTTTCCTCTTCATAGATTAATTGCTCAACTGCAATCATGTTGATTATTGTGACATTTGTATCAGCTGTTTGGACTATCATTCTGATGGCACCTATTCACTGCAGAGGACCCATTGGTGAGAAACTCATTTAAACTCATTTAGGTCTTTTTTTTTAATGGGTAAAAATAAGAGAATTAAAAACAGGTTTTTGGGAATGAAAAAAAAAGAAAGAAAGAAATCAAAATATGAATCCAAACATCCAATTAGTGTGAGTAAATCTTCACTTCTGCTTGTCATTAAGCTGTAATTAACCCTTAGCTAGTGGGAGAGTTGTGATGTGTTTATCTTGGTAAACATTGTCATAATTACATTCCAAATATGACTCTAGAGCACTCACTGTGTAAGGACAGTGCCTGGAGTTTGGGTAATTACAAAACAACATAATCTCATGTTTGTACAGCATACTCTATCTGTACACAACTGAAATAGTCCATGTACACAAAACCACATGCCATTTATTAATTATATGCAAAATTTTAATAAAGATCGGTGGTTCTGTTAATTAAGGCTTGCTTGTAAATAGAGAGCAGATGACATATAACCTCTTACAAAACACTCTCTGAGGCACAAACACACCTCGTTTCCAACTGTTCGGGTGATTAAAAAGCCACATTGATTAACAAGAAAAATAAATGACTTGATTTGACTTCAGTTTATAATCCTGCAATTCCTCTCAAAGGTATTAACTCAATCATTCATATGCATAAGATTATGATTTACAGTCAGCAAATCCTCATTCAGCTTTGTAATGCATAAGGCGTCTAATTGTTTTTGCATGTTTTGCCTTAACACAAAAAACTATATATGTAAAAAAAAAAAAAAAAAATATATATATATATATATATATATATATATATATATATATATATATATATATATATACAGCTTCTATAAAGTCTAATGAACTGTAAAGTGATTCTGTCACGGCAGGATTTTAAATCAGTCTTGAATAATGCATGCCTACAGTTTGATTTCCAAAGCAGAATAAAATACTAATTAGAGCAAAAATCGATTATATGAAGAGACTGCCTTTATTAATTATTCATCATGATAGCTTCAGATTTTCAGAATTTGCCTGTATCTGCACACCCCTCAATCAATACTTCTCCTCCTCAAAACTTATTATAAAGAAATTTAACTGAATTATCAGGCATGAATTTTCTGTATTTTCTTTCTAAGAATAAAGCTACATGAGCATATGACAAGGATCAGTGGTGTAATCACTGTAACTACTGGGGCCCATGCAGCATTGCACATTGCAAGCAGGCTCCTTGTGACGAGGTTACTATAATATAAATATAAATAATATAAAATAGAAATAGAAATAATACAATATAATTAATGCTCGGATATTTCCATGCTATTTATACAGTGTGTGTGTGTTGTGTTTTTATGTTTAAAATGTACTTTGTTGTAATAGCTTTAATTTCATGTAATGGCAAAACTGAACTTTCAGCCTTATTATTAAGCATAATTAGTTCAGCATTATTCCAATCGTCAGTGTCACATGATCATTCAGAAATCATTTTAATATGTGGATTTGCATACCAGTTTATTTATTTATTTATTGATTGATTGATTGATATTAAGTTCAAAATAACAGCATGTTTGAAATAGATTTTTTTATAAAATTATTAATGTCTTTGCTGTAAATTTATCTTATTTATAAATTTATATTTATTTATGAATTTGTTCTTGCTGAATAAAAATTAATTATTCCAAATAAATAAATGAAGAAAAATGCACAGATACTAACATTTGACCCTTATGTAAAAATCAATCCTTTAAGCTTTAAATAGAGAAACGGATTACACTAAAAATTACACTTAAAATTATTTTTTGTGTAAAATCCAGTGTCCTATAACGAAGTCTAGCAAATCTTTAAGACAATATAGTCAAGCCAAATAATAAATGTTTTAGCTCTTCTACAGTATTTTCAATATTTCCCTTTTATGAGACTATGGGCCCTATTTTAATGATCTAAGCATATGGTCTAAAGTGCACGGCGTGCTGACCAGGTTGTCGATATTCTCTTAATAAGTAATGGGTGTTTTTTGGGTGCATCTCCCATTCTCTTTAAATGCCAGTTGAGCTCGTGCCATGACAGGTTAGCTGTTTACATGATGGAATGTAATTTTTTATTTTTAAAAATGTTTTAAACAAAACTATAAATTGGCAAATATTACTAACGCACTCTTTAAATAAGGACAAAGAAAAAATATTTTGCCAGAACTTTAAACCAGGTTTGAGCCAACTATTCGCCTGAACACACCTCTTTTTTTAGACCAGCATGCTCATGGGTGCACAAATGGGCGCAAATACATTTGCTATTTAAACAACGCGGTGCAGGATAGGAAAATTAGGACTGCATCGGGCTGAAACCTTGTGCCGCATTGTGTCAGGTGTTTGAAATGACCCTTGCTTAAGGTGTGTGTGATGAGAATCCTCACCAAGCTTGATACTGAGATCACAGCAGTCTGTGCCTGAATTGATTTCTTTTGCTTCATTTTTGCTCAAATTTTCTATATCTATCTGCAGGTCCCAAGACACGTTCTGAAGATGAAAACCAAGGACATGGGCACATGAAATAGATGCCGGCTTCAGCTACTCAAGATTTTCAATCAAGCCCTGATGGAATAGCTTTTTCCAAAGACGCACTGGCATTACCAGCAGCCCCAAAACTGAATCTGTGCTGCTCAAAGAAAAAAATGAAAAGGTTTTGTTGTTGTTGTTGTTCATGCTGATAAGAGGATTTTTTATATTTATTTATTTTTTTTCACAGACAGAGGAATAATACTATAAAAATGACCAACAACTAAATACATGATGGTGTGTGTGTGTGTGGACAGAGAGAGGTTGATGGGTAATTGTGGGTGTTGGGCCCCCTCTCTTCATATTATGTGAACTATACTAACCAAAAAATAAAGATATTCACTGGAAAGTTTATTCTCCTGTCATTCTGTGGCTGCTTGGAAGTCTGTGGGAATAAAATCCTGGGTCTGAGAGATGACTTAGCAGTCTCTGCATGCTGAGGAGCATGTTCAAGCTGCAGAGTCAGCACAGCATGTAGCCTTGAGCATCGGGACGGGACACCTCATAACTCGACAGACACATCCAGAGACAGAGAGAGAGAGAGAGAGAGAGAGAGAGAGACTGCAGAGATGACACAAACTACATTCCATCTTTGTTCTTCTTTTGACCCTACAGGTCAAGACTATAGATTTAATTGTAAAGAAAGAAGAAGAAGAAGAAAAACAAGAAAAAAACGTATTGTTGTTTAATACTAAGTCAACAAAGTCATAATTAAACATTAATGAATCATTTTGCTGGCAAGTTGTAATTGCCGAAGCCATGTGACGAAGATGTCAATTTAGAACCCAAGGATAAAGACCTTTTCTATACTGTTGATGATCATGTCTAGATGGGTAATGCGGTTTTCCCTTGACCTTTTCTAAATGAGAATAGCATTAGTGAAGTGAATGAACAACTCATTCCTGCACTGTCAAAAACTTCAAGCTGCTTTAACTTATTATTATTTAGTAACTAGTTCGACAGAATTTTGCGTTCAGTCAGTTTCTCTCTTCAAAGTGTTATCTGATTATTGTTATTTTTCAGTTGGCTCAACTTTTACTAAACTAGTTGTATAGTCCACTCAAATTTTTTTTTTTTGGTCAAACATTTAGAAAACTAAAGCAAGTTATATTAATTAAAATGTAACCATTTATTCTGTGTTTTTTATTTGTTACCTCAACTAAGATTTATTTTTTTGGGCATCATAAAAAAAAATGCTGTTGAACTAGTTATTATATATTTTTATAGTTTAACAAAATTATTTATAATGATTAACTGGTGTCTTTCAATCACTAAAAACATGCATTACAACACACACTCTAAAAACAGCTGGGTTATTTTTTATCCCAAAATGCTGGGCTGAGTCTGTTGGGTCATTTTGTTGGGTTATTTATTTATTTTTAAACCCTTTTGGGTAGTTTCAATTTACCAGGTGTTGGGTTAAACCTGCTGGGTTGCGTCGCTGGGTTGTTTCAGGCCAGCGCTGGGTTATTTAACGCGCCTTGAAAATTTTTAAATTGCTCCCCAACTGACATTTTGGAAGAACAATGGGGCAAAGCCACGGCTTTTAACTGTTTTAAGGTAAGTTTATTTAATTTTTTCATTAATAATTATTTTTTAAATGGCAGAATTATAACTTTTTTTTGCCACAACAATACTGTTGAGCTTCTACAGGCCAACATTTTTTACGTTAAATGATGAACAGTTTACCTCAAACGGCCAACCTACGTTACTCGCATAACGTGTTAAGGTATCTGAGACGACAGATTAATACAGTTTTATTAAGTTTCAGACAGTGACGGATGGATGAAATATTCAAATATCTGTGAAAATAGAGGAAAAAGTAGTTTCTGACACTGAAAAGCGAATTTAACATTTTAAGTCAAATGAGTTCAAATAAGTGAATTCGACTTTCTGCTCTAATGTAAACGCCTGCAGTTGTCCATATCGACATGTAAATCATACAAATTACGTACAATATAGTCGGACCGCAGGTCTAAAAGAACCGACGAACAATCCGGTTCAAATAAACTGGTTCGTTAATTCTCAAACAAAGTGATTCCCGGGAAAAGAATCGATGTCTAAGGGCATTTCAAAGTGCCGCACACGCACAGCGAGTGACGTAGGCCGCATTAGTGAGGTGATTAGATGCTTGTGTGGTTTATAAAGTCTTTTTACATACGTAAATAAAGGTTTTTGGTAAGTCATGATTCAAAATGTTGTTTTTTTTTCCTGTCAGAAGAGGAACA
This sequence comes from Carassius carassius, assembly GCF_963082965.1. Classification (NCBI taxonomy): domain Eukaryota; kingdom Metazoa; phylum Chordata; class Actinopteri; order Cypriniformes; family Cyprinidae; genus Carassius; species Carassius carassius. The sequence continues at coordinate 21,924,279 of NC_081781.1, read as the reverse complement.
TGGATACATTTGTGAGAGAAAAACTCGTCGAGTGTTTTATTGAGGCCTCTAACGGTAAGTTCATGTTTATTATACATTTTACATAAGTTAATTGTTTGACTGTGATAATCAACTAACTTTAACCCTCACGTAACTTAAACGCACATATATTTTTGTTTCGTGCTATAGTTAATGCTGCACTTTGTAACTTTGTGTTTAGAATTTACATAATTTATGAGCATAAACATCATATACCCATTTTCCAGATCGTGTTTTTGACTTGTCCTTATCACTTTGGTACACCTATAAGTGTTTATATATGGACTGTTTTAAAGCTGCGGAGTAACCCAGTACCTGCGTGACTTGTCATAGAAATGTATGTGTGCACGTATGCAGTGTGATCTCACATATCTGTGCCAGTGACTGTTCATGTGTGTTTGATATAGCCAGCATATTAACATAAAACTGTGATTATTCTGACTGGAACATCCTATTGATTACACCGTTTGAAAGCACACCTTTCATCCAATCACTATAGCAAATTCCGCTTTTGTAGACCTACTCATAAGTGAATTTAACAAATAATCATGATGGACTCAATTTCATGATGAACTTCACACAGTTAATTGAACTGAATCACTCTTATTAAAACAATCTGTATTTTATTTAATTAATTTTATAGGTTGGAACAAACATAGAATTCCTTAACTGAGCAGAGTCCACAAAACCCCATCTCATTGTTATGGCGATTTAAAAATGCCAGCAGATCTCTCAGGCATTGATCATAATCAATGGACAGGTAAGGATATTCTGGAAATTTTTCAAAAGAAATAGCAAATTGTATATTTAATTGCTTTTTTCCACATGTGGGTGCATAAATTGTGACATAGTCCAAACGCAATTGAAAAGTATTTGAATTTCAGATGCCTTACACAGAAAGCTGTCAGTTCGTGTCAGGGGTGGGACTATACTATGGACCGTGTTTGTATTGGGAGATATTGTTGTCGTTTTTACCCCAAATCTCTCACTGTTTGCACTCTGATGCACGTCAGCAAGAGATCCAGGTTGCACTGTTTGTTCTTTAACACGCATCTCTCGGAGTGGCAGCTGACTTCAGTATTGCCATAACCTCCATTGTTCAAAGCATTTGGTACAATTGTCTTTGAGTGACGTCACCTCCCAGTACAAACACTCTCCATAGTATGGTCCCACCTCTGACAAAAATTGACAGCTTTCCATGTGAGGCATTGGAAATTCAGGTGCTAAAGTAATTGCGATTACATTTGAGGTTGGGCAGGTAATATGTGCGACACAGAGAAAAAACAGACATGGTAATTAATAACACCTCATGTGCTTGTTCTTATGATGCATCTATGCTAACATTAGTCTGTTTCTCTCTTATTCCGAGGTCACCGAAGCCACCCTGATCCAGTACGTATCCAGACCAGATTAATAATAATAATAATAATAATAATAATAATACATTTTATTTGTAATGTGCTTTTCTTAAACCCAAAGCGCTACAGTAATAAAGTAATAAATAAAGTAAAACAAAACACCAAAAGCAATACAACAATTCATTATAGAAAGACAGTCTTGAATAAATGTGACTTAATCAACTTTTTAAATTAATCCAACGTTGGTGCATTTCTGACGTGCAGAGGAAGTACATTCCATAGCTTAGGGGCTTTATATGAAAAGGCTCTTTCCCCCATGGTCTTTAGCTTGCATGATGGCTGGTTAAGTGAAAGAGAGTTAGTAGAGCAAAGAGAGCGTGATGGAATATAAGGGCTGATGAGTTCACAAAGATACTCAGGTGCAGTCCCATGAAGTGCCTTGTATGTTAAAAAAAGAATTTTAAAATCAATTCTCGCATTTACGGGAAGCCAGTGTAATTGTGAAAGAACCGGTGTAATGTGTTCACGAGGAGAAGTACAAGTGAGCACACGAGCGGCAGAATTTTGTATATACTGAAGCTTGCTCAACGATTTAGCTGGAAGGCCAGAGAACAAGGCATTACAATAATCTAACCTAGTTGTTATGAAGGCATGTATAAGCCTTTCTGTGTCTGCAAAAGAGAGAAAAGGTCTAAGTCTAGCTATGTTTCTCAGGTGGAAAAATGCAGTTTTAGAGATGTGTTTTATGTGTGCTTCAAATGATAATTGTGAATCAAAAATGACACCAAGATTTTGCACCTGTGAAGTGGGGATTACCGTGCAGGAATCAACAATCAAACTGATCTGCTCGGCCTTACGAGTAGCTGCCACTGTACCAATCCGCATCAGTTCAGTTTTGGAGCCATTCAGCTTCAGGAAGTTGTTATGCATCCAGTTACTGATCTCTGCTAAACAACCACGCATAGCTATTAATGAGCAATGGACATCAGGACTAGTGGTGATGTAAATCTGCGTATCATCAGCATAGCAGTGATACCCAAGACCATGTTTCCTAATGATCTGCCCAAGTGGAAGCATATAAATATTAAATAATATTGGACCCAATACTGAACCCTGAGGAACTCCCTATCGAACAGGCACGGTATCTGATTTATAGTTACCCAAGCCAACAAACTGGGCACGATTCGTTAAATAAGACCGAAACCAATTGAGGACAGCTCCAGAAAGACCCAACCAATTTTCCAGCCTGTCAAGCAGAAGAGAGTGACATATAGTGTCAAAAGCAGCACTGAGGTCTAACAAGACCAAAATACTGCATGCACCTGAATCCGCCGTGATAAGAAGATTATTTATGACCCTAATTAAAGCGGTTTCAGTACTATGCCCTCTTCTGAACCCAGACTGAAAAGGTTCAAAGAGACTGTTCAGAGCTAGGTGATTATTTAACTGAACAGCCACAACACGCTCAGGAACTTTAGCCAAGAATGGGAGGTTAGAAATCGGCCTGTAATTGGATAAATCAGATACATCACAACCAGTCTTCTTAGGGACTGGTGTAATGGCAGCTATTTTTAGTTCTGGAGGAACAATTCCAGAAGTCAATGACAAGTTCAAAATTGAAGTCATAAAAGGGCAGATTGATGCAAGGCAGTTCATGATGACCGAGCGGGGAACCGGATCTAAAATACTGGTTGTAGAGTTCATGGACTTCACTGTACTTATAATAAAATCATCTCCGACCATTTCAAAGTTTGAAAAGGTAGTAGTTGGGAAGTTTGAAGGCTGGATATTAACTAGCTCAAGAGGAGTGATGGTATTTAAAGTGCTATATATATCCTCAACCTTACCAGTGAAATAATGAAGAAACTTATTGCACTGTTCAACAGAGGAATGAACAACGGCCTTAGTTGGTTTGAGAAGATTGTCAACAGTCTTAAACAGCGATTTAGAATTTGTTGCAGCGTTACCAATGATGCTTGAATAGTAGCTCTTACGTGCAGTATTCAAAGCAGAATGGTAAGCAGACTGTTGTTCAGTGTAAAGAAGCCTGTGCACCGTCTGGCCAGATTTTTTGTACTGCCGTTCTAATTGTCTTCTGGCAGCTTTCATTAAACGTAAATCCGGGGTAAACCATGGACAGGGTTTCCTAAAAGTAACAAGCCGTTCTCGCACAGGTGCAAACTCATCCAAAAGTGAGGAAAGCATGGAATTATAGTGCTCCACGGAGTTAGTAGTGGGAAGCCCAGAGACAAAAGTCGAAAAAAGAGTGAAGTCCATGTGCTTGATGTTACGGAATTTGATAGTGCGCTCAGAAATAGATCGTGAAGACGTAACATTTATGTCATAAGTAATAAGTCTATGATCACTTATACTCATGTCGATACTATCCAGAGATTGGATACCAACACCAGCAGAACATACCACATCCAATATATGGCCCAGCCTATGGGTCGGAAAAGTAACATGCTGTTTAAAGTCAAAACCATCCAAAATGTCCAAAAAGGTAGCAGTTTTGACACAGTTTGGATTATCAATATGGAAATTGACATCGCCAGTCAAGACCATAGACGGACAGAGTGGACTAAGAAGTGTCAGCAACTCAGTAAACTCAGAAAAAAATAAAGGATTAGGTTTTGGTGGACGATAAATTAGCAGCACAAGAACAGGTGAAGCACCATTGACTTTAAAAACCAGACATTCAAATGATGAAACAGTAGGAGCATCAATAACATCAATTGATATATTTGATGCTCCAACCTGTCCTCCAACCAATACGCCCGTATAGGTCGTTTGTCCAAATCCCTGAAATACGACCCATCAGAGCGTATACTACAATTGCACCCCTATTGGCAAAAGGTCGTTTTCATATTAATGTTTTGTACTCTTTTATTTGCACTCTGATTTGCGTTTCGTGTAGCTCAGTTGGTAGATTATTGCGCTATACATTGATAGGTAATCATGCTTTCATGGGTTCGATCCCAGGGAACGGATGTGCACGAAAATGTATATGCTCAATAAATCATAATTTAGCATTTTTTCTGTGAGGGTTAGGTTTAGGGGTGGGGTTAGGTGTGGTCATTCGAACGAATAAGCCATCTAGTAAAATATGTAGGAAATACTGTGAGATCGGTGTAAAAAGCCCACACATTGCATTTAAATAAACGTGCGTTTTGATTGGTAATGACATTATACGTCATTTCATGACGACAGACGCAAAGCAATACTGTCATTATTTTTACGCCTGCTAGAGGGCGCTTAACTTTAAAACGTAAATATAGGTCGTAATAAGGTGCTTGCACAAACGACCTATATGGTCGTTTTTTGTTGGAGGACAGGCTCTTGATACAAATATTGCAGCCAAGCCACCACCCTTACCCGAAGCTCAAGGCACGTCAATATATTTATATCCAGATGGAGCACACATGTTCAAATTAAGATAGTCATTGTCTTTATGCCAAGTTTCACTGAGACAGAGAATATCAATTTTCCTGTCAAGGATAGTGTCAGTGATAAGTGCCGTTTTATTGTTTATTGACCTCGTGTTGAAGTGAGCAAGTCGCATAGTGCTACAGCACACATTCGCCGTGGGTTTTTGAGAAAGCTGAGAGAGAACCTCTGGATAGCGTAGGTTACTATGGCCAATTCCACGGCAACCCGAAGTACGACGCAGCGAGCGCCTGCGGTTCGACCAAAGTGCAGTGACTCCAGCACCGGCAGTAGAGCGACTCTGACGAGAGCCTGTATGATTATAACTAGGCCGGTGGAGGAGCTGCATGGAACGCAAAGTTTGTATGACGCTGATATCTGGACGGCCATGGTGTCCCAGGGACAAAAGTACCTCAGCATGGTGAAGTCCAGAAGTTCGGTCCACTGCTTTACGCTGGTTCCTGATAAAATCAGATCGCAAATAATCCAGGTGATCATATGAAGTCGCATGATAACATCCAAGAGTTGTTACACAGCCATTGCACACGGAGAACTTGACGCAACTCCAATGACCCGTTTGATCTCACACGGAGACAGCAGCAACAGGCAGAGACAGTGCAGGTGAATCACGGCAACCAGATGTGAGCAGCAGCAGATAGACCAGGGGGAAACACTTTAAAACGCTGGCTCAGTAAAGGTAAATATATGTAAATCCACCAGCAAGTTAAGACTCAGAAGAGTTTAAAATTATTCAGAAGAGTTTAAAATTAATTAAAATAATAAACAACTAAAATACGGCAGGAGAAGTGGCAGCCAAACGTGCGCCAACGTCCTCTCCGAAACCGTAAATGCTGTCATGAAATCTTGAAAGATTTCTTCATGAAATGAAGAAATGCTGTCATGAAATCTTGAAAGATTTCTTCATGTCATGAAATCTTAAAAAGAAATCTTGAAAGCTGTCATGAAAGATTGTGGATCAGCACCTAGAAAGGACCTCTACATCCCTGAAAGACAGCGGAGACCAGGACAACTAGAGCCCCAGATACAGATCCCCTGTAAAGACCTTGTCTCAGAGGACCACCAGGACAAGACCACAGGAAACAGATGATTCTTCTGCACAATCTGACTTTGCTGCAGCCTGGAATTGAACTACTGGTTTCGTCTGGTCAGACGAGAACTGGCCCCCAAATGAGCCTGGTTTCTCCCAAGGTTTTTTCTCCATTCTGTCACCGATGGAGTTTTGGTTCCTTGCCGCTGTCACCTCTGGCTTGCTTAGCTGGGGACAATTAATATCAAGCGATATCATCGACTTGATTGCACAGGATCAATGATGAACAGACTTTAACTGAAAACTGAGTGTTTACTGTTGTCCCTTTGCATTATTACACACTTTTTTCCTATTTAATACTTTAAAGCTGCTATGATGCTGTATTTTTTCAATATGACAGGCTTATTACTCATAATACATGGAAAATACAGCTGCAAAGGGACTTTGCTTTTTCATTTGAAATTTGGCAGTCACTGTGCATTAATGAAAACGGAAACAGTAATTTTTGTTCAGTGTTTTTGAAACCGTGTTTTTGTTCAAGATTTGCAATTGTGTTTGGATTATGTCAAAATTTGTATAATTTGCAATTCCTTTTGAAAATTGTCCTTCCATAGACAGGCTCTATAGCAGAGTACACTGCTTTCAGGTGTAGATCTTTGCTTCAAAGCTTAAGTGTTTGACAATAGTTCACCTGAAAATGAAAATTGTCATTAATTATCCACCCTGGTCTGAAAGCTCTCGGATTTTATCGAAAATATCTTAACTTGGGTTCTGAAGATGAACGAAGGTCTTACAGGTTTGCAACGACATTGAGGTGAGTAATAAATGACAGAATTGTCATTTTTGGGTGAACGATACGTTGAACTACACTAAGCAGTGTACATCTTACATAGGCGTCTTTATGTATTTGATATAAATTTTAGGACATCTTTAAATGATTTTACATTTAAATTAAAAAAATTGTAATTGTCAATGTCATTTCACTGAGTATTTAAGTAGCATAACATGTCAAAACGCAATATTTAGACAGCTAGACACAGGTCATTCAAAAATAATTTTCTTATTTATTGCAACTGTATTTCTGTGATTTTTGCATTTGCTGAAAAAAAAGGACAATTGCATGTTGTTTGGCATTAAAAATATTTTTAACAGTCTAAATAACCTGTCTTCTTCATTATTTATTAATCCATGATTGCTTTTTTTAAAGCAAAAGTGAAATTATGAGAATAACCCAGCAAGAATAACCCAGAACCACAAAAAATGCAAACACACAAATGGTAAAAATGACTATATCTTGGGTTTTCTCAGTAACCCAGCATGCTGTCCAATGATGTGTTCTGTCCAATATTTACCCAGCGCTGGGTTGCCAATTGGGTTATTTTTAACCCAGCCATTTTTAGAGTGCGTTATAGCCTTTATTTAACAATCTGCATTTATAACATTTTTCATACGGACTAATCATAAAGGATTGAAGATAAAAAGTACTTTCATCTTGGATGGCCTAAGGGTCAGTAAATTAACAGCATTTTTCTTTTTCATTTTGAGTGTACTATACCCTTAAAGCTCCGGCTGACGAACATCACATCTGTAATTGTCAGGAACCTGTCAAGCTAATCACCCACACCTGTTCCTTATAAGCGACTTCATCAACAAGGCACTATAAAGCAGTCACCTCAGCCCCAACTCTGGGTCAAGCCTCCAACAGGAGTGGACCACATGCTGTTGTCGCCGATCCTCAGATGCACTGCGAACAGCAAGACGTAAAGTATCCTCACCTTTGAGACACTAACCTGTGTCATTGTTCTACTACCCCCAGGACTCCTGAGCATTCTCCTGCTACTTGATATCCAACAATTTCTCTAGTCTCCTGTGTTTTCCGAGTCGGCTCGATAGCTTCTGCGTCTGAAAGGGAAGGAAAAGAGTATTAACATTCTGTGACTGTGTGGTATTGACATTCCTGAAACGGAAGTACTCACCTGTCTTCAGCCCCGCACCCTGTGATCTGCACATAGACCGCACCTGAAACCCCAACTATTCACTGTGCGCTCCATTTGTAAATAAAAGCTGTGCTTTGAATTCACTTGCCTCATGTGAATATCCTGACAGTAATACAACTGCACAAACCAGTTTAAGCTTTGTTTAATGAACTAAAAATAATAGACTAAACGAACTAAACAAAAGGTTAGAAAACCAACATTTACAAATATTATTACTCTTCACAATTACGTTTTTAAAATGAGGCAGAAGTCAGAAAAATAAAACTATCAGTAGTGTCATCTTTATTTATATAGCGCTTTATACAAAACTGTGTCAAAGCACCTTTAGAGAGTCAAACAGGAAAATAGTTTATCAATGCAAGAGGACAAAAAAAAGTATTTATTTTCCAACAGAAGTCAGTTCATCAATTATTTTGTGATGTTGTCATCCAGTTCAGTTTTCTCTGCTGGAAAAAAAAGAGAAAGAAATCATAAAGGCACCAGTACATAATGGTTTTCTTGGACCTATATTGGTTTGAATGGAAACTGTAATGGACCCTGTGGGTTTCTACTGGTAATGCTTACCTTCTATTGGTGGCTTACTACATGTAAATCCTAATGGAATATGTCCAAAACACACTGCAGAAAACCATTTATGGTTTTAAAGGTTAAAAGATGATGGTTTGTAATGTTTATAATGGTAGGTTATTGTAAATTTTCTGTGATGGTTTCTATTGTTTTTTTGTTTGTTTTTTTCAGCAGGGTTACCATCTGTGAAATTTTGAAACAACTTGTTGCGTAATAGCATTTTAGATTCCAAACACATTAAGTGATATTAAACAATAACATGTTTGTGACAATTCTGTAACACTCAAAGGCCTATTAAACAGATGCAGTTACAGAGAATCTAAGATTTACAGCAAGCCCCATCTGTGTATGTTCAAGTAAAACTAGTCATAAATTTACTGAAGGTTTGCACAATCTTAACTAGATCTTTATATGATCTGTGGAAACTGGAGATGTTTTTATTTGATCAAGTTTCTTCTTCCACTTGTCCTCATTAGAGGAGTTGGTCTTTTATAAAGCTCTGTTCACCTCAGCCTGACCGCTGCAATCAGTTTGTGTCCAGTCTTCTAATTCTCCCACTTAAAATGTGCTTAACCTATCCAACAATTTGTTCTTTACCTCCGGTTATAAAACGACCTCCCAAACTGAATTTTGAGCATTTTGGCACAAGTATAACTTCTCTTTGATTAGACTCTTGGCAAATACAGCCCTAAGAACTCTTAAGTTAAATACAATAGCTGTTCTTCTTTCCTATTACATTACTTATGGTCACTTGAGTATCCTCCACTGAAACAATTTGGCAGAAGAATGCAGTCTGTTAAAGCCACTTTAGAGAAGACAATGTCTGCATAGAAAATGCATGTATTAAGGGCTTGAAATGATCATTGCAAGCTGAAGAATTTTGCAATATCACATTGCATTCTACAGTCTTGCTTTGTGAATTGAACTTTCATTTCTCAAAAATGATGCATCTGCTTGTCTCTGTATTGCTATTAAGGTTCTAACTCTGTTGTAACCAGCTAACATTAAATGATTCAGTGAAACCAACTAAAAAAATAGACAAGATTTCAATAACATTGTTGCATTATTATTTTTCTTGGCAGAATGTATATTTGTTCGCTATAGTGTGGTTAGCCTTGGCCTCAATTGTGTTTCAAGCTAGATATCAAGTCCAGACCACATTGATTAGGTTTGATGAAAAACTACATACAATCTATCATCGATGTAGCATAGAAAGAAGACGAGCAGCGTTTAATGCGGCTGCTATTAATATCAGAGGATAAGTCCATTCAAGTTCCATTAACTAAATTATTCTCTGATTACCCTGTTCTGGACCCGCTATGTAATTCAGAACCAGTGCAGAATGCACATTCTTAAAATAATGTAATTATTAAAGACGGTTGTGCTTAATTTCCTGAGGTGACTTGAATTACAGCCCCCCTGATTTGGCACAGATAATATTGTTCAGATGCCAAATCCAGATCTACCTCGGAAAGTTTTAGCGTAGTGGGAGTCTGGTATACAGTGTGCTTCTTTCTGATTTGACTGTGTCTCCAACCTGAAAGGAAGCTGTTGTTGACCTTGATCTGGCAACTGTTCGACAATCTGATAAAGTTCAGCTATTATTCATTGGACCCATCTGTGTTCAGCATATGGCCTGAGCGCATCTGTTTTCTGTCTGATTCACGATTTACACAAACTTTCCGGACAATCACTTTTCACATAGAAAAAGAAAAGGCACTTTATCCTAAATTCTTAAAAATATATTACATTTTTAGGATGTAAATATTGTGATTCATTGGTAGTGTTATATCTATCTATCTATCTATCTATCTATCTATCTATCTATCTATCTATCTATCTATCTATCTATCCATCCATCCATCCATCCATCCATCCATCCATCCATCCATCCATCCATCCATCCATCCATCCATCCATCCATCCATCCATCCATCCATCCATCCATCCAATTTTATAGTTACATTTCTAAACTTTAGTCAGCAACTTAAAAACATTTTTATTTATTTTTTTGCAAAATAAATTGCATATTTATATAAACATCAATGTTTAATTAATTAATTTATTTTATGTTGTGTAGCACTGGATTACCAAGTATTATTTAAGGACATGCACTGTTCCTTTTTGGAATGCATTTGAGCTTTCAGCTTCTGTGCATTTTTGCATTGAGAATATGTATATATATTTTTAAAGAAATTCATAATTTTATTAAGGAGGGATCCATTAAATTCTTCAAAAGTGAGTAATATATTTATATTATGTGTATTTGTTTCTGTTTTGAATAAATGCTCTTCTTTTGAACTTTTATATTTATATGTATTTAAGTAAAAAAAAAATAATAATAACATTACTGTAGATTATTTTCTCATTGTTATTTCACTCTAGCTACAGTAATTGTTAATGCATAGAGCCATATTGAAAATTGTTACCAATTATTTAAAAATTTTTATAGAAGCATAATTATATAAGACTTATTTTATGCTTCTCATAGAAATGTATCTTGTTATAATAATGGAGATACTAGTGCTAGAAAAGAAGACAAAATACAGATTTTATTTATTTGTTTATGTAATTTTATCATTAGTTTTGGTCTATTCGAGTATGTGACTCATGCCATTAGACACGAGTTATTGGACATGAATGTCATTGGAGCCTCATGGGCAAATGGTCTGATTGCTTCAAGTGATGAACTTGTTAATTATAGCTAACAATTAACAGCTGCTAATTGCATCTTGGACTGACTAATCCACTGACCCGTAATATAGGGTCTACCAATCAGGATAAAGAATAGAGCGGCTGTTTATTCATTAGTGTAATTCCTAAAATAAGATTTTGCAGTTTGATAAAGTGTATTCTTGGAAAGTGGCTTGCATGTTCTAGTCAAACTCCAATGTATTCACTGGAGATATGAAGGCATTCTGATTTTAATTGTAACAAGCTGTTTAAAATGTGAATGGAGCTCTGCTTTCCACTAAGATAATGGTTCTGGGGAAAATCCCAACAACCTACAGTACCATAAACTTACTCTGTGGTAGATTGTACCATGTCATCTTTCCCAAGAAGTCACATCCAACTGCATCAAGAGCATTCACTTTATTTTTATATTTTTTATATTTCTACTTCTGATAAAGAAGCAGCAAATGGGTCAGTACTGAAATTAGGTGAGTGCTTATCAGTGATAATTATGACATGAGACTATTAAAATTATAAAAAAATAAAAAATTACAAAAGGATCAGAAGAAAGGAAACTATAAAAGGGCAAATAATTGCTCCCAATGGGAAATGGGGACAAAAAGAGAGAGACAGATCAAAAATAAACTGGATAAAAATTTTGATCCTTTTGATTGGTTCCAATTAAAAATTTAATGATTTTGCCATTTGTTGCCCTACTCAGCTTGGTAATTGGTGCTGTGTATCTTTGATTTCGTCTTTGCAGAATGGCCAGGGCCTATTTACGAGTCTTTATCTTAATTAATTCAGCCCCAAGAGACACTGTTTGTTTTGATTAGCCATTAATGCATCTCTCGGTTAGCTCATATTAAGCTGACCTGCTTGTTTTAATATGTTGCCAAGGTCAGCAAATTCATTAGGCTTTTAAGAAGAAAATGGATAACCAAATGAGCCCTTGATGTGGCCCATCATCAGAATATATAAACAGAAAGACGCTCCATGTCAGGACGATATTTTCATTACATTTTACCAAGCTCGCCAAGATATTTCCTACATGAATGATGTACTTGTGCTTTTCAGTTGGCTCTCTCCAAATATTCACAGTTATATTCACATAGCTTTTAGTGCTTGACAAAATTAAAAGATTGCATTTTAGCTGATGAAATACTATACATTTTCAGCGACCAAGTGCTGTCACTGTATAAACATGGCAAATGTGGGCCATTACAGCAGCTCTTTTAAGATCAAAATCTTGTGAGCTCCTCTCAAAGTCTTGAAATGAGCTGAATGTGGAAAGAAAAGGGAGGAAATATTGAACAGTTACATTTCTTAATTTTAGACAGCAAATTAAAAACAGTGCGTATCCATGCACAGCATTTTTGCTTAACATTTGCATGTTTATATAACCATAGAGCTATTCCATAGAAATTTGGGTTTTGACTTCGGCAAATCACACAAATCAAACTTTGCTCTCCACTCGGATCTTGTGCAGCGGCCCTGTTCATATACCAATATGCTTTTTTTTTTTAATCCCCACCAAATTAACAGTAGATGGAGAGTTCACACACAATTCTCAACTCTGCAGAAGGTCTGAGCAGCTCTTCTTGGATTTCACATTATTCTACATATTCAAAAACTCTCCAGCAGTATTTGTATTCATTTACGTGGATCGTCTTTAACTGTACACTACTTAACCTAAATGTTTATGGCAGCTTCTTGCAATTCTTTCTAAACCCATTGAAATAACATCTGGAACAGCCGTCCAGAACTAATAATACCATCCATGACTTTCATAAAAGAAATAACAGGCTGTCCTCTCAGCAGAAGAAACACACTTCATTGGGCAGAAGCAGAATAGAAATGTGCCCTATGACAAGAGGGTGAGTAAATGACTACACAAAGTGTTGGAAATTTTTTATTATTGTTATTTATTTGTATTACTTTTATTTATTTTATTATTTGATGATTTGTCTTGATGGCCACCAATGAAGAAAATGCCTCAAAGAGTTTAGACCACACGTTTGGTGGATCATATACACCTTGGATGCATTGATGGTGAGTAAATCATTATTTTTCATTTTTGGGTGAACTAACCCTTTAACTTTTGGCATACCTGAAGCAGCATAAAACAAACACAGCAAGATGTGCCTACATCAGTGTAGCAGATACGTACCAGGGTCACTTATAGAACCAACATTTAGCGCCACTCACTGGATGTTTCACTTTGAAACTGCCGTGAAATGTGGCGTAAGGTATGTAATAGCGGTGCTGCAGAAATGTATTTAGAGAGTATTTTGAATGATCCTGAGTATAAATATTCTTCTATACCTTGCAGTATATACATCATGTGCTTGCAAAGTGATAGGTAAAAGGGGTTTGATACCCTAAGCAAGAAATTGCTGTTTGACAATATTATTATGGCAAACTTTGGGAAACTCTTTGCAAGCTAGAAAGAATGCAAATAAATATGGTCAAACAAGGTTTAATCATAAAAAAAAAACAGTTCCCTGTCTTAAAAATGCATTGCTTGCTTTTCTTTTTTTTCCTTTTTTTTTTTTTCCTTTTTTTTTTTTTTACACTTACACTTCATTACACTTATGTAATTTCAAATACTGTATATTTGATAATTGGCCATTACAACTAAAATGATGTGCAGGTACTGTACACCAGGGTTGTATTCGAAGGCTGGAAACTTACAGAGGAAGGCTCTCTATATGTTGTAGGTCATTATACCATTATGCTATCTCAGAAGCATAACTGAAATCAATTTCGAGATGTACCTTTGTGAGCAAGCACTGTCTGTAAAGTCATTACCTAACAGGGCATTGACGCTACAAATCAATGTATCAGATTTCAGAACAAGTTATTGCCTTTGTGTATAGAAGAAGTGCCAAAACCTAGGATGTGTAGTTAGAGTGGCATTTGTGCGCATTTGTTCTAACTGAGTTCAGTTTGTTTTGGTTCTCTTTGCGGGAAGTTGCAAATACAGTATTGAGTTTCTCTAACCAACTGAAACAACAGACTTTATATATATATATATATATATATGTAACCCCCCACACACACACACACACACACACACTAAAGCCCCCCCCCCCCCCAAAAGGGTCAATCAAGTGTTTCTTATTATCCACTCATTGTGGGCTCATATTTATTGTGTTGTGAAACAGAATCCTCCACTCGGCCTTACTGAGATTCTTTTATTATTCATTATGAGATGTAACCGCATTCTTCTGCAGAAACTACAGTTTTGTCAAAACCGGCACTCGTGTTGCACAAAGGTTTGTAGCTCCAAATTCCTTTCTGCTTGGGAACACTAACTGCAAACGCTGGCATGCACGTCTTTTCATCTGCTGTAGGAGAATCTTGCTGTGTGTATGATTCATTTGGTTTTCATGACCATGTCTTGTCTCTGGAGTGCACTAGTCTTCTTTCTCTCTGTCATCACCTCCTTCCTTCCTTCCTTTACTTTGCCGGCTGAGTCTGCACAGCATCATGCGTTCGTTTCAGACGCGACCACCCAGCGTTTGATCACTTGTGACTGACACATCAGTTGATAAATCCCACGGTGACACTTGTATTTCCTTTAGAAAAGTGGTATGTATTTGGGATTAGGTGAGAGAGGGAAGTTTTAAGTCCTGTTATAAAATGTGTGCACTCGGTTTCTGCAGACATGAGAAATCCGATTCGATTTTTCTCATTGTATAACACAAATTATCGTAACCTCTTGTGCACACCAAATGTCTCTACAGATATCTTTGAGAATATGTTTTTGTGGACTTCTAAGAGGCCATTTTTCTGTGGCAGAATTCAGCTCCCTGAATGCCAAGTCTATTTTTTTTTTTTTTCTCCTTGGGCTAGATTTTTGAAAGTACATGCGGGTTGTTATATAATAAGCCGTTTTATTGTGCATCCCAAGGAATTCTTTTCTGACATTTTGAGAATAAAGACTTTTTTTTGGTGCAGAGTGAATAGACTTCAGCTAGCAGGACTGTATTAGTGCTAAACTGAACACAATGTGAGCCACCAACCCCTGAGGTTCTCCACATCAGCACATTTTGAAGCACATTCACATTTTTATATGCAGCAGTATATATTCTTTTATTCTAAAAACACTGTGGGTGAATGTAGGTCAAAAGTACCGTTTGTAAACGTGGCCTTGGTGTGGTGCTTAATGTACCTTGACATGTAGCTCTTCATTCTGGAGTTTTCATCTTGTGGGTACCTAAACAGAAAAAAATAAATATGAATGTTGTGGTGCAACAAATTATGCAAATTATGTTGAGGTGCAAAAAAAAGAAAAAGAAAATCATGCTTTCAAACTGAAATTATACAGACCACACTAACTATTCTTCCTCTTTAAAATCTGAAGTAGGCTGTTTTCTATTGGTCATTTTGTGTCTTAAGGAATCAAAAGCTTTGTTTAATAGGTAACACTTTAAAGCAAAGTTTAATTTAATAACATAAGTAAATATATTAATTAACATCAACTAACAATGAACTTCTACAGCATTTATTAATCTCGGCTAATGTTAATCTCAACTTGTAATATACTTTTAAAGGTGCTCTAAGCGATGCCGGAAGTCGTAACTTCTTGTTGACGTTTGAATTGTTGTCAAACTAAACGGAGGCTAGCTAGACCCTCCCTCCTCCTCATCCGTGCACTAACGCCCCAAACCCCACCCCCAAATCTTTCTTGTCGGTTATTGGCTGGAACAGTTTGTTATGTTTTGTGGTGCGGGTGAGCCCAGTTTGTTTTTCTTGTTGTTTGTGGAGCCTGTGGTGTCTAGAGAGACCCCGTTTTTTTACAGTGTGTTCAGGGGACAAGCAGCTAGCGGATAGTGAGGAGATGTTTGCTGGATGTGACAAAAAATGTTTTGGCCTAAAAAATGTGTGACATCACTTAGAGCACCTTTAAGATCAAAAGTTGTACCTGTTAATATTAGTTTAATGCACTGAGAAAAAGAAATTAAAATTATTAATAAAATAATAACATTTTACTTCTACATTACTTCTACTTCTATATATATATTATTTTTTTTCATTCAGTGCATTTATCTGCTAAACGTAAGATCTTTGGATTATTTGACATTTATTTTTTTCAGAAAAAATTGATACATGCATTGATACACTTAATTAATTAATTAATTAAACATAATGAACTGTTTAATAATAATTAAAAAAAAATATATATATATATATATATATATTTTTTTTTAATTATTATTAAACATATATATAAATATTAAATATTAAAATATATATATATATATAATTTTATTTATTTTTACCACACTGTAATATATTGGTTAAAAAAACAAAAAAGAATGAATGGTATTAATAGTATAGAATGTTTTTTTCTTCTTCTTCTAAATGATTCAATTTAAGTCAATGACCTGTATATAAAAAAAAAAAAAATGCAAAGGAGAAAAAAAAACACCTTTGCATGTTTCTTTGTGCATACAGACCCTTTTATAAGTATGCTTCATTTTACAGAAGTTTTAAAGCCCACAAGGGGGCAAATAGTAGGAGTGACCCAGATAGAATTGTTGTGATAGGTCTGGAATAGCAGAAGCTCATGAGAGAAATATCTGGAGGTGCTGTTTCAAAGTCCCAGCATTTGTTACTCATTCTCTCCAAAAATTCAGAGACCTTACGATGCTCTTGGTGGAGGAATTTTTCTAAAACTTGCAATAATATTTTCTTTTAAACAGGAAATAGCATGTCAAATACCTCAACGTATTATTAAAGTAGTGCCTCAGAAGTAGCTCATGGCTGTCTGTGTCTTGGTGTTGAGTAAATGGTGACTGGAGTGCAGACCTCAAATGCAGAACACCATATTCTCCACTTCTGTTCTTCACATCAGAAGGTTTTGATTATCCACAGGTTTTGGGCTTTCAGCGGCTAAATTGACTGTCTGATGTATAGTATATGATGCCGCTTGCATTCGCTTTTCCATTTGCCTAGCAAGAGATGTGCATTTTTACCTATTTGGCAAATTAAAATGGTGCAAAATAAGCTAGAAAATGTGATATTAAATGCTTCCTTTTTCACTTTTATTCTCGCCCCTACTGTCTTTGTACCCACACCGGGGGGGTATAGTGACTCTCAAGTATTCACAGCTTTGACATTTCAATAATAACCCCATTTATCTTCCACAAAAAAGTTTTGACCTGTATGGCATGATAGATAGATAGATAGATAGATAGATAGATAGATAGATAGATAGATAGATAGATAGATAGATAGATAGATAGATAGATAGATAGGTAGATAGATAGATAGATAGATAGATAGATAGATAGGTAGATAGATAGATAGATAGATAGATAGATAGATAGATAGATAGATAGATAGATTAAAATGACATTTATTCACGCGATGCAAAGCTGATTTCATTGTTAGTCTATTCTTCAGTGTCACACGTTCCTTCAGAAATCACTCTAATGTACTGATATTATAATTTTTTTATGATCAAAATTAAATATGCTGAAAATGATGAACTGAGAATCATGAGAATTGAAAATTTTAGTTTTCCATTTCGGTCTCACCTTTTGATACAAATTATGCTTCAGAGAAAGCTTGAGTTGAATATGTGCCTTCCTTGGTTGGGATTTCCCCCCTTTCTTCTTCATTTCAAATACAATGGTCAGGTTAGGGGTCAGACATATTGTTTTATAGCTTACTATGTGTGCCAAATCCTTCATCTGTTTCCTGTGATTGAAGATATTTTGAGTGGCTTAGAATAGTCAGTCTGTTAGTGAATCTTCTAAATAAATGGTTCTGCATCCTTTTCATTCACAAACATCCCATTTATGACATTGGGAGAGGGTAATTATCTCTTGACCAAAAGCAAATCATGAAGAAATAATTAATAGTGTGCCATCTCTTAAAGGCCTTGAATGGACAAAAATGTAATGAAAGACAATGGGAAATGACCTTGTTTTTTTTTTTTTGAATATTTTTTGTTCCCATGAAGAAAGTCAGTAACACTTGCTTAGAAAGACATAAGGGTGAGTAAATGAAGACCGAATTGTTATTTTGTTGTGGACCACAACTTTAAGTCTTGGAGATGATGATATCTGAACTGTCTATGACATGTAAATCAAATCAACAAAACTATCTGACAGAAACTAGAGACATAAAATTATTGCCAGACATTGTGTTTTTATGATTTAAACAGCAAGGCAATGAATGAGATCTTGAGATCTTGGACTGTTCCCCTGCTCCTGGGGACCCGCTGTCCTGCAAAATTTTATTTCCAACCAGCTTCAGCACAGCTGGCCTCTGACTTTTCAAGTGATCCTGAAGTCCTTAAAGGTTCATATGATGCAATTTAAATGTTTCCTTTCTCTTTGGAGTGTTACAAGCTCTTGGTGAATAAAGAAGTCTCAAATCCAACTAGATATTCTTTATAAAAGTTAAGACTTTTCCATGCCCCTCTAAAACGCCTCATTTAAACACGCCCCCACGTCTACGTCACTGTGTGGGAAGATTAGCATAATGCCACCCAAATGTTCATACAAAAAAATAAGGCGTAACTTTTATTCTCCTGTAGTGTTGCTGTTGCCACTGCCGCCATGTTGTGGAGACGCTGTGTGTTTCGTTGTGAAAGCAATTTTTTTAAATATTTAAATAATTTGCCACTGAAGATTCAAACAAGTTTTAAGCAGTGTAGATTAGTGCTTGTTGTTTATAATTTCTCAGATCACAAACGCAGATATGGTTTTATGTTTACGCTGCGCGATTTGCAACACAATGTGTAAAAACACAGTTTAAGTCATTATAATCAGTAGTTATGTCCCCACTGGATGCAACAAATGCAACGTTTGTAATGGGTTTTAGAGGTTTTGTCTGGTCGTGCCTGGAGAAGGCATCACAGTATGTTAAGGGGTGTAACATTTCCATCACACGCTTGAGGTACTCAGCCAATCACAATATGCTGGATAGCTAGCTGATCAGCGTACACCTCGCTTTTTAGAACGATGAGCTTTGTTTAAATCGATGCGTATCAGAAAGGCGAGGCATAGAGGAGCAACAATAATGTACATTATGTGGAAAATTATGTTTTTTTGTACCTTAAACTGCATAAACACATTGCATTACACCAAATACACAACATAATGTTATTTTTATAGCAGCATCATATGACCCCTTTAATTAGCTGGGTCAGGTGTGTTCTGTATTTGTTTAATGACGTAATTTCAGTGACTTACTGTAGAAATTTTTGTTTTTCCCTAACCACACATAAACATTGCTTTCTCAAAAACACAATCATGTACATACATGCTGCTCACATATTATTGTAGCCCTGGGGTGCGTTTCCCGTACAATGACGTAACTCGCTGATTAACCACCATAGTACGATGCATCGTTATGGAAACAAACTAACTAGTCACGACTGTTTCCCGAAAACCATAGTACCTGTGTCGTAGATCCATGGTTCAAACTACATTGGTTTGAGCCGTCGTTATTCTTCTTCTTCGATCTAATGGCTGACTGGAGCCATGAGCACATACTGCCACCGACAGTCATTTGGATCTATTTTCTCTTTTATTCGACTCGAATTACGCTTTTGAAATGATGTTCTGTAGGAGTCGAGTAATAACGAATCATTGATTTGTTCTGCAATATATTATATACACACACAGAGTTAAAAATGTGCTCTTTTCTGATCCCAATGTTAATAATTTCACAATTTCATATAAATACTATTTCTTATTTAATATTGAAAGGCTACTTAACCACAATTGGGGAAAAAAAGATGGGTTTTGAAAAAAAGTTACTGATGTACTGTTGTGGACACCTGTTGCTTATCTTGCTCAGCTTTTCCTATTTAAGTCTCCTTGCCATTCAGCCAGGTGCTAATGAAAATTACACCAAAACCCCAATTTTCAAAGCATTAAATTGCAGTTCGTTTTGAGGAGGTAGAAAATAATAAAGTCCAGCTATTTTCAAAGCTGAAAAATAGCATTACAATGCTGATCAAATGCTGATAAAAATAAAATCTGGGCAGAAATCACTCAAAAAAATAAATGATGCTGGCTATGGATATGAACAAAGCCCATAAGAAGGCAGGAATAAGTGGAGGGACTTTCCAAGTGTGACAAAACGGAGAGCTACGACACGTAAGAGGGAAGCAAACAAGACTGATGGGGTATAAATTCAGTTCCTCTTGATTTGGCCATCCTGGGGCCTGTTGCAATGGAAGGATCCTTGCAGGTATAGATACATGTGCATTAACCAGGCCTTTGCCTTCAAGGTTCAGGCCTCCAACATCGGGCCCTTTCCACCCTGGGCCTCCAACATCAGACCCTTTCCACCCTGAGCCTCCAACATCAGGCCCTTTCCACCCTGGGCCCTCTAACATCAGGCCCTCTCCAGTCTGTTCCTCTTACATCAGGCTTCACATCTTCAGAGGACTAAGAAACAAGAAATAAGAAGAAAAAATGCTTTAAATTCAGTTGTTAGCTACACTGCATTATTATGCTGTTGGAAATTTATTGAGGTGGTTAGTGATGGAAGCACACATGACTCTTTTGTGTGGGCCACTTTTGCAGTTTGCCAGGTGGCTGAAGAGGGTGCATGGCTTTGGTGATAGCTGGCTGCTATGAGACAGTGGATATCCTCTTCGCCCATAGCTCCTGACACCTGTGGAGCATTCTGCCACCATTGCAGTTTAAAGGTGCCATGTGCAAAAATATCTTTAGGTAAAGCCCAGGTAAAAATAATCATTTAGGTAAAAATCATTTAGGTAAAAATATCCAAAAAATGACCTACACGCATCAAAAGAATGAGAAGAAATAAGGGCGATGTTGTCATTAAAAAAATGTCAAGTTATAGTGCTGCAGAGATATCAACCTTAATTAGCATTAGCATTACTATCCCCGGCCCGACAGGTGTCGTAATAGCAGTTTCGGCCATGGGAGGCGGTATGTGGGCAACATAACCACCAGCCAACCTGCAATACACGAATAACTCGCACAGCTTGTGGGCGCATGTGTGGGCGTACTTGAACCTGATGTCAATCATGTGGAAAGTACAGCCCACTACTTCATTTCAGTTCAGGGAAGAGAGCGGAAGGGTGACTGAAGCCCTTGGCAAGAGACCACCACCCGCTAAAGGGAAACAACCGCGATCGGAATCACAAATCAAATCCGATAAGAAAAGGAGCCGAACCAGAGTAAACAACAGAGTAAACCAACTGATGGGCCTGAAAGAAATGAGGTTCGACACCGAACTTGCAACATTTTTTTTTGGATTGGTAAGTTAGATGCTGTTAGTATTTCGCTAGAAGTTTGTTTTATATGTTTGTGTATTTTTTTCGGGAAGTTATAACATAGAAATGTATCAAAGGCTGTGCGATAAACGTGCTAATGTTAGCTTTGGCTAACCGTAGCTGCGTTTGATTATTAGCTAGCTATAACTTACCCATTTTTTTATATCAGAACTAACCTGCTCTGTGTAGTCTGTTGGTCTCCGTGTCCTCTTTGCTTCGTGGTTTTTCTGTACGTGAGAAAATTGATATGTGGCGTGAAAGCTTGTGGAAAGAGTCAATTGTGTGTGTCTCACGGTGAATGCTTGAGAGTTGGCAGCTCTGGTTACGTTGGTTGGCGCTAGCTTGGTCAACATCAGCTGTCGATTGTTGACCAATGATGTTGACAGAATGCTGTCTGTCAAATTAATTAAATTCAAATAATGTGTATATACAACTCAGAATGTAATATGAACAAAACGAATAGGAACATATTCACTGGTAAAGGTGAAGGGGAGTAGCTTGAAGATGTCATGTTTCAAAATCACTTGACATCACCCAAAGTTCCTCTGGGCTTCGGCTATGGCTGTAGGCAGTGTTGCCAGATTGGAAATGCCGAGGTATCGTACCAGAAGTTCAAAATTATCGTATTTGGAAGAAGATTATCATACACGAGTCAAGAGTTATTTATCTATTCTAAACCAACTACATTTCGACACGACCTGCAAATTACCACAACAGATAACAAGGCATATTGTTGGACGGAAGCAGTGAGACAAAATACTATCGCATTATTTTCAGTGACTGTCTCCGGCGTGGCGAATATTAAAACATATTTAAATGATTTTTAACATTTGCTTTGTCGCATCCAGTGAAGAAGGAATTTAGCTGTTTCTGCATGGTGCAGTTAACTCCACATCTGAGCCGCTGTCATCGGAATCCTGCGTGTTGCCAGATGTTTAAGGGGTTATTTCTGTCATGGACCGCAACTAGTGCTCGTTGGGCACCCTCCTGCATTCTTAACACACTCTGAGGTGCACACGAACGCATTTAGAGTGTCTGTAATGAGCCGATTTCGTGTATGAGTAAAGAAGCCCTATGACTGCAACTACCATCATTTAAATTTTCATAAAATTCTGAAATTATCGTACATTACGGGATCTTTATTATTATTGATCGTACATCGTACAGAGGTAAAAATTATCGTACAAATACGATAATTATCGTATGTCTGGCAACACTGGCTGTAGGGTTGTTGTGAAGGTAGAGGTGGAGCATAGAGACTATGCCGTTTCTCGTTTGTTACTCTAGAGTAGACCAATTCACTTTATTGAGGCATACTGCCCCCATCTGGTATGGAATGTGGACTATGACTTGATTTTTTTGCCAGACATGACAGATGGCACCTTTAAACCATTTGTTTAATCTGACATAATTTCTGTCAAATATTTGGTTTATTTGCCGATATGCATTAAATGAACACTTAAAAACATAAAAAACTTTTGCAAACAGTGTATATACTCTCTCTCTCTCTCTCTCTCTCTCTCTCTATATATATATATATATATATATATATATATATATATATATATATATATATATATAGAAAATATGTATATTATATAAGAAATGTGTATTTTGGAATGTTTTTACAAAGATAACTCACTCGACAAACTCACATTTTCTTCGCACAAACGATACGATGGCTGCGTTCCAATCGGCATGAATAATGCTTTCAAAGGCCACTTCGTAGGGAGAATAATTGCGAGTGTAGCAGCAGCCAGTAACCGCTAAGAGACTGAGTAGAGGGAGTAAATGATGACGCGTAAAGTAAACAAAACAATGAAATAAAATTAAATTAAATTAAATGAAAACGGTCAACAGAAAGTGAGTGTCCCAGCTACTCACCCCCTTCCTACTTCCTAACCACATGCAAATTAACAGATAACATGCACCTGTGTCAAGTGACATCACAAATTGAAAGTGAATTTCAAAATAAAAAACATCAATCCAAACCTGGCACCTACACTCCAGACCCTGATTATTACACCCTAAAACTGTAATAATCATAACAATACAACACAATCATGCAAGTTATACATCACTGATTATTTTCCTGTATACACAGAAATCACTAAATCTTATTTCACAAATAAACAATGTATACATATGCATGTGTGTAAATTCTTCAATGTGTGAATATTGTCCGTAATCAACTGAGGTAAACATGTCAATCAAACAGTCTTAAGTCAAAGTCTTCAGTAAGTCATTTGAGAGCTCTCATATTCAGTCAGTCAGTCATTAGTCAATCAATTGGTCAGTTGGTTATGGAATAATTAAAGTCCTCCGTTTCCAGAAGAAGGCAGACCTTAGTAATGGGTCTTGTCAAACAGGAACTCTTGGTCTTTTTTTTTTATTTGACGTGTCAATCCCCTTTTATCCTGTGTGATCTGAATAATCTTGCCCATTATCCATGAGCTCCTTGGAGCAGTATCATCCACGACAAGCACAATATCTCCCATTTGAAAATTGCGTTTCTTCACCAGCCACTTCTGGCGTTCTTGTAGTTGAAGTAGGTACTCCCCGCTCCATCGCTTCCAAAATAGATCCGCCATGTATTGGACCTGTCGCCAACGTCGTCGTGAATATAGATCATCCTTTTTAAACAGTCCAGGTGGAGTCCAGAGGAGAAGATGGTTCGGAGTAAGGGCTTCCAAATCATTAAGATCCAGAGATGCTCTGGATATTGAAAGATTATTAAGGATTGATTCAACTTCACAAAGCAGTGTGTAAAGACCTTCCTCGTCTAAACTTTGTCCTTGTGACGAGTGGGGCGGGGCCGAGGGACATAGGAGCGAGGCCGGTGGAGTGATTGGAGATGAACTACACCTGTTCGACCCGCCGGTCTCGAGGCCCATGGAGGAGATGGAAGGATATAAAACTGGAGCGACGACAGTGAAGGCCGAGAGAGGACAAGGCCTGGGCTTTTAGTTGTGTTTTGGTTTAATTTTATTTGTGCGCACCAGTCGTCCGTGAGGGGCTGGTGCGCTGTTTTGTGTTTATTTTAAATTATTAAAATGTTGTTTGATTGTCCGCTGGTTCCCGCCTCCTTCTTCCCGAAGATTACGAAGCTTTTATCATTACAGTGGTGCTGAAACCCGGGAGAAGGAGGGACGCGCTGCTGAAGATCCCTCGCTGCTGTGGTGAATCCGCGGTGCCAACGAGCAGGCGAGGAGTGTGCCGCCATGGACGCTCGAGGCGGTGGGCTGGAGCGAGTTGCCGGGGACGGGCGAGCTCGCTACCGGCCGCCCACGATAGGGAGGGGCGGCTGCCGTCCGTGAGGGAGCGGAGGAGTCTGCGCCGTTCGCCAGGTGGCCGGAGCCTGCTGCCATCCGCCGGAACGGGGAGGAGCAGGGAACGGGGGACTCCTGCCGGCTGCCCAAAACCGGAGGAGCCGTCGCCGTGCGTCTGGGAACCGGATTTTTTTTTTTTTTTTTTTTTCCTCTCTCCCCTCTCTCATTTCTGTCACTCCTCCTTCCATCTCCTTTTCTCTCGCCTCGTCTGTCCTACCCCCAGGTTCCCGCAGGTCCCCGTGAGAGTAATTTATTTTAAGTTATTAAAATGTTGTTTGATTGTCCGCCGGTTCCCGCCTCCTTCTTCCCGAAGATTACGAAGCTTTTATCATTACATTCCTCTAAGGATAGAATTTAAAATCTTCCTTACTGATCTTATAAGCCGTTCCCAAATTCCCCAAAAGTGCGAACCAGCTGGGGATTAAAGTTCAACTTAATTCCTGTTTGAAGCAGAAATGAATTGATCTGATTATGATTCCAGGTTTTCATAGCCTCCTGCAATTCACGTTGGGCACCAACAAAGTTTGTACCTTTGTCTGAACGGATGTCGACCACTTGTCCTCGACGTGCAATAAATCTCCTTAGTGCATGGATGAAAGAGTCCGTATCGAGTGTATTTGCTATTTCAAGGTGAACAGCTCTTATTGTCAAACATGTGAATATCACTCCATAATGTTTTATAACGCTCCTTCCACGTTTAACTTCAAAGGGACTGAAACAGTCCACTCCAACATGCGTGAATGGCGGTTTGTCAGGTGTGATTCTATCTTGTGGCAAATCTGCCATCTGCTGATGACCCGGGATCCCATGAAGACGTCTGCAGACCACACACTTGGACAAAATTCTTCTTATAGCCGTACTAGCACCAGGGATCCAATATCTCTGCCGCAAATTAGCCAGCATATAATTTCGTCCACAATGTACAATGTCATGATGAATTTGCCGCAAAATCAAATCTGAAATGTGTAGATCCTTGGCCAGTATTATCGGATGCTTAACTTCTTCAGTCATCATAGCCTTATCCAGACTCCCACCAACTCTGATGACATCTGAGTGAAGCACAGGACTAAGTCTATAGAGTTCACTATTCCGTTTTACCAATCCATCTTTCCCTAAACTAGCCATAAATTTGCCAAGATGTCAGGCGCTCTGGCTCCCGGTAAACATTTGACTATGGTGGCTGGTGTCTCTATATTCACGTTCCGTACAATAGAATCACCAATAACTAGAGCACTTTCATCAGGTCTCTCAGTGGGTGCATCACTGAGTGGGGAGAACCTGTTTAATGTTTTGATCGGAACAGAAGAGCGGTGTTTTGACCCACGACTACGCTGCCTCACCGTCACCCAGTTGCCCTGCTGCAAGGGCTCTGTTTCCGGAACCGAACAATGTACAGGAATCCCTGAGCTAGACGCATCCAAAGCCATATCTAGAGCCCTAACATTCTTACTGTCCTCAATTAAAGTTTGGATGCGTGTCTCTAATTCTGAAATCTTCTCTGTCAGCCTAACTATTTCCCTGCATTTATTACATGTGAACCCCTCATCAGCGACAGAGATAGATAAACTGTAATTGTGGCAAGAGGTGCAAGAAACAATGATAGGAGAAGCCATTACTCACCGTGCTTGATGAAACTTCTTACTGCGGTTGTTTGATGAACTTGTGAAAAACTGGAGCGAGAGGAGAAAAGAATACAGCGATAGGTTCGAATGAAGACGCTATCGACAAGCTAACGAGTGCTAACGCTTTGCCTGCAAATGTGGCTGCTGTGAGCTCCAAACGAGGGATAGTGATAGCTCTTAAAGGTGTCACTCTTGCTTTACTCATTAAAAGAAAGGAATGGGCACATTGTTGATCATTATAAAATAGTAAATACGACACCATGCCATAACCCTTCTCACTGGCGTCCGAGAAGTGATGCAATTGGGCAGATATAACTTCTCCAAAGTTTTCAGGCTTCAAACACCTGCGGACCTCAAATTTCTCCAATTCGTGAAGTTTCTCCAACCAACTCGTCCATCGCTGAATGTACACTATTGGAATAGTGCTGTCCCATCCAATTTTTTCTCGACACAGATCTTGAAGTATCATTTTGGCACGTAGAATCACAGAAGACAGAAATCCAAAAGGGTCAAAGATGGAACTAATGATAGATGATGGAATAATGATCTGTAGACACAGATACAAGACAATCGTCTACATAGAAGTTATTAAAGACTATGTCCACAGTCTTAGCATCATACAGATCCTTATGATCCTCTGCACACTTTCTCAACGCATAGCTAGAGCAACTTGGAGATGACGTTGCTCCAAATAAATGCACAACCATTCTGTATTCTTCCAGATTGGTATCAATGTTTCCTCCAGTTCACCAAAGAAACCTCAAGAGATCACAATCATAAGGATTTACCTTCACCTGATGGAACATTGATTCTATGTCAGCAATTATGGCAACATACTCCATTCTGAATCGCAAAAGAACATTCACCAGCGGACTGGTTAAATTTGGACCTTGCAAAAGATGTTAATTCAATGATGTTCCTTGATATGATGCTCCGCAATCAAATACCACTCTGATACTTTGCTTTTTGGGATGATACACACCATGGTGAGCTATGTACCATAAGCGTCCATCAAGTCGGGCCAGTTCAGCTGTAGGAACCTTTTCAGCATGCCCTTTAGCGATGACACTCTCCATAAAGGTAGTATAGTCAGCATGAAAAGAAGCGTTTCTTTTAAGCCTTCTTTGAAGATTCAGAGCACGTTTTCCACAATTGCTCTATTCCTTGGCATGACTACTGTAGTAAGTTTGTGGGAGGAAAGGAAGAGGACAAAGGGGTCGGCTGGATTGCTGACGAATTTATTAACTCAAAATAAAACTTAACCTTTACAAACACCAATGGTGATTTTTACTCTGACATCAACACGTACACGATCGCACAACAATTCCGGTTTACTCGTTCCGGTTCCGTTTCCGGTTCACGTCAGCAGTCCGTCTCTCTCTCAACTGCTTCTGTCTCTCCTTGCGTTTTATACTCTCTCCGCGCCAATTACTGAAACAAGAAACAGGTGTTGATAGTTTTTGGCCAAACCACTCACTTACCGCTCGTCTCCTGATTCTCTCTCTCGCTGCAGACTTCGATAAACCACGCCCCCCCTGCCACATACCCCCACCGCCCGTCTCAGGCCGGGGAGCCATCAAGGCTGAAGAGCCAGATACCAACGAGTGATCCGCGTATTGGTATCCTTCATGCGGTGGAGCCACTGCAGCGGAGCGTGGTCCGAACAGAGGGTGAACTCCCGTCCCAGGAGATAATAGCGGAGGGTGAGGACGGCCCATCTGATGGCAAGGCACTCTTTCTCTATGGTGCTGTTCTTAGCCTCGCTCTTCGAGAGCTTCCGGCTAATGTACAGCACCGGCCGTTCCTCCCCCTCTATCTCCTGGGACAGGACTGCACCCAGCCCCCTGTCCGACGCGTCTGTCTGCAACAGAAAAGGGAGAGAAAAATCAGGAGAGTGTAACAACGGCCCGCCACACAGGGCAGCCTTGACCTGGGTAAGGGCCTGCTGACACGGCTCCATCCAGTGGACCGTATCTGGCACCTCCTTTTTAGAAAGTTCAGTCAAAGGGCTGGTGAGGTCCGAATAATTAGGAATAAACTGTCTATAATATCCCGCCAGCCCCAAGAACTGCCTTACCTCCTTTTTGGTCTTGGGATGTGGGCAGGTCGCAATAGCGGCTGTCTTTTCAATTTGGGGACGCACCTGTCCATGCCCCAAGTGGAAGCCCAGATACCTTACTTCCACACGCCCAATCGTACACTTCTTTGGGTTGGCCGTGAGTCCCGCCCCCCTCAGCGATCTCAGGACAGCACCCAGATGCTGCATATGCCGCTGCCAATCATTACTAAATATAATGATATCATCCAGGTAGGCAGCCGCATATGCAGCATGGGGCCACAGAATCTTATCCATGAGGCGCTGAAAGGTAGCCGGTGCCCCGAACAACCCAAATGGAAGGGTAACAAACTGGTGTATTCCAAACGGCGTTGTGAAAGCTGTCTTTTCTTTGGATAATGGAGACAAAGGGGATCTGCCAATAACCCTTTGTTAAGTCCAATGTCGAATAAAAACGAGCTGTGCCTAGCCGATCAAGCAACTCGTCAACCCGCAGCATTTGATACGCGTTGAATTTCGACACAGCATTCACCTTGCGGTAATCCACACAGAACCGGACTGAGCCGTCCGTTTTCGGAACTAAAACTATCAGGCTCGCCCAGTTACTATTGGATTCTTCTATTACCCCCATGTCAAGCATAGCACCTAATTCAGCCTGATCTACTTTTTTCTTGTGCTCAGGTAAGCGATACGGCCGGCAGCCAACTACTACGCCCGGCTCGGTCTCGATATGGTGCTGAATCAGGTTAGTACGGCCCAGTAGGGGGGAGAAGACGTCGGCAAACTCTGCCTGTAATTTCATTAAATCAGTGAGTCAGGACGGCGAGAGGTGATCTCCCCCTGGGGCCAGGGCGAGGGATTGTGGTTTGACATTCGCCTCTGGTCCGAGATCATCCTCCCCACCAATCACCGTTGCCAACATCACTGATTCCGCCTCATAACAATTTTTTAGGAGGTTGAGGTGATAGATCTGATGGGCCCCGTTCCTATCGGACCGTATTACCTCATAATCGAGATCTCCGACTTGTGGTGCGACCTCAAACGGTCCCTGCCACTTAGCCATTAATTTAGAGATTGACGTTGGGAGTAATACAAGTACTTTCTCTCCCGGTGCAAATTTGCGTAATCTAGTTCCCCCTGTTATACAGCTGGCTCTGGCAGTCCTGGGCTTGTAACAAATTCTCCATTGATAGCCGCCCCAACGTGTGGAGTTTTGTTCTCAAGTCCAGCACATACTGAATTTCGTTTTTGCCCTGAGATGGTCCCTCCTCCCAAGTTTCTCTCAGTACATCCAGCACCCCTCGGGGCTGGCGTCCATAGAGAAGCTCAAAGGGGGAAAACCCCGTGGAGGCTTGTGGGACCTCTCGCACAGCGAATAACAAGGCCTCTAGCCACCTATGCCAATTCTTGGCGTCTTCATGAACGAATTTACGGATCATGGATTTAAGTGTGCAATTAAATCGTTCGACCAGGCCTTCGGTTTGTGGGTGATAGACGCTAGTTCGAATCGATTTAATGCCCAATAATCCGTACAGTTCGCGTAGCGTACGTGACATAAACACCGTGCCCTGATCGGTGAGGATTTCTTTCGGAACCCCCAGCCGGGAGATAAGACGAAACAGGGCATCCGCAACACTCTTAGCGGAAATGTTGCGGAAGGCCACTGCTTCAGGATATCGTGTTGCATAGTCAACTATGACTAATGCAAAGCGATGTCCTCGTGCAGATCGCTCTAATGGCCCGATGAGGTCCATACCAATTCTCTCGAAGGGGACCTGCATTAAGGGGAGAGGGCGCAAAAGCGCTTTTGGGGCTGCCGGTGGGTTCACCAACTGACATTCTGGACAAGACGCGCACCACCTGCGCATGTTGTCATGAATACCCGGCCAAAAAAAACGGGTCCTGAGGCGATTCAGTGTTACTGCCTGTCCCAAATGGCCTGCCATTGGATTAGAATGAGCCGCATGGAAAAGCATTTCCCTGCGGCTCTTCGGAATCAACAACTGGGTTGTATTCACTTTTGTCCGAGCGTCTTGGGTCACTCGATACAACCGATCTTTTAAAATGGCAAAATACGGATAGGTGAGCGGGTGGGCAAGTTGGAGAGGCTGGCCATCAATGGAGCGGACCTGTTGAAACGCGTGTTTTAATGTCTCATCTTGAGACTGCTCCAGAGTAAAGTCATCACGCTCCAAGAGAATCAGTCTCCCGATTTTGCTCGGTTCCTCTGAAGCAGAACCCAGCGGTCCTGGCTCAGTTTCTCCCACCTGCACCCGCACGGTCTCTTTCCGTGCCTTATTTCCCCAAGAGGCATCCGCGCATAACAACCCCAATAAAACCGTAAACGAGGGCCAATTTGTTCCCAAAATTATCAGATGCCAGAGGTGGGGACTAACCGCCACCTCCACACTATGCTTTTGTCCCCGGAATTGAATAACAATTGGGACTACCGGATACTCCACCACATCCCCGTGTACGCACCGCACCTTAACCACACGGCTTGTATCGAATGCCCCCGGTTGAATCAGGCTTTGATGGATTGAGGTTTGGTTACATCCTGAATCCACCAAAGCCGGATATGTACCCCCCTTGATACTCACAGGTATTTGGTACTCGCCAGCCTGACCGGGGGTGGCCTGTGGGACATCCCTGCAACGCCAACAGGCCAGCCCAGACCTCCCCGCCGCCTCAGTGGCAGGGAGTGGATTGGAGAATTGGCGTGTAGAGAGCGGAGAAACAGAAGCGCCGTCCCCTCCAGCAGCCAAAAGCCCTTGGATTCACGAAATGCCCTTGGTCAATCCCGCCCCGCCCCCGGGTGGACGGGACCTAGGGAGAGGGACAGGTCGAGAGAGAGACGGGGAGGAGAGAGAGGGAGAGAGAGCGAGATGTTAATGGTTCGCCGACCCCTGGGCACGCCACCATGTGGTCCTCTGCTAGATGGATGGCCGAGTCCAGTGACGTGGGATGGTGTCACTGGACCCACTCGGCTGTCTTCTTGGGTAGCCGAGCGATGATTTGCTCCAGCACCACGAGGTCGATGATGTGTTCCACGTCACTCCCCTCGGCCAGTAGCCACTTGCGGCAGGAGTCCCGGAGCTGCTGGGCCATCGCGAAGGTCTGACCGGATTCCCCCAGGTCCAGGGAGCGGAAGCGCTGGCGGTGCTGCTCTGGGGTCCGGCCGACCCGCTGAATGATGGCCCTCTTTAGGTCGTCAAAGACTAGGAGGTTCGCCACTGGTAGCTGTTGTGCGGCCACCTGGGACTCGCCCAAGAGCAGGGGGATGAGACGGACTGGCCATTGGTTGCAGGGCCAGCCGCACGCTTCCGCTGATTTCTCGAACAGTTCTAGGAATACTTCTGGGTCGTCTTGTGGTCCCATCTTGTGGAGGGGTAAGTGAGTGGGAAGCGCGGGCGGTCCCGTGGCCACGGTGCGAACCTCCCGGTCAATCCAGCTACGGAACCTCTAGCGGTCCTCCTGCTGGGCTTGAAGGATGGCGTGGAATCGCCGCTCCTGATCCGTTCTCAAGTCCAGCAGGGCCTGGTGTTGCTCCTGATTTAGGGCCGCGAGGGATGAAATAACGTCCTCAAATGGCATAGAGGAAGGACTATGCATAGCAGTGGCACTCCTTCTTCCTTTCCCGGGTTTCGGCACCAGTGTAGTAAGTTCGTGGGAAGAAAAGGAAGAGGACAAAGGGGTCGGCTGGACTGCTGACGAATTTATTAACTCAAAATAAAACTTAAACTTTACAAACACCAATGGTGACTTTTACTCTGACATAATCACAGACACGATCGCACAACACTTCCGGTTTACTCGTTCCGGTTCCGTTTCCGGTTCACGTCAGCAGTCCGTCTCTCTCTCGACTGCTTCTGTCTCTCCTGTCGTTTTATACTCTCTCCGCGCCAATTACTGAAACAAGATACAGGTGTTGATAGTTTTTGCCCAAACCACTCACTTACCGCTCGTCTCCTGATTCTCTCTCCTGCTGCAGACTTCGCTAAACCACGCCCCCCCTGCCACAACTACCTTTTCATTTTTAAGTGGAAGACCAATGCAATAATGCCCATTGGTCAGTCTTGCTGAATGTGAAACAAAATGCATGAATCTATTATTTTCCTTTGACAATCCTTGCTGTTCCTTTTGAACCGATTCAGGAATGTCACCCTTGAACTGTTGCTCCCATAACTCATCCAACTTCATAACTGTGATCCTATTGACAGTCATGTGAGAATGTTCCTTAACAGCATACTCTTCCTGTCGCTTGATTGGTCCATTAACTGCCCATCCAAACATAGTCTTAATGGCGTATGGGCCACTGTCTTGACAGCGAATAATCTGCCACAGCTCCAAAGCCTCTGGCACATTAGCACCAATCAACAACTCCACATCAGCATCAATCGAACGCAAACACAGATGACTTAAATGAGGCCAACAAGCAAGATCATTTTGTGTGGCGATGTTGATTATACTTATTGGCATGGTCTTCTGCGTGTATACCTCTGGCAAAGCACAGTAATGCTCCTGATTCAGTCCTGACACTTCCAGATCCTTTAGAACATAACAACACACAGATTTGTCCTGACTCATGGTTCTCATTAGTATGTTAACTTTCTTTGCTGAGAGATTGAGCTTGGACATCAAACTCTCTGTGCAGAAAGATGCAGAGCTCCCAGAGTCCAGAAAAGCATAGGTGGTCACAACTTTACTTCCTTTCTTTGATTTCACACATACAGGAACAATAGACAATGCACAATTTTCTTTACCAGCCCCAGTAAGAGCACTGGACTGGAGCGAGACCAAAGCACTACCCACTGTTGACTTTGACTCATCTTTATACTGAATGACTTTTTTCTCTGAGGGAAAAATATGAAGAAGACTTGGGTGTTTTATATGACATATTGCTTCTCCTTTAACAATCATGGCTGTAATGTCCTTTACATAAGCAACCAAAACAAATCCCCTTTTTCTTCAGAAAATTCATCTTTTCTGTATGAGATCTTTCAAGCCTTTCACAGCAATCCAATGCATGCGCTTCTTCACAGAAGAGACAGGTTTTATTCACATTTTTCCAACCACACTCCTTTGCACCAGTTGCAGTGACTGTGGTGGCAAAACTACTTCTAGGTTTCGAATGAAGGAATTTGGTATTCAGGTTTCTACCTCCACTAGGCAGAACATCTTGAATGTTTCTGAACACCGGATCAGTGACTATCTTCACCTTTCTTTCCATGAAGTCCACAATATCAGAAAAGCAAGCTGGATGGTTACATCTTTCTTGCAAATCATAAGCCACCATTCTCCATCTTTCTCTGAGCTTATAAGGAAGTTTTGCAAGAAAGATGTAACCATCCAGCTTGCTTTTCTGATGAAAAAAAGGCTGCTATATAGTTTCAAACTGAATTTGTAATAATAATAAAGAAGGTGAATTAGGTAATAAACTTAAACCACAACTTTAAGTCTTTTAAATCACTCAAAGTGGATGGTGAAATCTTCTAAAGTAATAGGGCATAGGGTCGATAACGTTGAATAGAACACAGCCCAGGTGCGGCACAATCAATGACATCGACACAGCAAACTAATGACGAGCTATGCCGCTAACCACAGGTGTAGAGCTGTCGTACTAACGACGCAAGTTTGCGATGCAGTTTGCGAATGTTCGTTTGAACTATGGTTTCGGGAAACACCGAATCGTTGAACTACGTTGGTAACGACAGAACTTGCGACCATAGTTGGCTAACGATGCTTTTGGGAAACGCTCCCCAGTTTGTGCTTTGTGCGTTTATATGTTTATAAACAACTGAAAAAAACTGAAAATGTCAGGGCATGTCAAAACTTTTCCAGTCCCCCAAAACACCCTTAGGGTTGTTTAATTGGGGTTGGAGCTGAACTCTGCAACAAAGCAGGTCCCCAGGAACAGGGTTGAACACCTATTCTGTAAATCATTCAGACTAATTTTGTCAAATAGATCCTTAATTATATATGAAAAAATAAATATATAAATAAAAAAAAAATCTAAATGACGTCACTTTTTATTGTATGAACATGCCAAGAATATGTAGGATGGCTGTCAAAATTTTCATTGATTTACTTTAAAGTTATACTTCATTACTGGTGGATTGAGTAAATATTGACAAAATGTTAATTTGTGGCTCAAGTATGAGTGATTGCTCATGCATTTATGAAATCAGACCAGACCGGAAGCAATGTAAACATGACTAACTGTTTTGAATACCATTTTGTGGCTCTTTAATGTGTCTTGACAGATCGCTGTAGTGCCTTACTTACTCTGTATAAGCGCAAAATAAACTTGAATGAACATCAGAAGGTATCTTGTTTTAACCACCATTTTTCAAGATCAAGTCCACCAACTTTAATCTACTTTCCTCTCTGGTTTGTTTGAGACAAAATGGCAGATTCTATATTATGAGTGATCAGATCACCTGTCAATCAAACTCCCAGCGAAGTGTCCTTTGCAGTCCGAGTCCAAACCACCCCAACTGGAACTAATTGGCCATTAGCATGAGTACCAGCTTTGAGGATTAACATACACTGTTTTAACTGTAAGTAGAAACAGCATCTTTGTCTCTTTCAGAATCCAACTACATTTCTTCACACATAACACATTCAACCTTTGCCTAAGTTCTGTCAGCCATTGATGCTTTAATATATCTTTCTCATCATATAGCTTTCTGCAAAAGCAGGCAAGACTAACATAAATGCTTTGAGTGTCTCGGCATTACTTTTTCCCATTTAACAGTGAGTAAATTGGACCAGAAATTACAAGATTTTTGAGTACAACAAGCATTATTTCATGATTCACTGACAGATGTGAGATGCTACAGTTTCAGCTCTTAAATGCCTGAATGTTTTATGACAAAGGATAATTTTGCTCCAAGTCATTTGTGTTATGAGGAAAAGTTGTGCAACTTTTGTGGGAAGCTCATAAAAGCAAACTGCCTCACTTTTCTCATTAAGTTCCATTCCATTTTGATTTCCCGTCTCTGTGTGCCTGAAAAATGAATTATGGCCACATGAAGTTATGCCATTGATCATTTGTGTTTTTACTGGCATGCTCCTTTCGACTGAAGTGACATCTTACCACAAAATCCTTATTTCATGGCTATGTGAATATATGCAGGCGTACTCCCTGTTTAGGAATGTTTTAATAGATAAATAAAATATTATTTAAAAAATGAGGCCATCCATTATTTTTAGACCATCTTTATAAGGATCCCAATATTTATCTTGGCAGGATTTATTCCCTGTTTGTTTGACTTTGTTTTGCTCTGTCAAGTTTGCTAACAATGGGTTATCGTGACAGCATATCACTGGGGTTTCTCGATATCCTCCTTTTGATTGGTTTGTGGTTAATTCAAAGTGAAAATTTGGGGAAAATGAGTTAAACCGAGCGTGAATATGCAGGTCATGCTTTAAATACTAATACTTGGTCACCACAGTTGAAGACATTCACAGATTTGTGACAGGATGCATAGCTCCACACACTGAACAATGAACAATGTCAAATTTATTGTAAGCAGACAAACCGAGCGGTGGATATCCAACCCCCATAAACACAAACACTCAACTTTCCAATTTGACTTTTGGCATTAGGTTTGTCGACCAAAGCAGATGGCACTCTGAGAACTGCTCTGTGGAATAAACTCATTACTCACTCAATGATTTGAGCAGCAGGGCCTGCTGGGTAAGGATGTGTTTGAAGAGGAGCCATGGGGCTTGAACAGGGAGCTACACAAAAGCCGCATAACCCTTGAAAGAAAGGGGAAAGTGTGTTTTAACCTTTTTTTCTTTTCTTTTTATGTTCATATTTGCAGACTTTCTTTGTATGTTTACACTTTACAGCTCACAGTGTTCTTATTGGCATGGATTGTTTTTATCAACACACTGATGCCGCAGAAAATAATGAGCTCTTTAGGATCTGAAAATGTGAATTTTTTAGAAGGATGAAGCCAAGTGCTACATTATCCTAGAACAGCATTCCTATCAGGCGATCATTGGCCAAACCCTCTTTCTAACCCTTAACTTAACCCTAAAGTGTGATTGGTTGATTGGAATGTTATTCCAGGACCAAGATGGTCTCTATCCAGGCACATGTGCTACTTTGGTAAATCACATTAAGCACTTTATAAGTAGTGTCTGGGATTTATGTCTGGATCGAATTCATTCTCAGCTTACATGTTACAATGAGACAATACATTCAGGAATTTATTCACCCCATTAACTCATGGTATTAACATCTGTCTTACTGATAATGATCGCAACGTGCTAAATGAACACGTTTAGGTCATGTGAAATACACATATCTGAAGTTCAGTTGTGTAACAACTGCTTAAAATAAGGAGTATTCCACACACACACTGTATATATATATATATACAGTACAGACCAAAAGTTTGGAAACATTATTATTTTTAATGTTTTTGAAAGAAGTTTCTTCTGTTCATCAAGCCTGCATTTATTTGATCAAAAATACAGAAAAAAAATAATATTGTGATATATTATTACAATTTAAAATAATTGTTTTTAAATTTATTATACTTTAAATTATCATTTATTTCTGTGATGAAAAGCTGAATTTTTAGGATCATTATCACATGATCCTTTAGAAATTATTCTAATATGATGATTCATAATCAAAGTTGGAAACAGTTCTGCTGCTTAATATTTTTTCAGAACATGTGATACTTTTTTAGGATACTTTGATGAATAAAAAGTAAAAAAAAAAAAAAAAAAAAAAAAGAAGCTATGTTTTTAAAATATAAATATTTTGTAATAATAATATACACTACTGGTCAGTAATTTGGGGTTTTCTTTCTTTCTTTTTTTTTCAATAAAATCAATACTTTTATTCAGCAAGGATGTGTTAAATTGATAAAAAGTGATAGTAAAGAAAATATATTATTAGAATATATATTATTAGAAGTTTTTTTTTTTTTTTTAATAAATGCAGTTCTTTTTAACCTTTTATTCATCAAATATATTAGACAGCAGAACCGTTTCCAACACTCATAATAAATCAGAATATTAGAATGATTGATCTAAATGATCATGTGATAGACTGGATGTTACATGTGACACTGAAGGCTGGAGTAATGATGCTGAAAATTCAGCTTTGCATCACAGGAATAAATTATTTTTTTAAAGTATATTCAAATAGAAAACTATTATTTTAAGTTGTAAACATATAACACAATATTACTGTTTTTTCTGTATTTTTGATCAAATATATGCAGGCTTGATGAGCAGAAGAAACTTCTTTCAAAAACATTAAAAATAGTAATGTTTCCAAACTTTTGGTCTGTACTGTTTATATATATATATGTAAATGTAAACATAAGGGGAAATAAGCATGCACAATTAAATTTCCAATTCTATTAAATTCCAAAATAGTTTTTATTAGCAAATAACCCATATATTGTGATTGCCTACTAACAAACTGCCATTGTGAAGTACGTATAGTATTTAGTCACAAAATCCAATCAGATGTTGCTGCAGGAGATGTGTTTGATGTTAATACCAGGTGTATGTAGGGCCGTATATCTTAACTTTTAAAGGAAGAAAAAATAACAGTAAAACATACACATGGTAATCATGCAAGGTTTTTATGATGACATTTATGGAATTAAGGTACAAAGTAAATGTAATTTTAGGGAGAATTAAAAAAAAATAAAAAAGAGTTCCACAGTAAAACACTATCACCTTAGTAGAGATGTAAATCTCTTCTGAAGACAAAGCCATTACAGAAGATCATTATCATTTTTTTTTATTCTCTATTATTATACGCAGATGTGTTTCTGACAACTAAACCGCTGTGCCTAATGTCAAATAAGAGACTTTCCATAGTTATTAAAGTAGACAGTCCTATATTCATATTTAAACAATGGATCCAGTGTGTGCATGTATACTTATGTAATTTTTGTTTTATGTGCACCTAAATCAGTATGCCGACATGTGTCTTAACATTTCATTAGTCAGTGTTGTGTCTCTGCAGTCTACTGGAAAACATTGAGAGCAAATTGAGCAGACGGGTGTCATATTACCAGTGGTTGATTCAGAATCAGACATAATTAGCATTGAAAACAGGCTAAATTTCTTCTTTCAAGAATGAGAGGTCTGTGTAATGTGGTTACTTGGTCAAGACACATTTTTAAACCACTGTGTCTAATGTGCATTTTTCCGGCCCTGTTTGTAAAACAAGGTTGATTACGAGAAGTGAGATTTAAAAAGAAAGCTTTTTGAAAAAGAAAGTTAACAAAAGGCCTGAGGAAAAATCCTAATTATGTTTAATTCACTCTTAATTCTTACTCTGAGGGTTGGTCAAAAAGCACTTTATGTACAGATGATAATACCGTCCACTGAAAGCCCCATTGTAAGGAAATAACATTCCAGATATTTTCCAGGAAAAATCGAGTGGGGAAAAAAAGAACATAAGAATAAAAATAAAACAATACCTTAAACACAATTGAACTTCCAGAGGCTAGTGCATGACTCGCTTTGAGTCTGCTGTGATTAATGATATCTATACATGTTGTGAACAGCCCACTGGCACCATGATGTATCTACTCATTGAACTGGCAGTAAAAGGGTAATACCAGGTTCCAGTTACTTTACAAAATCACAGGGGCTGATTAGTTTTAAATGATAGAAATTGCGGTATGTGCTCTGTGATGAAGTGATGGTCTGGTTCCAAATTGGTGAAAAGAGTGGCAAACGAGGCTTTTTACAGTGCACCATCTTTATTGTGGTTAATGAAATTCATTATTATTAAAAGTTCATTTATTATTCATTGAAAGTCTTATTTTTAATCACACAGAATACATTATCAATGCATTTATAGTAGTCATTGCTTGATCTTTTCTTTTTTAAAACTCATTTAACCATTCCTAGGAAACATTGAGGATGTATAACATGTATGGGAAACCCTGTGTTAAAAAATTAAAAAAAAAAAAAAAAATTGATCCGATACATTTTATTCATATCTGATGCGCGAATAAATAGTTATGTAGGCTATGGGGATTTGAAAGCTGTCAGACCTGTGAGCTGAAAAGTTCAGGTGTGCAAGAAAGCAGAAATGCTGCTTCTCAAAACAACTGTAAATATATTAATAAATCTACGGAAAGACACCTGACAGCTTGTAAATGTTTTTACAAATATGTTTTTTACAACAAATCCACTCAAAATACCATAGCATGTCCAAGAACTAACAAAGAACATGCTAGAAACTATATAGACCTTATAGTGCTTCCTCCCTTCAGCACAGCACTCGTTGTTTTGTCTTTTGGTTTGTATTTCCACAAAATAAGATCTTACAAATTTATGAATGAACCCCTCATTTTAAATTCTTCCCAGTCTACACTCTTAAAAATAAAGGTGCTTCAAAAGGTTCTTCAAGAGAGGCCACAGAAGAACCATTTTTGGTTCCACAACGAACCATTGAGTCAAAGGTTCTTTAAAGAACCATCTCTTTCTTACTTACCTTTTTATAATCTGAAGAACCTTTTTTCGCAACAAAGAACCTTTTGTGAAACAGAAAGGTTCTTCAGATGTTAAAGGTTCTTAATGGCACCATTTCGACAAAAAGGTTCTTCTGTGGCATCGTGAAGCACCTTTATTTTTAAGAGTGTACTGACATTTGTTGTGACATCCACTTCAAACATTACAATGCTCATGACAACTTTCATTAAAGGATTAGTTCACTTCCAGGAAAAAAAAAAAAAAAAAAAAAAAAAAAAAAAAAATATATATATATATATATATATATATATATATATATATATATATATATATATATATATATATATATATATATATATATATATATATATATATGCACGTGTCGTGGTACAGTGTCAGGGTGATGCAGAGGAGAATAATTGTTAAATAAAGTCATATTTTAGTTTTTTTGTGCACAAAACATAGCTTTGTAAAAAAAAAAAAAAAAACTGATGGCAATATGCTAAGAAACACGTTGAACATTGTAGCAACACCCTAGTAAATTAGCCAAACCACAAAAGCAACTCGAACATACTCAGATAAGATTCCAATGTTAACCCGATCTCACGGCAATTCGTACATTTACAAGGTGACTTGTTCGTATGAATTCATACAACCTCACTATTATGGATTTGTAAGTTTTGTGAAAATCATATGTATTTTACGAGGTGGCAAATTCGTAGGATTTTGTATGAATGAGCATAACCTAACCCCACACCGAAACCTACCCCTCACAGAAATCATACAAAATCATCCAAGATAGGTCATACAAATGCGTACAAATTAGCCACCTTTTAAAATACGAATGATTTTTTCATGAGATAGCAACAAAAAAATAAAAAATAAATAAACAGATAGCAACATTCTAAGAAAAACTTTGAGCATCGCTGCAACACCCTAGCAATTAAACAAACCACAAAAGCACAAAAACACCACAGCAGTGTCCTTCCCAGAATATCTAGCAACAGCTGCCGGGCAAAGCACCTGTCACAGAAAAAGTAAAAACTAAGTAATGTATTATACTTTAAGATGTGTAATG
Source organism: Carassius carassius (assembly GCF_963082965.1). Taxonomy (NCBI): domain Eukaryota; kingdom Metazoa; phylum Chordata; class Actinopteri; order Cypriniformes; family Cyprinidae; genus Carassius; species Carassius carassius. Next base: position 21,883,359 of record NC_081781.1, on the reverse strand, counting down.
TTTATATATATATATATATATATATATATATATATATATATATATACTATACATTCTAGTAATTAACATTTCAATGTGTCATTCAATGACTGTTGTACTTGAGTTGCCCTTGGACACAGAAGACTCATGGGATTGTCTGCCTGACTGCTGTGCTTTGGCACAAACATACTATTGTTGTATTGTGACAGTGGTTTATAGAGCGGAGATGGTGCTGAATCTTGTAGCCAAGGAATTGTCAGAAGAAGAAATAGCTGTGTTAAGTGATGTGTCCTACTTTCAATGTCATATTGCATGCCAAAATTAACTTCTGTTTGAATCACTAATGTAACGCTAGGAAATCGTGCACAGCGCTCAATCCCCTGTAGCTTCTGAACGACTTTACAGGTTTATTTGTAATGTCACCAGATTTGATTCATGTCTGCCCTTCTGTGAACATGTGGGAGAAATCATTTTCTCCAGATTCCGCCAAAACAGGCACAAAGGTGCACAGCTGTGCTCAGCTAACTGTATTTGGTTACAGATGTTTAAATTTATTTGACTGGGGCGGAATCTGATGATACTTCTCAGCAGTGTATGGTAATATCCAGCCCACCGACCTCATACCGGAGAACTGGGATGAAAAGATGCACATGTGCCTTGATTTTCTCAGCTTAGTCCACTCTTGTCAGTGAAAGGAAGTGTGTCTGTGCAAATATGTTAGGTGCTGGTGGTATCCACCAGAGTTATCTAAGTATAGTTATTTTATTTGGTAGAAAATGATAAAGGTGAATTGTGTAACTGCTAGTTAGTCTAGTTTATTGTCCAGTTGAGCATGTGTGTGTGTGTGTGTGTGTGTGTGTGTGTGTGTGTGTGTGTGTGTGTGTGTATGTGTTTGTGTGTGTGTGTTCAAATGTATTCTACTTCAGTTTAACAAAAATACTTTAAATAATCCATAAATTAATTATCCAAGGGTTCAGCCATTCTGACTTCTTAACTTCTGATGAGTTTGTTTCTTTATTGGAACAGATTTGGAGATATTACAGCATTACTTGCTCTCCAATCGATCCTCTGCAGTGAATGGGTGCCGTCAGAAATACCAAACAGCTCATAAAAACATCACAACACTCCACAAGTACTCAAGACAATTCCAGTCCATCTAATAATGGATTGTTAAGTGAAAAGCATCTAATAATATGTTTGTTATAAATAAATACATTATTTAGATGTTTTTAGCTTCAATTTGTTGCTTTGAGCTAAAATCTTTATCCACAATAGTCCTTTCTCCATTGAAAAATATAATCTCGTCTGAATCAGGAGAGAAATATGCACAGATCAAGCACCACAAAAACAGTTATAAACAATTATGTCTATAGCTTTTGATGTGAGAGAACAACATTCTGAAGGCACCCATTCACTGTTAGAGGATCTTTTGGTGAGCAGGTGAAACTGATTCAGTTTCTTCAAATCTGTTCGGATGGAGAGGCAGACTCTTCTATACCACGGATTTGAATGTTTAATGTGTATTTGGTTCAGTCATCTTGTGCCTCAACATTGTTTTGAAAGCACTGGAATCCCTTTAGGAAATGCTAATTATTTTGCCATTTCTGTTTGCTGCCACTAGTGGTGCAGAAATTGCATACTTCACCTTTAATAGTAAAGCCCAGGGCGAATTAAATGAATACCTTATGACCAGTAGGGTATCACATTCTCTGGTATGTTATTCCTCGGGCCTGAGTGGTGCGGATACAACCAGAATATGGTAGACTCCAAGTACCCAGACCTTAAAAATCTCTTGACAATTCAGACAGGCAACCATAAACAAACTGTGAAGCTGTGCAGAATAATCCATACCACCTGAAGCTAATAAATAATGCAGCTATTGAGAGTACAATAGAGGCTTTGGTGTCCTGGTGTAAGCTACATCTCCCACAGGGCTGTCCACAGGAAGCTCCTAGACTGAGGCTCTGTAACATTTGCCTGATAACAGCAAGATTCCACCTCACTGTTTAGCGAACACAATGAAAACCTCACCGGAATCAACTTTATTACACAATTTTTCTTTTCACCACATAATACTTGTAGAATTGTTCATAGTAATCTTGTATCTCTGAATGCAGCTTAGTGTCAACAGCAGATTTACAGTGACTTCACGTAATAAAAATGTAATTTAATGATTAGCTGTGTGCATTACAGTCATCTCCTGTAATTTCGGCAGATAAACCACAATAGTATCAGCTCAAGAGCCAGTAGTTTGAGAGTGATAAAATGTTTGAGAGTGATGAAATAAATGTTTAAAATTACGTACCCAATGTGCTTAACACAAATACAGTACATATCACCTAAGACGGACATCAAGTCCTGCTCCTTGTGGGCCACTGTGCTGCAGAGTTTAGTTCCAGACCCTACTGATCCTTCACTGGGAGCTTGATTGACAGGTGATATGACAAATCATAATGCTGAATCTGCCATTTTGTCCAACAAACAAACCAGACAAGATAGTAGATTAACCACTGGATTTGAATTTGAAACATAGTGTGTATTGAGATCTTTCCACGATTGAAACAAGACACCTTCTGATGTTCATTCATGTTTATTTTGTGCTATCATTACTATTTAATAAGGACTGGGTTTGGACAATCCTGATCTTATCTTTACAGTAGGGATGTCCAGATCCGATCAGGTGCTCGGAAATCGGGCCCGATCACGTGGTCTCAGACTTGATCGGAATCGGACGTTACCTCCTGATCAGGACTCGTATATATATATAATAAAGGTGTGAATAAATATAGTTTTAAACTCAAAGAGACAGGAGTCTGCGCATGATCTGGTGTTTTATTCGGACCCAGAATAAGGCGAGATGAACATCACGGAGCGTTAAACTCTCATGTAGTGTGTGTTTAATTCATATTCGACGCTAGAGGGCGCTTTCGCGCGGAAAGTCATATCAGGAAACTCCTAATATGGACAAAAGCGTCCAGCTATCGCTGTATGAAAACAGTTGTTTTCACAGAAAAACAGAAACCTTTGGAAACACGAAGACATTAATATACGATTACGACAATATATGGTTTTTCAAGTCATCTCCAGCAGGTGATATATAAAGTATATGAATAATGCAGCGGTGATTGACATAGCATTTATTACAGTATAGAAACTATTCTGCCTTATTATGTGATAAACAGTGTTTGTAGTATATAAACAAATCATTATTATGTATATCGTCCAGCAGTTATAGATTTCTAAGCCAATTAAAAGCTAGAAATTAGAAAAAAATTAAAGTTGCCTATATTACCAGTCAGACGTTTTTGAACAGTAAGCTTGTTAATGTTGTTTAAAGAAGTCTCTTCTGTTCACCAAGCCTGCATTTATTTGATCCAAAGTACAGCAAAACAGTACAATTTTTAAATATTTTTACTAGCCTATTTAAATCTCTAAACAAGTGAAGGACTGGGTCATATATAAGTATGCATTCAAGTATTCAAGTACTAGAGCATGGAGTTCCTCTTGGTGCCACTTTAAGAGGAAAAGAATGATGTGTTTGTTTTGTTTATTATAGATTTCAATCCATAACCATTCTAGTTTTTCTTGAAAACTTTTCTTGACTTATCCACCAAAGTAAATGCTCTCCTCACTTAGTGTCAGCCTCTCTTTTGAAGAAAAATTCCACATATCCTGCTTATATCAATGTACTTTGAGTCTTTGAAAACATTCCCTGAGCATTTCACAGTAAAGTAAATGAAGGGATGCTGGTTTTACACTATAATTTCTGTCTTTTTAAAAGAGCTCGGTTCAGAGTGGGATTTATAACATTCTCAGGAGTATGGACAGCATGTACAAGCCAACACTTTAGCGCTGCATTGCTAATGGCATATAAATGTATGCATCTGATTCATACAGAACCATTTCTCATAGACTGAAATTTTATGCTGTAATTAGATCAAATAATTCTGTTTAAAATTCTAACTGAAGCTTACTTGAATTAACATTTGCCTTCTAAGGGTGTTGTCACATTTAAGTTTATTTCAAAAGGAATACATGCAATTTGTGGTTTTGCATGAGGGTGAAACATTGTCCACACAAATGCATGTAACCAACTAGAAAGCTGCTTGGTCCAATTATATCTATTAACAAACTATTCACTTTGAATTTGCTGCTTATTAATAGTTAGTAAGGTATTTGTTAAGTTTAGGTTTTGAGTAGGATTAGGGATGTAAAAATATCTTCATGCAGAATATTTGCTATAAGTACTAATAAACAACCTCTATGTTAATAATAGGCATGCCAATATGCAACTAGTTAATAGTGAGAATTATTAACTTAAGGGGTAGTTCACCCAAAAATGAAAATCCTGTCATTAATTATTCACCCTCATGTTTTTACAAATTTGTAAGACCTTCTTTCATCTTCAGAAAACAATTTAAGATTGTTTTAATGAAACTTGAATGCTCTCTGACCCTCCATAGACAGCACGGGAACTACCACGGTCAAGGCACAGAAAAGTACTAAGATGATCGGGAAAGTAGTGGTTCAACCAAAATGTTACGACGCTACAATTATTTTATTTATTTATTTATTGAGCAAAGAAAACAAAAATAACAACTTTATTACACATTTTCACACTTGAGTCATGGTACTGACATGAACGCATATCCAAAAGTGATGAAAAAATAAATAAATTCACTAATGCCCATGGTTTACCTGACCTTCTTCCTTCAGATGAATCCAATCAGAGTTATTTTAAAGTAAGTTACTCTTCCAAGCTTTATAATGGCATGGGTGGGTCAATTTTTGTTTAACAGTCCAAACGTTGTCAAATAAAGCACATCCATCCCACTCGCGTAGCTACGGGTGGGCCTGGGTGGGCCTGGGCCCACCCACCTGTCAGTCAGGCCCATCCAGTCATTGGCCTCACAATGTAGCCTAACAATATTCAACAATAATGTATTTTTGACACGAACATTAGTAAGTTGCTCTGTTTCATTTTAGTTTAACATATTTAGCTAAACTTCAGTGTCCCTCTGTGAAATGTGCTCGTCGTTGTGAAGGGGGGATGGGCTGTTCGCAATCTGACTGCGAAAGGCGCTATGCGGGCATTTCATCATCACCATGACAACCAAACAAGAATCAAGAAACATTAAGATTTATTTTTATAGGTCAAGTATTGTGATAATCGCAACAGAAGGAGTAAATTATATTGCAATTATCAAAATACTTGACCTATAAAAATAAATCTTAATGTTTCTTGATTCTTGTTTGGTTGTCATGGTGATTATGAAATGCCCGCGACATATTGCGAACAGCCCATCCCCCCTTCACAACGACGTGGTGCACATTTCACAGAGGGACACTGAAGTTTAGCTAAGTATGAAAAATGAAACAGAGCAACTTATTAAAGTTTCTTTTCCACTGTAAATCGGATAAAAACTAGTATCAGAGCAACAATGTTGACACATAGACTGAACTCTTTGTCCCTTCTCTCATTTGAGAGAGAATTGACTGAATCCTTGGACTATAACGAAGTCATTGCAGTGTTCAACTCAAAGCCCCGTCGTCTCCTGTTATAAGCGCATCAAAGGTAAGCCAATCTACGTTTACTATGTACACTAGTTGCCTAGTTAATGTTGTTATATAACGTGGTTTATGTGGCCGCTGAGCCAGACCAAGCATTGTTTTTACACACTGTCCACTACTGTCCTGCTGATTTAATGATGGTGTTTTTTGCATCTGTCAGATGCGCGTGTGTGTGTGGTGTGGCCGCGCGCAGTGGAAATACTTATCGTTATGTTCTTAACACTGCTTATGATGACATGATACATGCTTGTGCTCTCATTAAACTGTGGTGTATTCAAGAAGCAGGTGTACTGTAGTTGTGTTGGCCTATTTTGATAACAGATGCATTTTAGGCTGTGCCCACCTGATTTTCTCTGGGCCCACCTACTTTGTGATTCCTGGCTACGCTACTGATCCATCCATATTAAAATGTGCCCCACAGAGCTTCAGGGGGTAAATAAAGGGCTCCTGTAGCAAATTGATGTGTTTTTGTAAGAAAAATATCCACATTTAAAATAATGGTAAAACGGGCTTATTTACATTTTTGGGAGAACTAATACTTTAAGAGTGTGTTGTGTGTTAGTAGACAAAAAAAAAAAAAAAAACCTTTTACTCTCTGGAGGTATTTACACTATGCAATTTGTAACTAAAAACAGAAACCTTTTATTATATACTGTACATTGGAAGTTCATTTAAAACGACAACATGTTTTGGGAACCTGAAAATGCAAACGTTGGAAAAGAAGTTTCAGAGTGCACGTTTCTGAAAAGCATACCATTATTGTCTAAACTACAAAATTGTGACTTTGTGAAAACGGTGACGTCATGTGCACATGTAACGTGTTCAGTCTATAAGTATGCGTGCAGGCACGTAGTGTTTATTTTACAAAGTGACATGGCCTGGCTTGCATAATACAGCTTTTTTAGTTGTTTTCATGTGAACGGGATCTTTTTGTTGTCGTGTCATCTGAATGTGAAACTTGTCAAAATAGAATTTTCCATCTTTACCATTTTTAGTACAGTCACTGTCGTGCAAATGTACCCTCTAAGTAGGTGCTTCTTCTGAACACGTAATTATTTTGCAACTGTTAAAGAATACTACTCTTTTCACATTATGTTTTTGTCTACTATATAGAAGGGAACTATGCAGTTTTGGATGCAGCAAGTAAGTCATTTTAATAATAATAATAATTCATTACATTTATGTAACGCTTTTCTAGGCACTCAAAGCGCTTTACATAGACAGGGGGTATCTCCTCATCCACCACTGGTGTGCGGCATCCACCTGGATGATGCGACGGCAGCCATATTGCGCCAGAACGCCCACCACATACCAGCTTACTGGTGTAGAGGAGACAGAGTGATGAAGCCAATCAGCAGATATGGGGATTGTTAGGAGGCCATGATGGTCGGAGGCCAATGGGCAAATTTAGCCAGGATGCCGAGGTCACACCTCTACTCTTTTCGAAAGACATCCTGGGATTTTTACTGACCACAGAGAGTCAGGACCTCGGTTTAACGTCTCATCTGAAGGACGGTGCTTGTTGACAGTATAGTGTCCCCATTACTACACTGGGGCGCTAGGACCCACACAGACCACAGGATGAGCACCCCCTGCTGGCCTCACTAGCACCTCTTCCAGCAGCAACCTAGTTTTCTCAGGAGGTCTCCCATCCAGGTACTGACCAGGCTCAGCCCTGCTTAGCTTCAGTGGGAAACCGGTCTTGGGCTCCAGGTTGATATGGCTGCCAGCATATCAACAGCAGCCATAATTTTGTCCCATGCAAGCTCAGCTAAGTGCTAACTCAAGTGTTCATTTGTGTGAAATTAATACACTGAATGCTGGAGAATCGACTCGTTTTAAAGACATTCTCTTGCAAAGAATGCTTGTAATTGATCTGTTTAAAATAGTAGGATAGCTCTTTTATGGGGAATCATGATTTTGTGATTATTGGCAGAACTTTAAAGCTCTGAGTTGCTGTCTCTGTGCCACACTCAGCATTGTCACAGTGACACGGCCAGCATTTTTCACAGATCCCATTAAACTCAATCCTATTTCTGTGGTCATCCAGCGAATAGGAGAATAAAAGTCAGCAGGAACGGCCCTTTTGACTGGGTTCAGTTTTCACTTAAGGGCATATATATATTCTTCAATGTGATTGCGTGTGAGGGGAAATAAAAAAGGTTAAATAGAGTCTCTTGAAACAGTTATATATTTCTGCTTTCAGAACCGATTACCATAAAATGTAGATATCCATCATTAAATATGCATGAGAATCAGAAATTCCAGTGACATATCTTTCTTTGTGCATTATGAACTTCCAGCTCAGTAGGGCATATAATTTAAACATCATACATTTCTACTTGAAGACATTATATACACTTACATATTGGTAATAATGTGTCTATCACAATGAACGTTTCAGTTACACTTTATTTTTAAGTGTCCTTGTTACAATGTAATTATTCATTTAAGAACTGAGTAATATTAATTGGTACATTAATTACTACTAATTACTAAAACTACATCTACTTACAATATAGTTATTATATTCAGTTATATATATCCATCCATTCACCACAGAGGATCCATTGGTGAGCAAGTGATGTAATACTAAATGAAGAAAAAAAAAAATATATATATATATTGGATGGTGTTAGAGTGAGTAAATTTTTATTTGGGGGTGAACTACTCCTTTAATACCAGAATTAAAGCAGAGAACTGTAAGAAGGAGGTGGGAGTTTGTCACATGCAGGAACCTGTTATAAAGCATATAGTGTGTTGTTATGACAACCGATTTCCAAAAGGTCAGTGCTCTTTTCACATGCTGACCTTTACAGCTGACCGTTACAGAAAAGAGTCCACCTCTGCTCCATGTTTCTGGGAGGTGTTCCAGTGGCACATGTTGTGTCATTTCCACCACGATGAGCTGTAGAGACTCTGTCTGGAGGAAACATGGTCACTGTGTGTAGACATTAGCGTTAAACATCTATCTATCTATCTATCTATCTATCTATCTATCTATCTATCTATCTATCTATCTATCTATCTATCTATCTATCTATCTATCTAATGTCTAATGTCTAGAGTTGGTTAGTAAGTGATTACATGTAATCTGTATTAATCAGATTCCAAAAATTAAGTACTTGTAATTAGATCAAATTACATTTTAAAATACCTGTAATCAGACTGCAGTTACTTTTTTATGGATTATACGATTACATATTATTTATTATATACGGACTACAATTTAGATTAGATTACCGTTGATCTTACTCAGTACTCACATTAATTTAAATGATAATATTGTGCCTTGTTGATATAAAAATACAAAGAGAAAGAAAATATATTCCATTTGCTGTTATGAAGTGCAACTAAGTGACCCTAATAATTAAAAGCTAAAAGCTAATAATTAATTGAAATCATGTAAATGAAAATCTAAATAAAACAATTGGATAAAACATGAACAAAACATTTAATTTGTTTACCTGCATGTCATGTGACAATTAACTAATGTCAGAGAACTGTGAACATGCTTTACATAACTAATAACTTGTTACCTTAAAATATCAGGGGACACTTCAGGTACTAACTTGAATTGGTGCATTTTAATGTGTTTGTAAGACTTCCAAACACAGTGGTTGAATAAGCAAGTGATAATTCATCAAATAAATGTGTATGTGTTTATTAGTAGTTGATGTAATACTGAAATGGTATTTGTGGCCTTTCTAGGTATTGTTTTTTTTTTTTTTTTTTTAGCTATAGTAAGTACTTTATTTTTGGAATCTGATTATACAATCCAAGTTGCATGTAATCAGTTATTAAACAGCTCTATCTGTCTGTCTTCCATCTGTCTCATGAGATTTATCTGTATATAAATCTATGTCTGATATTTTTGTCTGCCTGCTTTTTGGTTTCCAAAAAAAAAAAAAAAAAAACAAGGAAGGGGAATCATACATCAGTTCAATAAAAATTTTACTTTTAAATGATTAATGTTTATCAGAACAGCCCTTGTCTAGCATCCAGTACCATACAGAGCTGATAATAATCAGGGAAAGATGCTGCCCTCCATGGACGTACAGGATCAGCTGGATTGTGTATGCTAATTACCAGACTTCCTTTCAAGTCACTTTTCCTTCGTGTTTGTCCTATTTAGCAATTCAGATGACAAAAAATATAAAAGTCAGTCTTAATGAGCTTCCTGCCTTTTTTATTCAAGACAGCATGTTCCACCTCCATTTAACACAGACCCAGTTCACCAGAACTTTATAACGTCTGCAGTTTCTTTGTATAATGTAATTATGACCATACACAATAACATTGGAACCAGCCCTTCCAGGTCTCAGTAAAATGAAAAGTGGTGACAGATTCATAGGTTTAGATTTGGTTAATTTGAAACAGTTCGATGTCATCCTGTTCAGACTTGAGATTGTTTAATTCTGAATTGCTATTTAATTACTGGTATTCTTGTTCTTGAGTGCCTCAGACAGAAAAAAAACGTCTCTAGGTTACGTATGTAACCCTAGTTCCTCGAGGGAACAAGACGCTGCGTAGAAGCGCTACGGGGAACGCGTCTAGCGTGAGCGACTCCGAATATCGTGTGTAATCAGTCCAATGGAAGAGCGTGACGTCACGGGTGGGGTGACGTAAGCGACCAGGAAGCTATAAAAGCACGTTCCACGCAGCTTGCGTCAGCTTCGAGTACCAGCAAGTGCCGGCAGGGGTGCCGGGGGTATGGCCTCGAGACACAGCATCTCGTTCCCTTGAGGAACTAGGGTTACATACGTAACCTAGAGACGTTCCTCTTCAGGAACTCGAGCTGTGTCAAAGCGCTACGGGGAACGAGTACCCACACTGCCAGACTGCCAAACCCCTGCCTAGTGTGTATCCGAAGAGCACAGCTTAGGATGAGAGGACTGAAGCGCCTGGAGTGACTGGCATGTCTAAGCCATAGAATCTTGCAAAAGTAGAAGGCATGGACCACCCCGCAGCATTGCAGAATTCCAGCATGGACACACCTGCTAGAAAGGCATTGGAGGCCGCCATACCCCGTGTAGAGTGAGCCGTGGCTACCGACAGCGGGGGACGACCAGAGGACTTATAGGTGGCGTTGATAGTCTCGACTATCCAATGACTAATAGTCTGCTTAGAAGCAGGAAAACCCCTCTTGGGGGACTGTAGCATACAAGCAATTGGTCTGTTTTTCTCCACAGGGCAGCTCTGTGGACGTATGCATCCAGCACTCCAACTGGACGCATACAATTTAGCTTCTCTTGGTCGGGCTCCCGAAAGGGAGGAGGACAGAAGGCCTGCAGCACTACAGGTTGTGGTGTGATAGAGGGAACCTTAGGAACATATCCCGCTCGAAGGTATATGAACGTTTTGGTCATGCCAGGTGCAAAATCAAGATCGGTAGGGGCCACTGAAAGGGCCTGTAAATCTCCTACTCTCCTCAGAGAGGTAATGGCCAACAGAAAGGCGGTTTTAAGTGTCAGATGTCTCTCTGAGATATCTTGAATCGGCTCGAATGGAGATTTGCAAAGAGCCTCTAACACCACAACCAAGTCCCAAGGGGGAATACGGGACCGTACTGGAGGTCTCAGCCTCAGCGCACCACGGAGGAAACGTGTAACTAAGGGGTGTCTTCCCAAAGACTGAGCATCGAGAAGGGCATGGTAGGCCACAATGGCCGCAACGTAAGCTTTCAGCGTGGAGTGGGTCAACCCTGCAGAGAGCCTGGCTTGTAGAAACTCCAGAACTGTACCAACTGGGCAGTTTGCTGGGTCAAGCTGGCGGTCTCTGCACCATGAGGTGAAGAGTTTCCACCTCATGGCGCACAGTTTCCTCGCTGAGGGAGCTCTGGCTTGGAGGATGGTCTCAACAACCTCGGTTGAGAGACCAGATGCTATGAGTTGTGCCCCCTCAGGGGCCACACCCACAGCTTCCACAACTCCGGGCGAGGGTGAATTATCGTGCCCTGCGCCTGTGAGAGTAGGTCTGTCCTGATCTCCCATGGAGAGCCGTCGATGAGCGAGACCAGATCTGTTAACCATACTTGGCCCGGCCAGAATGGGGCTACTAACAACAGACGGACCCTGTCCCGGCGTACTCTCGCCAGAACTCCCGGGAGCAGAGCAATAGGGGGAAAGGCGTACAGACGAAGCCTCCGCCAGGTCTGTACCATAGCATCCAATCCCAGAGGAGCTGGATGAACTAGAGAGAACCAAAGGGGACATTGTGATGTCTCTTGAGTTGCAAAGAGGTCTACTTGAGCTCTGCCAAAAACTCTGCATATCTGCTTCACCACCTCGGGGTGAAGCTTCCATTCCCCGGGCATCGGCCCCTGCCTCGACAGTATGTCTGCTCCCATATTTATTTTCCCAGGAATATTTACTGCTCTTAATGAGAGGAATTTGCTCTGGGACCATACAAGGATCTGGTGCGCCAGCTTGTACAAGGGGCGAGAACGCAGACCTCCCTGGTGGTTGATATAAGAGACCACTGATCTGTTGTCGGTGCGCATCAACACATGGTGACCCCTTAGGTCTGGGAGGAAGTGCTTCAGTGCACGATAAACTGCTAGCATCTCTAGACAATTGATATGCCATGTCAGATGGCGACCGCTCCACAGACCACGGGCAGGGTCGCCACTCATGACCGCACCCCAACCAGTGAGGGATGCATCCGTCACTTGTATTACACGTTGACAAGGAGCTCCCAGCACCGGGCCCTGATTCAAGAACCAAGGTTTCTTTCACATTTCCAAGGCACGGAGGCAGCACCGCGTGACCTTGATAGTTCGAAATGGATTGCCCCTCAGGGAAAATCCCTTGGTCTTGAGCCACCACTGTAGGGGTCTCATGTACAGCAGGCCAAGAGGTACCACATTGGATGCAGCTGCTATCAGACCCAACAATCTCTGAAATTGTTTGACATTGAGTGACTAGCCTTCTTTGACTCTCTTGACTGAGATGAGGATCGACTCGATACGAGCAGGGGATAATCGTGCCTGCATCGCGATCGAATCCCATACTACGCCTAGATAGGTGGTTCTCTGTACTGGAGAATGTACACTCTTCTTGGTGTTCAGTCTCAAACCCAGCTCCCCCATATGTACGAGAACGACAATCTGCTCTGACTGAGCTAAAATCAACCAATCGTCGATATAGTTGAGAATGTGGATGCCCTGCATGCACAGGGGGACCAGAGCCGCATCTACACATTTTGTGAACGTGCGGGGTGAGAGTGCAAGGGCAAAGGGAAGTACTCGATATTGGTAAGCTTCGCCCCCGAAAGTGAACCTCAGAAACTTCCTGTGTTGTGGGAGGATGGATATGTGGAAGTATGCATCTTTGAGATCTATTGTGACAAACCAGTCCTCGGCCCTGATCTGAGCTACAACATGAGTGATCGTGAGCATTTTGAACTTCAGTCTCATAACTGATCGATTTAAGACCCGGAGATCTATGATCAGATGCAACCCCCCATCCTTCTTTGGAACTATGAAATACCAGCTGTAGAACCCGGATTCCCTGTCTCGAGGAGGGACCACCTCAATGGCCTCCTTCTCTAATAGGGTTTTCACTTCCTGTTCCATAACCAGAGCCTGCTCGGGGCCGACTATCTTCGGAGTAACCCCATTGAATATCGGCGGTGCAGAGCTGAACTGAATAAGGTAGCCTTTTTCTACTGTGCGCAGGACCCATTGAGATACATTTGGCAGTAGTTTCCACGCTGCTAAATAATCTACTAAGGGAATCAGTCTCTCGAGACTGACCTCTGGTGTAAGAGGCCCTCGCAGGGGCGGCGAGCGTCTCAGGCCCGCTACGTGCACGGGCGGAAGATACTGAGAACGAGGCTCGCTGGGGACCGCTGCGCCCTGGAACACTGGCAGGGTTGGCAGACCGGCCCCCAGAGGGCGCTGAGGCGAGACGGGCAGCGTGTACTGTGGTGTACGCTGCTCTACCCCAGCAGAGGCTGCCCTCTGAAGCCCTGACCTTCTGGCCGAGGACTTCTTGGCTTCAATAACCGCTCCTAAGATCTTGCTTAGGCCTAGAAGACCTAGGGACCTAGAGAGCGACGAGGGAGGAATTTATGGAACGCCGCCTGTTTGCGTGCCCCCTGAAACCTGTCGACGACAGTACTGACTGCGTCGCCGAACAGGCCAGAAGGCTGGATTGGGGCATCCATAAGGCAGACCCTGTCCCACTCTTTCATTTCGGACAGGGTCAACCATAAATGTCTCTCCGCAGCCACCATAGCTGCCATGGACCGCGCAATCGCTCGGGGCGGTCTCCTTGGTGGCGCGGAGGGAGAGATCAGTGGTCCTTCTTAGCTCAGAGATATCATGGGACTTGATCTCCTCTCCCTTGTCTAGCTCTTTAAGTAGGTCGGCTTGGAACGCCTGTAACACCACTATGGTGTGCAGACATGCACCAGCCTGCCCTGTTGCCACATACCCTTTGCCCATCAAAGCCGAGGTTGTTCTGAGCGGCTTGGAGGGCAACGCCAGGCCTTCAGAGACGATGCGGCTCCGGGGGAAAGATAGGTCGCAAGCGTCTGTTCCACCCGAGGCATCGCTCTGTAGCTGTGCTCTCCCATCCCCACCACATTGCCATAGTAATCTGATGAGGGGTTGTAGAGGCGGACTGAAAACGGGAGTTTCAACGATCTGGCTATTTCTTCGTGCAGATCGGGAAAGAATGGAAGGCCCCGGCTAAGAGGTGGTTGACTCGCCCGCAGGAAGCGTTCATCGAGCTTGCTTCGCTGCGGTTCAGTTGTTTTCTCGGCGGGCCATTCGATGCTTAATTTGGCCACTGCGCGAGTAACCACCTCTAAGAGTTCCTCGTATTGTGGCGAATTCCTGTCGACAGACTCCACACCGACCTCCTCGGTGGAAGAGAGGCGGAGCGTGCTCCCGACTCCAGAGATTGGGCACCGGATCTGGCGGAAGTGGAAGGAGATAGGAACTAGACCATCTCCATTCCCTCCGCCAAATCCACTTGCGAACCCCACGAGTGTAGTTGCCGTTCAGAAGCAGGGCCAGCACCGCGGGGAATGCTGGCAAAGGCTCCCTCCTCAAATAGAGCCCACCGGGAACGAAGCAGTGTGTATCCCCACTCGTTATATATCGCAGGCAGGGAGGAACACACAGCCTGAAACGCGATCCGGATTCGCCTTTTAAATGCTTGGTTTTCACCTTGCTCTTAGACAAAACTTGGAGCTCTACTGGACAGACAACAGTAAATAGGACTCACAAGACAAACAGAGGACATTCACAAACAGAGCGCTTGCTGAAGACGCGAAGCTGACGCCAGCTGCGCGGCACGTGCTTTTATAGCTTCCTGGTAGCTTACATCACCCCGCACGTGACGTCATGCTCTTCCATTGGACTGATTACACAAGATATTCAGAGTCGCTCACGCTAGACGCGTTCCCCGTAGCGTTTCGACGCAGCTCGAGTTCCTGAAGAGGAACTCATCAGTCTTAGTTTTGGCATATATTTAATTTACATATTCATTTTCATTACTTCCGTTATTTCATTCATTTTAATGAACAATGAAAGTTGCTTGTGACTATCTATTACTGTGTTAAAAGGGGGATCACTATCACTATCTTCAATATCAGTCTCATCCAGTGAGAGAAATACATTAAAGAAAGTCATTCATTAGGAAGGGGCCAATGCTGTCTTTGGGGTAATAACCTCACACTAGTTACAGACTTCAGCATCTCGTGATTTAAAGAGCAGGTGGGATACTTCATTACAACATTGCTTCTGTAGGAAGTGTATTTCTCTGGATGGTATGTCAGTACTAAGTTATGTTTAGGTTTTAAAGAGCACATGTTTATGCACTTTATTCATTTGCTCCAATACCCCATAGAGCACCCTATTATGTTTTATATGATGTGCACTCTCTCATTCTCATGTTCATGTGTGCAGTTAATCTTGCAATAAATCACCTGAATTTTGAATGTTAAAATACTTTAATTTTCACAATTCTTTTAAAGGAGGCCATTCCACCCTGGATATATATAGGCTAATAGTTATAATATATAGAATGGCTTTATGCTATTTGGTCTAACACATTTATTTTGTATAAATAGAAAAGCACAAAAATGCCATAACAAAAAAAAATCTGTAATTTAGCCTATATTTCATTACATCCTTACGTTAAATTCAGTTTGCCTATGTTTACATTAATAATTAAAAATATGCTATGAATATTGTACATTTCTGCCATTACTGTTACTACAGTAACATTACTGTCATTACAGTAAATCCATTGTAAATGTTGATGATTTGAGGATTGAAAAGTATAACTGCATTGTTGTTGAACAATGTTTTCCGTATCACTGTTGCTGAGAATATCAGGGTTGTTTCATCTGCCTTTAAACGAGTTTAAATCACAGCCGAATCCGTGGTTTGCATCGGCAACTTCTACTACAAATGCAAACGATTTTCACAGCGCTGTTTAGTGGTCTTTGTGATCGAGACCTGCAAATAAACTAATTTGTTCTGAGATCGTACTGCGTTGTACTTTCAGCACACTTCAAACGAGTCACATTGTTCCTCTTTAGGCACGTTTAGGAATTCTCGTGCATGAAGGAAATGCCAGTGCATATGAGTCATCAAATTATCACCTACATTTTATTGCTACATCTGGTCAAAAATTTTGTGCTGTCACCTTGTGTTGACATTGTAAAACTTCATATTTTGTAAATAATGCTTGGTGGGCCACATATCTATCTATCTGTCTGTCTGTCTGTCTGTCGATCGATAATAGATTTTCATGTGTTACTTATAAAGAAAATGAAGTGTATTGGTATAATTATCATTATCTTCAGGAAGGTACCCTCAAATGAGTGCATTTACTGTATGGCCTACCCCAATCATAAAACAAGACTTGGATCTGCCACTGAAGATGGCTCATTCAATCAAACATGTTTAAAACAAGCCAGTAAATTCCACATTCCAGCACAGTCATTTCTGAATTTTGTTTCCTGACCCTTCACGCTGCATGTGACTGTGCACAAATTGTGCCCGTCACAGTTCATTAGAGTGAAATGTGTAACGGTGGCAGAGCTGCAAAGTCAGGTTTAACCACCACTGAGTTCTGCCAAGCGGCCGTTATGGGTCTCAGTGCGCTCACGTACAGCAGTAAACAACATTTTAAATGGCACGATCGTTTACAGTCTTCCACAGACCACAAATGAGAATTTCAAAGAGATCAAGGGATATTTAGTGCGCAAATAAGTGAAGTTTTGTTTACCACCTGCTTTCCTCAGATTTTTTTTTTAGAACTTTACTAAGACTTTATTGTATGGAGGTATTGTATTATTATTAACATTACTATTATTATTTATATATATATATATATATATATATATATATATATATATATATATATATATATATATATATATATATATATATATATATATATATATATATATATATATATATTTACAATACTTTACAAAAGTTAGAAAATATTATGATTTCTAAATGCTTTAATGAAGTCCATTATGCTCACCACCAGAATTTATTTTCTCAAAAAAAAAAAAAAAAAAAAAAAAAACAGCAAAACCAGTTGTATTGTAAAATATTATTACTTCATTAAATACATTAAGGAATTTATTTAAAAAAATTTAAACCATAATATTTCTAAACTTCTTACAATTTAGTTTTTTTTATTTATTATTATTATTATTATTATTATTATTATTATTATTATTATTATTTAATTTTTAATGTTTAAAGTATAAAGGTTTACTTTAATGTCTTCAAATTATTATATTATATTATATTATATTATATTATATTATATTATATTATATTATATTATATTATATTATATTATATTATATTATATTATATTATATTATATTATATTCGTTTTTAAAATGTTTGAAAGAAGTCTCATGCTGCATTTATCAAAGGTTGCATTTATTTGATCAAAATACAGTAAAAACAGTAACATTGTGAAATATTATATTATTATATCATTTTAAATAACTGTTCTACTGTTTGAATATATTTTCAAATGTTATTTATTTCTGTTATGGTAACGCTTAATTTTCAGCAGCCATTAAGTAGAATGGCACAGTGAGTAATAATAAAAAAATAAAATAATAAATAAAATAATAAATTATTTCTTTCTTTCTTTCTTTCTTTCTTTCTTTCTTTCTTTCATTAATTTTAGTGGAGCTCTCTCATATCAATCTATTTTGTCACATTCATCTTGGAGTATAAACATTTCTCTCTGACACTTTCAAATATGTTCCCTGACTCTTAATGTGAAACGAGATTAGCTCAGTATCAAAACATGTTTATAAAAAAAGTAGATATTCTGTTGCTGAACGGAAATGTGAAAATAAAGATGAAAAAAGTGCCCTTTTATCTTTGATGTCTTGTTTAAGTCATACATTTTCACATTGTGTGATATTAATTTTCCGCATTACTGTTGTTACACAGGAATCATTATGATATAAAGTTCATAATTTTTCCAGATCTGTAGAGATCAGAATGAAGCATATTCTCTTTGAGAGAAAATATTAGAGCTTTGCCATTTTTTTTTTATCTCATGTTTGTGTCACATATTGTGGTTTTTCATTCAGCTACTATTTTATTTGAAGGAAAACTCCAAATTTAAAGCAATAGAGGCGCGTCTGAGTCCTCATGGTAAATATTTTGGCCTACTATTTCTCACTGATTGATATATTCCTCTACTACCCACCATTTTCTATAAGCCTTAAATTATATATTCTTCATTCATTATTAAACATATATGATACACTATACAGCGCAAAAAACAGTCTGCTTTTAGTGGATCATAGCATTTTATCAAAGCAGTGTATAACACAGAAGCTTACAAATTTCTCTAATGATCACAAGCCTAAACCACAAATGCAAACAAGCTCATGCTGAATGTTCCAGACTTGCCTTGATCCCAATATAACCACAAGTATTAGGCCCATTATTTCATATTAGCACAGAAATTATGTCACAGTTTCCAGCCACGCATTTCATCCCCCTGATTCCTTTAAAATGTGCAACTGGAAACAGCTCAGTGGCTTTAAGAGGAACTTTTTTTTTCCAGTTCTGCTAGTGAGCTACAAGTCTAAGGCTTAATAATGTGTATTTTAATAATGAATTCAATTGTATTGTGTTTGGGAAATATCTGTAGACATTGTAGATGTGCTCCCAATGTGAAGTTTGTTCCTAAAAACAGCCATCACAATTATACTGCCTTAAGATCTGACTTAAAAATTTCTGGTTGTAGTCAGCATCACATACTTTATATCCTCAGAAAATAATCCATTCCCAGAATTCAGTGCAAAGATAGTGTTATGTCTACCTGAAATGTGTTCTACTTGAAATGCATTCTGATAAACTATTCTGTTCAATATAATTATTTTGTTTATACAATTTTTATTATATTTAATTTCCTTTTATTTTATTTCAACCACTTTGTGTCTTTGTGTATGTTATGTTTATACTACTTATATGTTTAACTTATATATATATTTGTTTTAATTAATTGCTTTTAATTGTCATTATTCCTGCAAGACTTTCACAGGTTCAATGATGTTTTGAGCCAAAACAAATAGTTGCTACTGCACAGCAATAACCAGGGTTGCATTTTCCAAAAGCTTAAAAATAAAATAAAATAAAATAAAATAAAATAAAATAAAATAAAATAAAATAAAATAAAATAAAATAAAATAAAATAAAATAAAATAAAATAAAATAAAATAAAATAAAATAAAATAAAATAAAATAAAATATAAAATAAACTTTGATATGCAAATACAAATGTTAATAAAATTGCTGTTTTGGCAAATAATGTTAAAGTTGAAGTATAGCTACAAAAATCAGTAAAACTGAAGATGAAATAAAAAATAATAATAATTTGAAGCTAAAAAAAAATTCTAAAAATTAAACTGAAAATACTAAAATATTACAATCTCCACCCCAACTATGATGAACAATGATTAATCACGATTAATCGCATCCAAAATGTTTTTCTGTACATTATGTGTGTACTGTGTATATTCATTATGTATATATAAATACACACATATGCATGTATGTATTTAAGAAATATGTTGTTTATATATTAAATATTTTTATATCAATTATATGAATATAAATATTTACATGTGAATGCATGTAAATATTTTGAAAATATACACTGTTCTTGTGTGTATTTATCTAATAATACATCATTAATATTCATAAAACACACTCATATACAGTATAAACAAAAACTTTAATTTGGGGTGTGATTAATTGCAATTAATTGTTGCGCAGCACTACTTATAGTTATTGTTATAGTTATCTATCTTTTTGTGACTGGGCCTTTAGAATGCCTAGATTTAGGCTAACACTCCTCTCTGCCCCCTTATTCTAGATCAAGGCTCATCTGCAATCAAAATGAATAAGTCACAGTTTTGGACTTGAATAAGTCCAATTTCAGTAAAGCCAAACGATGTGTGTGTGATCGCACGCCAGCCATGTTAGCATGAAAACACCAGTCTCATGATGCAGAAAACTCAGTACCATGAAAAGATTGTGCCCAGCTGCTTCAGTTCACCTACCACTTGACAGGAGAGCAAACAGAATTAGTCAAATCATGGCTTGCACTAATGAAGAAAAACACTGAACCATTTCCTTTACTGAGGCAAAGGCCTATCGCAGTGCGCCAAAACTTTCTGAAAACAAAGAATTAACTTTGGTGTCACATTTCATTGAACCTCAACGACAGCAGGGCAAATCTTCTCTTGATGGTTTCTGGTTGTTTCCGTGCATGAGGAACTTGTATTTAGCCAGCCCAGATTCCCCTTCCATCCCACAGACACAATGCAACAACAAACAAAGCCTGATTGGTTGCGTCCACGGGTGAAAACACAAGCTAATCCCAGTAAAACAAGGCTGTCTTTGGGGTCCCATCACGGCAGGCTTCAGCCTGGAAAATTTGGCCAGCCTGAGATGCTGTTGAACTCTAAACAAAACATTCAAGTAGGGGATTTCCAGGATTCATCAGCCTGATCTTGTAAGTAATTCCTTTCCAGGATCAAGCACAGCACTTTCATCATAGTTCTGTCAGGCATCAGCATGGATCGCTTCCAGGAGTATTTGCCCCGGGCCCTGATGAGAGGGGGCCCAGTCAGATCCACTATATTGGTGGTTTTCAGCTGGTGGATAATAAACAGAAACAAAATTATGGGCAGCTATATATATTTAACAAACAATGCTACATACCTGTAATCTGACATAGAGGGGCAAATAGAAAATAAATGATGCTTAAACTTAAAAATTACATTGTTACAGAATTGTTTGGCATACATTCTATGTCAGATTACGCATTTACTGATTTACACATCTTTTTTAATTCTTAGCACCACCTTTTTTTCTAAATTCTATTTTAGGTAAATCTCTCTCTTTCTCTTTCTCTTTCTCTCTCTCTCTCTCTCTCTCTCTCTCTCTCTCTCAATAAAATACAATATAATACAACAACTGCATATGTATTGCCCTTTTAAAGGCCCAAAATGTTTCTGTAATTTCATGTTTGTATGCATATATGTATGTATGTATGTATGCATTTATTTTATTTTATTTTATTTTATTTTATTTTATTTTATTTTATTTTATTTTATTTTATTTTATTTTATTTTATTTTATTTTATTTTATTTTATTTTATTTTATTTTATTTTATTTTTTAATGCTACTGCCATAGTACTGTATGATGTGATATGACGTTACAATTAGGAATAGTTGGGAGTCAGCGGACTATATACAGTGCCCTCAACTATTTTTGGCACACATGGTAAATATGACTAAAGGCAGCTATGAAAATAAACCTGCATTGTTTATCCTTTTTGATCTTTCATTCAAAAAATCAGAGACCATTCCTTCATACAGAATCTCTCCAGATCCTTCAGATTCACAGCTCCATGTTGGTGCTTCTTCTCCTCAGTTCAATCCACTTATTTTCTATATGGTTAGGTCAGAGGACTGGGACGGCCATGGCAGAAGCTTCATTTTTTGCTCAGTGTCCCATTTTTGTGTTAATTTTAATATTTGTTTTGGATTATTGTCCTGATGAAAGATCCAACCACAGTCCATTATAGGATTTCTAATGGAGGCAGTCAGGTTTATATTTTTTTGTCTGTTGGTATTTGATAGAATCCATGATGCCATGTATCTGAAAATGACGTCCAGGACCCGACAGTAAAACAGGCCCACAACATTAAAGATCCAGGAGTATATTTAACCCTGGATATGGGGTAATTTTTAGCCCTGTTTGTACTAAACCCATCTTGCTCTTGGTTTTTTTTTTTTTTTTCGGACCATAGAAGCCAGTGCCATTTGGAGTTCTAGTCGTGTCTGACAACTGAATATGATAAGTTTGTTTTTGGATGAGCAAGGATACTTTTTCTTGAAACCCTCCCGAACAGCATGTGGTGATGTAGGGGCCCTATATGATTTGTATTATTATTATTATTATTATTTTATTTTATTTAGGCTTTCTGAATCCAAATCTCAACCAATCTCTGCAATTCTCCATCTGTAACCCTCAGAGAGTCTTTAGCCACTCAAACTCCCCTCCTCACTGTGCATTAGGACGATATAGACACACGTCCTCTTCTAGGCAGATTTGTAACATTTTTAGTTGATTGCAATCCCTTAATTTTTGCCCTGATGGTGGAACTGAGGATTTTCAATGCTTTAGCTCTTTTCTTACCACCACTTTCTATTTTGTGATGTTCAACCATCTTGTTCTGTACATCAGAACTATATTATTTGGTTTTACTCCTTGTGATGGATGATTATGGGTAGGGCTGGACGATTAATCGAAAAGTAATTGAAACCGAAATTTAGATCCTCTAACCGACTTAATTTTCCCATGTCGGTTATTTTGGTTATTTCCTGTTAATACTTCCCCCTTAAAAGCATGTGTAGCCACATGATTCTGCAAGTCAGTGGCTTAAAAGCAAAACAGGTGAACGCCGGTTCAACACACAGTGATGAGCGGTGAGCCTTGAGTCTTCACTAAACTTTGTCAGTTGTATTTGTTTTATGGTTTGGACGTTCAAGCGATTAGACGGTCGGATGTGTATTATTATTTCGAGCACCCCATGTTCGCGCAGCTGCATTGTGGCACGAAAAGTCATAGCTATGAAGATCGCGCGCACAGAGGAACGCAATTGTCAGCGCTGTCCTGTGATTTATCACTAAAGTATCTTAGAATCTCAAAACTTATTATAGCATATTTTTCGATTTTTGAAGGAACTAGGCTATTTACAACCCCCAGCTTCACAAAAGCGTATCTTTTCACGTGTTATTAAGTCTTGCCACTTGCAAATGTAACCATTCAAATGACTTTAAAGCATTCAAACACAAGACGCGGAAAAGCTGAACTGAGTAGCTGGTTACTCGCGCTGTGCTCGGTGCGCAAGCAGAGAGAGAGCTGCGTCTGACAGACCGCAACGCTGAACCGAGCTCTCGTTTGCAAAGTTCTCCTTTAAGTTCCTCCTGCACCTCAACGAACAAAAACAAATCGCAGTTTAAACAAACAGAAAAGGATGTGTAAGAGCCCACTTCAGCACATTGGTGTTCTGGTGTTCAGGGCTCACGCAGAGAGAGGCGTCTCAAAACACTTGAATTTGCATGTTTTTGCTCTTGTACCGACAAATACATAAAAAATATGTGAAAATACCCGTCTTGGATAGTATGTTTCGAAAAAACTGTCAGTTATGTCTTAAGTGAAAGTAAACAGTTGAGAAAAAAATCGTATGTGTATTATATTGGATGCATTCATTGTCTCTTAAAGTGACCGCGCCTAATAGGGCTTGGGCGCCGCGTATATATATATATATATATATATATATATTTTTTTTTTAAATATATATATATATATATATATATATATATATATATATATATATATATATATATATATATTTTTTTTTTTTTTTTTTTTTTAATGGTAATATACTTCAGAGATATTTTACTCAAAATAATTTCAAGGGGTGCCAATAATTGTGGCCAACATGCATTGGAGAAAAACAATTATTTCATCATGAGATACATTTCCCCAATTTTAAATTGTTTTACTTTAATGATGCGTTAGAATTTTGTGATTTTTTTTTATGAAAGATCAAAAGGATAAACAATGCAGATTTATTTTCACAGCCCCCTTTGCTCATATTTACCAAGGATGCCAATAATAGTGGAGAGCACTGTGTATATATAGTATAGTCCCCTATTACAAAATACAGTAACACACTGAGCAGTGATAACTAGGAATAGTAGTTATGTACTAGCTATGGAATACCACCCCATGTACCAAAAGTAAAAAAAAAGAATTAAATAAATAAAAACACTCTGGTTTAGTTAGTATGGAAGTGCTACACAAGCATGACTTTAATACTTTGTATAAACACATTTGCAGCTGCTATCAGCCGGAATGCAGCTACAAGCCTGGAGTCTTTAGATAAAGCTTGAAAAAAAAAAAATTCTCAAGAGCTCAGTGTTTTTGAAGACCATGTAGCTTTTCTCTGAGGTCTCATCACAATCACTTGATACACAAAGGTATACAGGGCGGCGATTACAGGGTGCCTGGTTAAAGAATGAGTGATACTTCAATCAGACGACATGTTCACTCTTGTTTACTTCAGCAGGTTAGACTAGATGATGCAGGCCACTTGTCTACACACTTATCATGTTTTTTCGTGTGTGTGTGTGTGTGTGTGTGTGTGTGTTTGTGTGTGTGTGTGAGTACCTTTCCCGACATAATGGGGAGCAAATGTCCCCACAAGGATAGTAAGACTAGTATATTTTTTCCTTGATTTTTTTATTTAATCTAAAACGAATAAAAGATAAAAAAAAAAAAATCTAAGAAAGTTTTGTGTGAAGGGTAGGGATAGGATAAGGGGATAGAAAATACAGATTTCCCATAATGTAACTGGTTTATTGTACTCAAATTATGGGAGGGTGAGACAGAGGGGGGTCACTTCTTTTTGTTATATGATGTTCACTTAAAAATGTTTTGCCATGCCCCAATATTTCTACTTATTTTCTAAAATGCTATTTATGTATATAATTTATTTTTCTAAAATGCTATTTATGTATATAATTTATTGTTCATGTCTAAAATATGGAAATGTATCAGAAAAAAATATATTACATCTTGAAATTATATATTCAAATATTAAATTATGTATTATGATAATCTGAACTTTTTTTTTTCAATGTGTATCATGTTTAAATTATTTCCACAACAGTGTGTGTGTGTGTGTGTGTGTGTGCATACATTATTTAAGATGTTGTTGTATTTTTTTTATTAATTTTTTTTTTGTCAATTTAATATTTTTGTCATTTTTATAATTATTTTTAATTCATCTTTTTATCCATTTGTATTTCTGTTCTAGTTATTTTAGTTCATCACGTTAATGAAGGTGAGAACATGAGAAATGTTGCTTTGGCAATAGCTGAAAGAAAGTAAGTTTACATTATTTTGGTTAACTTTTTTATTTCAAGAAACAAATGTGTTGTTATGGTTTTAGTTAACTATAATAACTGGTTCAGAGGCTTAAAAAAATAATAATTCAATGGGTTTCAATGTTGGTTCCTCTAATGCCTGAAAACTACTCAAACCCCTGAAGCGTCTCAGCCTCTTACAAGTGCTCTGGGGAGTAAAACTCTATATTTCCTCTGGTATACAGTCATCCGAACAATTCGCTGTAGGTTGGTAAAATCTCATATCTAGTGTAGTTTTTTTATTTTATTTTTACTTCATCCTGTAAAAGGATGCTGAGAATGGGATTCTGCACGTAAATGCAGTCCTTGGAGGAGAAGGAATGGAAGCAATTACCTGTGTGGGAGTTCTTGGATGACTTTCGCTGGAGCCCCTGGCCGTTAAAAAAGCATCATCCCTCATGTGGGAAGCAGGTCATGATAAACTGCCCCCTTGTGGATCACTCATAAGGAAAGATGTTACGATTTTATTCACATATTAAAATTGTCAATCTGCTTTGCTTTGACACTCATTGACCTTATCGACCCAACACCAGTGCTGTGTAATCAGTCCTTCAGTGATCTACAGACAAAATCAATAGAGAAACATATTTCTGTAAGCACCAGAAGAGATGTCATCAGCAGCACTATTGCAAGGAACTGGCGTCCAAAATTTCCTTGAGTACAGACGGTAGCCCTCTTTCAGAAATGCAGAGTCAGCTCTGTTGACTGACCGGTACATTCTCCACATTCTCTACATCATTTGACAGTGAACAAAAAGTACAGTACAGTAAGATAATTTCCTATCTATATATAGTTTCAATCAAAAATATTCAACCCCCTTGACCTGTTAAACAAATTTTGTAGAGAATGTTTTATTTTTATATATATTGCACATTGTCTCTAAGTGCTTACAATCTTCTGTCACCTCTTGGCCCATTTTTCACTTGAAAAGCTTTCAGATACCTGATAATCATTGGTTGTCATGTTGCCGCTGCTGACTTCAAATTCCACCAACTATTGTCAATGAAATTTAAATCTGAAAACTAAACAGGGCTCTCTAGAGCATCAAAACTGATCCCTAAACCGGGCTTTTTTTTTTTCAAAAAAAGATGTTGATGTATATACTTTGGGATGGATTTCCTGCTGTAAAAGTACATTGAACATCAAGCTTCATTCTCTGCACTGAGGGCATCATAATTTTTGCCAGAATAGTCTGATACTTCAAAAAATCCATGATGTTCTTTATACATTAAAGATTTCCACTTACTGAAAAAGCAAAAAACCTTCATAACAAGACTAGTCCGCCTCCATGTTTGACAATGGGACCATGGTTTCCCTGCTCATGAACTTTGCCTTTTTGGACCAGACAAACCGCTGATCCATGGGTCCAAACAGTTACAGCTGGGTCAGATCACTTTTATGGCCTTTTATGGCCTATTATGCTCTTCTTGGTCAAAAGTGGCACTCAGCAAGGTGTTCAGACATGAAGGTAATACTTGTTCTGTGTTCTTCCTATACTCTGCATTGAAATGCTGTTTCCTTCTTTCATTAGCCCATCTTGTAAATCTTTGGCACTAAATCAAGTGCTTTTGTCAGTTGCTCAAACATTTAATTAAATTGCGTTTTTTTTTTTTTTTTTTTTTAATGCCCTCAAAGGTTTTTTGGTACACATTTTAAACTCTAGGAACCGTTAGTGTCATCTTGTAGCCACAGAATGTAGTATAATTCATAGTAGTCTAATTTATTAAAACAATTATTCTCTATAGGTTATGTAAGAGTTCTTTTGACTTGGACATATTTGCTGCTCAACTTCAGCACATGCATGGCTAAATTTATTTAGCTAGGTGTAATAGCTCAGGCTAATTAAGTTTTATTGTAGAGTTTCCAAATGCTTAATTGTGTTTTAAAGGGTTCATAAACTGCTTTTTTTATTTTTATTACATATAAACATAATTTGTACAAATAAAAATAACTGTATTACAAAAAACTCATATAACCCAAATATATTACTGTATATATTAACATTGATAATAATATTTTCTTGAGCAGCATATAAAAATGATTTCTGAAGGATCATGTAGTCCAGTCACACTGAAGATTGGATTAATGATGCTGAAAATTCAGCTTTGCATCATACATTAAATACCTACCATTCTTTCTTTTATAAAAGAGATGGTTCATGGCTTAACTAGATTCTGGCATTGGTTGTCATGTGTAGAATATTACACTATCAAGTCAATGTGACAACACATTCATTATTTGGTTTCTCTGGCAACCATTATTCCTTTACCAAACTGTAAGAAGTTATGAACTGTGTAATGAAAGCAATCATAAAACTGTGCACATGCGAACAATGTGTAAACCAAATTTAGATTAGTACCATCTTTGGTCAAGAGGAACAGATGGTGGGAACATCCTTTATGAGGCTGTTCTGCCTTCAGTTTTCCAGAGGCAGACCTCTGGTTTTGTGAGCATCATTTCTTCTGCACCAGTTGACACTTACCATTGGGGCTTCCTTAATTACTTAATAGTAGTGACAAATTTTAATGTACTCATGTTCCCTGCATTAGTTCTTGCATAGTTATCTATTAATTGTGACACAGGTGCAGCTACTGGCAGATAAGTCTAATTACTGTAATCATTTGTGGGTAACTTCAAGATATCCAAAGGAAGCAAACAACTTTTCACATTAGAGTTTGCCGGTATTTTGGTCATGATAACTTGCAGAAATTTGTCAACCTTTTCTCTATTGCGGTTAATTGAGATATAACTTTTCAGGAATTATCTGTTTTAGGCTTTCTCAGGGTTAGGTGCTTTTACATCCTTGTTAATCAGCTATCATTTCCTTCTGATATTAGGAATACATTATGGGTAGGGTTAGGTTTAGGGGTAGGGATTGGGTTAAGTCTATATTTTTGGAAAATAATGTTGATCCAGGATCATCACAAGATGATCTTATGTCTTACTTGGCAAAATCACGGCCACCATAAACAACATATGCTGTTCTGTGTCAACAGCCCCATAAACGGATACTCTGTTTATGTTGTTAACTCATTGATCTGAATGCAAATAATGTATCTGTGTACTCACTTTTGGAAATTTAATAGGAATAAAATTGTATTTTCACAGTGAAGACTATACTATACAGTGTTTGTTGTACATAACTGATACTGGTACTGGTGAAGAGCCTCTTAATTGTATCCATTGTGCTTATGTTATGTATCCAGTCAGCATGAAGCTCTCAAAGTGACAATAACCCAAACTGTCGTACACTTATGGCCATTTTACACCAAAGCCCTCATGTTGACATATGCATATAGCTATTTATTGCCAACCATTAACTGCAAAGGCTGTTGGCAGCCTACACAGCAAAACCCAACAAATGTGAAAGGCGCTCATCATTAAACCAAGATTTTGGTTGCAAGGTGCATTTTCTATGTTTTATCCTTGTAGACAAGGCCTTTCCTCCAGCTGGTTTGGTATGAGAAGCATCATTTGTCATAACGGCGCCTCTGTATTCAGTTTCTCCATGTGCTGTTCGGGTCCCTCCAGTGTAAAGACAGCAGTGTTAATATAATTACCCACAGGCCCCTCAGAAACAAGCTGTTATCCATTACATGCCAAATACTCTGGACACATTTTGGTGTGAGGATGACCACAGACTTTTGCAGGCTCTTTTGTTTTAGAGGTACAGATCACACTGACTCCCATAATGCTGATGCACAGGGTACAAAAACGTTCATTTATTAACTACAATCCAGTTTAAATGGAGCAGTTAACATTGTGTGCAGAATATATGGTGATGTAACCATACTGAATAATGTTACAGAGTAAAATGTTGATCCAGGAAGTGGTACTGTATATGTCTGTGAAAGCTTTGGAGATGTTGATGGAAGCGATTTATTGGATTTATGCTTTGATAATCTTATTGAATATTATCCAGATTTAGTTTTTAATAAACAAAAGTGTAAAAAAAAAACAGATTTTCTTACCTTTTTGCTCAAAATAATGCATTTGCATGAAACCTACCTATATTCAAGTGTTGATAAAAAAAAAAAAAAAAAAAAAAAAAATACCCATGGCTGAAGTGCCCTTGAGCAAGGCACTGAGCTCCCAGGGTGCTGGATATGGCTGCCCACTGCTCTGGGTGTGTGTTCACGGTGTGTTAACTTCTCACTGGTGTCTGTGTGTGCACTTGGATAGGTTAAATGCAGAGCACCAATTCCAAATATGGGTTACCATACTTGGCAAATGTCATGACTTTCACTTTCTTTTTCACAATTCAACATAAGTTGACATAGTAAAGATTTTTATAAAGAATATTTTCTTTTTTTATAGTCTCATTGTGATAAAAAGCAACATGGAACCACAGAATTTGATTCAAACATGACTGATGTTATATAGTTAATTTGGAGCAAAACATTATATTAATCTCATAAACTGTCACGTTTGACCCTGTGTTAAAGAGCAGGCTTTGTGGTATTTTAAAGTATCCTAATATTGTGTTGGAGTCCCCTACAAGAAGTTTAAATTAATCTTAGGTCAGAAAACATTGTAATTTTCTCAGAATATACATTTAATATTAGAGTCTTTTGCCAATGATTTCAAAATGATTAGTTCAGTTCAGAGCAAACCCATCCCTTCCATAAGCCTACTCTGCTCTGATTGGTCAGCTGGCCAAGCCTATTGTGATTGGCACAGAGAGGAGTCCTTGAGCCAGTTAGCGAGTGCTACCATTAAAAAAGCACCTTTACATAAAGCAATACTATAGTGCTACAATCCGTTCATATAATGACATAAAATACAAAAACACTTATGCAAACAAATTTATTCTTTATTTTTATTATTTATTCTAACACTTATTGCTAAATATTTCCTTGTTAGCTGAATACTATGAATGAAAATCAAAAGGCTAAAGAACACTTACACAATGATGAGTATCCAGCAGAGAAAACAGCCCATGAGTATTCTTAATTTGAATGGTTAAAAATCACATTGAAAGTGTAGTTTGGTATAATAACAAAGGTGGACTCCAGGCACATTTTCGATAGGACAAAAAAAAGAGCATTTTATTTCACATTTTAACCCATACCTAGGCTTGGGAATCCAAAATCTATTCCAATTCTGGAATAGGATGCTTAAAAAAAATGAAAATTTGATCCAAGATGTAGGTGACTTTGTTTCTTCAGTAGAACACAAAGATTTTTAACACCAACAGTTGCAGTCTGTCAGTCTTATAATGGAGGTGAATGGGAATCATGGCAAAAACATACAATAAAACAAAACAAAACATGTAAAGACACACAATGATCAGTCTGTGCTAGAAGCTGAACAGTATTTATATTGTTTCTTTACCTCTGTTTCAGGCAATGTCCGAACTGTTCGAACTGTCCTGAGCGCATCCTCCTTAGTGGGTTCTCAACAGCAGGCACGTGAGGCGTCTTCTTCTTCTTGCTTTACGGCGGATTACAGACTTGTAAGCGCATTAATGCCACCTATCTCTCAAATGGACCTCTGACATTCTATCTACAATCTCAATTAGGATATCAAATATTATTTATAATTTTATTTATAGGCCTTTATACCTTTTTATGTAAGCCTATAGTTTTATTCTGTTTTCTCCGTTCACAGATGAGCTGCTGGTGCATGCAATCTGTTGAATCCATCTTATCCTTGGATAAACGCTAACGCCGGTAAAAACTTGCATTGCCATTGTGACTTACTTTTGAT
Source organism: Carassius carassius (assembly GCF_963082965.1). Classification (NCBI taxonomy): domain Eukaryota; kingdom Metazoa; phylum Chordata; class Actinopteri; order Cypriniformes; family Cyprinidae; genus Carassius; species Carassius carassius. The sequence goes on along the minus strand of NC_081781.1, from coordinate 21,852,574 downwards.
GAGTTCACAACTGATAGGTTACTACTTGAATTTGTGACTGGTTGACAGCAAATTTTAAATATTAAATGGAACAATAAAATAACGTTATTACCGGTTAATGGCAATTTCAAATTCTGTTAGGGTTTTTGGTTCCTGTCAAAAATTTTTTTTTTTTCAGATTTTCTTTCCATTCCTTGAACCGGTTCAGAGCCCTGCTTTAAAGTAAAACTTTGATGTAATTTAAATTCTAAGTCTACCTACAAAACAGCCATGTAAGTGTTCTGTCATTTTTATTAAATTATAATACAAAGTCATTTATTTTATATTAACTTCAATTTACCTGCTAATTATCTGATCACATTTTTTACAATTTATTTAAATTATACAAACTACTTGTATATAAAACTTGAAGTGCACATTCACTACAGTCAAGTGTACTTCTTTTTCTCAATGGTATGTATATGCATAAGTGCAGTGTAATCAAGTGCACTTTCAGCATTTCAAAGAGCCAATTCTGATGTATTAGTGGATTCATGTACATTTACTGCATCACTGCATTACTGCATAACTACATCCAATTGTGGCCATGTGCTGCATTTTGCACAACCTAAAGAAGCTCTCAAAACTGACCCTCAATATTATACAATATGCAAATTGTGTTCAGCTCAGAATTTGTGTGTGTTGCATTTTTTGCGTTGTATGTTTTGCATTAAAGCAAAATATACAGCATGTGCAAATAAACAGTTCATTCTTAGTGAATTCCCCACAGGGTATTTAAAAAAAAATGCAATTCAAAATGTGTTTTTATTGAAGATCTGTCACATTATAAGGGCTAAAAAAAAATTCTAGTTGTTTGGGGATTCCATATGGCACACAGTGACTCATGCCAGTGATGCATGCTGTTGCTCTTCACTGCTGAACTATTTTGCATTAAATTGTAATGCTGCACTGTTTGACAGTGTTAATTCTAATCAGCATCTATATTCAACGTCTGTCTTACTGAAAGCTTGTGGCCCAGAGGACGCACATGTGCTATAGCAGCTGATTTTCCTTCAGGAGGAACCCATTATACTCTGTGACGTGTCAGTCCCAGTGGGACATTTACTGCTAAGTGAGAAATCCACTCAATGTCCCTGATGTGCTTAGCCTGGATATTAATTAGGATTTTATAATTTGATTGTGTTATTTTATGTTTCTTTCTTTATGTTAATTTAAATGCACTAAATTGTGATTTCATCATTACTATTTGTAATTAGAAATATATTTAAATAAATGACATGCAACTTTAAAAATGACATTAACATATATTTTAGTTTACCATAAATGCTTATCAGTACATTCGACAGCATGCTTTAATCATATTTCAGAGTCAAAAAAGTAATTGTGAAATTGCATGTAAAGACAAACCCATACCCATTAAATTTTAAATTCTATTTTGTTTGTTTCTTTTTTAAGTCATAGGTTGTTTTTTTGTGTTTTGTTTTTTCACTTTATATAGTTTTCATAAATTTTTATTTCAGTTCAAGATTTAGTTATTTTTGTTAATCAAAATAAACTAAATAAAATGAATGAAATAGAAATGTTGTCTCAGCAATCAGCTGAAATTTAATTTTTAAAAAATGTCAAATTTCATTGTTTTATGCTCTTATAGTATTTGGTATAATAACCAGTGGGTGGCCATCAGGGTCAGCAGGGCCTCCTCTGCTGGCCCTAGAAAAAATTAAATTGTGTGAAAAATGTTGTTATGATTATTATTATTATTTAGGTATCATTTTCATTTGTGTAATGTTAACGAAATGGCCTATTATTAGTTTCGCTGGGGTTAAACTGGAATGTCCTACATAAAAAAAAGCCTGCGGCCAGCACTACAGATAGTGCTTCCCTTTTGTTCAAAGACATCACATTTGATTTTTAATGAGCATTAGTGACAGAATCATCGGCCAATCAAATTTTGATGTTCAATGACAGCACGCCCTCTGGGCTGAGCGACATGCCCAGTGCTAGCCCAGCATTTAGTTGGGAATTACCAAGGTATGAAAGTGAAATTAAATGAAAAAAAATGACAGCCGCCATCACCGGCGCCTACACCGGATCTACTAAATTACTTTTTAATGCTTTTAATGCTGTGGGGCGCATCATCATTTTAAAGTGACGTGAATGTTCATAGTGACCTGTGTATTGGCGGATTACTTTTACTGATCTATGTAGGGAAATTTACTTTGCATTTAACCCACCCCAAAATAGCCTCCTGTTGTCATTGTTGCTGAGAGCCTGTGTGCGGCATATTATGTGAATTATATGCAAATGGCTGTGTTAGCTGTTACAGAGATGTGTAAGATAGATGTGTAAGGGTATGTAGTTTACAGTTGCTTTCTGAAGGCCCTGAGTGAAACCCCACAGCACGCTATACCCCCATAAAAGTGGCTGAAATGGGTGGATTTTGACATGCATAAAATTCGCGGGCAGATAATTAACTCCTTGCGGGCGGGTAGTAGCACGGATGAAAAATATGTGCAGTTTTTGTATGTCTAAATTACCATTACACATACGCAACAACGATATGACATTTGACCAGTGTTTGGAATAATGGCGTAATCTAACTAATTCCTTTCCTTCGTTACAACGCCGTTAACGTTACTGAACGTTAAATGCGGTGCGTTACTATGCATTGATTTAATATGCAATCCGAACGCACCCCTGGCTCACACAGCGAGTGAGCAGGTGGGTTAATAACGAGATAAGCAATTATGATTGGCTAAGGCAGAGTCATGTGTTTCAAGGTAGCCAATCAGAGCCAGTGTTTTTACACACACGCGCCAGCGGCGCCAAACACACACAGTCACACACACGCAACAGCTACACAGAGATTCGCAGCAGCAGCAGAAATGGCGAGTCAGGAGCAATCCGATGAAAAGTTGCCATTTTCAAGGTGGAGATATAAGCACTACTTCAAAATCATTGTAGTCAAAGGCAAGAACGTGCAAGTAATGTGTACATGTAATGTGTGACACACGCATCTACAAAGCTAGTGGCCAAAAACACTTTTCTTACAAAGAGTGCAGGATAAAACTCTTGCTGTCTGTTGACGTGCAATAAATCTCGAAAGTTGTGTACGAACACCTGTCTGTTCTACTTATTTCAACTTACTTGTGAAAACTGCTAAAAAAAAAACAAATTCTTTGACATATAGCAATTTTTTTTTTTTTTTTTTTTTTTTTTTTTTTTTTACAGTAACACAAATAGTTACTTTACCTGGTAAGGAGTTCCTTTTATTATAGAGTAATTCAGTTACTAACTCAGTTACTTTTTGGAACAAGTAGTGAGTAACTATAACTAATAATTACTTTTTTAAAGTAACATTCCCAACAGTGCATTTGACCCATCACGTCACCACAACTGCGACAGTGCGACTTGTTGATTCTTCTCGAGTGTTGCGAGTGAGAGAGACTTTTCCACAGCTGGACTTGTAATTCAAGAACGGACAACACAACTTAAACCTGGGACTGTGGAAGATATCCTTTTTCTGCACAGTAACCTTAAGGGAAAGTAAATGCATAGTTTGTGAGCGACAGGCTCAAGTTGTATTTTTTCTTTTCCTTTTTTTTTTCATTAATAGTTCTATTTGCATATAGTTATCAGGTTTCATAGCCTATTTAGGTGCCGATGGTAGGCTACTTGAATGGCGCAAAACAAAGCACACTTTCATTTCATTAGCACATTAATGACACTGTCGTGATGTTGAGAGAGGTGCAAGATAAACAAATTAAGCACTTTAATTGTAATGATTTTAGCATGTGTGATTTATGGCGGGCGCGGATCGGGTAACGGGCCAAATATTAACGGGTCTGGGTGGGTGCGGATTTAATTTTTATATTATCACGGGTGACGGGTCGGATCTGGTGCTGAACTTTGCGGGTACGGGCGGGCGAGGGTCTCCAAAAATGGACCCGTGCAGGACTCTAATCTAAGCACACATCATCACATCTAATACTGTTAATTTGTTTTGATACTTTAAAGAAAACTAATTAGAGAATAAAACAATACATTTGGAATGCCTTTTTAATATTTAATATGCTGAAATTTGCAATATATAGGTAAAATTAGCTTAGAGTCAGTGTGTAATCCATTTATGATTTGTATATGCAAGTTGTTATAAAGCTACAAAAGTTGTGATAGAGCTACAAACAGAGAGTGAGAAAAAAAAACGGTAATGTTTGTCAGTGGACATTAATCGATGAACATTTGGGTCTTCATTGAGCACAAAGGCTTGAACATTGAATATCCAGGGGTTTTCTGGGATTTGCAGATTACTTGACCCATGGTTATGCAATAGTTCATTTGGTTGGCCTCTACATATTGATTACTATTTTGCAGTTGAGGTTGAAGGAGGTGAGATGCTAAATGCAGTAAGTGCAGTAATCTCCCGAGAGTAGCTTGGCAGAGATAGGTCTCAGATGAGTGCTCAGGGTCTCCATTGTGCTCAATACAGTCAATAAACAGACCTACTGACTGCAGCTTCAGCTGATGCTGTGGAGATGTGAGATCTGCTTTAAAGGGGTAATGTGATACAATTTAAATTTTTCCTTTCTCTTTGGAGTGTTACAAGCTCTTGGTGCATAAAGAAGATCTGTAAATTTGCAAAGACTAAAGTCTCAAATCCAAAGAGATATTCTTTATGGAAGTTGACTCGACCACACCCCCCTAAAACAGCACGTTCTAACACGCCCCCATATCTCTACGTAACTATGTCGGAAGATTTACATAACGCAGACCAAATGTTAACACAACGAAAGAAGTCGTACCTTTTATTCTCTTTGTAGTATTGTTGTTGCTGCCCGTCATGTTGTATAGTCACTGTGAAAGCGAAACTACTTTGTTTGGCCTTTCAAAAGAGGACGCTATCCACTTCGTCATGCCTGGAGCTTATCCGGGCTGGTTGCTGAGGAAATACATCAACTTTGCACTGTCGATCACCGATTTGTTTGGCCTTCCAAGAGAGGACACAACTAGAAATCATCTTTATATCACATTTAAAATTGTTTTTATGTTTATGGCAAACTATCTGTGTTCAGTGTTTACAAATTAGACACTATCATTAGCATTTGTTGCCCAGCATTGCTAAAATGGAAAATAATATATATTTTTTTTAAATTATAAAGTACAATTAAGTTAAAACACTTACTATTGAAATTTAACTGTAATAAGTGCACTTATTTGTATTGGATGTCTACTTACAATTTACTTTAAATCTTAATAGTAGTTAAAAAACGAATGTACTTGCAGATAATAAAATATTAATGAAATAAAAGGCCACTTAATGTACTTGAAAGAGAGTTCACTTTCTTAACATTATCAAAAGTCTAGTTTGTAATACTGTCAAATTTACTTTAATTTACAGTAAATCTTTATTCTGTGTGTCTTTTGGCACATTTTTTAGAAGCACACTTATTATTGAAACATTACTACAAATTTATAATCACACATATATTTAAACACAAGTTTAATAATTACAAATGAAATTGAAGTATATTTCAGTTTACCATAAAAGTTTGTCAGTACATTCAACAGTACACTTTAGCCATATTTCAAAGACAATAGAATAATTATTATATTAATTAAATATTAAGAAATTAAATATAAGCTCTTACTGCTTTTTTAAGTACTTAAAAAAAGAAAAATCTCTATAGTTCCTAAACTATAGCCTAAATTATTATTATTATTATTATTATTATTATTATTATTATTATTATTATTATTATTTTAAATAACATACAACTAAGTGTCTAAAACATTATGTAGATTATACTGAAGTATATTTGTTTAAAGTTTATTGATTATGTAATAATTACTCAATTGGTAATTATTATTATTTATTTTTTTAATATGCTAAAGTGTATATGGGTCAAAGACGAAAAAGTGTTTAAGCATAAAAAAAGTGTAATACTGCTTTAAACTGTTGTAGTTTCCCCCCCAAAAAAATGCAAAAAATATTCTGTTTTATTTAATTGCAATTTTGTTTTTGTTTTTCTCAGCAAAAAATAAATATCATACATTTTCCCCTGATTTACAGAAGACACCCAGTAAAATGTCATTCAGTGTATATTTACAACAAAAATAAATTTATGACATATTAAAAGACTAATTACTTTCACCCCAAATACTAAGTTGTAATTTTACATTTTTAACATTTGCCACTATCCTAGGTTTTGCCCATTTGTCAGTAAGAATTTTTTACTAATTTAAAACACAATAAAATTTAGTATGCTCCATTATTCTTTTAGATATTTTAATATGTACACGTCAGAATAAGCATGCTGTTTGAATTTTTGCATAAATATTGTGTTACACTGAATGACAATGTAACATTATTTCAACCAAATTTTGACATTTTCTTCTCCAAAAACTTATTTGAAACCTTAAAAGTAGACATTTTACTTAGTACATTTAATGTGCTTTCTATGGACACAAAATCACTTTTGTACATTTCTTTTGATGCAGACATCTTAACGTCTTTGACCCATATATATATACTCACCTAAAGGATTATTAGGAACACCTGTTCAATTTCTCATTAATGCAATTATCTAATCAACCAATCACACGGCAGTTGCTTCAATGCATTTAGGGGTGTGGTCCTGGTCAAGACAATCTCTTGATCTCCAAACTGAATGTCAGAATGGATAAGAAAGGTGATTTAAGCAATTTTGAGCGTGGCATGGTTGTTGGTGCTAGACGGGCCGGTCTGAGTATTTCACAATCTGCTCAGTTACTGGGATTTTCACGCACTACCATTTCTAGGGTTTACAAAGGATGGTGTGAAAAGGGAAAAACATCCAGTATGCGGCAGTCCTGTGGGCGAAAATGCCTTGTTGATGTTAGAGGTCAGAGGAGAATGGCTGACTGATTCAAGCTGATAGAAGAGCAACTTTGACTAAAATAACCACTCGTTACAACCGAGGTATGCAGCAAAGCATTTGTGAAGCCACAACACGCACAACCTTGAGGCGGATGGGCTAAAACAGCAGAAGACCCCATCGGGTACCACTCATCTCCACTACAAATAGGAAAAAAAGGCTACAATTTGCACGAGCTCACCAAAATTGGACAGTTGAAGACTGGAAAAATGTTGCCTGGTCTGATGAGTCTCGATTTCTGTTGAGACATTCAGATGGTAGAGTCAGAATTTAGCATAAACAGAATGAGAACATGGATCCATCATGCCTTGTTACCACTGTGCAGGCTGGTGGTGGTGGTGTAATGGTGTGGGGATGTTTTCTTGGCACACTTTAGGCCCCTTAGTGCCAATTGGGCATCGTTTAAATGCCACGGCCTACCTGAGCATTGTTTCTGACCATGTCCATCCCTTTATGACCACCATGTACCCATTCTCTGATGGCTACTTCCAGCAGGATAATGCACCATGTCACAAAACTCGAATCATTTCAAATTGGTTTCTTGAACATGACAATGAGTTCACTGTACTAAAATGGCCCCTACAGTCACCAGATCTCAACTCAATAGAGCATCTTTGGGATGTGGTGGAACAGGAACTCCATGCCCTGGATGTGCATCCCACAAATCTCCATCAACTTCAAGATGCTATCCTATCAATATGGGCCAACATTTCTAAAGAATGCTTTCAGCACCTTGTTCCTAATATTATTGAAATTAAAAATTATTGATTAAAAATTAAAATTATTGTTCCTAATAATCCTTTAGGTGAGTGTATATATATATATATATATATATATATATATATATATATATATATATATATATATATATATATATATGCAGATAATCATCAGATATTTTTGGTTTTATAAGCTATTTGTCTTACAGTATATAATCAGCATACAAGACAATACAACCAAACCCAAAATGCACAGATACTTTAGTTTATCTTTTAGGTGGGGAAAAGGTGTATATATATATATATATATATATATATATATATATATATATATATATATATATATATATATATATATATATATATATATATATATGTGTGTGTGTGTGTGTGTGACTCATAAGTCACACCTAATATGAACAAATGTCATTGCATTGCATAATAAAGTCACACCTAATATGCACAAATGTCATTGCATTGCATAATAAAATATCAAACCAATTTATTTTAATTTATTTTAATTTATTTTTAATTTATTTTTTATTTCCTGTGGCTCATCCTGGCTGAAATGTGGAAAGCCGCGAAACTACACTTTCTTGACGCTCCCATTTCACAGGTTGGTCTCTTTGGCAACACCATTGAAGAAATTGACCAGCAGTTCTCCACTGTGAAGAAGCAAACGGAGGCCATCAAGCACATCCTGCCTCAGCGTGGGTCAGGTCTTGCTCCTGCACCACTGATTCAGCATCATTGCCGGGGACAGCCCCCCACGAGGACTGCTGAGGCCCTGCAACAGCCTGGGCCTTAAGTCAAGCCTTACCAACGGCCCACCACTCCAGGAAGGTGGCACCACCAGCTCGTCATCAGGGCACCAGCAACCCTTGCAAGGCTTCAAAGTGTTCCTGAGACAGGCGACCCAAGGAGGAAGGACCATCTGCCCAGCCTGGATCCACTTCCGATGGGGGGACGGGAGGTGGATTCAGCTACACCACGGCTGCCTGCCACCTGGCAGAAAGCCACCACCTGGTCAATAAAAGAGCAATTTCCTTTTTCTCTTGGTCACACACACAGTGTTTTTGGCCCTCCCATGTGCAAAGGCCAAATGCTGAAACCATGCATCAGAATCTGTTTGGACACAGACATTCTGTCTACTCAAGTGCAAAGTGTCTATTACTCAGCCAACATGATGCATGCTGGCAAACTCATGTTCCCTCATCTGTCAGTGGCACATGTGACAGACTCTGCGGACAAGGCACAGTGTGTTTTACAGGATGTTTCACCTCTTACCATAGCACCTTCCAAGCCACTCAGCCACAGGAATCCTGACCAAGGTACATAGAACAAGGTTCCTTTGAGACCGTTGGCAGGGTATCTGGATGCAATTCAGTTCACCAGCTACCCACCCAGGTTCAGGGGCATTCTGTTTACCTCAGTACAAGGCAAAATGTGGCTTTGATTCTGGCGGAAGTTTCAACCCTTCTCGAGAAGGGTGCAGTGGAGCCTGTTCCCCTGGCCAAAATGAGGAAGGGGTTTTACAGTCTTACTTCATTTTACCCTAAAAGGGCGTAATTCTGGATTTGAGAACTTTGAACCGAGCCTTTCACAAGTTTCCATTGAGAGTCTTAACCCTCAAGCACAAATTAACGTGTCAGAGATCAGGATTGGTTTGTGGCAATAGGCCTGAAGAATGCATACTTTCATGTCTTAATCCTACAAAGGCACAGGTCTTTTCTTCAGTTTGCCTTCTAGGGATGGGCATATTAGCACAACATTCTTCCATTCGGTCTGTCCCAGACACTGTGGAAAGTCAGGGAAGACAGAGAACAGCTTCTGCTTGTGGCCCCTTATTGGCCCAACGGGAATTGTTTCTCTGAGCTCGTGCTCAGGGCATCAGTTACTCCCTGGAAAATTCCCCTGAGGAAGGACCTTGACATTTTGGCATCTGCTCCCAGATCTCTGTAACCTTCATGTTTGGTCCCTGGACGCGACCAGGAGGAACTCGGAGACCTTTCACCAGCAGAGGTGAATACCATTAAGTACTCCAAAGCCCCCTCAATGAGACAGCTGTACGACCTGAAGTGGCACGTTTTCATGAATAGGTGTTCTTTCCAGGGGTGGGGCCCTCTGAGATGTTCCATTGGATCTGTGCTCTCCTCCCTTCTACAGAGAGATCAGTTTGAGCCCCTTTAGTCATTTGAGTCCAGAGCATGTGAAGAGGGTGGGGGATCTCCAAGCCCTCTTGTTTAAGAAATCATGCCTGGAGTTTGGGCCGGCAGACTCTCACGTCATTCTGAGACCTTGGCCTGGATATGTGCCCAAGATTCCCACCACTCCTTCCAGGGAACAGGTGGTAACATTGGAAGCTATCCCCTTCCAAGAAGGGGACTCCAACCTGTCTCTGTTGTGCCCAGTGTGCTCCATGCACATACCTAGATCACAGCAGAAGGACAGCAGAAGGGGAGTGCTGTCTCCAGACAAAGGATCTCCAACTCGATTGTGGATGTGTGTATTGCCCCTGAGGCTCAGTGTTCCCCTAGACAGACATTCTAGCAATAGGTTCTGGGTCTTGGTAGATCTCTCCTTATGTTGAGCCTACCTCAGTACCTTCCCTATGTGGTACTTTTTGTCTAATTCCATAGGTGGATCTTCACATGTCACCTGCAATTCGGCAGTTGTGGCATTTAGTATAGGTACCCCTAGTGGTGTATACTCGACACAACATCGGAGTGAATGACAGAAAGTGAATGTCTTGTTTATGTATGGTAAAAAAGGCACAATGTGTCCGTTCCCTCCATCAGGGAATGAGGGTTACCATACCCTACGTAACTGAGACAATTTAGTGTTTTCTGAAAATGTTAACCATGCCTTCATGTCTCATAGGACACACTCATTTTGACCTGTATTAAAGAGGTTAAATCTGATTGGCTGTAGCTAGCAAGCTTTGAGGCTATATTTTTTATATATTTATAATATTTATATTTATGTGCCCAAAAAAATGATTTTGAGTTAAGATCATGTTAATAATTTAGAGGACTTAGAAATCAGTATGCTTTATTGTGTTAATGAGCAGAGCCAGACCCTGTTCCAAACTTACTTATCGAAAGTGAAGAAAATATAGTACAAAAAAAAGACCAGAATGAGATTGTTTATTATCTTGCCAAAGCCCCAAATCATATAATTCATTTTAATTTATTCACTTTAATCATATTCCACCGGCCTAAATAGCCTACTTAACATCACGATATAAAGACCTGAATTCTGATGCATTGTTTTTTACCCTCAGGCCTGACCAGAAGGATCAATAATCTGCAATGAAACATTCATTAAGAGCTTCCTCGCTTCAGCATCACACTAAACAGTTTAGTTGTATTTTCGGGCATCTGGCACAACCTGTTGGGCATAAATACCATATGAAGTTGACTGATTTTTGGTTTAGAACACCCGTTGCTCTATGCTAATCATAATTTATTGATCTACCAGGCAATCTCATTATCTAATCATTCTAATGGCCCCTCCAGCCATAAGCAGCTGGCCATGCAAAGATGAAACTGACACTTTCTTTCATTGGACAAATTAATAAGGCCTGTCAAACTCTACACATAACATTTTGGTGATTGTAGTTTTCAGAGTTTCTTAACAATTTTACTGTTTGTCATTTAATAATGCAAAGCATACAAACTTGAATTGGTTTGCTAATAATAGTTCAGTTTGCTAAAGGTTTTCCAAGATGAAAAAAAGTTAGTTTCTTCATGGGAACTGATTTGGAGAACATTATACCACTTGCTATCCAGTGGATCCTCTGCAGTGAATGGGTGTCATCAAAATGAGAGTCCCAACAGATAAAACAGAGAGTCCCAGCTGATAAAAAACATCACAACAATCCACAAGTAATCCACACAACCCCAGTCCTTCAATTAACATCTTCTGAAGCAAAAAGCTGTATATTGTTTAAAAATAAAAATAAAAAATACAAATCCATTATTATGACATTTTACCTTTTAACCATCGTCTACAGTCCATAATAATGCTTCCTCTAGTAAAAAAATAATAATAAATCCATCTTCTATTGTCTCCTCTCACACCAAAATCCACCAACACTTTTTTAGAACTCTATTGGACATTCTTGATCTGAACATAATTCTCTCCTGATTCAGACAAGATTACTTTTTCACTAGAAAGCCTGAGAGAATGATACAGAAGTTGTATTTTAACTGTGTTTTTGTCTTGATTGATTTGTTTCTTATAAAGCTGCATTTCACTTTACAAAACATTACTTGATTGACTGGAGTGGTGTGGATTACTTGTGGATTATTGTGATTTTTTTGTTTTTTTATCAGCTGTTTGAACTCTCATTCTGACGGCACCCATTCACTGGAGACCCATCGATTAGCAAATTTATCTTCTGATGAAGAAGCAAACTCTTCTACACCTTGAGTGGACTGAGAGTGAGTAACATTTTCAGTAGATTTTAATTTTTGAGTGAACGATTTATTTGAGAAATTGTTCTTTGCTTATTTTGACTTATTCTGTAAATCAGATTCTAGATTCAGGCGTTTTCATAGTTGTTTCAAGATGTGTTTAATGTCATTTTGGCTTGATTCTATCTGTTACTATACTGTATCTAATCGATGTACAACTTAATCTGTGATGAGCATTCATTCTCATGATATATAATATTTTCATTTCCCAGTGTTTTGAAGATTGAACAATTGCGGTCTAAAGATTCTCAGTCATATAGGACACCTCTTAGATGCAGGTCTTAGAGCATTTGATTTCCATTTATTTCAGATGTTGTGCAATTTATCCAAGTGGCTCCATCAGCTCTAGAATGGTGCAAATTCCAGGGCATTTAACCTCATTGCGCAACTTGTTATCATAAGACTGTGGGAGTCACCACCCATGGCCTTCTACACCTCCTCTCAGACACTTGCAGTGACACCTATCAACAGTGCTCCTGCAGCTTTGTCTCAATTTACTCAAAAATTGCTACTCACATCATCAGGGAGGCAACTCCCACAGAGATTTGCAACTGTTATGACATCGGGGGTGTGATGAAGTTAAATGATGGTAAATCTCCATCACCCCACAACCAGTGATGGTTGTAGGAAGAAAATTAATTGATTTCTGGTTAAAGAACATAGTGTTCTCTAGTACTTTCTGAAGAACAGTTTCATATTATAAATAAAATAATATAGATATAAAACAATGAACACACTAACTATTTGTCCCCCCAATGCTCTTATTGAACAGTCACAAAATCGTTGACTTGCGGCTACACAAGTCAATACAAACTTCATGTTTCCCACAGGCATGAATATATCGGATAAAAAAAGTTTGTTTGTTCACAAAATTAGTTTGCTCCTCTGACAACAGAAATATGTAATGGTGTTTTATGAAATTTTTAAAAAGAAAGTGTCTAAGAATGTCTAAGAGCCATAGATCACTGACAAGCTACGCATTATCGCCTTCATTATTGCAGGTGATTCGATCAAATTGTCAGTGAAATACGGCTCTGTGTTTAAATTCCACTCAATCTGAAACAGATGATAGAGATTTACTACTAATCACAGAACCAGCTCTACTGACGAGAGGCGCTTGACAATCAAATGTGATTACAGCCCTAATCCAAGTAGCATCTGCAAACATAATGCTAGACCTGCTTTCACTTTATATATATATATCAGCTGCCTCCTCCCTGATTGTCACCGGCACCCCATCCTAAATCGCCGCCCTTCACCAGGCTCCCGACTGCAGTGGGTGTGTGAGAGGAGGGGCACTGGACGAGTCAGGGCTGGCGGCGTGTGATGGAGCACACCTGAAGGAAATGGAGCCTCATCACCGCCGCTGTTTAAAAGCCCAACGCGGCTCTCCTCGAGAGACCGGTCTCTTCCCCGTGCATGCACACTGGTGTCCTCGTGGGTCCAGGAAGGGTGCGTTGAGGGACTCCCGCGCCACCAGAGACGTGAGCTGCCGGACCCGCGATCCGGATGGGAACCGCACCCGTTTAAAAGGCCGTCGGGCCAGGATTCTGGGCCGTCCATCCCCTGCCAGCGCCACGGCCAACGAGAGTGATGCGGCCGCTAGAGGAAGCCGCCGCCCCTCGCACCCCGGACCGAAGAGGGGAGCGCGTGTGGCTGCCGGACTCCGCCCCTTACCTGGACCCTTCCTCCATGAACACTGCCCGACCCACACGAACCCCGCAACACGACGAGGACACCAGATTGCCTGTTTATTTTGGACACTCTACCCCTTTGGCCACCTTTATCCCCTGTTTTATGTGATTTTCTGTTAATAAAAGCCTCTCCGAGACCTGACGCCACACCCACTGTGTCTGTCTTGTGCTCCTCCCGCAGCAGTGGTGGAGAATGCGGGCAAAACAGTGAAGAATTACTGACAAGGTCACCGCCCCAACTCCTAATTTTTTTCCCTCTTTCCCTGTTTGTGTCACCAGCACTACGGAAGGCGGCGCGCGCGTCCCCGCGATGGAGGACCTCTTACAACGCCTCGCTGAAGTGAACATCCGCCAGCAGCAAATAGCGGAACACCTCGCCACTCACCTGGGCAGGACGGAGGATTAACTAGCCGCCGTCCGGGCCACCGCAGCCCAGCGCGTTCCGCTACCTGAGCCTCGGGCACAAGCCACCCGCCTGTTACCAAAAATGACAGCCGATGACGATGTGGAGGCCTTCCTTCAGGTCTTTGAGAACATGCCGTCGGCATGAGGAACCCAAGTAACGTCCGGGAACTGGTGGAGGCGATCGAGCTGGCGGATGCTGTCCATCACAGCGGGGCAGGGGACCTGCTGCTGCCCTTCCTCAGGAGGGTGGTCCAGGAGCGACGCCCGCTCGAGGGCACCGCGCGACCGGTCAGCAGGCCCACGGTTTCCCCACCGTGAGATGAACCCATGCCTAGCGCAGACCCACCATTGCCTCCGCGAGCCTGGCTGGCAGGCTGCATCGTCCACCAGCGAGTACCAGCGGGAGCCAGAGAACCTTCCAGCTGATTACCTGTGTGCATGGAGACACTCGCCAAGTACCGGCCCGTGAGATGGTCATTTCGTCCCCCCAAGGCACCTGGCCAGTGGAGGTAGGCCTGGTGAAGGAACTGCCGGTGGCCGTACTGCTTGGAAGGGATTGGCCTGGCTTCAACAAGCTGCTTACCGCCTCTACTCAGCCTGCCAGCCCCAAGAGGAACCGTCGAAGGCCGAGGCGGCCGACTCAAGCACTGTTGGAGTCAGGTGCGAGTCGTGGATGGAGAGGGCGTCCCCCCCTGGCCCCACCCTCTCCCACATTTTGTCGTAGAGAATGGCCTGCTGTATTGTGTCGCCCAGCGGAGGGGGGAGGAGAAAAAGTTGCTAGTTGTGCCTCGAGCCAAGACCGAGACCATCCTGAAACTGGCACATTCCCACCCCATGGCAGGGCACCTCGCAGCAGCGAACACCACCCAACGCATCTACGACCGCTCCCACTGGCCGGGCCTGGAGGCCGAAGTAAAGCGGTTCTGCCAAGCCTTGCCGACCTGTCAGGCCACGTCGCCCAGGACTCCTCCCCCTAGCCCACTCATCCCGCTGCCTATCATCGAGGTGCCCTTCGAGCGGATTGGAATGGACATAGTGGGGCCATTGCCCAAGTCTGCCCGAGGGCATGAGCACATCCTGGTCATCGTCGACTATGACACCCGGTACCCAGAAGCAGTCCCCCTGCGTAAGGCCACCGCGAAGTCCATCGCCCAGGAGCTGTTTCTGCTGGCCAGCCGAGTCGGCCTCCCCTTGGAGATCCTGACTGACCAGGGAACCCCCTTCATGTCCCGGCTAATGGCGGACCTCTGCAGGCTGCTGCGGGTGAAGCAGTTGAGGACCACAGTCTATCACCCCCTGACAGATGGGCTCGTAGAGAGATTTAACCAAACCCTCAAGCAGATGCTCAGACGCGTGGCGGCAGAGGACAAGCGGGATTGGGACCTCATGATCTACTACATGCTCTTTGGGATCCGCGAAGTTCCTCAGGCCTCAACTGGCTTCACCCCCTTCGAGCTCCTGTTTGGCCGTCAACCTCTGGGCCTCTTGGACATGGCCCGGGAAGCCTGGGAGCAGCAGCCTGCCCCTCATCGTACCATCATCGAGCACGTCCAACAAATGAGGGAACGGATCGACCGAGTGATGCCGTTAGTCCAGGAACACCTCACCAGGGCCCAGCAATCGCAGCAACGTCACTACAACCGGGCAGCCCAACCACATGAGTTCCAACCGGGAGACCGTGTCATGGTCCCATGTTGGACTCCGTCGGCGGAAGAGGCCTTCGCACAGGTCAAAGCGGCACTCACGTCCTCGCCTGTACTCCGCGCCCCGGACTTTAGCTGCCACTTCCTGCTGCAGACGGATGCCTCTGACACGGGACTGGAAACGGTCCTCTCCCAAATTCAGGAAGGTGAGGAGCATCCGGTCATTTACATCAGCAGGAAGCTGTCCCCAGCTGAGAGGAAGTAGGCCGCCGTGGAAAGGGAAACCCTGGTCATCAGGTGGGCAGTCCTTGAGCTCCGATACTACCTCCTGGGCCGCAAGTTCACCCTGGTAACCGACCACGCGCCCCTACAGTGGATGGCCCGTGCCAAGGACTCGCTGGTTCCTAGCGCTCCAGGACTTCCACTTTGAAGTTCGCCATCGAGCCGGAGCCGCCAACGTGAACGCCGATGGCCTCTCTCGAATCTGGACAGCTTACGCAGGTCTGTCAGGGGTCTCCCCCCCCCCTGCCCTAACTTCACCCCTACTCTCTACATATGTTCACAGTACCAGAACGACGCTTAGGGGGGGGGGGGGGAATGTGACGAGCGTTCCCGGAGGAATCAGCGTCGCCCTGGCAACCAACAGAAAGCACCTGCACGTCCTCATCACCGGCTGATCGGTCAAAGCTGCTCCCCATCAGCCTGCACACTCTTAAGCAGCACACGCTGCACTCAGACGAGGTTCTCGAACCGAATGCAATGCTGGTCTAATCCCTCTCTCATTTCTTCGCAGAAAGCAGCGAGTGACCAACAGCCCACTCACTTTGGAGCATGTCAGGACACCCACTTTCACCTTGATTGGTACCGAAGAGCACGGAGAGCACACGGGAAGCACCAGCCACCAGAAAGCGGATCAGCTCACTTCACCAGGCACCCTACACTTATAAATAAATCCACCCTCCGGGGCACTTAATTCACGCACCCCTTGTCGAGTGATTCTTCACCCCGTGACAGGTGGTGGTGAATGCGGGTAAGGCGGAGCCTAGACAGCGCAGTTGGGAAACATCTGGTGACGTCACTCCCTCTCGCTTGCAAACGTTCGTGAGAACCCGGACTGGGACTGAGGAAAACCGGGGACAGCCTCCCAGCCACAAAAGGGGTAAGTGACTTCTCTGTTATTGTCATTTTACCCTGTGGTTGGTTTTGGCTGTCACTAAAACCCGGTTTCTCTGTCCCTGTTCCAGTGCGCTGCGAGAGGGAGGACTGTCCGGAGAGGAATCCCCGCCCACTCAGACCATTTGGAGTCTGGTTGAGGATGGTAGTACTCCCGTGTGCGGCTCCCTGATGACGGGGATGTCACTTGGGAGGGGGAATGTGACGAGTCAGCTGCCTCCTCCCTGATTGTCACCGGCACTCCGTCCTAAATCGCCGCCCTTCACCAGGCTCCTAACTGGAGTGGGTGTGTGAGAGGAGGGGCGCTGGACGAGTCAGGGCTGGCAGCGTGTGATGGGGCACACCTGAAGAAAATGGAGCCTCATCACCACCGCTGTTTAAAAGCCCAACGCGCCTCTCCTCGAGAGACCGGTCTCTTCCCCGTGCATGCACACTGGTGTCCTCGTGGGTCCAGGAAGGGTGCGTTGAGGGACTCCCGCGCCACCAGAGACGTGAGCTGCCGGACCCGCGATCCGGATGGGAACCGCACCCGTTTACACGGCCGTCGGGCCAGGATGCCGGGCTGTCCATCCCCTGCCAGAGCCGCGGCCAACGAGAGTGATGCGGCCGCTAGAGGAAGCCGCCGCCCCTCGCGCCCTGGATCGAAGAGGGGAGCGTGTGCGGCCGCCGGACTCCGCCCCTTACCTAGACCCTTCCTCCATGAACACTGCCCGACCCACACGAACCTCGCAGCACGACGAGGACACCAGATTCCCTGTTTATTTTGGACACTCTTCCCCTTTGGCCACCTTTATCCCCTGTTTTATTTGATTTTCTGTTAATAGAAGCCTCTCCGAGGCCTGACGTCACGCCCACTGTGTCTGTCTTGTGCTCCTCCCGCCACAATATATATATATATATATATAATTTTTTTTTTTTTTTTTTTTTTTCTGAATATTTTAGCAGTTATTATGTGTGTCTTGAATTTCTGTTGAATTAATCTGCGTTATCAATCATTTGTGAATTCACCATTTCAGTTGATTCTTTCTTTTCAGTGAACTGGCCAAACAGGTTTGCAAAATGGTTTGAATCGATTCATGTTTTTGGAATGCTCTCTCACTAAATCATCTGAAGCAGTTTCTCAGGCAGTAAAACAGGCAGTTTTGAGATAACAAGAACTAACAGTGCTGGATGAAGTGAATATCACATGCAAACAACTGAAACAAAAGGCTACTTTTTGGAGTGTTATTTTGAGAAAATTCACCTACGGCTGTGTCATGTAAATAAGCGGTCATTTAGTTACATGCGAGACGGGTTCAAGCTAATTAAAACTTTTCAGTGTTGTTTTTTGTTAGCTAAGTAAATAACCTTTGTCCATACCCTAAGAAATTCTACAGTGGGAAACTTAACAACCTGAAGACTTAATGTTAATGAAAAATGTAATATCCATTTTTATTTTTTTATTTTTTTTTTTTTTACTTATTTATAGCACAGGAAATTAACAGGAGTAAAAGAGGGTAATGTGTTGACATAATGATTTTCATCACCCACATAAGAGCACCACAGTTCAGCGTGTTAGACTGTTAGGCAGCACGGTTACTTTTTTTAGCTTTCTTTTCCAAGAAATGTAACTTCTTTGTCCTGTGTATAAAGCCAAGTCAATGTTGACTCCATATTACATTTGAGACATTAAGTATTTGAGAGATAGAAGTATAGTCAATACAAAATGTCATACTGTTGTGTACAGTACTTGGGGGTTGATTGTTCAGCTGACATTGAAACATTGAGATCAATCTTTCCACAATTTCCTAAGAACAAAAAGCATGCATTCTGAAAATTACACATCAACTTGGATAGTATGACATATTGAACAAACTATTGGTTCTTCACAGTATAATTTGCTTTCACGTCAAATTAAATATGCCATCTACTCTGGCTAATGACAGCCTATTTATTTGCAAATGATTTGGTTATAAGTGTATCTGGTTGCATAAGCAAAAAAACAAGACGATCAATAAAAAAAAGGCTATCTGTGTGGTATGTTGTCTACACACTCAGTAGTTGTTAGTAGCAGAATATTGATTGTAAAGGGATGATAATGTGGTAGTTAACACAGTGAAAATCTAGCAGCATCACAACCATCTTATATGGCTAGGTTATATCTATTTTTTTACAGGTGGGAAGTGCATTTATAGTGAGCAATGTTTTAATTCCTTTAGTTTACTTGTTTTCCCAGATTAATTAGTGAGCCAACCATTTGGGAAATTAAGGATAAATCTGCTGTTCACATTAGTCTTCAGTTAATGACATGATTCCTAACTTCATTGCTCTGACGTTATGAAAATAAACAAGGTCCCCGAGGTTGGAAAATCCATCAGTCTGAGCTCTTGACTGATGTAATAATTTCATAAAGCACAATTATGTCTGGGATGGAGTGTAGGATTGGAGTCTGGGGAAATAAAGCCTCCTTAACAAACATTTCTATGAGGATGAGAGACTTATGAGATGAATTCATCACTCTTGCACAGACCTTGACAGACAGACTGAGACATTTCTGTCAGAGTGAAAGAGGTAAGCCCACACAGCCAAAGGTGATTCGAAATTAGATGAAGTCAGTGATTGACTAGCAGGAACAATTCAAAACACCAAGGTCCTATTTGACTCTATGTGACAATGCTGGGATGATGAATAGAGCGGAACAAGGCTGTGATAAACTAAATCACGTAGGCAGAGGTACAGTTCTGTCCCTGAACACAAGGACAAGACCTCTGGGCCATAATGTAATTGGCTTATGCTTGTTCATTGTTTGCGACAGATAGCTGATATAGGCTGTGTTAGAGCAGGGATATATTTCTCACACTGTGTAAAAAAAAGATAGAATGAAAATGTCTTGTTGATGCCAGAGGTCAGAGGAGATTTGGTTCAAGCTGATAGAAAGGCAATAGTAACTCAAACAACAACTTGTTACAAGAAGAGCATCTCTGACTGCACAAGACATCTAACCTCGAAGCAGAAGTGCTAAAACAGCAGAAGACCACACTGGGTTCCTTTTTTAAAACAGGAAACTCAGTCTGGGAAGGGTTACAAAGCTATTTCATAGACTCTTAAACTCCAAAGAACCAAAGTGAGAGCCATTATCTCTCTCTAAAAAAAAAAAAAACTCAATAGCAAGCCCAGAAGTGGCTGAAATTCCAAATAGAGCATAGCGACGACACATTTAAGAAGTCACAAATGACCAAAGGACAACATTGAAGGAACTGCAAGCCTCTATTTCATCTATAAGGTTCACTGTTAATGACTTCACTTTCTGAAAGAAAAATGGCATCCATAGAAGAGTAGCAGAGCAAAAACCCCTGCTAACCTTAAGAACATTGAGCCTGGCTGAATTTTGACTAAACACACCTTGATGATTTTCAAAGATTTAAGGGAAATCTTTGGTGGTCAGAAGAGTCAAAAGGGGAACTGTGTGGAAGACAGGGGTCTTGTTACATCTGACAGAAACCTAATACACAATTCCACAAAAAGAACATCAAGCCTGTGATAGGGTTTGTGCCAATAGGCTTGTGTTTCTCAACAGGCTTAGAAGTGAGGAGTTGGGGTGCAGGAGGGATGCTGAAAAACTGGTATAGGACAGGAGGTAGGAAGGCTGGATATGTCTGATCTGATCGTGCTCCTCCCGAACTTTGTTAATAAAACCCCGTTTGTCAACTTGGTAGCGCAAGCGCATTGAATGCATCAGAAATAGAACGCGGCATTCTGTTATTGTAGCGCTTGCGCTCAGTTACTGAATGACTAACTGATTATAATGGGATCTATGTGCTTTAATGTAATGTGTCACATTGTTCGCAGCCAGTGTTGTAGTGTTAGCTGCTAGTTTACACCAATACTCCCACTTCTAAACTAGAAGGTGTATCATTTCCTTGACAACAACTTTTTAGTTCAGTGATTGCTTTACTGATTACTTTCTGTAGCACAGCTGCAGAACTTACCATCCAACAATAGCAAGCATTTAGACATGAGCATTTAGCATTTAGGCATGAGATGCCTTTTATTTTATTTTATTAGAAAAAATTAATATGATAGCTTTTTGTTTGCTGATTGGCTACGGGTTGGATTTTGAGTTTATACAAAGCTCACAAATATAGCCTACTTTATATCCACGTATCTTTTTTTCCTCCTTGGGAAACTAATGATAATGATATTTCAAATCCAGTCAAATCAAATATGTGATGTTTTTCTTTTGGCATTCAATGACAATATATATATATATATATATATATATATATATATATATATATATAGTACAGACCAAAAGTTTGGACACACCTTCTCATTCAAAGAGTTTTCTTTATTTTCATGACTATGAAAATTGTAGATTCACACTGAAGGCATCAAAACTATGAATTAACACATGTGGAATTATATATGGAATTATATACATAACAAAAAAGTGTGAAACAACTGAAAATATGTCATATTCTAGGTACTTCAAAGTAGCCACCTTTTGCTTTGATTACTGCTTTGCACACTCTTGGCATTCTCTTGATGAGCTTCAAGAGGTAGTCACCTGAAATGGTCTTCCAACAGTCATGAAGGAGTTCCCCGAGAGATGCTTAGCACTTGTTGGCCCTTTTGCCTTCTGTCTGTGGTCCAGCTCACCCCTAAACCATCTCGATTGGGTTCAGGTCCGGTGACTGTGGAGGCCAGGTCATCTGGCGCAGCACCCCATCACTCTCCTTCTTGGTCAAATAGCCCTTGATGCCTTCAGTGTGACTCTACAATTTTCATAGTCATGAAAAAAAAAGAAAACTCTTTGAATGAGAAGGTGTGTCCAAACTTTTGGTCTGTACTATATATATATATATATATATATATATATATATATATATATATATATATATATATATATATATATATATATATATATAATTATGTGTGGGCTCTTTTATTTTGTTATTGAGTGTATGCTCGCTGATAAACAACTCATCATAAACAAAGTGTACAAGCAATGTAAGTATAAGAGATTTATTTATCGTACAATGTAGAAAGCTTTACTGATTGTAACGGAAGTGCATAAACTCACACTAGACTGAAGTTTGTGATGTTCTTTTAAAATAATAATAATAATAAAAAAATAATAAATTATTTAAAAAATTATAATAAAAAATAAAATGTTAATACTATTTTATATATTTAGTTAACAAATTACACTAACATTAGGCTGCTCTTAGCATTAACCTGGAGTAGGTCAGTCTCCAGCTATGAAATAAAGTAAATAATGAAATAAATGAGCATAATATAATAATAGTATATGCGATCTCACAGGCTGACAATAGGAATATATGACTATGAAGCATATTGCCCAACACGAGTACAATCAAGCAAGGTGGTGGCATTGTGCTGGTTAGGGGATGCTGCACTGCTTCAGGACCTTGGGAACTTGCAGTAATTGAGGGAAAAATGAATTAGCTCTCTACCAGAAAATCCTGAAGAAGAATGTCTGGTCTTCAGTCTGTAATGTTGGGTTCACCCTGCACAATTTTAATCCTGATTTTCATTCACTGACAGTTTTGTGGCAATCGTAGACAAATGCCTGAAATTCATGTGAGTGACAATTGCGTAGTGTGTTTTATAAAAGACACAATGTGAGAGAAGTGCCAAAGCATTGCCAATGCCCATGAGATTTTTTTGAAGATTAGTTCACTTCCAGCTTTTCGAGGGATAGGAAGTCACCGCTTTTCCATAGATGCAGAACAACTCTATTAAAGTACACCATATTGTATCATTCTGCCACATCCCTCACAGCCTCAATCACAGAACTAGCCTGCAAGCTGGGGAATTGCGCCAAACAAAGTGCATTCATCACTAATTACCTGATTTACATAATTCCATTAGTAGATCAGGTGCTTAAACAATGGAGACAGATGTGCATTCAAACAAACAATGATATTAGCTGGCACAATTCATTCTTTGTGAATTTCCTATTCAGGGTAGAGTATGGTGAACCTGGGTAAATTTGATATAAAATGAATGGTAGAACTGTGATTTTTATTAGATGGCACTTTGAAATTGCCTTAGCTAACCTGAACAAAACCTTTGACATCAAACATTCATGAGTTAATTTAATTAAGCAGGTATGGATATGTTTCTCACTGTTGGGAAATGTTTACATGAAAGGTAGCTGTAGCATTATCTTGTTAGAAGACCACAAAAAGGCTTTTCATCAAAGGGAAGAAATAAATAAAATAAGAGCCTCATCAAATTGCATCTAATCGGTTGTAATCATAACAGAAGGAAAGAGTCAATTAAAGGATTTTATAAAGCTTTATGTTGTGGTCAAATACGATCCAATATGTAGCAAGTGCTTGAATGTGCAAATCTATAATTTTGCGTCTAGCTGACATGTGATGATACTAAACCTGGAGATTTGTCTCTTTGCACTAGGTTGCATATGCAAGGTTGAAATGATCTGTCGGTATCTCATTATTTTTAATGTTAAAGCTGGAAATTTATTGTTTCTTTAAATTGTACAATATGCAATTATTGCATTGCATCAAATTGCATAGTGACTAAATTGCTTAGAAGTCAAATCATAATTATGCACTCCAGTAATTATACTATGCTGTTCTTGTTGTGTACTTCCCATGATGGTAAACAAATTAAATGAGATGGGTTGTGGATACACGTCAGGAGAGATCTTTAATATGATTTCCTGAATTCTTTAAAGAAAGTTGAAACAGACAATCATTTAGATAAGAATCAGTTAGAACAGCAACATTGGCACTGATTAGAGAGATTTTTAGTTTGTTTTGAGTGTTTGCATCCCATAAAAAAAAGAGACAAAGTATTCAAAAGTTATTCAAACAAAAATATTATTGTCGTATAGGTTATGTAAAAATATGTAAATGTAGAGATGTAAATAAAGCTTGGCATGTTCTTCTCTTCATTAGGACAGAATAACCGCATCACTCACTTGCTTTTATTGAGGAGGACCTTTTATGTGTGTTAACAACCAGGGTGGATAAAACAAACAGATTGCAGCAAGTTCAATTTTAAAACCTTTTTTTATACTGTTCCAAACTCTTCTGAACAATATTTCAACTATGTCAGGCTGGATTCTCTTTGTGGATGTGAAAGAAAAAATAAAATAAAAATAAGGCTATAGCTTAAGGCTTAATCCCAATTCCATTTTATACCCCTTACCCCCACCCCCCCCCTCCCCCTACCCCTCTGCCTACCCTTTCCCTTTGTCCTTTGAAACAGAGTGTCAAGGGGTAGGGGAGGAAATATTCCCCTAAGGATTGGGACACCACTACTATGCCATCACACATCATCATTCGTCGTCTAGCTCTTACAATACACACATATACTGGTGTGCTGGTGTGCATTAGAGCCTTTAATTATCGTTCTGTATTAATGAGCTGCTTACTAACACACACACATTTCGGAAATCGTGCAGCTCACACATCCAGGAGAAAATAAACTTGTCAACGCTGCCCTACGACTTTTATTAAATACAATTTAAATACTGAATCACTACAATATATTTTCCAGCGACGAGAGGATACAATCACTGTTTTTAAGTAAACTCACTCTAAAAAGATTAATGCACAGACGCGAAATAAACACAACTTCCATTTCTCTTTCTCTCTCTCTCTCTCTCTCTTTCTCTCTCGAATAGGCAATATTTGAGAAAATGGTTTAGCGATTTCTAATTAATGGGGGGATTAGCCCCCATCAAAGTCTACGGCAGTTATAGCCCTGATCAGACATATGCTGTGGCACTATCATGCAGTCTGTAATGATATAACGTTAGCAAATATTAGCGATTTTTTGCAAACATTTCTTTGAGTAACATGACCAATAATATGAACTCACAATTGAATGTAACATAAAACAAATGATTACTTTTCGTTAAAATCTTTATTTATGCCAAAAAAGCTTACATTTATGTGTCTTTTTGTTCACTGTAGCAGCCATATCTCCGAGATAATTTATACCCCTTCGTTTGAAGTTTGGTCCCAAAAAAATCTTAGTTTGAAGGGCTATCTGGCCCTTCCCCTTACCCCTGCCCCTCCAACCAAAAGAGAATCGAGACACACCTACCCCTTCACGTGAACGCACGTGAACGCACTGCGACGGACCTTGTGCTTCGAGCAAAGAAAGGTGATGTGCAATGTCCACATTGGTGGTCAAGGAGCGCCATATCTGGCTGTGTCTGGCCGACATGAGAGAGCAGGATAAGATACAGTTCTTGAATGCTCCCGTGTTTCAGACTGGCCTCTTCGGCGTCATCATCGAGAGCTTTGGCGAAGCTGCTGGCAAAGAACGTGAGAGAGCCAGTCCCTCCAGCCAATATGAGGTCAGGGTTTTACTTCATTGTGCCCAAGAAAAGTGGTGGGTTATGACCAATCTTGGATCTGTGAGTTTTGAACTGTGCACATCACAAGCTGCCGCTCAAGATGTTGATGCAGAGACGCATTCTTTAATACATCCGTCCCCAGGATTGGTTTGCAGCAATCGACCTGAAGGAAGCGTACTTTCATGTCTCGATCCTCCCGCAGCACAGGCCATTCTTGTGGTTCGCGTTCAAGGTCCGAGCATATCAGTACAAGGTCCTGCCCTTTGGGTTGTCCCTGTTGCCTCGTGTCTTCACCAAAGTCGTAGAGGCAGCCCTTGGGTCTTTGAGTTTTTGGGTCACCTGGGAAAAGAGCAAACTCATCCCAATGTAGTGGATCTCTTTTCTCGGCATGGAGTTGGATTTGGTCAGTCAGACAGCATGCATCACCCAGGAATGTGCTCACTCATCACAGATGCCACATTTGGGGCCGGGACATTCCGCCCAGTGAGCCTGCTCGCACAGACACTGTGCAGGGTCAGGGAGGACGAGGAGCAGGTCTTGTTAGTGGCTCTCAGAGAACAGCCCCTATGGGCAGCCCTTTATTGGAGCCTTGCTCAAGGGCACCTAAGTCATGGTATTGCCGGCCCGAGATTCAAACCCACAACCCTAGGGTTAGGAGTCAAACTCTCCAACCACTATGCCAAGATTTCCCCGTGGATAGAACTCAGAGTTTTAGGACCTCAGAACAGCTTTTTGCCTGTCACGGTGGACAGCAGAAGGGGAAAGCTGTTTCTAAGCAAAGGATGGCCCACTGGATATGGATGCCATCACCTTGGCCTATGAAGCAAAAGGTGTGCCCTGCCCCCTCATGTTGCATGCTCACTCCACTAGGGGTGTCGCATCATCTTGGGTGCTGGCTCTTGTGGTGCCTCCCTAACATCTGTAGAGCTGCAGGCTGAGCGACTCCCAACACACTAAGTTCTATAGCCTGCGTTTCGAAACAGTTTCCTCCTGTGTTCTCACCTCTGAGAGGCCCTGTTCAGAGTCTGCTTGCGGTGTCCTAGACACCTAGTACTCCAGAGAGTCCCCTAACCGGCAGATCCTGTTGAGTCCTCCAGCACTCCGGCAGCCAGATGTGGCAGACAGGGGCGTAACAAGCTTTTCAAAAGTGCGGAGGATAGATGTGGTTTGTTTATAAACAATAAAAACTATGAATACTGTGCCGGATTTCTGGCTTGCAGTGTTTGGCTGGGAAAAAAATAATCCTACATTAAAAAAAAAAAAAATCAGAAATGGGGGGAAAAAACACCCACACAAAGCTTTTTCTCTGATGGCATAAATAATGTAACAATTTACTGTTTTTAAGCATTAAAATAATATACACTTTTCTTTCATAGTTCTTCAACAGGTATGCAAACAATGTCATCATTTCTCACTTTTTTCTCCTCAACAGGTAACCAAACACAACAGGTAAGTATCCACAAAAGTATTCAGCTAATCAACAAACAATGCTCAAAATATCAAAATCAGTTGCACTTGCAATGAACCCATGAATACACTGCTTAACAATGGCAGTTTGTCCCCCCTCCTCGTCAATTCCCTTCCTTCTTCATCACAGTTATGTTATACATTTCATACCACATAACGTTACATAACCGAATTTAGCTAGCTGCTGAAAAATATCCCAATAATAGCAATTAGCATTAGTCTAAAAAACAAAATATAATACCAAAAACACTCGGCATGTCAACAAAACGATAACAGAGGAGGAGGGGGAGAGGAGGCAGCTGCAGAGAGCGCAGACACAGAGCGGCCAGAGAAACGGAGGAGCAACTGTAGTAAGGCGTTTGTGCAAAACTGCGGAAAAACTGCAGAAAACGTGCGGGTGTTGAACCCTCTCACCGGGAAAAGTGTGGGTGTTAAAATACCCACATCCCCCACGGATGCGATGCCCCAATGAATTCCTGAAATCTGGTGTTAGGCTTGTGCCCATATGAGTGACCTGGTTGAGATCCCATACGTGTATCTCCACGGTACACCCACTAAGACACTAAGACGTGTTTCCCCTGGCAGACCACGGTCTGCCATCTCTAAATTATGCAGCCATGAGCCGTCCTAGAGACTTCCATGTGTAGTAGGGCACCTCGGGGTTACTCCACATGAGTAAATGTCACTTAACCCCCCTTTCCCAGTGTTATCCAAGTCCTACTGTTGGGATGAAAGGAACAATTGAAGTTGACCTTCTCTGTGTAAAGCCCGGTCCTATCGTCTGCCTTATAGGAAGGCCTATAAGGAGGCCTACACAGGGCACTGGAGGGGGCAGCACCTGTGGCGTGTAGGTAGGGATGAGCTCACCACTGCCAGTGCAAATGCAACCAGGAAAAAAAATTAATCAATGATCAGCCCCTGAAATTATAATTTGTGTGAGAAGGAATAAAAGTTTTTGGTATTTTATTGAAACTAGTGTTAATTTCAGCTGAAAACTGCAGTGAATTGTATGTGTAGTACGAGTTTAGCAAAAATGTATATAGATGTTAGATGTTAAAATTACCTTTTTATTCTCACTCTCATGTCCTGATCAGTGTTGACACGCAATACTCACTCTGAATGCTAGAGAAAATAAATATGTGATTATTTCCTCTCATCTTCTCACTGGGACGTATTACATCATATCTTTCTAATCTAATATCTAAAACCTTGCACTAAAATAACTTTTTACTATTCTATAAAATTATTAATCACTTGCTTAGTAGCCTAATCACAGCAAAAGGCACGTATTGCTATTGTATTTAACTGTCTTTAGTGGGGTAAAAAAAAATAAAAAAAAAAATAATAATAAATAAATAAATAAATAAAAGGGATTAAAAAAACTATTTTAAACCTGGAAATCAACAACAACAACAAAAGTCTTTTAGAATAGTAAAAAAAAAAAAAAAATGTACAAATAGATTGCAGTTTTTTCTCTCTATAACTTTGATTGCTTGTTTATGTTCCTGAAGTCTTGATGTACTGAAGACACCATATAAAACACATAATTTGATTGTAGAAAGACTTACCCCATTTCCATTTGTGAAGGGGCACAATCAATGATAATGGCTACCAACAATCTCTATAAAGAATATCTCTTAAGCTAATTTGAATGCTTCTGAAGCACTGGCTTCAATCGTGATGAATTTAATAAAATCCTTTACTGCCAGAAGTAAGTTTTATTCTAAAAATGATTAAAACTGTTGAGCTTTTTTTCTCTGTTGTATTGACTTTCCAATCCTAACGTAAAGATACAGTTACAAGTGAGCGCATTGTAGATTGATATCTGTATTTATTCATATTAAGAAAAAGTGGTGAATTTTTAAGTCATGTGAGCACAATACGATGTAAATCATTTAAAAATGGCCAAATACTAAATCAGCGTATAATTATTTATTAGCATATGTTTTTGTTGTTGTTGTTGTTTATTTCTAAAAGCAACAGCTTTCACATGGTCACAATACTCCAAAAATTCTGCAGCCCAAAATGGAATCATGGAACTGCCATAAAACTCATAAATCACAGCATGTTTGCTGTTTCTTTGCCCTTAGTATTTATTTCAAGCTCTTTTACAGTCTGGAATACCTCATCTAGATTAGACTGACTGACTCAATCTGAAACCGGCTTATTTTTTTTAATTTTTTTTTTATTTTTACATGTACATCATGTGGCATGAATCTAAAGTTAGTGTATAACTTTCGGTAAACATTCACTTTCTCTGAAAGAAGCAATTTGAACAGGTGTGAATAGAAGATGTGCCATGTGAAGCGTTTAAAAGCATACAGGAATTAATCAAGGACACGCACAGCAAATAACCCAATACAGACATGCCAGGGCAACCAAAATGGTTATTAGGTATAAATTAATCACCCAGTGACAGTCTTCAGACATTTGCTTGTTCAGTACATCTTTTACAGATTTAGAGCAAATATCCCACAATTGGCTATTGAAAATGGCTGCCATTCAGAACTGGTGAAATAATTGACTTAATAAAAACTGATTTAACAAATAAAAAAGTTTTAAAAGAACCCATTCGTATGGGGGTTCTTGACACACTCTGTCTTCCATTGTTCAAACAAACAGGTAGCCCCACCCCAAACTCATGTCATTGGTTCACTTTCTTGAGCCAGTATTGATATGTTCAATCAACAATGTTTTGATAGTGTCAGAGCAACATGTTCTCACACCCAACTCAACACATATTGACGCTTGGTCAGGACCACCTGGCGTAGTTTTTTTGTTGTTGTTGTTGTTGTTGTTGTTGTTGCATTTTTCATTTTGCACTTTGCATTTTTTGACGCACAGGGATATGTTTTTGTGTGACTTTTTCTATGTGCAGGGTCCTCCATTGTTTTCAGTTGTTTGTCTTAATTTAAGGGTTTGCATGCATTTGTAAAATAAATAAATAAATAAATAAAAATATTAGTAGTATTATTATTACTTTCATTGGAGCACCTAACCCCACCCCACTATACCCACATAATAAATATGGTCAGAGGTATTTATTGCAAAACTGACCATAAAATGCAGTATAAAGCATTACAAACAAGTCGTGTTGCATTCCAAATCTTCTGAAGCCATACGATATCTTTATACAAAGAAGAAAGTAAAACATAAGTTTTAAATCACTGAAAATACAACCCGAATTCCGGAAAAGTTGGGACGTTTTTTAAATTTTAATAAAATGAAATCTAAAGGAATTTCAAATCACATGAGCCAATATTTTATTCACAATAGAACATAGATAACGTAGCAAATGTTTAAACAGAGAAATTTTACACTTTTATCCACTTAATTAGCTCATTTAAAATTTAAATCCTGCTACAGGTCTCAAAAAAGTTGGCACGGGGGCAACAAATGGCTAAAAATGCAAGCAGTTTTGAAAAGATTCAGCTGGGAGAACATCTAGTGATTAATTAAGTTAATTGATATCAGGTCTGTAACATGATTAGCTATAAAAGCTTTGTCTTAGAGAAGCAGAGTCTCTCAGAAGTAAAGATGGGCAGAGGCTCTCCAATCTGTGAAAGACTGCGTAAAAAAATTGTGGAAAACTTTAAAAACAATGTTCCTCAACGTCAAATTGCAAAGGCTTTGCAAATCTCATCATCTACAGTGCATAACATCATCAAAAGATTCAGAGAAACTGGAGAAATCTCTGTGCGTAAGGGACAAGGCCGGAGACCTTTATTGGATGCCCGTGGTCTTCGGGCTCTCAGACTACACTGCATCACTCATCGGCATGATTGTGTCAATGACATTACTAAATGGGCCCAGGAATACTTTCAGAAACCACTGTCGGTAAACACAATCCGCCGTGCCATCAGCAGATGCCAACTAAAGCTCTATCATGCAAAAAGGAAGCCATATGTGAACATGGTCCAGAAGCGCCGTCGTGTCCTGTGGGCCAAGGCTCATTTAAAATGGACTATTTCAAAGTGGAATAGTGTTTTATGGTCAGACGAGTCCAAATTTGACATTCTTGTTGGAAATCACGGACGCCGTGTCCTCCGGGCTAAAGAGGAGGGAGACCTTCCAGCATGTTATCAGCGTTCAGTTCAAAAGCCAGCATCTCTGATGGTATGGGGGTGCATAAGTGCATACGGTATGGGCAGCTTGCATGTTTTGGAAGGCTCTGTGAATGCTGAAAGGTATATAAAGGTTTTAGAGCAACATATGCTTCCCTCCAAACAACGTCTATTTCAGGGAAGGTCTTGTTTATTTCAGCAGGACAATGCAAAACCACATACTGCAGCTATAACAACAGCATGACTTCGTCGTAGAAGAGTCCGGGTGCTGACCTGGCCTGCCTGCAGTCCAGATCTTTCACCTATAGAGAACATTTGGCGCATCATTAAACGAAAAATACGTCAAAGACGACCACAAACTCTTCAGCAGCTGGAAATCTATATAAGGCAAGAATGGGACCAAATACCAACAGCAAAACTCCAGCAACTCATAGCCTCAAACTGTTTTGAAAAGAAAAGGAGATGCTACACCATGGTAAACATGCCCCGTCCCAACTATTTTGAGACCTGTAGCAGAAATCAAAATTGAAATGAGCTCATTTTGTGCATAAAATTGTAAACTTTCTCAGTTTAAACATTTGCTATGTTATCTATGTTCTATTGTGAATAAAATATTGGCTCATGTGATTTGAAAGTCTTTTAGTTTTCATTTTATTAAAATTTAAAAAACGTCCCAACTTTTCCGGAATTCGGGTTGTAATCCCGCTCACTCCATTAATGCACATCTCATTCAAAAAGATACACTCAATTAACATGATGCAATGGTCACGGGAAAAACAAAAGCCAATGACATTTCATTATATTTTGCTCCATGTTGTAGTAAATCCTGACTATATATACGAATACGAAGAGGCTGCTGACATAAGCTGTTAGTAAATCTGGCCCATTAGCTGTAAATCTTATCAAAGATCATTAGTATAGAATGATTCATTTTTATTAGTTTATTAATGTCGTTTCTGTTCATCAGGTGTTAAAACTTTACAGATGGGCTGAGCAGTTCATGACCCCATACAGTGACATCAATTGTCCGTAATGTCATTAAATGTAGTGAGCGTTACTTAGAAATGTCATTTCCTGACCTTTCTCAAATAGGCCACTTACCTTCTCTAGGAAACCTCCAAGATCAATTTTAAAGCTTTTACCAACCATGTCATGCTTTCAACCTCTGTGTCTCTCTTATTTTCTCTGTTTCTCAGATATTCTTTAATTCCCTCCGCACAGTCTAAGTATTTTATCGACATTATAAATTAAAAAACAGTTCCACTTGGACAAAAACAGACAGGCCCCAGTCAATACAACTTTAATGAAACCTCCCATTTGTATCTAAAATAACTGAAATGTCACTGAACTGTCAATAAGAACCGAAAACAGCCAGAAGATTTAGCCAAGAATATCCAAAGGGCGGTTTGAAATAATGGGCCAGGTCTTTTCAGGTGAATTCAGCTGCACCACAAAATCTTACAATATGAATGGTTAGCTATATTTGAAATGGGTAGTAAGTGTAAATAATAATATGTATAAGTAAATGTTAATAAATACTTTAAAAGATGTATATATTCTTTAGACATTGGCAGTATTCATTCATAAAATGATCATCTTCTGATTATACTGGTTATAAATCCACATGTGGGCTGCATTTAAGCACACTTCCAACATTTTAAAGGGTCAGTCCAAATGGAGTGAAGTTTGTAATAAAATTCATTGTCAGAAAATCTTCCCCTGACACACTGTTTTTGACTCACAAAGGCATAACAAGACATTCGAGCCTTTTTGTAACATGACAGTCTACTGACAAACAATAAATGAGATTCCTAGAATGAACAGGAGAATCTATTTCTTTATTGGACATCTAAATGACTGAAGACATTGCAGTGGGAATGGAATATTGTGACAGATGAATGAACAACAGATAACTTCACAACAATTAATTGGTTGACATGGGACCATTGCAGTGGATGAATCATGATATGCCGATGACTTGGATTGGAGAACCTGTAGACAAAACTTCTGAAACATGATGCTGCACGACTGACATTTGTTTGATGAATAGGTGTAATGGGTATTGACATGAATAATTTTGTCATACTGATTGACTTATTGTCTGCACTTAACAATATAATTTAGTAATAATAAAGAGAAGGAATTAGAAAAAAAAAAAAAAATATATATATATATATATATATATATATATATATATATATATATATATATATATATATATATATATATATATATATATATATAACTACTACTAGACTAATAGCAGTACCTTTTTAAAGGGTCCGTTATTACTGTGAAGTATAATGAAGCAACAGTACAAAGCCTCTTCTGCTTTGTGCATAATCACAGATCTGTTGTGTTAGTTCTCACATACACACACTTGATGAGAAATTCTCTCTGTTCTTATCCCAGTCTCTTTTCTTCTGGAAAGTGGGTCTTTGAAATAAGACGTTTCATCTTGCATATAAGAACACTGCTCACAGAAAAAAAAAAAATTCCTGATATTTTTCTTTTTTTTTCTTTCTTTGCCTTCATTTATTTGTTTGCTTTTCTTCTTTTGCTTTGTACTTATATTTTCCACAGCTTCGTTTCATTTTATTTTCAGTTTTTCTTTCATAGAGAAATATATGGAAACCTGTTTCCAACACTGAATAAAAAAGACTGTAAATGTTGTGTTTTTATCTCACAATTTGGACGATGGATGGATGATGGATGGATTTTTCTCAGAATTA
Source organism: Carassius carassius (assembly GCF_963082965.1). Lineage (NCBI taxonomy): Eukaryota > Metazoa > Chordata > Actinopteri > Cypriniformes > Cyprinidae > Carassius > Carassius carassius. The sequence continues at coordinate 21,818,965 of NC_081781.1, read as the reverse complement.
CGAGAATTATGTTTACATATAGAATCCAAAGGAAAAACATTTATGAATTGTGAGAGCAAAAGTTACAAATACCCTTTTATTTATTTATTTTTATTTGTTGCAGAAATGGGCTTCCACAGAAATCTAGATATGATATTTCATACAGTCTAATTTAAATCAAATTTTAAGAAAATTTGAAGAGGTCAAAAAAAAAAGTCTGAATCTACTATGATTTTATATGGTGCCTAAAGATAAAACTTAAAGGCATAGTAGCTGTATGTTAATTTCTTATCTGAACACAAGTAAAGATACTTTAAGATGGTTTTGTCTGTTTAGTTCATAGAATGACAGTTGGTGGTGTCCAAAACAACAGGACAACAGGATTTGGGGACAAAAAAAATAATAATAAGACGAATTAAATAAATACACAAATCTGTTTTTTCTTCTTCTTTTTTTTTTTTTTTTTTTACTTTTGATACCAGGTCTCTGCTTATAACAGCATTATCAAGATAGAACAGAAAAGGAAATTTACCTGCCTTAAGCAATGACTGTATGAAGACTATTTGTATTTGAATATTAATGCAGCATCTACAGCCAAATAATTATTTTCTTTGTAGAGTGAAACTGAACTTGCTTTTGCTCCAATACAAAATAAAGCCTATCTTGCAATTATGGACCATTAGCCTCATGAGCTTCAGCACATGTAGCGGGAGAACTTTAGTTCATGTCACACTGACCACTGAATCATCACACCAATGGACAGCTCTGGTTAGCTTCAATTTCAGCTCAGAACCTGCTCTACCATTGATTACAGAAGAGCACATCTTCTGCTCATGTAATGGATATAACAGCAGGTGGGGGCATTCCATCTTAGCAAAGAGACCCAGGACACAAAGCTTCCCAGCTTCAATCTCCCTCTATCAGTCCAGATGACAGAAAGAGCCTTTCATTGCAGAGGATCAAAATGACATAACAAGCTTTCCTGTTAGTAAAAAAAGAAAAAAAAAATACTGTCCAAGTCATTTTCAGCATATATATATATATATATATATATTACAGTGCTGTCAAATGATGATTAATCGCGAGTAATTTTTTTTATTTTTTACATAATATATGTATACTACAATTAGATTTGCATATATCTGTATTTAATAAAAATACTCTGCAATTATACTTTTAGTATACTAAACTGGTATGCTTAAAGTGAGCTGATTTTGTACTCAGTGCACTTTAATTCTTCGGAAGTAGTTGGAAGTCCAACTAAACTGAAGTATATTTCATTGTGCTAAAGTGGAACTTTAAATATCTTGCATTTAAAAACCCATATAAATCAAAGATGCTACAATACTATGACATATACCACATGACATTTTTTGAGTCATTCATTTTAATCTTTTCTTGAAAATTATATATATATAATTTATTTTTTATTTTTTTATTTTTTTCATATGAAAGCAATATGAATGTTTGTTCCCACTTTATATTGTGTCCCTTATACCTTTGTACTTACATAGTAACTAGATGTGTACTTAGTATGTAAGCACAGTGTAAGTACACATTGGTACATAGTATATACAGCTCCGATGAATGTGTAAATACAAACTGTATGTAACAACCCACTGAATGGTATGTGTAAGGACCAGTGTTGGGAAGGTTACTTTGGAAATGTAATAGGTTACAGATTACAAGTTACCCTATTTAAAATGTAATAGTAGTGTAACTTTTTCAATTACTTTATTAAAGTAATGTAACTGATTACTTTTGATTACTTTTTGATTACTTTTAAAAATCTCTAATAAATGCTTATTTGCAACCGTTAGTCAACATTTACACTATGCAGGTTTAACCTTAAAGTAGAGCTCAATACTGTCAGACTTTCACCATCCGTCATCACCTGAATTAAGATGATCAAATTTGAACACATCCACCACACAATCAGACTTTAGTTATGCATTTTACTTTAAGATTGATCTGAAGTTCAATGCAAATTTAAAATTTAAAAGAAATTGTTTAGTGAAACTTTTTTTGAAACCAAATCTTTGCATAGTTACAGGAAACACTGCTTCTAACAATAGTTTGGAAAGAAAAAGTTAATTAAAAAATAATAAATAAAAGCATATACATCAACTCAAATATGTTTATGTAATAAGCATACCTCCTATTCTGTGTACTAAACTCCTGAAACATTGCTGCTCTTTGTATATGATGATAGTTTTCTCAAAACAAGTTAAATGCTCATGAAGTGATTCATGATAGAGATTGTGTTTATGTGTTCATGTACTAATATATCGAGACGGCAGAGGTTGAAATCACTCCGAGCTTCAGTAGGCCTATGTATAGTAAATGAAACCGCAAGTCTGCATCAATTTCCATGAGGGGTGGACTGGGAAATAATTTCAGACCAGGAAATCTCTAACTCATACAAACAAATTCATGGACAACACTATTTTTTGTATGGACCTGACATAAAAAAGGTTTAAATCTTTAGTTTGGGGACATGCAAAATAATTATAAGTCCTCTCCTGAACTGCACCTTCACTTCCATTTTTCTTTTCAGTCTCTTTATTTTGCCCTGTTATCCATTTCTCTCATGACTTTAATACTCAAGATTTAACAAAACTATACTTTCTAAATTGCCTACATGTCAAAATGAGTGCATCACTTCAATATATTTATAGAAAAATCCTAATTCATGAGTCATGTTTTTCCCTCAGACAAATTTGCCATGCTTTTATTATATAAAAGTACATTAACCTTGTTTTATTTATTTGCAAATGGATTACCATTTGTATTTGTTTTTAAATAAATACATTTGTAAAATAATTTTTAATTTGTGGCATGGTGTATTGTGTGCTTTGTGGCAATAGTAACCTTTGTCTCTGGATTTATAGCAAAATATTAAAACATACATTTTTGTAAGGGTTGTGTAGTTGTCTGTCGTAGCTTCCCCTAAACCTATAATAAAATCTCATTATTTTTCAGCTTAATTACTACTGCAACATTACAATAGATAATAATGATGTCATTTATGCAGTATTTTGAGTGAGTGTGATCAATGTGCTGTTGCTCCTTGACTAAGTGAACAAATACAAAACTACTATAGCATCTTTACAGATGAAACTGACCTGCACTGCAAACCCTGAACAGTAGTTTTGCTTCTCTGCTCCAGCTGTGCGCTACATTCCACTCCGGTCTCCCTCTCTCGCATTGATTACTCTGAGTCTGATCCAAACCGTTCGGCGGAGGCGCGGAGAGCGCGCGCGCCCAACCATTGCCAGTCACAACTAACCGATCCATGAATTATTAGAGATGTAATTATCGAATGGCGGATTCGGAAATGATCGCTTTAGTACAGTACATTCGGCAGGCAATTATACAATAATAATATTAAAATAGCGGGACAAATCGTCTGCCAGGCCACCGGGAATTGTCGCGGTTCTCCAGATGTCCGGTCCGCGCCTGTTCTCCACAGACATTCAGAACGTGCAGGATTCATAATGTCTTTCGCGGCTTAATATTAACAGACACTAGGCTATGCTTTGATTCAAGTGTACTGACCTACTTTTGATTTATTTGTCCAAAATGTGGCATATTCTGTCCGCGTTAGGCAATAGCAATCCCGTTTTTATGACTGGATTCTACGAACCAGACTATGTTTCTGCATCGCGGAAATTATAGGGCCGTGTGTCTCAGAAGAAATCATTTAAATCTGTATGTGTATGTGTGAAATGTAATCCCCTTTGTAATCTTTAAAAATTTCATAAGTAACTGTAATTTAATTACTCACTTTTTCTTAGTAACTGTAACTGATTACAGTTACATTTATTTTGTAATTAAATTACGTAACGCCGTTACATGTAACTAGTTACTCCCCAACACTGGTAAGGACAAATGTGTTATCAGGACATTGGTAAAAACACTTTTTGGTAATGAAAGTATAAATGTGTAATTGGACTAACAGAACTTTTTGGAAAAGAAAGTGTTACACTTTATATTAGATTTATTATTTAATCATTCTTATGTTACACAGTAGCGGTCAGTAAATTAGGCTTCACATATAAATTGTGCTTGGTGTCCTGGGCTGCATTTCCCAAAAGCTTCGTAATCCTAAGAAGTTCGTAAAAACGATCATACGACTGATCCTAATATTACAGTCTGTTTCCCAAAAGCATTGTAAGTTAAGTAGCACTTGAAAATCTTTGTAGATCGATGAGTGCTCTGAAGTAATCGTAAAGCCCTAAGTGCATTGTAAAGGCTGATTTGTACTTCTGCGTCAGACCTACGGCGTAGCTTTTACGCCGTAGGCTATGTGTCAGTTTTCATTTATACTTCTGCGTCATTGTCCACGTCGACGTGCAGTACACATACAAACCACTAGTATGTAGAGTCCACAGGCATGTTTCCGGTGACACCCGCAAACCATGGCAAAAGCCTAAGAAGAAGCGGCTCGTCTGAGAAGCATTATAGCCGTGACGGCGGCAAATAAACATAAAATCATTAAATCATTATTTAAAACTACAAAAGGAGAAAACAACAGAACAGGAGAAGATGGCATTCTTTCAGTCTCCACAAGGACTTGTACCACAGCAGATCAACATTGTTTGTCACGGACAACTACTAAAGTAGTATAATAAATGAAAAGACACTTGTTAATTGCATTGTTTTATTTTAAGAAGGTGTAATATTAAAATATATTAAAGTGCACATAAAAGACACAAAACTCAAGTACATACGGAGGGAGGGATTCTAGCAGATGAATCACAGTGCTTGCAGTCCCCGTAAAATTGACACGCTGTTAGATTTTTGGAGAGGTGCACGTCAGACTACGGCATAGGCTACATTTTAGGATGTGCGTCTATGCGTAGGCTACAGCGTAGGTTCAATGCAGAAGTATAAATCAGCCTTAAGAAGACAAATTTATGTGGTCACCTGCAGGACAATTGGCAGATTACACCTTTAACTTTATTCAAGTGCGATGTGATTATAATATAAGGATTTGATTGTGCTTTATTGTACACTTTATTACTGTATTAGTTTATAAATTAAATAATTAAAAAGGGTAGAAAAATAGAAATACACATCTAATTTAAATGACTGAACAAAAATAAAAAAATGAATAAAAGAAGTAATGTAGGAAATATGTTTCAAAGACTGGGGGAAAAAAATCTGTCAATGAGTTGCTGATGTGCATGAAAACCAGCTATGTACTGGACCGGGAAATAATATCTCTCTCTGTCTCTCTCTCTCTCTCTCTCTCTTTCTACTGTATATAGTCATATTATATATGATTATGTATAATATAATATATTGTATTGTATTGTATTGTATTGTATTATAGCCTAGTTATTACATCCAAGTTGTCTGTCTGGAACGCAGCAATAGGTTAACATTTCAATAAAAGATTGTGTACTACAATTAGAAGCCATTCTATAAGGAGACACTTCAGCACTTGACAAACAGATAGCGACTTAAAGCACAGCTACATGCAATTGTTTTAAGTGCATTTTTGGGAAATACAAATGAAACAATAAGAAACTATTGTAAAATAACTTGTAGAAAACGCTCTTAAGCACTAAGACCAATCGTTATTGGGAAACCTGACCCATAATGTTGCACTTTATATTGTGGACAATTCCTGAGGAGTTACCATGTAAGTACACTGGTATTAAAGTGGTGCACCAAATCAACTCTCACTTTACATATCCATAAACCTACCAAACTCCACCTCCTGTATCCCATTTCCACCCCTAAACCTACCCATCTTCACCACTTGGATCCCATTTCCAACCCTAAACATACACATCTCCACCCCTTGGATCATTTTCCACCCTAAACCTACCCATCTACACACCCTGTATCCCATTTCCACCCCTAAACCTAACAATCTCCACCCCTTGGATCCCATTTCAACCCCTAAACCTACACATCACCACCCGTTGGATCATTTTCCACCCTAAACCTACACATCTCCACTCCTTTATCCCATTTCCACCCCTAAACCTATCCATCTCCACCCCTTGGATCGTTTTCTACCTTAAACCTACCCATCTCCACCCCCTGTATCCCATTTCCACCCCTAAACCTACCCATCTCCACACCTGGGATCCCATTACCTCCCCTAAACCTACACATCTCCACCCCTTGGATCGTTTTCCACCTTAAACCTACCCATCTCCTCCCCCTGTATCCCATTTACACCCATAAAACTACCCATCCCCACCCCTTGGATCCCATTTCCACCCCTAAACCTACGCATCTCCACCCCTTGAATCCCATTTAAACCCCTAAACTTACACATCTCAACCCCTTGGATCGTTTTCCACCCTAAACTTACCCATCTCCACCCCTGTATCCCATTTCCACCCCTAAACCTACACATCTCCAGCCCTTGGATCATTTCCACCCTAAACCTACCCATCTCCACCCCCTGTATCCCATTTCCATCCCTCAACCTACCCATCTCCACACCTGGGATCCCATTACCTGCCCTAAACCTACACATCTCCAACCCTTGGATCGTGTTCCACCCTAAATCAACCCAACTCCACCCCCTGTATCCCATTTCCACCACTAAACCTACCCATCTCCACCCCTTGGATCCCATTTCCACCCCTAAACCTACACATCTCCACCCCTTGGATAATTTTCCACCCTAAACCTACCCAACTCCACCTCGTTTATCCCATTTCCACCCCTAAACATACCCATCTCCACCCCTTGGATAATTTTCCACCCTAAACCTACCCATCTCCACCCCTTGGATCCCATTTCCACCCTAAACCTACACATCTCCACCCCTTGGATAATTTTCCACCCTAAACCTACCCATCTCCACCCCCTGGATCCCATTTCCACCCCTAAACCTACACATCTCCACCCCTTGGATCGTTTTCTACCCTAACCCTAATCTCCACCCCCTGTATCCCATTTTCACCCCTAAACCTACACATCTCCACCCCTTGGATCATGTTCCACCCTAAACCAACCCAACTACACCCCCTGTATACAATTTCCACCCCTAAACCTCTGCATCTCCACCCCTTAGATCCCATTTTAACCCCTAAACCTACACATCTCCATCCCTTGGATCGTTTTCCACCCTATACCCACCCATCTCCACCCCTTGTATCCCATTTCGAACCCTAAACTTACCCATCTCCACCCCCTGGGTCCCATTTCCACCCTTAAACATACACATCTCCACCCCTTGGAACGTTTTCCACCCTAAACCTACCCATCTCAACCCCTTGGATCATTTTCCACCCTAAACCTACCCATCTCAACCCCTTGGATCGTTTTCCACCCTAACCCTAAACTCCACCCCCTGTATCCCATTTCCACCCCTAAACCTACCCATCTCAACCCCTTGGATAATTTTCCACCCTAAACCTACCCATCTCCACCCCTTTGATCCAATTTCCACCCCTAAACCTACACATATCCACCCCTTGGATCGTTTTCCACCCTAACCCTAATCTCCACCCCCTGTATCCCATTTCCACCCCTAAACCTACCCATCTCCACCCCCTGGCTCAAATGGTTCCAATTACTCTTATACATATTGTTGTTACAAAATGTAGTTATATACTGTACACTATGTCCTGGTACACATTTTAATATTTCAGCTGTATATACTATGTACCAATGTGTACAGTACTTACAAAGTAACTACATGTGAATGTAGTATGTATCCACAGTACAGAGGTATTAGGGACAATATAAATTGGAACCAAATGTTTTAATCATTTTGAAAAAAGAAAGAAAGAAAGAAAGAAAGATCAGTTTTCTTTTTAATATATGAAGTAATTCAATAAAAGGCTATGAGAAAGGTTGTGAAATCTTATGGTGCTATTCATGAATGAATAATTCATTACATTTATTAACATTTCTCATTTCATTTATTTTTTTGGCATTTATTTATTTATTTATTTATTATTATTATTATTATTATTATTATTATTAATACCTTGACAAATTTAAATGATTTTATTATTATTAATAATAATAATAATAATAAAGACGTGTAAAATTGTTAATAATATTTACATACTGTAAAGGTTACCTTTACAGAAATGTTTTTTTTTTTTTCATTTTAATATTTTTAATCATGAAAATTGTATACAATTTTTTTCAAAACCAAATGCAAAGGGTACATTTTATCATTGTTTTATTATTTCTGCTGTAGACCTAAATACTGTGCATATGAATGTAGCATTATGGTTGTTGTTGTTTTTTGTTTTTGCTTTTTTTTTTAACCGAGTGTGACATTACAATGCATTGTACTGGATCAGTGCATCTTATGAAAGAACTTCTCACCTACAAACCATCTGTTTAGCCTCCTATATTGATGTGTGGTAGACAGTCTGAGTGGTGTAAAAAGAGCAGCCAGGGAACATATCATTATACTATGGGTGTTAATGAATCTGCTCCATTTGAAACAGAGGTGTCACCATTTGTTACCATCTGCCCCCTGTCCTGCAACGAGAGGGCACAATTACACCCCCAATAGAGAAATCAATTAAAAGACAATTTGTTGAACATCTTACAAAATTTACAATATGCAGTCTGACAACAGGCCTCAGCTAATTGAATTCACGTCTATACATTTGTATTCGGCTCATAAGAAGATTATGGCCTGATTCCCAGTTTTGGTGATTGCGAATATATTTGTTGTGTTGAGTTGGAGGCTGGAAACCCGATCCGTAGGCTGGTATTTCTAATCAAAGCTGAACAGACTAAGCCTGCACAGACCTCGCTCATTAAGGCAATGTGTTACGTGGATTGATTTAATGTTGACTTTCATTAATGTGATAGAATAATTCATATTTACACTGGACTTTTCACCAAACTCTGACTTCTTAAGATGTGGACTATGCAAAATACAGCCTGACTTGGAAGCAAATTTACACTGCTGTCAGGAGGTGGGAATGACAGCTCATCTGCTTCAATAAGCCTCAAACTGTTCCTGGAATCCAATGTGTAATCTAATAGATCTCATAGACATTCATCCCATGTGTGGCTTCAGTCTAATTACTGTATCTTGGCAACATTTATTTCCCACAGAGCCACATCTAAGCCTGTCGTCTGACTTCATTTATTTAAAAAAGTAAACATCATATCAAGTAGAATAGAATGGTGCTGAACCCCCTCCCTCCCCACTTCCCTCACCCAAGGAAAATCTAATTATATTTGATTTATAAATAAATTATGCTGGTCCATCAATATGCAGTATATTTTACGTAAAATCGATGGACCAGCATAATTTGTGTATAACTGATCTTTGTAAAAAGTCAAGTTAACACAGGTTTGGGGTAAAAGCCCCCAGCAAAAGACCACCAGGGGCCTATATAACAGTGATATGGCAAAACAATTCCCCATATGCAGTTTCCTTTGGATATAGCAACATATATGTGTTTGAACATTTGTGTATTCCATTTTAACAAATGGTTCACTGGTCACTAAGCATGTGTATGCACAATTAACACTTTCATGAAAAAAAATAATTTACTAAAAAAAAAAATCATGATTCACCCCCCCCCCCCCCCAAAAAAAAAACAATTGCAGTACAATTATTAAAATAAATAAAAATGTGTAATATAATGGACTCGGGGAACAGAAGGTTAATAATAGTACAGTTTATTTTGAAACAGGAATAGAAGCAAGCAGGGTGAGATTCAGGTGAGTAGATCCGCAGAAGACTTTGATTATGGTTTTGATGACTGGAATTGACATGGGATATCTTTGTACCGGCAGTGGGGAGACCAGGATGGAGGAATCATTGCACACGCCTTGGGGGTAACACTTTTGAGGAGATCGTGGAAGAGGGATCGCTGGAGGAACGATGGAGAAACACAGGAGTCTAGGAGAAACGGGCTGGCAAAGAGGTAAGTAGAAAGGGTTAGTATGAGCATCACTGGAAGCAGCTTGAGATGGGCATGGTTCCGTATAGTAGCTACGAGATCGGACAAAGGAAGTGACTGAGGTGTGTGCTTTTATGTGGTGGTGAGTGAATGAGATCAGGTGCGGGTGATTAAATGATTGGATTGTGAACAGGTGCTGGTGATTAATGCTCGAGTGAGGGAGTGCGCTGTGGGTGTTGAGCCTGACCAACTTGTGACAAAATGTAGGAAGAACTGAAACCACACATACGCAAAACTCTTGAAAAATTGTCCTTGGTGATATCTTCTTTTTAGCATAACTTCTGTTTTTTTTTTAATAGTTACTTAGAAACTTAATTCTCTCAAAATATACGTAACATTGTTCTTAATATTACAATGAATAACCCTGACAGTTTTTGTCTGTCAGGGTTTTTGTCAGTGCACTCAGTTTTTGTCAGTGCACTCAGTGAACTCACAGATCAGTGCATAGCGAGAAACAGGTAATTAGGAAAGTGCTGTGTTTGTGCTGGTTGCTATTTTGTGTTGTAGGAGAAATACAATCTAAGGAATGTAGCATTTGGACCAATCAGACACAAAACTATTTGTTATATTTAGCAAATAATATCTAATGCCCCCTCATCTAACCAAAGGATCTATGGACCCTTCCCCCAAAATGCAACTATCACATAAAAAAATCCAGAACAGGCCTGTGGATCCATAGCAGCCAAAGGCACACTATCTGATAACACTAGGTTTACGGCTCCCAGGAATGTGCAAAGCAACTCTTAGCTCAAATCTCTCAAAAACAGACATATAATGCGCTTAAAAGGGACTCTTCTCTAATTAATTCATAGAAAACCTTATACATATACTTTAGGGCATTGTGTATGCTGTTACTGTTCTTGTACATTGTCTTTTGTGTATTGTATATGTTTAATGCCTGCTCATGATGGATCAATAGTTAATATAACCTCATCTATGTGACATCATCACCCTATATACATGGATCGCTGATCACCAGAATTTTCAGGAATTCCAGGAGAGAATGCTGAGCTAAGAGCCTTAAAACGCACCCTAAGCTTACGCCAGGCCTTCAGCCTTGACTTTCCATTTATCGAGATCCTCTGATTCGAACTGGTCTTTCTCATCAACTCACTTCAGCAGAGACCAACTGGAGCCTCAAAGTGCATCAGGACTCTTTATCAAACAGGCGAGACTTGCAAGTATCAAACTTAGTCTTATTAATTGATACCTTAAGTATAATTTGCAACTTTTTCAAAGGTGTGTTTGAACTAAGAGACTGATGTTTCCTTCAGGCTGTAGATCTGCTGAATGTCAAATTATATGATAGCTTCATGTTTTTTATTTCTCGTCTCTTTACTGCTTAAGCTTTAACATGTTTTCCTATGTCCACTGTATGCGTGTGTGTGTGTGTATGTGTGTGTGTTAGACTAGTTTAAGTGTTTATGTAGTTAATAAAGTCTTACTTGTATCACATTTGAGGTTGTTCATTGTTTGCTCATAACTGACGTCCCTAATCATCAGGAAATGAACGTTCTTAGAATTGATAGACAGTTGACACTGAGTGGTAAAGGAAATACTTACAGCAGATCTAAATATTTATAATTAATCAAAACTAGTTATGATTGATTATTCATATTTCCCCTTTGAGCTGATTCGCTACAGAAACTTTTACTCCAGGTGGTCCCACTGTACCCTATAGTCCAGGTGTCTTATTTCATATTCTGAATATTTGCTCATGCTATTAAAATAGGACATTGCCTGGTAACAAGGGAAATATGTTTTGCTTTCTGTTATGCCCCTATTCATGTGTTCACACAGTATAGCTAACCCAGCTTAACCTTGTAGAGTGTAATGACACTTTTCTATAATTGACGTTATTCGTTTGGAATCTACACAACCTGTGGTCATGGTGACAACCGATATTGCTACACTGCATGACCTCAAAAACTTGTTGCTCCAATCTCAGAGAGCCAAACAGGAATACGGACCTGCAGAAGAACAACCATGTGGTCCTCAGATATCTTATTGAAGAAAGTGAAGGTGCTAAAGCTGAACTTTGCTAATTTTGTCCAAAATTGACCCTTCGCGAAAACCCGCCCCTCTTAGTAACTGTTGCTATGTCTGACAAGCTCTCCTGCAAGGAGAAATGGACAACAGGACAGAGCAGGTTACTTTTGGCATGTAACAATGACTCAGCTTTCAAATTTTGTCATTTTTAAAAATAAATTCCTACAGTCAATACTGTTTAGTGACTCTTTAATGTGTTGTGACATCGCTGTAATGCCTGAGTTCAATCAGCACGTGAACAATCATCTCTTCCTCTTTACTAGTTACAGCACAAAATGATCATGCATGAAAATTAGCAGCCAGGGTGTTTCCACCGAAAAGGCAAAGGTGTAATATAATGTAATATAAAAATATTGGACGAGAAAAAAATATTGTAGTACAAAAATTAAACAATGCAAATATTGCAAAATATAACACTAAAAAGTGTATAAATCGATTGCAATTGATCCAGAATGCAGCAGCGAGGGTTGTCTTCAATGAGCCAAAAAAGCTCACGTTACTGTGACGAGTGGGGCGGGGCCGAGGGACATGGGAGCGAGGCCGGGGGAGTGATTGGAGATGAACTACACCTGTTCGTCCCACCGGTCTCGAGGCCCATGGAGGAGATGGAAGGATATAAAACTGGAGCGACGACAGTGAAGGACGAGAGAGGACCAGGCCTGGGCTTTTAGTTGTGTTTTGGGTTTTATTTTATGCGCACCAGTCGTCCGTGAGGGGCTGGTGCGCTGTTTTGTGTTTATTTTGTTATTAAAATGTTTTTGATTGTCCGCCGGTTCCCGCCTCCTTCTTCCGGATGAATATGAAGGTTGATATCGTTACAGTGGTGCCGAAGCCCGGGAGAAGGAGGGACGCGCTGCTGAAGATCCCTCGCCGCTGTGGTGAATCCGCGGTGCCATCGAGCTGGCGAGGAGTGTGCCGCCATGGACGCTCGAGGCGGTGGACTGGAGCGAGTTGCCGGGGACGGGCGAGCTCGCTACCGGCCGCCCACGATGTGGAGAGACGGCTGCCGTCCGTGAGGGAGCGGAGGAGTCGGCGCCGTTCGCCAGGTGGCCGGAGCCTGCTGCCTCCGCCGGAACGGGGAGGAGCAGGGAACGGGGGACTCCTGCCGGCTGCCCAAAACCGGAGGAGCCGTCGCCGTCCACCGGGCGGCGGAGGAGTGTCGTGCCGTCCGCCGAGGGCCGTCCAGTGCCACCGCCAGGCACCGCGGAGGAGATCACCCAGCTGGTGGAGGGCCGAGCAGCGGTGCGTCTGGGAACCGGAATTTATTTTTTTTTTTTTCCTCTCTCCCCTCTCTCGTCTCTGTCGCTCCTCCTTCCATCTCCTTTTCTCTCGCCTCGCCTGTCCTACCCCCAGGTTCCCGCAGGTCCCCGGGAGCGGCCCCCCCGGAGGGAGGGGGGGGGGGGAGTAGAGCGCAGTCTCGGGAGTACCCCCCGGCCTGCGAGGGGCGATGGGGGTATGTGACGAGTGGGGCGGGGCCGAGGGACATGGGAGCGAGGCCGGGGGAGTGATTGGAGATGAACTACACCTGTTCGTCCCACCGGTCTCGAGGCCCATGGAGGAGATGGAAGGATATAAAACTGGAGCGACGACAGTGAAGGACGAGAGAGGACCAGGCCTGGGCTTTTAGTTGTGTTTTGGGTTTTATTTTATGCGCACCAGTCGTCCGTGAGGGGCTGGTGCGCTGTTTTGTGTTTATTTTGTTATTAAAATGTTTTTGATTGTCCGCCGGTTCCCGCCTCCTTCTTCCGGATGAATATGAAGGTTTATATCATTACAGTTACTCATCTCTTCATCAGGTTACACTGGCTACCAGTAGCCGCTTGCATCAGATTCAAGGTACTAATGCTTGCCTACAAGACGACCACTGGCACGGCACCAACATACCTAAACTCACTGGTTAAATCTTATGTGCCCTCCAGAAGTTTGCGCTCTGCAAGTGAACGACGCCTTGTGGTGCCATCCCAAAGAAGTTCAAAATCACTCTCATGGACCTTTTCCTGGACTGTGCCCAGCTGGTAGAATGACCTCCCAATCTCAATTCGTACAGCTGAGTCTTTACTCATTTTCAAGAAACATCTAAAGACTCATCTTTTTCACCAGCACTTAACCAACTAATACTAGCACTTTTCCTTCTTTTCATGTCTTTTCATTTATTAAAAAAAAAAAAAAAGAACTGGCAATGCGTTCTGTACTAGACTAACTGAGACTTGTCATGGCACTTGTATACTGTTGTTGTTCTCTTGTTGACCTGACTGCTTCTATTGTTCTCATTTGTAAGTCGCTTTGGATAAGCATCTGCTAAATTATTAAATATAAATGTAAATCACTAGTTTCTCTAAAGAAACACTGTCCAGCTGCAAAACCAGAGGGTTAAGTTAAAGCAGGAGTCCATATCCTTCTCGCCTCCCCTGAGCCTACTGAGTTTTAACAAATTCCCTAAAGAGTGGAATGAGTTTGGTGGGGGGTGATTGAGAATGAATTCATTGTTAGAATTCAGATTTTCAAGCTAGTATCATCCATAATACAACAACAACAAATGGAATCAATTCAATAACTATTATTATTATTATGCTAACATGTTACAATAAGGTTCCCTTTGTTAACATTGTCAAACATGAGATAACAATGAAAATAAAATGCATCTAAAGCATTTATTAATCTCAGTTAATGTTAATTTTGACATTTAATAGCTGATTGGTATCTTTTCACATCAGCACCCAGTTGAGCTGCTGCTCAACAGTCAGATACCTGACTATTCAATTCAATTCAATTCAAGTTTATTTGTATAGCGCTTTTTACAATACAAATCGTTACAAAGCAACTTTACAGAAAATTAAAAATAATAATAATAATACAAGACGTAGTCAGCTAGATGATGAACTATCAATATTATTAATTAATAGTAATTATATGATGCAGTCACACATGTAGCAATAATTGTTAGTTCTGTTTGTTGATTCAAGGTTAGGATCATCTGGGGTCCTCTGAGGGTCAGCATCATCTCTTCTCAGGTGTTCTGGATCCAGACTGGAGCTTGTGTAAATCCTAGTTACCACGGGATGTAAATCCCGTGGCAAAACATAGAAACAAGATAGAGACATCATTAGCATAGCTGCTGATCCAACAAAGTAAAATTAGTTTAACCCAAGCTAACGAATAAAAATGCAGATGCAACTACACTCACAATTTAAGAGATACATTATTCGAATGCTTGGCGAAAGAGATGCGTTTTTAATCTAGATTTAAACAGAGAGAGTGTGTCTGAACCCCGAACATTATCAGGAAGGCTATTCCAGAGTTTGGGAGCCAAATGTGAAAAAGCTCTACCTCCTTTAGTGGACTTTGCTATCCTAGGAACTACCAAAAGTCCAGCGTTTTGTGACCTTAGGGTGCGTGATGGGTTGTAGCGTGGTAGAAGGCTAGTTAGGTACGCAGGAGCTAAACCATTTAGGGCCTTATAGGTAAGTAATGATAATTTGTAACAGATACGGAACTTAATAGGTAGCCAGTGCAGAGACTGTAAAATTGGGGTAATATGATCATATTTTCTTGACCTGGTAAGGACTCTAGCTGCTGCATTTTGGACTACCTGTAGCTTGTTTATTGACGAAGCAGGACAACCACCTAGAAGTGCATTACAATAGTCCAGTCTAGAGGTCATGAATGCATGAACTAGCTTTTCTGCATCAGAAACAGATAACATGTTTCGTAGCTTGGCAATGTTTCTAAGATGGAAGAATGCAGTTTTTGTAACATTGGAAATATGATTTTCAAAAGACAAATTGCTGTCTAATATAACACCCAGATTTCTGACTGTAGAGGAAGTAACAGTACATCCGTCTAGTTGCAGATTGTAATCTACAAGATTCTGTGTGGTGTTTTTTGGTCCAATAATTAATATCTCTGTCTTATCTGAATTTAATTGGAGAAAATTATTTGTCATCCAATCTTTTACATTTTTAACACACTCTGTTAGCTTAGATAATTGGGAAGTTTCATCTGGTCTCGTTGAAATATATAGCTGAGTATCATCAGCATAACAGTGGAAGCTTATTCCGTATTTTCTAATAATATTACCAAGGGGCAACATGTATATTGAAAATAGAAGGGGACCTAGGACGGATCCTTGTGGCACTCCATATTTTACTGATGATAAATGAGATGACACCCCATTTAAGTAAACAAAATGGTAGCGATCGGACAGGTAGGATCTAAACCATCTTAGAGCCTGCCCTTGAATACCTGTATAGTTTTGTAATCGATCTATGAGTATGTCATGATCTATGGTGTCGAACGCAGCACTAAGATCAAGTAAGACTAGAAATGAGATGCAGCCTTGATCTGACGCAAGAAGCAGGTCAT
Organism: Carassius carassius; assembly: GCF_963082965.1. Lineage (NCBI taxonomy): Eukaryota > Metazoa > Chordata > Actinopteri > Cypriniformes > Cyprinidae > Carassius > Carassius carassius. The sequence continues at coordinate 21,802,655 of NC_081781.1, read as the reverse complement.
TTGTAATTTTAACAAGTGCAGTTTCTGTGCTATGGTGGGGCCTAAAACCTGACTGAAATTCTTCATACAGATCATTTTTATGCAGGAAGGTGCTCAATTGAGCAGACACAACTTTTTCTAAAATTTTAGACATAAATGGAAGATTTGAAATAGGCCTATAATTTGCCAGTACACTAGGATCTAGTTTTGGTTTCTTAATAAGAGGCTTGATAACCGCCAGCTTGAATGGTTTTGGGACGTGACCTAAAGATAACGACGAGTTAATGATATTGAGAAGCGGTTCTTCGGCTACAGGTAACAGCTCTTTTAGTAATTTAGTGGGTACAGGATCTAATAAACATGTTGTTGGTTTAGATACAGTGATAAGTTTATTTAGCTCTTCCTGTCCTATATTTGTAAAGCACTGCAGTTTATCTTTGGGTGCGATGGATGAAACTGAAGTGTTAGACGCTGTAGAGTCTACATTCGCTATTGTATTTCTAATGTTATCTATTTTATCAGTGAAGAAATTCATAAAGTCATTACTATTTAACGTTGGTGGAATATTTGAATCAGGTGGCGTCTGGTAATTTGTTAATTTAGCCACTGTGCTAAATAAAAACCTTGGATTGTTTTGGTTATTTTCAATGAGTTTGTGGATATGCTCTGCCCTAGCAGTTTTTAGAGCCTGTCTATAGCTGGACATACTGTTTTTCCATGCAATTTTAAAAACTTCCAAGTTAGTTTTTCTCCATTTGCGTTCAAGACTACGAGTTACTTTCTTGAGAGAGTGAGTATTACTGTTATACCATGGCACAGTACGTTTTTCTCTAACCTTTTTCAATTTGATGGGGGCAACAGCTTCTAATGTATTAGAGAAAATAGTGCCCATGTTGTCAGTAATTTCGTCTAATTCATGTGTATTTTTGGGTACAAATAGCAGTTGAGATAGATCAGGCAGGTTATTTGCGAATCTGTCTTTGGTGGCTGGAACAATAGTTCTGCCCAGACGGTAACGCTGAGACATATAGTTAATATCAGTTATACGCAGCATGCACGATACAAGGAAATGGTCTGTAATATCATCACATTGGGGTACAATATCTATAGCAGTAAGATCGATTCCATGCGATATAATTAGATCTAGTGTATGATTAAAACGATGAGTGGGCCCGGTGACATTTTGCTTGACTCCAAAGGAGTTTATTAGGTCAGTAAACGCAAGTCCTAATGTATCATTTGCATTTTCAACGTGAATATTAAAATCTCCCATGATTAGCGCCTTATCAACTGTAACTAGAAGATCTGAGAGGAAATCTGCAAATTCTTTTAGGAATTCTGTATACGGCCCTGGTGGTCTATACACAGTAGCCAGAGCAAGAGATACATTAGATTTCTTTTGCATGTCTGACAGTGTAACATTTAGCAAAAGTATTTCAAAAGAGTTAAACCTGTCTCCTGTTTTCTGGGTAACATTGAGAATATCACTATATATTGTTGCAACACCTCCTCCACGACCAGTCTGACGGGGCTCATGCTTATAACAGTAGTTTGGTGGAGTAGACTCATTTAGACCAAAATAATCATTTGGTTTTAGCCAGGTTTCAGTCAAGCAGAGTACATCAAAACTATTTTCTGTGATCATTTCATTTACAATAACTGCTTTGGGTGTGAGTGATCTAATATTTATGAGCCCAAACTTTAAAAATTGTTTTTGTTCATTTACTTTACATTTTTCTGGTTTAATTACGATAAGATTTTTTCTAGATCCTACATTATATTTTGACCTCACTATTCGGGGAACAGACACAGTCTTAATAGTTTTTACAGCACAAGTACTTTTATCATTTAAGCGGGTGGAACAAAACTCATTATAATAGTTATTAGAGAATTGTCTTACTAGTCACATGGAGCGAAGTGTCCTGGAGATGTTGTCAGAGAGCAGCTCCGCTCCGATTCTGCTGGGGTGTAATCCATCAGCGCGAAACAGCCTAGGACGCTCCCAGAAAAGATTCCAGTTATTAACAAATAGCAGTTTCTGTTCTTTACACCATGACAACAACCATTCATTTAAAGCAAAAAGTCTACTGAACCTTTCGTGTCCTCGTCGATACGTGGGCAGTGGTCCTGACACGACGATCGTCGCCGCGGGCATCGTGCTGCGAACCGTCTCGATCAGGCTGCTGAAGTCCCTCTTCAGCGTCTCCGTCTGCCGCAGCGTGGTGTCGTTAACCCCGGCGTGAAGCACGACCGCTCTGGGGCTCTCGTCGACCTTCAGGATCGCGGGTATCTGCGCAGAAACATCGAGAACACGAGCACCAGGCAAACAATGAGTGTGCACTTTACCTTCGGCTAACGTAGCACTTACGTGTCGGACGATGGAGTCTCCGATGATCACAGCGTCGCGTCCTGTCTCGCGGAGGGGAGCGAAGCGGTTCCGGATGGAGATGTCGAAGGCAGGAGGGGGAGAAGTCGTCGCCCGGGACCCGGCTCGCGTCCTCCGCTGTGGATGCACCCAGGGTCCGTGGTGTCCCGGCGTCGCAGTGAAGGACATCTGAGAAGATCGCGTCCTGGGTGCACCGGGCCTGTGCAGAGAAACACACGGAGTAGACGTGGTGGGACTGTTAACAGATCGCTGTATACTTACCCCGGACTTGTGAGCGTCAGCCCGGGATGATTCCAGCGCGGTTCTCCGCTCTCTCAGCTGGGCCTGCCTTACCTCCAGGTCGCGAATCTGCTTTCCCACGGCCTCGAGCTCGAGCTGCACAGAGTGGAGACATTCATCCGCCATTAAAGCAAGTAACAGTGAGTACAGCAGTGGTAATGTGTGTGAATAGAGTATTAGCAATGTTAGCGCAGTTAGCTGCAACCACGCCGCTGATGCTAACGGGCTAAAAGCTAATAGCGGACCCGGGAGATCAAAATAAAACTAGTGATAGCGAGGCGCTCTGATTGTTTTTGTTGTAGAATACAATAGAGGATATATTCACACGTTATATAAACGGAAACGATGATGTATAAAATTGTTTTTTGAGTTAAAAATAGTCAATGAAAAGAATATAGTGACGGAGCTCAAACGCAGTACAGCCGCCAACAACAAACCGGAAGTGACCGCTGCAAAACTCATCTATCATACTAATGCAGCATGCTTCAGAAAGCCTTCACCTTCCCCAGCTCCACGCATGTCTGTGGATGTATTGGCAGTAGCAGTTCGCGCATAGCATCTACTGTATGCTACCAAGACCAAACACATTAACATTACCATGTATATAACCAGGCACGTGCACACATAGACATGAAAGGGGGCTTGAGCAACTGCCCTTTTTATTCCTGGAGAGAAAGTGCCCTTTTTTCTGGAATGCTTTTTTTATTTTTGAAAAATAATATATATTTCTGTTTGCACACAGCTTCCCTGTCAAACAAATATATTTATTGAAATATAGTATCTAAATATCAGGTCAGGAGTTCTGAAGCGCTCCCTCTCCCTCTCCCCCGATTGTTAAACCCGATTGTATTGCACTATGCTCTATAAGGTTATCAGTTGTTATAGTGTGTATGAAGAATTCAAGCACATCTCTTCTTCCAGGTCTTTGCATCCTGTGTCTGTATGTGACTGATAAGAGACGCCTGTGGAAACTACATTAAAGACCCTCTCACTCCAGATCCAGGATCATTACATCACATCTCACTCATACTTGTACTTCAAAGAATGAGACCTTGTGATGATTGTGACCCCTCGTCCTCACTCAGCCCTACAAAACCACCTATTCATGGGGTAATAAAGCATCACTTTTTTTTAATCCAAGCCTAACAAACAACACATAAATTAAAAAAAATTTTGTTATTCCTGTAGTTGTTGTTTCTGCGGAAAAAAAGTGAGATAAATTGCACAACTCACAATTAACTTTTTTTCTGTATATATTTATTTGTGTGTGCGTATGCGTATGTGTGTGTGTGTGTGTGTGTGTGTGTGTTTATTTGAACTATATACATTCACATATTTCTCTTATAGTTTTATATGAACTCTCCAACACACACAGTTGTGTTATGGTGTAATGTGGGAATATTCTTACACTGTGATATTTTTCCTTTAATATCTTTAGCTCCTAAGCAATCCATTTTCAGAAATGCTCTGAAAGCATTTCATTTAGCAATAGTGGAACAGTATGAAAAAAGAGACAAACATTACAATAAGAAGAAAGAAGAAGACAAATGATATATAGAGCTCAGACAAGCAGAAAAACACAGCTCTGTAGGGCCTCCGGAACCACACGGCTACAGATTCCCCACTGACGGCTGTGAAGTGGAGAGCACTGAAAGACTGTGACATTGATGAAGAGGATGAGGTTTTGTTCTGATGAAGAGCAGAAGGTTCCTCCTGAGCTGTGAGGTGTAGGCCTTTTGTCAGTCGGTCTCAGGCTGAGCTGGACTCTGGAGTTTCGCTCCTGTGTTGGAGCAGGAAAAGGCAGCGGGTCTGTGAGAAGATGAATAGCCATCTCCACTGTGGGTCTCCGTTTCTCTCTTAATGATCCCCAGCTGTATCCGCACACCGGCATCCAGACATAGACGCTCTTGTCATTGACAAATGGTGAAATGATCAAGAAAACACTGGCAGGGATTTAACCCCTTTGTCTGACCGTGACCTCTTGGGTTCTGCAGTGAAATCTGGGGAAATGCTTCTTAGAAAAGACTGAGATTGATTCCTTACTTGCAGACACCTGGAGCTGGGAGTCCTCTCTTCCCCTGAGATAGTTTACACTCTGTCTCAAGACCTGATGAGCTGTACATCGTTCACAGTTGTATAAACAGAAAGCTATTCTACTGGAAAAAGGAAGTTGTGCTTTAAATGAAAGTTCTGTGTTCAATAAAAGAAGTAGCAGAGCTATTAACCAGCATGCGATTCAACATGAAAATCAAAAATTTTAACCCTTTCATCTTTCATCAAAATTTAACATGTTGTTGAACATGTTGTTCATCAAACATTGCTTTCTTTTCTTTTTTCTTTTTTGCTATTGGGTAATGTAAACACAAAAGTAGCTACTTGGTTGTAGTTTCAGCAAACCTCTAGTCCTTGCAATTGATCCAAAAAAAATTGGATAATATGGAATAAAAACAACGTATACCAATTGTTCAGCTGATGAAAAATCTTTCCAAAAGACTTTTAGTAGACAAAAAATGCATATACATGTACGTGCCATTGTAAAGACTGTAAGTCTATCTCTCACAGTCCCATTTCCACACTAAATTCAATATACAGTAGCATCTAAACTGACTAAAGTCTATGAGATTTTTCTCCAATACTTGATGTAAAATAAAAAATAAAGTAATAAAATCAGGTCTCACCTCAATATGTGCTGATTATCAGTATCATTTAAATACTAGTATTTATGAATATATTTGATTAGCTTTTATCTTCATATGTTAAATTTTCATCTTAATTTTAGATTGTTTTAGTAATTTTATGTGTTGTTGACAATTTTTAATATATAATTTTATTTAACTTTTGTTTATTTTCATTTTAGTTGTTTTTAAATGTAAGTTTTAATCTTATAATCTTATAAATTTTTATATTTCAATCTTATATTTAATATATTAATGTTAATATGTTATTCAATTTCATTCCTGCTTTCTTTTTATTATTAAATACGACTATCTCGACTGCTACTACTCAATAAACAAAACAAAACTTGGTATAAATGTATCATTTATAAAATATACATTTGAAGAACTGGTTTAATTTATGTGGAATTTAAATGGAATTGGACGCACCACACAAGAGGTTCAGTTGAAATTCAGTCAATCATCGTTCGTTCGTTCATTTTATCAATTAAAAAAGGCTGTCACCCAAACATTCAAAGTTTGTTTTGGCAAAATTGTCTTATCTTAAATTAATTTTAATTTTTCATCATTAAATTTCAAATCAAATTTCGATTCTAGCTCATGTTTGCTGCTTAAGTTTAAATTTAGGGAACTCAAATTTAATTTGAAACATTCTTAATTGAATTATGTTGCATACAGCAGGTCACACCGAATGCATTGTAGATAACACTAGCTAATTTGAACACTGATGCTCATAAACGTCCACTTCAAAAAATGTGCATCTGTATGTTGGACCAATATACTTCTACTCTTTAATTTATTTAATTTTTTTACAAAACAAATAAAAAATGCCATTGTATTTTTGAATGACTAGGATTATTCAAAATAATTTTCTGTGTTAATTGACAAATGTGCAATAGGCACATAAAGGTTTCTATTTTATTTATTTATTTATTTTATTTGGAGGGGGGGGGGCTACCAGTTCTCTGAGTCTCTCTGTGTGAGCATCTGAGGATAAATGAAGTGATCTTCATGCTGTCACCACCGTTCCTGATAAACGTCTGCATGTCGGCTGTGGAATAGAAACACTGATGACAGGATCACAATCTCGACCATCCCAGCAAGACTGAGGTCAGCAGGACACGTCCCACAGACACACACCATCACGCAGAGATGAGCCCTGGATAAAACACACAGCCCAGCTTGTCTGCTGAGGATTATGGCATGCAGAGCACATGTTCACAGAGAACACCCTCTTTATCATGACAGGAAGGATGGACGGGACGCCAGAGCCGATAGAACCCCATGACCTAGAGAAACGTGGAGCTGCACAAGTCTGAAATGTCTTCTGCTTTCCAGAACACAAGAGAAACTTTTTGAACCAAACAGTGTTCAGCCATATCTGGATCATTGACAAATAAGCGTTTCCATGATAAAGAAAAGGAGAAATCTTCTACAGATGTTTAAAACATATGTGCCAGGTTCTTAGCAATGTACTTTCAGCATTTGTGTTGGCTTCTTATGTGTTTGAAAAATAACGCCACACATTTATGCACATTTAAAGTATAAATTTTTGGACAAAATAAGCAATGAAGCAGTTTTGTAGTATTAAATTTACTGTATATTAAAATATATGAACATGTTTTCTAATATTCATATTTTTATTTTCAGTCATGTACTGTATGTATAAAATGTATTTTTAATGTACTGTTTATGAATAAATAAATTACTACTACTACAAAAAATAATAATGATAAATCTATATATATATATATATTAATCTAACTTTCATAAATCCATATTTGCGTTTTTAACCAATGTTGAGGGAAAGCTCAACCAGGTATTTTTAAATGTGTTAAAACAGGCATATTTAAATATGCATGGAGTTGAATGTTCAAAATTCTTATATTAACTAAAATCACTCAGAGTAATCCAGTGTTTTCCACATCATTAAAACAGAAGTTCAATTAGGGCTAATAAATAAATTGATTCTTGATGAACTGGCAAAAGGCATTTGGAAACGGCAGTGATATGTTTCTGGAGAAATGTGTTTCACTGCAAAAAGATGATGCACCAACTTTTAACCAACATAAAGGGAAAAGGAGATAGACAAATTAGTTCTAGTCATATACTTAATGATAAAATAATACTCTGCTTTTAACTGTAATTATTTTAAACTTGTCCCAATGGATTTCTTACTTGTCAGATTTATACTTCTATTACTTTTCAAATTCTGTCTTTACCTTAAGAGAATGTTTCTGCACACAAGGGAGAATTTGCACACACTGCTAAACATCATCTAGATATTTATTGATAAATAGACAGCAAGAAAGAAATAGAGAAAAAAAAAATTTAAGATCTATACAGATCAGTTCTGGATTTTTCAATTTCCTCTGTGCTGAAAACGTCAATCTGACATCAGCATCCACACAATATTTTATTTACTACATTAATTTATTGATTTCCATTTGAAAGGCTTTTAGAGTAATTGCACACAGGAAGAATTTGAACAAAGCTGTTTTCAGGTCATTATTTTGCAGTTCCAAAGCATGATTAAAAAACTAAATAACACTTCAAACCTATATTCATATAACTATTTCGGACCTTTCATGATTTAGGATAGATTAACAGGACCAGTGTCAATCAAATCTGACAGTTTTAAAATGCTTATCAGTTCGACGCCCTGTCGGCTTCAACGTGTTTGCAATTAAAAAGTCTTTTTTGTTTTACGGGTTTGGAATGACATGAGGGTGACTAATTTATGACATAATTTTCATTTTTTAAACTATCCCTTTAAGCATTTCAATGAGTCAGTATGTACTGTCATTGTCTTGAATTTACCCAACCATCTGGAGTAATTAATCTGGCTGTTTTTCACCTACTGTTTTTTTTTTAATGATGTGTATTCAGATAACGTATTTGATATACTGACCTTACCATATAGGACCATATGTGGAGCCAGGGTCTGACAGAACCGGCAATGCATCCAGATCCCAGATCTGTTTATAATGTCACATTGGAGCCAATGAGGGTGGAAAGAGCTGGCTGTGATGAGCAGAGGTGAGCAATGTGTCATTTACTCTTTCTACCCCAGTGACTGTGATCTGTGTGTTTGGAGCTCTTCATCCGTCAGGATAAAGTCACAGTGAAGCCACTGAGCTCAGCAGCCATTGACTCAACAGAATCAGAGATGGTGGATTTATTTACTGATGTGATAAGCAGGTTGTTATTAAGAAGGAAAACTATATTTGTTTTGTACCTATTTATTAACTGTTGACTTGGAACCACAAAAGTACTGCGAAACAGTCTTGAAGGTCAAGCATTTTCGGGATAACATATTATTTTGACCTTTTTTTGCAAGCTTTATGAAATTTACTCTAAGTACACTGAAGTTACCTTTTACTTCATTCATTTTTTATTATCCACAAGTTCAGGTTTATATATATATATATATATATATATATATATATATATATATATATATATATACACTTCTAAGGTTTGAAGTGCAGATTCATTTAAGCACATGTTTTTTACACAAAGGTATGCAGCACAAAATCGGATCGACTGACTCAACTTCTCTCGCCAATTCTCTCAAGGTTTATGGTGTTTCATCTAAGTATTGATGTACAACTGAGCTGCATAATACTTGAAATCCCTCTGCAAACACTACAGTTTAAAACACTTGATCTGTGCACATCTGTAAATGTTACAGTTAGTGTAACTGTGAGTCTCTACTGACTTGATGCGTATTGACACACAGGTTAACAGATAGATAGATAGATAGATAGATAGATAGATAGATAGATAGATAGATAGATAGATAGATAGATAGATAGATAGATAGATAGATAGATAGATAGATAGATAGATAGATAGATAGATAGATAGATAGATAGATAGATAGATAGATAGATAGATAGATAGATAGATAGATAGATAGATAGATAGATAGATAGATATGGGTTAGGATGCTCAATTTGGATGATCACCATTTGTACATAAGTAAGAACAAGTGGGTCCCAAGGCTAATAATTATAATATCCTGGTATTAACATATACTATGGATTATATTTCAAAATGGCTTTTCATTAAACTGTAATTATGTGCAGTTCTGGAATTACTGGTGAGTCAAGAACTATCCATTATGAGGTGTTTGATATTAATTATGGAGGAATATGCTGCTCGGACAGCAGTAAATTAATATAAGGTGCACTTGTGATCCTAAGTTTTTAGTTTTTTTTTTCTTTTCTTTTTTTTAATGCTGTAATCTGTTGAACTCTTTGGATTGGATTGTCTTTATTTTGAAAAAAAAAAAAATTGAAGCAGTTGTGCGTATAAAGTGGGGTACTATATTGACACTGACAGCTGTGACGGATGAAAAAAGAAATAGTAAGTTTGGTAGTCAAAGGCTGAATAACCACTTTGCATAATTTGCAAAAATAACAGCAAATCAGTATGGAAGATCAGGAAAACGTCCTGATTTACGTCAGAATCAGATCAGTCAAAATAACAGTAATGATGATGGCTTACTGATTTAGCAGAAAAACAACAAAGACATTAGGATAACTTAAGAAAGATAGTCTTCATCATGTCTCTATGATTTATTAAATTAGAGTGAACAATATTTGGAAATCCTGCTGCATATATAAAATAAAAGTGTTTCTAGGTTTAATATTGAGTATGAACTGTAAAAGCATACTTTCACATTGCCATTTGTAGGCAATAAATTTCATCACAATCATCATGTCTATCTACCTGCTGGAGAGACGGACTGAAGAAAGAGTGTTTTAAATAGAAACTATAATTGTACTGTAACAGAGGGTGTTGAATCTTCATGGCTTTGCCACATTATAATTTTGGTCACAATAGCTGTGTCTCAAAACTGACTGAGCTGCCTACCTAGATAGCTTTTTTGGGACTCCTTTTTTGTGCTCCTGATGCGAAATCTGAAATTGTAGGTAGTCAAATTTGACTGCCTTCTAAACAAAGCCGGCATGTCTTTTCTCTGGGTGAGATCAGACAACTTTCAAAGATGTATTAAAGATTCAAATCCAGGTACAGTGTATAAACCTACTTGAATAAGAAAAAGTCCATAAGAAAAAGTTGAATTTACTTATTACATTTTCTTTAACTCAGCGTTGTGTAAGCTTTTAGTTATGTTTTGTATAGAAAATGACTATTTCGTTCAGAAATAAAGTACCACTTACTAAACTCTATCCTAAACCTAACCGATAGTATAAGACTCTGCAAGACTTCAAGCTCTTTCATTGTGGCTTGTTTTGCGAGTCCACTTCTCAAGTGCAGCACTGCACCAGGTG